>NC_143397.1:134449595-135049595 GCF_052110815.1 Crocodylus siamensis
AACTTCAGCAGGGGGAATTGGGAGTAACTTATACCAGAAAGCCTTCAGCCTGGCAGTGGAGCATATGGGGCAGATCCAGGGGGCTGCAGCAGTGTGGTATACTTCCAGTTTGGCTGTGTCATACATAAGCTTTTGGGGCAGGGTCTGGCTGGAGCCCTTGCTTCAACATAGCGCCAGGGCCCAGGCTGCCACCACCAGTCATCCCCTTCCTTTTCCTTTCTGCTGAATTCAACAGGGAGGAGAAGTGCCAACAGTGACACTGCTTGCCCCCTGGGCTCCGACACCATGTGAAGCAAGGTCTCCAGCCAGCCCCTGCCCTGATCAGCTTGTGAGTTGAGCTCACTGCTTATGCAGAGCTTTGGTAGGAGCCCACACTGACCAGGCAATGAGCTCACTGCATGTGCATGGCCATGGGCGACTGGTGCCACCTTAGTCAGGGGGGGGCACGTGACCAATCTTGCTGATGGGCAGGGGGTCCCCCACGGCCCATCGCGTCAACTGGGAAGTGGCCGCAGTGCTCCTGGAAGTGGCTGCGGCTCCCACTCCCTGGGCAGCACTCGCGGGGGGGGCACTGGCGCTTCCACTTGCCTCACCTGCCCATTGCTTAAGTGGGGAGCATGGCCTGTCAGCAGGTGCACCAGTGCTTTTAGGGGGTGCACCCCTGTGTACCCCTACACATTGCCACAGTGCATGGCAAAGTTAAGTAGTGTAGCCACAGCCCCTTGACCCATTCCTGGATCTGATTTGTTACTGGGCAATCTTGTGGGAGTCATGGGTTTGGATCTCCTCTGACCCCAGAGTGGATAGACTTTGAGTCTCCCACTTTCTAGGTGAGTTCCCCAACAATTTGAACTATTGTATAAGAGGGGCTACACCACTCTCATTTCTTCTACCAGCATTTTAGCCAAGTTCATTACTTTTGCTTCTCTTATGAATACCTAGAATATTTTGTTTTGGGTCAAATGGGATGTTTTATTCTGAATTGAATAGAACATTGTGCTTTTTCATTTTGGCTAAAAAAAAAAGAGAGAAAATAATGTTTAGTTTGAGGTGAACCAAAGCTTTATTTTTAATATTTATTTTACGAAGGGAGGAGTTTGGCTGTTGACCTTAAAAAAAACTGAATTGTATATCCCCAAACATAATAGTCTCTGTGTTGAAGATATCACCATCTAAATACACAAGAAATAAAGCATGGGAAATATTTGTATTGCCATTTGGCTGAAGGAAAACTGACAGTCCTGGAAGATGGAGTACATCTACATCAGGCCTGTGGTGCTCCCAGTCAGGAGCACCTTGGAGGAGACACCACCCCCACTTGCACACAACGTGCAAATAAGGCAGTGAAGCTGCTGCAGAGGCGCCCCACATATTTGTTGTCATGCTCATTATATCTAGTTATGTGTGCGGGGAGAGTCTCAGTGGCCTTGCAGAAGAGGGTGGAGAGGGCATGCTCAGGAATGTGTCTGCCTTAGAGTACCAAGCATGCCGTATAGCAACTAATCCAAAGTAATGCAGAAATTTTGTGTCAGAGCCCAAAATTGAACATGGAGCTCCTGAATCTTAGTCCAGTGCTAGACTGGCTAGACTGTGTTTTTCCAGCCCTAGAAAAATGAATTTTGTTTATTTCTCCAGGAGCCTGTTTGTCAACTGGCAGAAAAAAATAGGATAGAAGCACCCTCTACTGCTGGACTGGACGGGGCAGAAAAATATGTCACTTGCAAACTGAAGTGTCTCTGGGCATAAATGTAACAGTCACTTAAGCTCAATCAATTAGAGCACCTGTCTTGGTACTGTTTATCTGGAGGTCAAATTTGAAAAGGCAGCAGCTGGCAAAAAAAATGTTCATGGACAAATGTGTATAATTTTTTTAACCGCCTCCCCCATTTTTTTCCTCGTAGCCAATACTTGACTGAATTATGAGGCTTAGGACCATCAATTTCTCAGTTGTTTGAGATGTAGAAAACTGGAATGGAGGTCAAGTTATAATTGGCTTGTTCCTCCTCTCCTTATAATCTAAATTTTGGCATGGTTATTTTGTTTGAGTTATTTGCCATGTGTTACTTTAATCTCCCTGTGGTGTGTCAGTTTTGCACCCTCCTTATTCAGTTAAAATGTTTCCACTAAACTGGTGAGCAGAAACAGGCTTTTTCTAGAACTAATAAAGCTTCACTTCTATTAAGGTTTTCTTTTCTTTTATAAATTAGTGGGTGCAGGAGATTTTTTCCCCCCCTCCTCAAATTCTTAGTTCCAGTGAACGGAAATGAGTTTTATATTGGGGAAATGAAGAGAAAGTGTCAAGAGTCTCAGGATGGAAGGAAATGAACTTGCTGAGTTCCATAGCAATAGTGTTATGTTGTTCCACCTGTTTCTTTAATTACTAGAAGTAGCTGAGCCTTATCAGCTGCCTCTGAAGCTCTGAGAGGGCAGGAAGTGCTGATCTAATCAGAATCAGGCTTCTTTTCAGGTTTGCACACAGAGTCAGAAGGCCTCTTAGGATTGTTCCTCCACATATATGTAGGTCACCTGAGCTTCAAACTTGCTTTGAAGATCAGAAGCAATCTACATGGTTTCTATAATCTACAAATTCCACACCCCCACCTTTTTTTTCTGAATCGCTGCTTTAAGAATAGAGTTCATTGAGTGCATAGACACATTTTGGTTTCTTGCCATGTAATAATATTAGACTTACTGCATGCTGCATTTTATTATATAGGGATTAGTTTATTTTCATTTTACTAAGGAGCCCTACATCACCTCTAACAAGTATGCTATTCAGCACTGGTTAAACTGGTAGTTCTCCAATTCCTCATTCAACCTCCCGCCCCCCTGAAAAAAACAAAACAAAACAAAACAACCCCCCCCCCCAAACAAAAAAACCACCCCACTGTGGGCTAGCATTCCATTGCAAAAGCTATTTCTCCTGAGAGTTTGGCTACAGCTGAATCCAAACCAGAAAATAGGCCCCCTTCCAATTCTGGAGGAAACTCAGAACTAAAGCTGTTATAGGAACGGCTTTGGAGGAGAGCCTCTGAGCCACCCAGCCAGAATAATTAGATTCAAGGTTCCTGGTCTGGTGCAAGTTCTATATATTAATAGCCAGGACTTGCAGTGATACTGCAAGGGACTTTTTTGTTTATTTTCCCTGCTTCTTTGCCTTCACAGTTACAACTTTGTCAGTTATCTTTAGTGTAGTATTGAGTCTTTATTTCAGAATCCCATCATCATGACTTCTTGCTGCAAGGCAAACTATCTGGACTGTCTTCCCTTTATTTTAATAATCTCTGACTCGGGACCACTTCTCCTTCAATAGCCTCCACTCTTTTTTTCTATCTGCCCTCTATTTCCTCTTATTTATGGCAACTGTCATGCTTATGATTCTCCTGTTCGTTCTCTTCCTCTTATCAATTTTTCTGGACAAGCTGAAAATGAGATTTAATGGGCCTCCCACGGCTGTTGCTCTTGTGAGATTAGTGGGATTGGATCTTCTTCTCTTGAGAACTAGATTAAAAGAAAGGGAGAGAGGGAATAGATGGCCAGAACACTCAGGAGGATGGTGACAGAAAGTAAGGCTAAGGAAGGGAAAAAATGATTTTCAGGATGTAATATAATGGTTGGGGGCCTTTTTTGGTTTAACTGGCTCCTAGCCAGGGTTTTACTGACATGTCACTGCCACTCCAGTGTGAGAAGCTTAACGGTTCCATTATTAAGCCATTTAGCAAGCCCTGCCGTCACCTGAATGCTCCTATTTTTATCCAAATGGCCTTAGGCTACTAGCCATAAATGAGCCACTAGTTTTAATGTGCTTTTTTTGGCTGACCTCTCTGTCCCCAGATTCCCAGAACCTGCTCCTCCCCGCCTCTTCCCCCACCCAAACATGCACACACATTAATTGTACTTCCATGCTGTGGACACCTGTTAGGAAGGGCACAGCTGAACTGGTTCCTAATACTTCCAAATCTCTGATAATGCTCCAGTTAAATCACTCTCTTTCTCTCTCTCCCTTCCCTTCCCCACTATCCTTCTTTCCTTCAAGGTCTGGTATTACTTTTCCCTTACTTTACCTGACTGAAACAAGGATTTCTGCTCATATGTAAGGCGAGAAGCGTTTATTCCAAAGATGTTTACTGATTTTCTTATTTTCTTATTTTTTTTGCAGGCTGGTAACTATGTTTTTTGGAGTTCTCTGCAGGTTTCTATTCAGCTCCCCTGCCCAAGTGCCTCGGTTTCTTCCCCTGACCTAACATTACCTATGAGGAATGATTTGTCTAGACTAGAGTAGCATTTCTCAACCTGTGGGTCATGACCCAAAAGTGGGTCACAAGAATATATGAAAGGTTCGCAAACAAACTTTAAAAATGGATTCTCCTTTAAAGGAGAAAAACACAGGAAACTGCAGCTTTCTCCCTGCTGACTGGCAGAGCTCCAGCCTGCAAGAGGCTGCTTGGGGTCCCCCATGCCCCACACTCCACCCCATCCCACCCACCCACCCTCTGCCCCACACACTGAAGGGTTGGGGTCTGGGGGTGGGTGGCAGCAGGTCTAGAGTGAGGGGCATTGGATCAAGATTGGCCATCAATGTTTACAAATGGCTCCTGGTACACAAAAAGTTGAGAACCACTGTTCTAGAGTTTAGGTTTCAGGGGTTCAATTCTCATCTGCACGAGAGGATTCCTAATTGACATCACAGCAGCCTGTCTGTGCTTCAGTTCCCATCTTGAGAATATGGGTAATAATGTTAACAAGGATGAAAAGGATCAAGATATGAAGCACTTAGATAGTCTGCTGACAGGCACGATAGAAGTACCTGACATCAGGGATGTCAAACGTGGCCCTCACCACCTCTCTGTGTGGACTGCTGGACCATAGGCAGGCTACTAGAAATTGCACAGCAGGGCATGACCCTACTGGCTGTGGCCATCAATGGTAGGCTTGGCACACTATTACCACCCAAGACCACCACTATACAGTTGGACCCCTTCACCTGCCCCCTTTGCTGCTACTGCCAGATCTACCGCAGCTGCAGTGGCCATAGTGGCCACTCCTGTGCTCTGGGTTAAATCCAGCCCGCAGGGAGCCCCAGTTTGGATCTGGCTCAGTGCCCCAAGTGAGTTTGACACTCTTGCCCTAGTTAGCCAGTAGATAGATGTCATTCATTTGTCTGTGAATTGCTAGACCTCAAGACTTCTCCCCTCTTATGTGGGTAGGTACAGGATATGGAAGAGAAACATACCTATAGGACTGAGTTTGTGCTGTGCCCCATGGGCTCCATATGGATGGAAGCTCAGCAATAGGCTGAAGGAAAGAGCTAAGGAAGACTGGTTTAGTTGGTGGATAAAGTTGGTTTGGGGTTCAGGCCCCTGGGATGAGAGGGATAAAGCAATCACAGCAGATTTTATTTCACCAATAAAAACAAACATACATGAGATCTGTGCAAAAGTTTCTATCAGCTGCACAACGTTCAAAGAGAACAGGTGCAGTATGCCAGGGAGTCTTTTTAATGCTACATTTGAGCTACCTTATGAATATGAGAGAAACCCACAGAGACCTGAGATCTCAAAGGACAGGCAGGCCAACCATACTCCTTTTCACTCACTTTGCTTAGCTTCTTGTTGGTTCCCACTCTTCTTCTGTGTTCTGTTGCTGTCACTACAGCAGTGTGAACCATACCTTATTTATTTTTGTCAAATCCTTGATTTGCTGAAAAGTGTGGTTTCTGGACTAATAGGATTCAAGGTAGTTTGGGCTGAGACAAATGACAAACAGGCTTCGAAAAACATTGCAGCAGTTTCTTTAGAGGGGTCTAAACAAACTGTTGACTTATATCTTTGGGTTCTTCTAATAAAGGGAGTGGAAATGAAGGACTAGACTCCCAGAAGAGGAGGATGAAGATGACAAAGTGTGGTGGTTCCACATTTTTTCCAGTATCCCAGTGGCTCAGGCACTGTCCTATGGTGTGGAGATATGGGCTCATTTCTGTTCTCTTCCTGAGGAGGCTGGTGTCCACAATTTTCATCTGAGACTGCCCTAACCAGGTTATGCTAACAAGCTATTTGAGGTTGAACTGCTCTCAATATCTTTTTGATAGTGTTCCACCTTGTTGTCCTAGGGCGTGTGTAGACAAAATGGGGGGTCCTAAATTGAAGCAGTGGGTTATAAAAAACACCACTTCAGTTTAGGGCCAATTAAACCCCTGTGTTGTGCACACACCCTGCTGAGTTACCTGCCTTCCCAGTGGGGAGGGGAGGGTGAGCTGCTGGCAGGTGGAGTGGTCTCTGGGCTGCAAGAGTGGCTGGTACTTCCCTCTGTGGCAGCAGTGGCCCCCCAGGCAGCACCCGCCCAAAGGCACCTGGCTTGGGTGGTCCCTGGGGGCACCAGAGCTGTGGAGGGAAGCACTGGGCCCCCGCGCAGCTCAGGCAGGCAGGCTCCAGCAGGGCAGGGGAAAGATCAGGCTTGTCGCTTTTCTTGAGTGGAGCCTGCCTTCCCAGGCTGCTGCCAGGCTGCCTGCAGGGCTTCCTGTACAGCCCCTGAGCTGCACGGAGTCCAGTGCTTCATTCTGCAGCTGTAGAGGCAGTAAACTGCGCCCCAAGCCATTTAAGGTGCATTACGCCACCGAATTTCCTACAGCAGCTGGAATTAATGTGCAGTATGCTGCTGAGGTGTGCAAACACCAACACCATTGAAGCGGTGCAAAAGCATTTAGCCTGCTTGAAAGTGTAATGCACACATGCCCCTCGTTTTGTCAACACATGGCCCTAGCTCCCAGATGAACATTCCAGCTACCAGCTTACATGTTCAGCCTCTCTGCCTGAATGAATACTTGAGTTTTATTCAAACTGAGTTTTCAGGGTTTCTTTTCTTTTCAGTGAGAACTACAAACATATTTTTCTTTTGAGTTGATCCAATACAATCTTTTTCCCTTCAATTTTTCAGTTTAATCATTGAATAGCTCTAATTTTCACCACAGTTTGAGTCAGAAAAGGACCGTGTCTTACGTGTGGATTTCTTGACATTTGGGAATTATTGTGAAAACAGTGACACCATCTTTAAAATACTGGAAGAACAATGTAGCTCCCATGGAATCTGAATGGATAAGTCTGACTCAAATGGCATCCTTTGAGAAAATTACATGAAGGCGTGAGAGAAAGGATCTTACTCATCTGTGTAGGAGTCCTTGGCTACAATGATGATGATATATACATCTGATGACCTAACCAGCATGAAATACAGCTGCTAGGCTTGCATACGTTCCATATATGGTTCAGTCCTGACTTGTGCTTTGGGAAGGGCAATAATCTTGAAGCTATAATTCTCCCTCTTTTTTTTCTAACTTCCTTCATTTTTCCTTTTCTCTTTCTCTTAAGTATTTGGAAATGCAGGATACATATTAAAGAATTCTGTTGGGAGAGGTAAGGAAACGTGCAGTATCATAGTTTCCTTCAAGAGATATAATAACAACAATCACAAAACTAGAATCATGTTTTTGAGAAGCTTGTGTACAATTGGATATCTTAAAGGTCCTATATTGAAGATCCATATTTCACACTTGTGCTGTGTTCAGCCTAATAAGCTCATTCCTGCAAGCTCACATATTTACATAGTTATCATGAGCTCTGTTTGATCTCTGTGTCAACATGAGAACAGCACGCTAAGGGTGTAACTCAAAACAAAATGCATATGCCAAGTCTTGGAGTGCCACACCTACAAGGAACATGCAGGTTGACCTATTCAGAATAAGGTTATCTGAGAATAGGAGTAAAATGAGGTATAGCACAGCTGTACTTAGTTCAGTGTTTCCTTTTTTTGGCATGCACTCTGCTTGTCAGCCAGCTCTAACCATGCTAGTTAGACATCCTGATACAGGAAGACCAACAATACTACTAGTAGGAACCATCATTCTGCTGGATCATGGTAGATGCGTAAGTCAGGTGCCTGGTGAATCTGCTTGTACAGAGTCCTGCGACCATCCCACCAACACCTTTGACGCATATGCCGAGGCAAGAGTATAGAGAAGTGGAGGCTGCTTAAGACCTACCATCCCCACTTTAGACCATTGAGATAGAATCCAAAGGCTAGACTGAGCCCAGATGGTCAGAGATTTGATGGTTGTAGCTTCTGCTAGAGGAACAGATAAGAACTGCTGCTGACTGCAGTGAGGGCAATGTCCCTTAGCAGTGGGGGCTAGGGTTTTGAGGTGCCCTATACTTGCCATACCCTGGAGGTTGCAACACTGTGGTATTTTATAGGAGCTACCCCACCACAAAGAACCCTACCACATTGCCACCAGGCCCTCCAGTCAGATGCAGTTTGTGGCCATACCCAGGCCCACCAACAATACTATGTAACTAGGTAACACAGACCTAGTCCTTTCCCTATAGAGGGATAGCTAAAAATACTTCTAAACGTTACCAAAAGCTGGACTACAGTTTATTCATATAAGATTGTATTCTAAAGAAGATTCAAAAAAAGACTCATCTTTGAGAGAGGCAAGGATTTTTGTGAGTCATTTTGTACACTTGTCTAAGTCTATCCCAGCCATGCTGTTGGTCCAATAAAAGATATGACCCATAAAAATTATTGTCTCGCTCATGTTTCCTGGATCATCATGACTACGTCATCAACCCAATATTACCAGGTTTAAGACTCAGTTTCAGATATTCTTCAAACAAGAAATGGAGTTGGGAGGAACAAAATGAAGCAATTGCCAGGAATGCTATCTATGTACAGAGAAAAGGGCACTTGCCAAAAGTCAAACAGCAGGTCAGTGGCAAAGCTGGAGACAGCACATCTGTTTTCCGGGTCCCTGTAAGCGGCCAGTTAACTGACCTATGCTGTCTCTGGAGAGGTACTGTTGTGCCATTGCTCTGACTGCTGGTGTGTATGGCTTTTAGTACCAATGCAGTATCAGTGGTAACAGCTGTGAGGGATACACACAATGATACTTCCCGAAAAGGCAGTTGAGGACGTTGTATGCTGTCCATCCTAAGACGACCTGTTCTGCATGAGCACAGTGACACAATGGTCTTCCAAGTGGCGATTCCTAATCTGTCTCATGGCAGTAAGGCCAACTTTTGACAGATGGCCTCAATTCTCTAACGAGCAGGCGTTAAGGTTGCCATACACCTGGTTCTCCACACCCAAAACGAACAATTCTGTTCTTAAAACCTTTGTGTATTCCATGGGCCAGTTTTGGCTGAAAAATGTTCAGCCGATTAATTTAACATTATGTTGTCCTTTCCTTCCTCCCTCTTCTAATTAATAACTGAGTAGAGAATATTAGGAGCTAATTGTTTTCATTCTGTGCTGTTTTTAAATCAAAGCTGCATTTTGAGGGAGGCAAGCAACAAAAAATATTTATCGTTATAATCTTGCTGGATAGGCCGTGCAGCTCCCATTTGCTTTAATTAGCTGTAATGTGGGAGTTAAGCTCTTGAAATCAGGAGAAAAACAGGCACATTTCTTTGCTTTCTTTAAAAACCTGGTTTCTTTTCTTTCTTCCTTTTTCTCTCCACTTCCATAAATTCTGTTTTTGAAAGATAATATGCTCCTGTGTGGAACTCTCATCCTGCAACCTCTGGGCAGCTTTGGGTTTTTCTACTTGAATTAGGATTTCTAATAAATCCCAGGAAAAAAAGATAGAGTGTAATGCGATCAGTGCCTCTCAAATAAAGAGCAGCACTTGCAAACTTTTGGAAAAGGGACAGACTGTGATAATAAATCTCCTCCCTTGACATACAGCACTGAATATGGCTCTGACCACATGAACCAGTCTCCACATGATTCTCTGGCTGCTCACAATGGCAACCATTTATAAGCCAGTTGGCTTTACATTAATTAATTCCCTAGCCATTCACAAACAGCAACAATCACCTCAATTAAAGTGCAGGCACAGGGAAAGCACTGGCATTTTTAAAAGTGACATCTGCATAAAAATTTAGCATGTTGACAATAAGATAGAAAAGCAACCCTTTAAATAGTTATTTCTGTCTGGATTGGTTTGGGTTTTTGTTTTGCTTTGTATTGTTGGTATGTAGTGATTTCAATATGTATTTATGACAGGTGCAAATTGCTAATGTTACTTTCTCCACCCCTTTGTTTATAAGGTTAATTCAGTGTCCCACATCAGCTGGACCAGATGACAGTATTTTGCACAATAATATAGAAATTAAGGCTTGGAAGGAACCTTATTGCTTGGGGAACAACTCAGGGAGAAGGAGAGAGGGTCTGTTATGGAGTATCATGATGATCAGAGCTTTGGGTTTGCATTTGAGGGAAGACTGTAGGTTAATAAAAAATCCTTTTTCCATACACTGGTTATCCATCACCTTGATTTCCATACCTTTATGATGACATCCTTACTAATAAGCTTTCTGGAAGACTTTAAAATCAGCCCATAGAATTTTTTGGCAGAGAGATGGCTGTTTTTCTTTAGAATGATTTAAACATTATATAGAAAGGATCATTTTCCGCTCTCATATTGCATAGGATTTTAGAGTAACTTCTTAAGTGCTGTTTTGATTTGAATTGTACAGAAATCCATTTTCTACAAGTAGTAACTCTTTTTCTCTCTGATTTTCTGACTGTTCATCCTCTCCTATACATCTAAAATAATGCCAGAGTCATTTTTGATGCTCTGCTCTACTCTGGTATGGATTTCCCCCCTTGGAGTTCTGCCTGACCTTTAATAGGCTAGTACATTATCGTCTTCACCAACAAATCCCACATAATCTTGCCCACACCTTCACCTCAGCTCTAGATTCCTTCCATTCCCACATGAACCTTATATGCTTTTTTTTTTTTTGGCATGTTGTCACCTTAGTACAATTTTTCTCTCTATTCATTTCCTTGTTGTGTTCCTACCCTGATGAATTGTAATTTCTACCTGCCAAGTAGCATCTCTTTTCTCTTTCAAATCCCTTCTCCAAGGCCACTTCCTCTAGCAAGCCTGTCTTGTTTCTTTACTCTTTTTCTCCTGGATTGTTACCCTGCATACTTGTGCGTGCTTTGCCTTATTTAGAGGGTTTAGTCAAGGCTGCAGAACCACTCTGAGAATCTAGGTCTGTACTAAGCATTATACTGCTTCTACTAGACAGCTTACCTGTACTATAATAATTTGTTTAGTGGTAACTCTAGGTGGTATGTCTCCACCACACTGAGGTAGATTGCTGTGACTATAGAGATATTGTGTACATGCAGATGTTTGCTCTGCCTGGTCTACAGTCATGCAAATTACTTAAAACCATGTGATTGTAGATTGGGAACAGCCTGTGCAGATGTTCACCAGTGCTAGGAGTCATGCTGGGAGCACAGTGTAAGGAGCTCAAGGTGGAGAGAGAGATGGGAGGGAGGGGAAGAGGAGCCCGCAGGGGAGTTGGCGGGTCCAGGGGAGGTTTGGCAGGATTGGGGGTGGAGGGTGGGGGGGACAGTGCTGGCAGGTCCATGAGTGGGAGTGGTCAATCCACGGAGGGGGGGTGTCCATTTTGGGGGTAGGCTAAAAATAGTCTAGCAAGGGTAGGGGTAGGAATAATGCAGTCCCAGGGGGGCTGGGGTAAGCTCCAGGGCTGCCTCCCTGAATGTCTGTACACATTGACATTTAGATTTACCTAATCCTAGGTAGGTCGACCTAAATGTTACATCTGCAATGTATATACCCTTAAGCTTCTCAGGGTAGTAAGCCTGTAGGGTGAGATCCCATTTAGCAAGCAGGAGTTTCATCAGTGGGGCTAAAAACTCATCAGTAAATGCCTTTGGATGTGTGCCTTTGCTTCAGTGCAGGATTAAGACTGGGATGATTGTATGTATGTACATATGTAAGTAACCTGTATTGTAGGGCTGGGATACTGGAAAAGGTGTTTCTGCAATTTGAAATGGCCCCTAATCTGATGCCCTAATTTTATGGGAGAAGAGGAGCCACTTTGAAAACATACTTGGGGCCCTCTTCTCTGTTACATTCATGATCAGATGAAGTCAAGTGTAGCAAGTCAGGCCCTGGGGTAGCTAAATCATTCCCTAGCAGCTGCCTGAATTCTGTCTTACTCACCCCTCTGGCTTCTGAGGGTCCCATTCTGTTGTCTTGGTTGCCCTGTCTTGATGTTATAATTGGACTGAGAGGCTGTCCCTAGAGGTCAGGGTGTTTCACTTCAGGTCTTAGATCCTAGTCTGGGCTGTGGCCCCTTGGCCTTGGCCCATTTTACTCTGGTTGGGCCCTCTAACTAAGGTCTACTTGCCTAGGACCCTAGGCTCCTGAGTCCCAGCTCTAGCTTCACCCATCACAGGCTCTGGGCCTCTTGGCTTGTATCTCACCTATCACAGGCTTTCAGTCTTTTCTGCTGTGTGCTACAGCTCTTCAGTTGATGGCAGTGCTCCTCACATGTAACGTCTGAATCCTCAAAGCTTCTCAGGGCTCATGGCTAGGCCTTTGGCCTCTCAGGCATAGCTCACTTACATTGCTTTGTTAGAAATGGAGTATTGTTAGAAATGCACAGCTTGCATCTTGCACCTGATAAGAAAGAAACACTGCCAAGGACTTTTTTCCTTGCCCAGCCTTGCCACAGCTTTTCTTAGACTAAATTGCAGACTCTCCCCCAGCTTCTCCCTAGCCTTTCTCATGCAGATTACAGAAGCTGGAATTCAACTGACTGTGTCCTTGAAAGGGGGGGGGGTTAAACTCTTGGTGACCTATAGTACTCTCTGAGCATGCTTAATTAGCTGATACATATTTACCTCTCCGCCCTGCATACTTAAGTAGTTAATTATAATATACATACGATGTATGTAGTGATGTAACCACATGTATGCTTGTATGAAACGGAAGTGAGCTGTAAGAGTTCCTGTTTCTGCACACGTGCCCAGGAGGAAAAAGATAAATACAGCCTGCAAAATCCCTTGGTGGGTTCAGAGTAATCTGAGTTTTTGACTCTGCTCTGACCCTATTTGCAAATACACCTTTTGTGCCATCTAATGAGTGTGTGTCTGTGATTTTAGTGGCCTCCAGAGAAATGAACCGCTTTTAAGCATCAGCCTTGTGAGGGGTTTAGACCTGGGGTGCTCCTATCACTCTTCTCAATGGCCATACCCTCCCCTACAGTCATAGTCTGGTTCTCTGGTTCAAACTTCATCACAACGAAAAATAAGAACATTTGCTTCCAAATAAAACTGTCCCCCCCAACAGATCTGGGTCAATTCAATATCACAAGCTAAAATATAAGGCCAAAATACTTAGCTGTGCTGTACAGTGATATAGGGGCTTCCTTGAAGCTTCCCACAGTCTGCAGTTCTCCTTCCTTGGCTGGTCAGACCTACTTCTCCTGAGACCTCAGGCATGGTCATTTTATGAGGCCTCTAACCCCCTCTCTGGATTAACTGACACACTGCTTCAACCTGAGGCCTGTTAATTGCTGGCTGCACTATGCTGGCCGCACCTGGGGCAGGCAGCCATTTTATTAAAGGCCACTGTTAGTCCCTCCAGAGGATTGGAGCCAGCCACTTGCTCCCTGGGTCCCTTTCTCCTTCAGTAATGGGGTAAAGGCCTCATTGCATCAAATCACTGGAGATGAATTGGTGAAACCAATAAAATAATGTGTCCCTTAGTGTCACATCACAAAACTTCATAGCCATGCATACTGGAGAAATAGTTCTGGGAAGTGTCACTAAATTCAGTTTGTAAAGTTTTCTATGCCACGTTAAATCAGTCACTGCCAGTGGCATAACTAGCAATTTTTTTGTCCTGAGCAAAGATGCCATTGAGTGCCAGAGAGCAGAAGGAGGGGGAGGGGCGTGAAGTACTGTGGCTGTGTCTATACATGTACTTGCCTGTGGAGTAGACTAATTAGCTGTGAAGTAAAGCATCATCATCTACACATGCAATGGTATTAGGCCTCAGTAAACTAATTTACACTGAAGTAAGATAGTACTTTCAGGGACAGTACTATTTTTAGGCCAGGGTAACATACTGTGATTAAATGCATGTGTAGATGCTGACTGTGGGCGTAAATTGCACTGGGTCAGCCCAGCCAGCTGGGAGCCAGGCTCCTGTCTGGCACCTAGCCACACAACTCTGCACTTTCCTCACTCTCATGCCCCAGCCAGCCTCTCTGCTGCCTGATGCTGCCACCTGGAGCCCAGGGCTGGGTGCCCCTAGTGTAAGCTACTCTGCCCCAGCAAAAATTGCTGTTGCCCTGGGCACATGTGTAGTCACTGTGCCTAGGAGTAGTTTACTCTGGCTCAAATTACTCTGGAGTTTGTTGTTTTAAATTAATTGCACATGTAGACACACCCTGTGAGGTGCTGCTGGCAATCCCATCTAAATTAGCACCTGGGGCTCATGCTCCAATTTTGCCATCGTAGTTATACTACTGGTCACTGCCAAGGGTAGAAAAGAGCTTAAGGGCCAGGTACAGACATTACAATTTTACCAGCGTAAGTGATTGGAAACTGGTCTACACCCGTAATGGAACAGAAGCTCAGCACACAAAACCGGTCTATACCTGTTTTCGACACACCAGGCTGGTTTAAAAATGGCAGAACCTAATCTAAGATTTGCACCCTCTCCCCCTGAGTGGGAGTGAGTGGGTGGGCATGCTTCTTGGTGGTGTTGCTGGGCTCCCCAGGGAGTGTGTTGACATGCACTAAAACTATAAATATTGTGCGTGGCTATTAACCCCCCAGAATAATTTCAAAATGCAGCGATAACCAATGAATACACACCTGGTTGTTATAACACTAGCAAAGTTCACTGCTACACATGCAACCTCCAATGTAGAGAAAACATTGTTAACATTGCACTCAATGGAAATTCCAGAATTATGGCTGCCTGTTTAACCTTAATTCAGCTGCCTTATGCATATGCATTATGGTACAATGTTTAATTGCGTGATTGCATGGTATCAGTTGGTGCATCAGATAGGAAGTGCTCACTTAATGATCAACTATTCAGTATTTTGTTTTCTTGTCATTGTTCAGTGCATGGGTCTCTCTCTTATTTACTGTACACTATTCAAGCCCTGTCCTGAAGACAGAATGATTAGTCTACTCATGGGGCTTTCTTTGTTAGTCATCACTGCAACATTTGAATGCTTCACAAGTATTAATGAATTTATTTGTACAACTTCTCTTTGGGGCAAGGGAGTATTTTTCTCCATTTTATACATTGGGAACAAAGAGATTAGTGTCAAGAGTGTACACTTTGGGTGTCCAGTTTGAGACACCCGGTATCTGATATCTTTTTTGAGTATTTAGCTTGTTGAAGCACTTCTGGTGTTCAAAAATACAGCTGTCACTGACTTCAGTTTCTGTTGTAGATGCTCAGCACTTCTGAAATAGTTCTGAAGGATCTCAAATCAAGCACTCAAACTGATAACCATTGCTAGGTAAGGCCTGTGAAACATTTGGTTTTTAAGGGACTTGCTGGTATCATAGACACAGACAGAGATGGACTCTACTTCCCATGGGCAGCATTCATCTGTCTTAACCATGACAGCCTCTTGTCTCTTCTTTTTTCCAGCTGTTTGCATCATTTGCCAGACACCTTCCAAGTGCAGCAAGGGTCCTACAGACAAAAGTCTACTTCACTATGCAACCCTTATTCATCCCCAGAGCAGGGCCATCCTCTTCACCAGGCCTACTGTTTTCCCTGCTGGCCTCTGGTTCTGGTTTCCCAGTCCTTCCTGACTCACTGCCCCACTCTACCACCTGCCTGCATTTGAACCGCATGGCTTCTTTCTATACCTTGCCTGGGCAAAGCAGGGAGTATTCACATTGGGGGATCACTTTCCCTTATTTCAGGCCTGCTCCCTGGACTCAGACTGTGTACTTACTCAGACCCAGGTCAAAGCATGCTCAGTGCATGTAGACTGTTCAAGGAATGTATCTGCAAAGCTCCAACTACCCTCTGTTGTGTGAATAGCAGTTTTTTAAAAGGATTATTACTTGGTCAAATTTGGGTAGTTTTGTCCTAGGTCATGCACATTCCTGAAAAAAGGCCAGTGCCTGGCCAAATTTCAAGTCTTTGATTCAAAGCATGCAGCTGCTGGAACATCTCAAAGAAAAGGTCAGCAGGATTTTTTAAATCTGAGGAAAACCAGGTATTTTTTCCCTTGTTATCTGAGATGATGATACTATACTGGGTGAAATTTCCCCTAAAGTTTTCCCTGAAGCAGCCACCTGGCATGGCAAACTTCATCCCAAATGTTGAAAAATGGGTAAAGTTCTGTTGAAAACAGAGATCAAAACTCGGAAGTCTCAAGTAATTGTAGTTAGGGGCAGCACTTATAATTCCACTTATGTGAAAATTGATCATATAAATTAACATGGCAATTTATAGGCCGTCTAAACTAAATAATTTGATGTGTAAAGCAAAGGTTAATTGATTCTCAAACATCTTTAGTAGACACATACCCATAATAGTCATATAGCCATAATGAACTTTGTTGTGAATAATGTTTTTCCTGAATCAGGTAAAGCTCAATCAGCTTCTTACCGTATCATAAATAGGGGTCTGCCCAACTCAAGGAAGCAGCTGGACGCTTTCATGGGCAGATCATGGGGCCAGCTGCCATTTTTGAAGGCTTATCATGGTGGGATCCCCGACACCTCTGGCCCTGCCCCCAAGTGCTGATTGGTGGAGAGAGCTGTCTGTCATATGGTCCCACCCCTCATTGCTGATTGGTTGAGAGGGCTGACTGTCATGTGACCCTGACCTTTGCCACTAGCCGGTGGAGGGGGCAAGGCCACATGATAGGCAGCCCTCTCAGCCAATTAGTGGTGGTGGGGGGAGGTGGCAACCATCTTGCTTGCTTGCTTTAGTGTCAGCAGCCCCTTTCGTGCTGGGTTGTGTGGCCAGGAAGACTGTTGGCAACTACTGGGGAGCCAGCACTTTATTTTTAGTAATTTTTTTTTCTTTCTCCCCCCCCGCTGCAGTGAAATTCACAGAGATCACCTTATTTTGTGATTTTGGTGAGATCCAAGCAATTGGGTAGGTCTCTAGTGATAAATATAATACCCATATATATTTTATAGATTCATAAAAATCTGTCAGCATTGTGATTGTGCTCAGGGAACTGTCAGGTGATGGGGGAGGAGACAGATGAAGGTGGATATACTGAACCAAATTTTTCAAACAGCAGTGTCGAGTCACAGCAACAAAAATGTGCATTTAACAAACTTAGACCAACATGTGTCAGACACTTGTCCAGGTGAGCAGCAGCTGATGTGTGCAGCCCTGCTTGTTTTGAAATGTGCGCATGGAAAGCAAATAACATAAAACATTTGCATCTCTTTTGTGGGAGCAACAAAGACACTAGAGGTGAACATACAGATCCCGTTTATACCCTTTTTGCTTGCTAGCCTGTTTATCTCTTTTCTTTGGCTTTGTAGCTCTCTTTCATGCTGTGCTTGGAAAACCTGTCTACCTTCTGTATGTTAATCATGCCACTACTTCTTCAAATTGCTCCTTAAAACTTCCATTAATACTTCTTACCCTGATCGTCATCTTATTTTCTTTTCCCCTCATCCTTCCAAGTCTGAATTGCTACTGCTATATAGAGGTTTGTATATGTATATGCTTAGAATGTGTGGGGAGGGGGGGAAGGGGGTTGAGGTTGTTAAATGTATTAAATTATTAACTATTTGATGTAGGACACACACAGCATTTTTCATTCCACAGTCTCAAAGCACTTCAGGTGAACATCAACATCTCCATGCTAAAGATGGAGAAGCCGAGGTACAGGAATGAAATCATTTGCTTGTGGTCACTCAGTAAGTCTGCGGCAGAGACTACAGGAGAAACTGCATCTCCTAACACCCAAGCCAGTGATCTAACCATTAAATAGTGTGGAATTGGCACAAGTTTGACTTTTCCCCCAGAAAATAAGAAGTGATAAATCAATTTGGAAGGTCTAGTTTATTTTGGCTGCAGGACTTTTTCAAATATATATTTTAAAATAATGATAGTTAGTAACTCCATAGGAACTGCAACTGCAAAAAATGTTCTGAAGGCTTACAGCATTTTATTTTATTTTTTTCTAAGCTAGTATTATGTATAATGTTGTAGCATTTAATTTCTCTGATTTTTTTTCAGCTTATGAGCTTTTATTCTCTCTTCTGTTATATTTCTGAAAAAAAGAAATATTATGAAATTGCAGACATTTATTAGGCCTTAATTTGTAAAATTAGTCGTGGTCTTCTCTATCACCATAATTTAATGCTCGTAATGATTTTCTGACACACATGTTTTACTAGCAAGATCTACTTCCTATTCATTTTTCATTTTGATGCAGCTAAGTACATTATACAAGACCGTACAGATAATATAATTAAAATCCCTATAGTATAACATCCCAAAATTTCCAGCAATGAATGTTATCTGTCATCTCAGCATATGCATCACTTGGGGGTCTTTCCTCTCAAAGGAATAAGAAGAAATTCTCCTTCACAGAGTATTCATTATACTATTCTGGGATTTCTAAAGGTTCCTGTTGGAGTGCTGAGGTGGTTGGGTACAGACTGATCACTTTGACTAGTGTGTATGGGAGGCGAGGAGCCATTTTAATATATCTGGCAAGGACAAGAGGAACCACTTTTGCCCTCACATGTGTTCTGTCAGAGACTGGGCAAATGTACTTGTCCTAGGAGATTTGCAATGCTTTGGCCTACTTGGTTTGGCTTGGGCAGGACAGCTGGATGAGATGAGGGTTCAATGTGTCCTACTGCTGTTGTAGGTATCAGGATCAATAAACTTGGTGGATGCTGTTTCCTGTGTGCCAGGCATATGGTAAAAAAGTAGGTGACTGTGTAACCATGCAGCTGAAGCTGAACAACTTCTAAAAGGGATGCACTACACTGTTTTAGGGTTGGCCTATGGCATCAAGCAGTGCAGGGGCATGCTGCCCCAAAGAGTGCTCCTGGAGACAGATTTTGCCTCACTCATGCACAACAGGCTAATCAGAAATACAAGGGAGGTACAAATAGCTTCACAGACTCCCCCATACTCCTCCCCTAAGGTGCACACTGAAGGTCCTCCCCATATATCTCCCACCACAGCACAGTCTCCCCTGCACTTTCCCTGCCACGTGAGCCACTCCCCTGCCACATGAGCCACCCTAGATAGATACTGAAATCTCCGTAGTTACTGGTATAAGCTTGGTATAACTCTGTCACCAGACTCTTTATAGACAGGGCCACAGATTGTAAATCTAAACTTTGCAGGGCAGACTGAACTACCCTGTCTCGTGTTTGCCCAGTGCCTTAGTGAGGCTGTGTTTTCAACAGGTGCCCTCGCGTACTACTGCAGCAGTTCTCAACTTTTTTAGACTAAAGGCACGTCTTGGAAAATGGCAGTTCTTAGTTTTGAATTATTTTTTTACTACAGAAAAACAATAGAGAATTTCTTCTGTTGCAAACAACTCAAAGTCCACAACAGGACAGAATGTTATTAACACGATGGATTCCTGTTGGAAATCTCTGGGTTTATCTTGTGAATCATGTTTGCACACCTAACAGTGCTACCACTGCATGGCACCCTTTGGCACCCTTGAAATGAGCTCAAGGTACCCCAAAATGCTATGGCAACCTGATTGAGAATCACTTTGCTACTGTAATATAGATATCTATATATATCTATAGCTAGGCCTGTGCGAAGCGGCTAGTATTCGCTTCGGATTTGGCTTATCCAGAGAACAATGATTTGATTCGGTGATTCAGATCAATTCAGCTGAATCTGATTCAGAGATTCAGCTGCTGCCGAATCTCCAAATCACACAGGCCCATCCCCCACCCATGCTCCCAGTCCTGGCAATGGCTGCCCTGCCCGCCCCAGCTCCTGGCACTTTGGAAAAAAAAACCCTGACTCACTGGCTGCTGCCCAGCAGGGTGGCAATCCCTGCTGCCCCACACTGTGTGGGGGGCTCTGCACGAGCCCCTTAACCCCCACCCACTCCCCCAGCCCCCTCCCATGGTTGCCCCGCCTGCCCCAGCTTTGGCCCTTTAAGAAAAAAACAAACAAAACCCCAGTATCACCAGTTCCTGCCTGGTGTGTGTGTGGGGGGGTGATCCCTGCTGCCTCCCGCTGCCCTGTGCCACATCGGGGGCTCTGCCACAAGCCCCCCAAAGCCGCGAGGTAAGTCCAGGAGCTGGTGAGTTCAGGGTTTTTTTGGATTTTTTCCTTAAAGGGCCAGACCCGTGGTGGGCTGGACAGCCATGGGGTGGGGGAGACTCATGCAGAGCCCCCCATGCAGTGTGAGGTAGCAGGGAGTATCAGGGATCACCCCCCTGTGGGGCAGTACCCACTGAGTCGGGGGGTTTTTTTAAAGCACCGGAAGCTGGGCCAGGCATGGGGAAGCTGGGGGAGTAGCCAGGGGATGGGGCCTGGCAGGGGATCCACCATAGTCTCCTCCCGCCTTCTCCAGTTCCCCTTCCCCGGCCCCTACCTACCAGCTCTGAGTCTGGCTCCAGCTCCCTGCTGCAGCGGGCAGGGGCTGCCGGAATCAGCAAAGCTCTCCACATCTTTTCTGAATCAATTCAGAGAGCTTTGAATCGATTTGGACCTTTTTATTGGTCCCCTGATCTGATTCGGATTTGGAGATTCGGCCACCACGTGTGCGCATATAAGTGAAGATGTTGTTTAAGCAAAAAGTATAAATTAGTTGGAGACATTTTTGTTCTGGTTTCTGGTCTTTCTAATATGATCTGGTTCATTGTGTAGTCACTAACATTCTCCCCAATTTATCAAAAAGTTATTCACGTAAGGTTATTTTTTGCAACATTTAATCATGTCTGGTCTGAAAGGGGGATGATGAAAAAGCAGGAGGGTTTGAGTGATGCTAAACCAAGCATGTTATGCTAGAGACAGCATCTTCTCTGCTGCTAAAGTTTTTTTCCCCAAAAAGTGTTGACTATTCTTGGTTTCACAATAATGAACATCAGACATTAACCTGTGCAAGTGATCAATGTGCAACTTGGGATAAATCTCTCTCACTAACAGAAGAAAAAGAACATGAATGTTGGTCTCCCTGGAAAAAGATTGCTAGTGATCCCCAAATTAAGTCTCTGGTGGGAAACCAGATGTGAAAAAGATGTTTGTAAACAAAATGTAAAGACCCCCCCCCATTAAAAGAAGAAGAAATATAATGTGCACACCCCCCCCCCGCCTTAACAGCAAACCTCTGCTGCCATAAATATGTCTCATGGCTTCCTCTGCCCTTCTAGTATATTTATCTTCAGACCCTATTCTTTCATAAGGAGAGAATGAAATGTTGCATCTTGCCTCTTAGTTTAAGTACTTGCCTTCATTCCCTTCCCGACGGACGTGTGCAAATACTGCCACAAATGCTGGCACTTATTGAGTTCCTTGTGGGTCATCATGACTAAGAAATTCAAGAATCAAAAGGTCCATGGGTCTTTTTGCATGACTGCTTCTTATGCTGCAATAGAAAGCATCAGGCTCACAAAGTATCTGACACAACTCAGCATGTGAGAAAAAGAAAACTTGGTCTGCTAAATGCATTTTCCTCACTGCTCCCTGGCTACTAGACAAATACTTCACTGTGTACCATAAGGTAGTCAAACCTGAATATCTGGGAGCCTAATTTAATCTGTACCTGCAGGAGTACCACCCGTGGAGGCCTCCACCTTGTGATAAATGATGGTGTAAATTGCATGTTGGGTGTAAGTGGGTCAGAAGAGGTAACCAGGGAAGGGAACATAACTTGCACCAATTAGGCATTTGATATGTTTGTGAAAAAAATTGGTAGTGTATAACTGAAGAGAGGACAGCAAGGAAGTAGCCTCTGCTGGAAAAAAATCCTATAGAATGTAAAAGGGAAGGAACCAATAGAACTGGAAAAGAATTAAATATGATTCTAAAGGAATTGCTCTAAATGTTACAGACCAAGGAATAAGCTTCTTTCGTAAAGAAGTGTAAACCAACCTGCACAGTTCAATAGAGAATTACATTTTCCTGCAGGGATCAGATTCCCTTTGGGTTGTTTCCAAACTGTTCTACTATACTCATCACTCTACTTCAGATTTTCTGCAGGAGAATTTTTAATTAGGATAGTAGTACAAAAAACAAATTACAGGAGGATGTAAAATCAACCAGACCCCTTCTGTTTGAACTTTTCTACAAAATCTTCCTATTACTGCAGCCAAACAAGTACACTCAACCTTGATTTAGGTCTCAATGAAATACCAGATGGGTTACGGTTGCACTCAATGTATTTTATACATGCACTATATTTGAAAAAGGGTAGAGACAAGTAGAGGGTAGGGGGAGGAGGGCTTGAACTGTTTTGCTGTTGACACATCTTGTGACTGTATCTGGCACCAGAGGTGAGGTGTATACTAGTGCAGTTGTACCCCATCTTTGATTCCTGATTTACCCAAAGTTTAAAACCAATTGCCTGTCAATGGCAGCAGTATTTCTAGTCAGGCAGTGTTGAGAGAGTCACTTGACTTCATGGCTCATTATCACCTACCGTAGGGTTACTATATTTCCAATTTTAGCCACCCTGTCTGGCTCCATGCCGGCCACATGTGTGTGCATGCTGGCCACGTGTGTACATGCACAGAGGCACATGATGCCCCCTGCCTCCAGTCACCCTTCTCCCTGCTTCCCCCAGTCCCAAGCAGCTCATTGCTAGGGAAAGCTGAGAAGTGGCAGGAAAAGCATTGATGCTGAGCAGAGCAAAATCCCAGACATTTGTTGGTATTTTAAAAAAACACCCTGATAGAGATGGGAGGACCCAAAAAGAGGACATGTCTGGGAAAACCTAGATGTATGGTAACCCCAACCTGCCTGACTGATTCCTTCTAAACTCTTCATTCCATATTCCATGAGTGTTAATGAGACTCTCTCCTTTTCAATGGTACTCATGTTCCCCTAATCAAGCTATTCTTTCTTCTGTAGTTCTGTTGTCTCTTAGTTCTCCCTGATAGTCTAGCTCCTATTTCACAGCCCTTCAGTCTGTTTTAAACTCTTACTAAAAATGTTAACTCATGTGTTGAATAACTTTCAGTAAAGCATCAGAGGCACTGTTAAGATCTTTGAGAAGGCTTGATTTCATTTTATGAAACTGAAGGAGATGTGCATTTAATTCTAATGACTACAGGATTACAGAAACAGCATTTAAAAATTTTTGTTTGTTCTGTTTTGGATACAAAATGTATGATATAGCAAATGAATACACATTTCAATAATTATTTTTTTGTTTGCTTTTAAACTATGCTAGGCCCCTAGCATTTTATTAAAGCTTCTAGTTTCTTTTTACCCAGAGAAAAATTTGTATTGTGTTATACGTGATGATGTACCACACCATCTGCACCCACCTTTTCAAAACCCTAGATCCGTCCATGTCTGGCACATAATAGAGCTAACTTGTTTGTCACTGCTGTCACTTGTATTTGTGGTGACAGATGGCCACTGCTTGATTTAGGATCATAGGAAAGTAGGGCTGGAAGGGACTCATGGGGTCATTTAGTCCAGTCTCCTGCTCAAGGCAGGATAATTCTTGACTAAGACATCCCAGTGAAGTGATTGATTAACCTGGTTTTGAAAATTTCCAGGAGTGAAGATTCTCCCAGTTCTTTAGGTAGCCTGTTGCAATGCTTGACTACCCCAAAATTATTCCTAATCTCCAACCTACATCTCCTCTGCTACAGCTTGAGGCCATTCTTTCAAGTCCTGGAGCATGTATTTGAACTTACATCTCCTATGGTCCACTCCAGTGCCCTTAACCACTGGATCAGCTGGTCAGTCTATCTGTCTTTCTCCAAGTGTATGCATATGTGTAAACATACTTTTCTTTCACAACAAAATAAAATGGAATTTTGAAGCCTCAGAATGTTTCATAACAGGAATTATTATTTTCAAGCCATTGCTTGGGAACAGGCAACAATACCCTGGCCTGCAGAGTGTAAATTAGGAAAATACATGTTTAGTCCCATGGATTCTTTTTATTTTCTTAAGAAGCCAGCATCAGGGCCATCATAATGGTAAAGTAAAATTCATGATGACAATTCTACTGAGAGGAAATATATTTGCCTTTTAAAAATTTTTTCTAATTGCAATGAGTAGCAAACATGTTTCTCTTGTTCCTCTCTTTCATTTCCATTGGCAGGATCTGCAGTGTTGTGCTGGTGCCAGCAAGTGTGCTGTGCCTGCTTTTGTATTTCCTCCCCCACCCTCACTGGTATTATAGATATTCCCTTAGCAAATGTCTTTTCTATGGGAAATGTAGGAGCCCTCCCCCTGCTCTCCCTCTTGTTTTCTGTCTCTTCAAAACTCTGCTCTATCTCTTTTGCCCAGCTGCAGCATCTTCTACCTGACAAAAGAAGATACCTTTGATACCAGACCCGACTGTAAAGTTGAAACACATGCTTGGTTCAGATACCGATGAACTTTAATTTACCTCAATTCATTAGTGATTTTAAAACCACTGCTAATGCGTGACAAACTGTAAAATAATTGGAAGTAAATGATCAGGGAAAAAGCCTGGGAGGAGGAAGGGAGAGGAAAGCGGCATGTAGAAAGAGACTAAGCTGGGCTTTCATCTTCAGGCCGGTCCGGTTTTGAACCCTGGTGGGGAAAGGTCATGAATTTTAAAATGTGTTTTGCAGCTGAGAGCTCTAATCATAAACCAGACCCTATCTGCAGAGCCTGTCTGACCACGTGAGACTCATGGCTGACTAAAGAGGGATGACTGACTTCGAAGACAGCACTGTTGCTTTGAGGAGGGGAGAAAAATGTGGGATCAGCAGAACCTGTGCCATGTCTGTCCTTGTTCGAATAAAATAATTTGTCATACTGATTGTGAACAAACTGTCCTAGGCAGGGCCCCAACAATGTTTGCTGTGGTAGATATAGTATGTTTCCCTCTCCAGATGATTGGATGTTTTGTTATGACCCGACCCTTCATTATAGTTTATTGGGCTAGCTTGGCAAATTTGTTTTTAATTTAAATATTTTATTCCTGAAGGAGCAATATATTTGGAATAGATTGTATGAGAATGAAAGGGTAGGTTTTTAATTATGGCTATCTTCCAGAAAACAACTCTCCCTTCACAGTTCACATGAGCTGTTTGGATTCAAGCTTCAGCAACATCTTCACAATGTTTTTGAATAAGGAGTCAAAGGTAGCATTTATATAGGACTGAAAATGGGCACTGCCAATTGCACAGACAGTTAGTGGTGGGGTATGTGAAAAAAAATCTGTGATTTTTCTATCTTTGGTTATATCTATTCTCAGAAATACTTTCACTGTTGTGCAAGCCTGGTGATAATTCGACTCATATTTGTTTGGGTCACTAGTGGCCTCACAGCCTTTTCTAGGTATGCTCACAGCACATAAGCAAGACTTTCACCTCATCTATATTAGGAAACTTGGCCCCGTTGAAACACAGTTTTAAAATGCTCATGCTAATAGAGCTTGACCTGATATGCATGACTTGACTATCAGTTCATTGTCAGCATCAGCATCATGCTGGATGAAGTAAAGTCGTATTGAAAACACTGGATTGGGATTTGGGATACCTGGGTTCAGTTCAGTTCCTGGGTCTGCCACAGACATCATGTGTGACCCTCACTAACTCATTGACTCTTTCTGTGCCTCAATTCTCCTCATATAAAATATTGATGATCATTGTTGAGGTTAGATGGTAAACTTGCAACAGTCATTTTAAAGCCTACAAGTCGTGGCAGGTAATTTGATTATTAAAAATTGTTTGATCACTGTAGCAGGGCACTAGGGTGCCTGCTACTGGCATTGGTAATAGGGCTTGGCTGCCAATCAGCAGGGCAGCACAGCTGAAGGTTGCTTAGGCAACAGATTAGGTCAGCTGACTGAAAGGGGGCAGGGCCTGGCCATTATAAGCAGCTAGGCTGAGGCCAGAAGGCAGTTCCCTGCTGAGAGGCAGGAGTTCTGCTGCGGAGCAGAGCAAGGCAGAGCTGCCTGAGCACTTGAGCACCCGCGTGCTGATGAGATGGAGGGGCCTCTGACAGGGAGGCTCGATGGAGAGCCAGGGTAGCACGGGATGTTATAGCCAGTAGGCTGATTTTTGGGTTACTGCCAGTTGGCATGGCTTTGAGTTTGGTTTTGATGGTGATTGTGTTACCAGAGGAGTGAGTGAGGCTGTAGGGGAAGGAGGAGGCCTTAGGGGAGCACCCCAGCAGAATGGGAGTGGTTCCTGGCGGTGCAGAGGGTGCTGCGTTTCAGGGTGTGCCAGAGGGGACGAGGAGCGCGGACATAGGCCCCAGAGGGGGCAGGAGTGCGAAGGGCCTTAGGAGCGCGGACATAGGCCCCAGAGGGGGCGGGAGCGCGAAGGGGCGCAAGGCGTAGGCCCCAGTGCGGGCGAGCAGATCGGGCAAACTCCAGAAGGACGGGGTGGGCCTATCAAGAAACCTCAGAAGAGGGTGAGTGCGCGAGTAAGCCCCGGAGAAGGGTGGGCGCGCGGTTAGAAGCCCGGAGAGGGGACAGGGGCGCGAACAGCAGCCCAGAGGGTACACATCTATTGGGAAGGCCCCGGAGAGGGGGCACGCATATCAGAGAGGCCCCAGAGAGGTCGTGTATACCGGAGAGGCCCTGGAAAGGGCAAGCATAAGATTAGAGCGTCTGGTGAAGACGAGGATATGGGAGAGGCCCCAGACAAGGGCAAATCAAGTGGGAAGCCCCTGGAAGGGGCAAGGGCAAGTCTAAAGAGCCTGGAAGGGCAGGGCATGTGAGCGAGAGCCCGGAGAGGGCAGGGCGCGTGGGTAACTCCTGGAGAGGGTGCGGACACGTTGAGAGGCCCCGGAGAGGGTGCGTAAATAGAGACACGAGAACATCCGGAACACCGGCGAGGCTTGGGCGTGGTATTGAAGGTGGAAAGAGCCACACGACGCCCTAGGAGGGTGCACCAAGAGATATCCGTAGAGGGCAAGAGCACCGGGTCCGAGAAGCCCAGGAAAGGCAACCTCCCATTAATATTATATAAACAGCAAAGATGTGGCGGGTGAGACGAGGGTGCTAGAAGGGCAACTTGGCATGGTAGGGGCGCAGGAGAGATCACGGCCACTCCCTGTGACAATCACAATAATATTTCTTAATGGATAGGCAAACACTTTGTGAGCAAAAGTGTTCAGGGGAAGTCAAAATCCAGAAGCCATTGCATTGAAGTGGGGGGAAGGGAATCTTCCTGGCTTCTGCAGGTGGCTGGTAGAAGTCTGAAGCATCAGACTGCCAGCCACCTACCACACTGCATGAGAAGCACCCCAATATGGAGAGTGCACATATTTGATCTCACATATTGCATGTGCTGATGGTTGACTCAAGAGCTCTGTATCCTATTATAGATCTGTTCTATAAACTTATTGAGTTTCTTCTTAAAAGAAGGCAGTTATGAAGATCTTACCCATGATCTTTTTGGTTTCTTGGGCTGTACCATGTCCCAGTCATGGTGATGGTAAATTCTTTGTGCAAAGTCAGGGGTAAGATTCAGACAGAGCTTCCCAATCTGAACCTCACTAGGTTCACACCACGTCTCATCATGATCCACCAGAGGTGTAGCTTCACTTCAGAGTTGCTCAGCTTCTCACTTAGATATTGTCAATACTCTACGTCCTGTCTGCATACAAAATTCTCTCACCTGAGTTTGGGGATGCTCTAAAATGGGGTTAGCTGGCCTGGTAGGTGATTAAAGGATAGAGACAGAGTGCTGTTTTAACTACAACTGTTTACTTGAGGTGGCAACTTGGCTAGGAAAAGAAGTTACACATAAAATGCTTTAAGTAACCAGAAACTGGTTTAAAACCTGTAGCAGAACAGAAATTCAGTGCACATAAACCACTTTCAAAATGGCTGAAACTAGTTTAAGATAAACCTGGTTGAATGTAGTATCAGACTTAACAGATGTAGGTCAAGCCAGTTAATGGAACTTCTGTCCCAGATCCCTTTTTGGTTTAAGTTAACTCACAGTCTCCCAGCATCCCAGGATGCTTTGTCCTGGGCTGGGCTGGGCTGTCTGCTGCAATGGAGCAAGGTTGGCCCCACGTCCCTTCTTCCTCGCTGGAGCACTATCACTGCTCCAGTTGGCTGAAAAGGGGGTGGGGATGGGAAAACCTGTGCTGGAGTGCCTCCCTCGCTGCTTGAATGGCAGAAGTGGGGGCGCATGGCAAGATGCTGGTAGCCTGAGTGGAAGTGGGGGGTTAATCCCCCTCCCTCCCATCTTCCACTGCTGTGGGGCCCCAGCTGGGATCTGCCTGGCTTTCCCCCCTTGCCCACCCTGCTTGCCACACAAGCAGTGA
Organism: Crocodylus siamensis; assembly: GCF_052110815.1. Taxonomy (NCBI): domain Eukaryota; kingdom Metazoa; phylum Chordata; order Crocodylia; family Crocodylidae; genus Crocodylus; species Crocodylus siamensis. Next base: position 134,477,866 of record NC_143397.1, read on the forward strand.
GTTTGGGGGCATGGCCAGACCCCAGCCCTGGGCCTGAGGTGAGGGGGGGGGGCAATCACAGAGGCAGGGCCAGCAGGGACCTCCAGAGGTCCTCTAGTGTCTAGTGCATCCTCTGCCTGAGCCCTGGCCAGACCATCCCATACAAGGTTTGCCAACAGTGCCCACAACTGAGAACACCCACGATGGGGGCTCTGTACTGCTAGGGAAAAAAGTCACAAGGGCTTCTCGTGGCTGGTTTTTCCCTCCCTCCACCCCACAGTGGGGCCCAGCGCTGTGCCCCTCCAGCCCTGAGCCTCAAGGCAGTGCCTTGCACAGCTGTGCCTCCCGGCCCCACAGCAGGGGAGGAGGAGGAAGAGGGGGAGAGCCCTGCCAGCTTCAGCAGCTCCATGACAGCCCAGCCTAGCCTGGGCACAGGGAGCTGGGAGCAATCTGGGCACACAGCTCCTGTGGCCCCAGCCTGAGCCACAGCTGGCTGGGAAGGGCCCCGCCATCTGCCTGTCTGCCTCCCCTAGGGCTGGGGTTGTGGCTGTGGGCCGGGTAGGCCCTGGACAATTTCATAGCTCCCGTGGCCCCAGCCTGAGCTGTAGCTGGCTGGGAAGGTTCCTGCCCTGGGGCCCTGCCCAGCCCCTCCATGCCTGCCCTTGGCAGCACCTGTGGGCTGGCCTGGTTGAGTCCCCCAGCTGTAGCCCCGGCTCCAGCCTGGAGTGAGGCGGGTCGATGGTGGGTCCAAGCCAGGCCGTGGGGGTAGGACCCTTCCCAGCTGGGCCCAGCCTAAGCATGGGGAGCCAGGAGCAACAGATGTACAGCTCCTGTGGCCCAAGCCCAAGCTGTAACTAGCTAGGAAGGACCCTGCCACTGTGACCCAGCCTGACCAGCCCAGGCCCACCATCCACCCCTGGGGCTAAGGCTGGGACTGTGGGGCTGAGCTGGGCTAGCCTGCAGGCACTGCTGAGGGCAGGACCAGAAGGTCCGGGCTGGCCTGCAGGGACAGAGCCCATGCCAGCCAGTTGTGGCACAGGCTGAGGCCACAGGAGCTGTGCACCCAGATTGTTCCTGGCTCCCCATGCTCGTGCAGGCCCAGGCTGTCAGAGAGCCACTGTGGCAGTCGGGACTCTCTCCCTCCTTGTCCTCCTGAGGCCATGGGGTAGTGGTGTTTGCGCAGCACTGTTTTGGGGCTCAGGGCTGGAGGGGCACAGTGCTGGGATCCGCTGTGGGGCGGGGGGAAAGTGGCTACAGAAAGCCCTTGGTGGCCTTTTCCCCCAACAGTACAGAGTCCCCCTGGAGGGTGTTCTCAGTTGTGGGCACTGTGAGCAAACCTTGTACGGGCAGGTCTGGACAGGGCTCAGGCAGGGGCTGGACTAGAGGACTTCTGGAGGTCTCTGGCAGCCCTGCTTCTCTGTGATTCTCCCCTTTTTTCCCCACCTTCGCCTCAGGCCTAGGGCTGGGGTCTGGCCGTGCCCTCGCTCTTGTTGCTTAACCCTTTGGTGCCAGTCAGGGTCTGGGGTCCTGTTCCCCTGCAAAGCCTGGCAAGACAGCTTCCCCCCTCCGCCTCCAAATACACCCTTGCTGGGATCCCTGCAGGCCAGGGTGAGATTTAAACCCCACCCCAATCATACTCAGGCCTGCCAGGGCCTGGCCATACCCCACCCTCATCTCGGCTTCCCTCCAGCCTTCTGGCTACTGCTGAAGGGAAGGGAGGGCTCTGGTGCCCTCCAGTTTTTGGCCTGAGACACTGTAGGTATGTGGCTGCATTTCTGCAACCAACAGTGAATGTCTATTCACTTGCTTGCTGGTTCAATCTACGCAGGTTAGACTAGCCTGCAAAGATTGAATCAATTGAGGCTCAGGCCTCAATTGAATATCTGTACTTAACCCTTGAAGTAAAATCACTTAAGTGGCAATATTCCTCCAATCAAAAGGTAAAAGGTCCAAATGAGCCTACTGGCCCGTCAGGCATGCCTGTTTCTGTAACCAGTAAGAGTGGCATGGCTGGAATTCTCATCAGGTTGCCTTTGACTCTGCAGCCTGAATGACCAGGCAACCATTTACAGCTGAGTCAACCCAGGGCAGACCTATGTTTTAAGATCAGAGCACAGCTTAACTCATTACTCTGGAACAGTACTGAAGTACTTTGCTTGTTCTACCCATGCATCTGCAGAGCCCCGTACTTCCATGCACATTCTGTGGGCTCTGAAGGCTAGACAAATTTTCCCACAGCTGACTGGGAAAGGACTGTGAAAAGCTCAGCTTAAAGCATCACAAAGAACCATTTTGGTCCCAGAAGTCCAAGTGGCATATAATGTGGAGAGAGGAGTTCAGCACCAGTAATTGAGGTAGGACTTTGTGACTGCTGACAGCTAGGCTAACCTGGGTGCCCAAGCTAGTGCTGTGTTACATTTCCTTTTGGCAAATGGCTGGTAGATTTTTTTGAGAAATTCCTGCCTTGAAGAGACTGCGTCAAACTCAGTCTTGATCGGCAAACCCCTTTCTCATAGTCTCACATTTGAATTGTGATTTGTTAGCTGTATCTTGAGAAATATGTGGGTTTAACAAGGTATTTCTTTGCAAAACATTTTCACTGTTTCTGCCTCTCCCATTCCTTTCCTCTTGCTTATCACTGGTGGGAGCTGGGTGTAAAGTTCTTTGAACAAGGACATCAAAGAGCAGTTGCATCTCTGTTCTCTAAACAGGTTTATAAAGAGATTTTGATACAAGACGACAATACGTGTCAGTGTTGCCCGGTTATCATTCTTCCCTTTGTAGCTCGATTAGGAAATAATTTCTCACCCCATGTGGCTCCTGGTGAGTTTTGTTGCTGTGTTGTTAGATTTGATCTGCCCACTGAAAGACCTGCCACAGAACTCAGAGTTTTACCAGCTGTGAGTTGAGAGAGAGACATTATTGAAAAAGTTCAAGCTCTGCTTCCCAGCAGCCAATTTACCATCTGTCTCTTCTTCCCCTGCACCCTTTTTGTAGCAAAAATGCAAACAATTTGTTTGATCTCTAATGATTTTTTTAGACTCTGAGCTTTAAAGTGCTGCTTTGAAAAGCAAACTAAGAAAAACCAAAAACCAAAATAAAACAAAAAACCCCTCCCCCCCAAGCCCCTGTGAATAGAGAATCAAAGAACCTAATAAATGTTTTCTCTTTTGCTAACGTGGCCCCACAAAAGCCCATAGGATGCTAATTTTGTTGGCAGGACAACTGCTACTATTATTCTGAATGAGCATTGTGAGATCTATTTTTCATGCACGCTGCGGAGAACATACCCTCTCATGCACTGTAATGAACTGATAAGCCCAGAGATTCAGACTCTGCCCATAAACGAAGAAGTATCCTGAACTTGCCCAACTGTGCCTAAGTATTGCATTATAACAGTTATTCTACAAACAGTAGGATCAAGTAAACTCCTATTGTCATGTTCGTCTTGTAACGGGTAGATTTTAAAAAGCAGGGGCAAATTCTTTCCTGGCATAAATTGGTACAGGTCCATTTAGTACAAAATTTACTGCTCAGGTGGACTGCTAAGGCTCTATGTAAGTAAACTCGCAACCTGTCAATCTGCATTCACAAGTGTGGATTTAAAAAGATGCTTAACCCTACTGTGAAAGTCTAGGCTGTTAAGCAAATCATTCTGTCCCCTACAAGAAATACTTAGCACCTATTAAAAAAGCGATCACACTTTGCTAAGCTATGCTTCAAAATAAAACCATGAAAGCTTGCTTGCTTTTCTCAGATGTAAAACAAATTTTTCCTAACCCAAATCAGGTTTTGGGAGATGAGACAGTGGTTAAAGCATCTCTGTGTTCCTCTGTTTTGTTCAGGGCCAGAGGAGTGCAGGAAAATATTCAGATACAGAGAATTTTCTGTTTCTGTTTATTTTAAATAGCTTGTGATAAGGAAAGAAAGCTCTTCCTTTCGTTTACTTGAGGCTATGAGACTGTCATATAATCTGTACCATCTTGGACAAGTGAGTGAGGAGGGAGGGAGAAAAAGGCTTAGTGTGAAACTGAGGCTTAGAGCCAAAGATGAACTTAACCTGATAAATAGGCCTGAAACAGGATCTGAGATGCTAATCCCTTCAGAACAAAGCTGAGTCTCACATTTGGGGGTGACTTTACCTGCTTTGAAAACTTGGAAACAAGTGACTTTTCAACAAAAGGGTCCTCTCCATTGTGCAATAGGAAGCTTGTTTGTGTAATAGGAAAATAATATCTTTTTGAAAAGCATATTTTGTAGAGAGTATCTGCCAAATATTTTGGGATACAATGTAAATGATTATAGAGTTTAAGGAATGATACCATAATAGAGCAACAAGACCAGTTAAGAGGCATAATGAGCATGGTGGAAAAGTACTGTTTTCTGATAAGACTGGGAATGAGAAGAAGAATTGTTGTGGTATATAGAAACAGAAAGGTCATCCAAAATGGTAAGAAATGCATGGGGAAAAATTCTTTCTCAAACAGTGGAGAAGCAGAAATGAGACCAGTGTTGGAAACAGAGAAGGGGCAGGAGAACCAAGATGTGTGTTGGAGGCAGGCAGAGGTGGCTTTAGGGAAGACGGTGCCCTGTGCAAGCTTGTATTTTGGCACCCTCCCCTCCTTCCAGCCCCATCGCATCCTGGCACCCCTCTCACTCAAGTCACTGGCACTGCCACAGACAGTCAGGCAGATACGGGTATAGAGCGGCATGGTGCACCAGGCAGGCTGGCAGGTAGGTAGTGCTGCTGCTGCCTAGACTGCCCAGCCTGGTTTCTTCTGAGCAGTGGCTGGAGGCTGGAGGCAGACTGGACTGGGCATCACTCCTCCTGCCTAGGGTGGGGATTAGCTGGGGCAGGGTGGGGAGAGAGCATTGCTGTGACCATAGTCTGCTCACACATGCATGTGTGTCTGCGATGCCCCTCTGACCATGGTGCCCTGGATGATCACCCTCATTGCCTACTCCTAAGGCCAGCCCTAGAGGCAGGAACACGCTCCTGAAGTATTTGTTTTTGAAAGGGAGGTTGTACAGGGAAGAGCTGGATTAAATCCTGAAAAGACTAAGGAGGCAATGAAATGTGTTGGAGAATATGAGCATGAGTTTGAGAGGACACTTGAAGCAAAGAGGATGGCTGGGGAATCCTTGCTTGGGAACATCAGAAGGCACTCACAGTTGAATTATCACTGTATTATGGCAAAAGTGGTAATTAAGGCTGTAGATGCAGATAAGGTGCTAGATGCTCAGTTGCTGTAAATCACTAAACATTCAGAGATTTCACTGAATATTTTATAACTAGAAATCTTGTCAGATGAGGATTTTCTCAAGATTTTTTGAGAGCAAGATGCAAGTTATTAGGTTTGATACAGGTATATGACATATAACAGTCTGTGATGTACAGGAGGTCAGACTAGATGGTCCTTACTGGCTGTAAAGTTTCTGAATCTAATCGGAGCACAATTTGGTATTGTGCTCTGATGGGGGTCACTATTAGATACCATGTGCTTCAACAGAAACACTTCCTTTGTTCTCATACTTACTCTACCTGTGTTGAGGGCTCTACCTAGAGAAATTCCTTCCTGACCATCAGGATAATTGATTTTATGTTGTAAAGGCTTTATTACCTTTTTCTGTTTTGACATTGCATAGCTACAAATGCCACATAGCTATAAAATTTGTTTTTATCATTATCTACTACTTGATTGCAGTAGTAGCTGAAGGGTCAGCAGCCACTGGGATGCCCCACTATGTTAGGGTAGAATAGGCACATTCTAAAGCAGGGGTAGCCAGCCTTGCAGCAGGAGTATTACTAGGGGCATGGGCAGTCTCTGTGTGAGGTGTATGGCAGATCAAGGAGGGGCAGGGAGCAGAAAACACAGCAGCAGCTCAGGCAGGGAACACAGTGAAGGGAGGAGAAAACAGAGCAGACGCTCAGGCAGGGGCAGGGTACTAGAGTGGCACTTGGGATGGGTGCGTGGCTTACTTTGTGGGATACCTGTCTACAAGTTTAGCCCCCACTGTTCAAAAGTATGGCATCAGTGCTGAGGAATTCAAGAAAGATTGGACAGACAATGGGATATTTGCATCCTCATTTTGCAAATGGGAAATTGAGGCACAAAGACTGAGCAAATTGCTCAAAGTTATGCACAAAATATATGACAGAAGCAGCACTCTCTCCCAGATATTCTAGTCCAGGGCCTTTAAGGCAATCCTGTTTCATGTTGCACTGCAGAATTTAACTCACAACCTTTTTCTCTCTTACTGAATTGCCATATCCTCACTGAAAGGTCAATTTAGTCAAGGGCATAGTCCAAGGTTTCTCCCTGTCCTGCCTATTAGTAAATGCTGTAAAACATATCCCACTGTCACATGCATTTCCATCCTTCTTCACCTCCCAGGAGACCAGAAACAATAAATCCACGACTTGTGCACTCTTTACTTGGTCTCAACTGGGGGTAAGGAGTTGTTAAAAATATGATCTTTATGAAGATTTTTTTTTGGATCTTTTGCTCAAGTTCTTGCTTCTCCCTTTTCAGTATTACCACATCACAGGGCTGGCTGTTTCATTCCATATTTTCAATGACGAGAATGTGCTTTAATTGTATCACAGCATTTGCCTTTGTTATCAAATTTGAAAGTCCAATATCTATAGCAATCTTCTGTGTTTGCAAACAAGAATTCCACTGACATGGTTTGATGGCTGTTGGCAGAAGGAGTCTTTTCTAATTTTCTAAATCAACGCATCTCCTCTACTCAGTGCAAGAGCTGCAATTTTTTTTTCCAGGTGAGGGGTTAAGTGTCTGTTCAGAACAGGTCTTGATAAAAGAAAGTTAAAGGAACCTTTCCAGACTTGGGTGAAAGAAAGTACATTTAAAGCTTCTAGAATGATAGGGTTTTTAAGACACATACACAAATATATCTATATCACCTATATCTATATCTGTTGATGCTGATCATTCACATTTGATTGCTAAGTTTTATTATATATAGTTTTAGTATGTATGTATATATGTACACACACAGAGAGGCATACACATACATTCATACTACTGATGCTATAGGGTTTTTTAAAATACATATCCATGTATTTACATGTCCATATAAAATATTGGATGTTCAAATTTGATAGGAAACTTTTATTACAGATATAATTTTAGTGTGTGTATGCATACACACACACACACACACACACACACACACACACACTATGGCTACTACTACTGCTGTTGCTATAGGGTTTTATTAAAACACATACCCAGAGATGGATATAATATATTCAGACACACATGCACACACGCGCGCACACACACACGCATATATATGTGTGTGTGTGTATGTACATAATATGTGTCTATAGATGTATAAAATGGATATACTACATCTATCCCTTGGTATGTATTTTAAGAAACTATAGCAGCAGTAGTGTGTGCCTATACATTAAAACTATATAATTAAACTCTTCTAGTTCAACCATTTGTGTCTCAAGACACTTTCTGCTAGCAAGGGTTTGATTATGTAATGACAGCTGTGTGGATATATGGACTGTGGCAATGGGCTGGCAGCCACTTCATTGTCAATTTCTCTTTGTTCTCATAGAAAAGAAATGCACAATGGAGAAGGTTTCATCCACATGTCAGACATATGAGGGACAAAAGGATGATGGGAACTGACTGAACTACATGATCCAAGTCACACCAGGAAGCACTGTATTTTAGCCTTATTTAACAATGGGCTGGTGGTCAGTGGTTGCTCCATTTGTAATTAGACAGTGCAGTTAAATTACAGTACAGTACCACCTCCAACAATGAGGGGAAGGAACATGAACAGAGAAGACCATTTTCACCAGCTAGAGTTTCGGTATTTCTGCTGAACCAATAAACCTTTCAATTTAGGCAGTTTTCTGGACTGCCCATCAAATAAATGCTGAAGGCAAAGCATTTCCAAAATCCTATGTCCATAGTAGAGTCATTACACGAGTATCCTCTTCAGACAAGATATAGACTTCATAGACATTAGGGCTGGAAGGGACCTCGGGAGATCATCGAGTCCAGTCCCCTGCCCAAAGGGCAGGAAGTCAGCTGGGGTCATAGGATCCCAGCAAGATAAGCATCCAATTTACTCTTCAAGGTGTTCAATGTAGGTGCTTGAACCACCTCCGCTGGCAGACTGTTCCAGACCATGGGGGCTCGGACAGTAAAGAAATTCTTCCTTATGTCCAGCCTGAAACGGTCTTGCAGGAGTTTGTGACCGTTTGACCTCATCATCCTTTGGGGCGCTCTGGTGAACAGATGTTCCCCCAGATCCTGGTGGTCACCCCTGATAAACTTATAGGTGGCCATCAGATCACCCCTGAGCCTGCGCTTTTCCAGGCTAAAGAGTCCCATGTCTCTCAGCCTGTCATCGTAAGATCTGTTTTCCTGACCTCTGATCATGCGCGTGGCTCTCCTCTGGACTCTCTCAAGCTTCTCCACATCCTTTTTGAATTGTGGAGCCCAAAACTGGACGCAGTACTCCAGCCGCGGCCTCATCAAGGCCGAGTACAAGGGGAGAATGACGTCCCGGGATTTGCTCAAGAAGCATCTATGGATGCACGCCAGCATTTTGGTCGCTTTACTAGCCACAGCATCGCATTGCAGGCTCATGTTCATCTTGTGGTCAATGATGACCCCCAAGTCTCTTTCTTCTGTAGTGCTAACCAACTGCCGAGCCTATAAGGAAGCTGCAGGTTTTTCCTCCCAAGGTGGAGAACCTTGCATTTATCGGTGTTAAACACCATGAGGTTCTTGTCTGCCCATTTGCTGAGCTTGTCCAGGTCAGCCTGGATCACCCGCCTATCTTCTGGCGTGGATGCTTTGCCCCAAAGTTTGGTGTCATCGGTGAACTTGGCCAGTCCACTCCTGACTCCAATGTCCACATCATTAATGAAGATGTTGAACAGTATGGGTCCCAGGACAGAGCCTTGAGGGACCCCACTGGTCACAGGGCACCATGATGAGTGACTGCCATCAATCACAACCCTCTGGGTCTGACCACGAAGCCAATTTCCCAGCCAGCGGATCGTGGTGGAGCCAAGGCCACAACTGGGCAGTTTGGCCAAGAGGTGATCATGGGATACCAGATCAAAAGCTTTCTTGAAGTCAAGATATATGACATCAATCTCTTCTCCCTTGTCCAGGTGATAGGTCACCTGGTCATAGAAGGAAATGAGATTGGTCAAACAAGACCTACCCGCAACAAACCCGTGCTGGCTGTCCCTTAGAATGTTAGCCTGGGCCAGTCCCTCAAGGATGGCCTCCTTAATAAACTTTTCTAAGATCTTCCCCAGGATAGAAGTCAGGCTAATGGGCCTGTAGTTAGTCGGATCCACTCTCCTCCCTTTCTTGAAGATCGGCACCACATTGGCCTTCGTGTATTCCCCACGGATTTTTACCCAGAGGGTCTCTAGCTGTCCATGCTGGTCACCAACATCAGCTTGCAGGGACATGTAGCTTTCCTTCACATAAAGAGCTACACCCCTCTATACCTGTGGTCCAGTCATGGGTGGAGTCCCACCAGGTCTCCGTTATCCCAATGACGTCATAATTCTTTGCACTGAGCAGGAGGATGAGCTCCTCCTGCTTGTTGCCCAGGCTCCTGGCATTAGTGTACAGGGAGGCAAGTGTCCCCTTGAGGGCTCTTGCCTTACCCACAGATTGTGCCAGGGCTGGGGCAGGGGTGGGCTCCCTTAAGTGCCTTGGTCTTCTGGCTTTGCAAGGGTTGCTCAGCAGGCCAGCAGTGGCAGTAGTCCCCCCATCCCCCAGCGGGCTTAGTTTAAAGCCCAGTGGAGCAGGTCAGCCAGCCTGGCTGAGAAGAGCCTCCTTCCCAGGGGGGAGAGGTGGAGGCCATCTCTTCCCAGCAGCTCACTGCCTCTCTTGCCAAAGAGCGGGCTGTGGTCATGGAAGCCAAAGCCTTCCCAATGACACCAGCTCCACAGTCTTTGGTTCACTACGTGGATCCTCCTCTCCCTCCTTGATAACCGGAACGAGTCGAACGAGTAATCGGAAACGTAGAATGAGTTAACCAGAATGTGGTAAATGAACAGATGGATGGTCGATAACGAGTGGTCGATACGAAGACAAACATTTTCTAGGACGGGGTACGCCGGGATACGACGGTGGCGGGGGGACCAGTGGAACTCTGGACCCAGGCTAATCAGGGTTCAGTGGCTCTCTGAGGCAGTCTCCACTGAAGTGGTCTCTGCTGAGATCTGGGCTAGTCTCCCTGGGTCTCTGATCTCTGCTGTGGGTGGAAACTTACTGGCCTTAAGTATGTTTCAGGCGGCCAATCACATAGCTTCCCCTATGGAAGGTTCTAGCTAAGTTACATCACGCCCAGAATAAGACTGGTGTCACAGAGCTCTCAGGTGCCCTGCGACTGAGAGCAGAAATGGCTCGGGAGAGACCCCTAGTGGTGGGAAGGGGGAACCGCAGCTGCCAGTCACCAGGACTGCGCAGGTGCTGGTTGCCCTAGCAACCAGGGAAACCTAGAGCCAGGAAGGGGCGGAGCTTAGCCCTTCTTAAGCCCAGGCAGAAGGCCAGGAGGGCAGTTCCCCTCTGGCAGCTGAGGGAGGAGGAACTCAGCCAGAACAAAGGGGAGAACTCTGATGGTCGGAACATCCCCTGGTTCCTGCTGGGGGTTGATGCGTGCGCTCTCTCTCTCTCTAGTAGGGAGAGATTCGTATTTTGACCAGAACAGTCTAGCTTTTATGTTGTAGCCCAGGGGGCTTTGCGTTTTGTGTTTTCTGCTTTACCAGAGGACTGGGTGAGGCTATAAGGGGTTGGAGGAGGCCTCATAGGAGCTCCACGATAGCGTGGGGTCTACTGGCACCGGAGGGGGCGCAGCTTTGTTTGGGAGCACGTTGGCCCAGCCCCAGAGCTAGGGGGGCAGCGAAGAGCCCTGGAACTAAAGGGGGAAGTGAGAAGCCCTGGAGCTAGGGGGCAGTGAGGAGCCTGAGAGTGAGAAGGGGCAGCGAGGAGCCCCAGAGATAAAGGGGACAGCGAGGAACCCTGAGTTAGGGGGCGATGAGGAGCCCCGAGAGCAAATGAAGGGCTGAGACATAATAACACAGCCCAAGTTAGATCATACCAGCATCATCTGCGAGGCTTGGGCTGCGGTGTAGGGAAGAAAAAGGAGCTGTAGACAGTGCCCCCTGTCATCGGGGTGCATAAAAATGGGCAGCCTCCCGCTGATTCCAATCATCTATTAATCACAAGTAAGATCAAGGCGTGGCAGGAAAGTAAGCAGGCGGTTGGCCCATTGCAGGTGGGTGGAGCCACACGTCCAGAGGGGCTCCGAAGGTAGGACTCCTGCTACAACCAGGCATACGCATAGTGCCAATTTAGATTACCTCATTGCAAATGTCGAAAGGGTCAAGCGTGGGGCGTGTTTCGGGCATGCATACTGGTCTCTTGGGGTTTTTCCATTGACTTGCCTGTACATGTTCAGCTTAACTCAGTGTTATCCAGCACCTTTCTTAAATTTGGTTCTGACATTTCTAAACAAAAATCACTGTTTTCAGTCTGAAAATGAGTTATTGGTTTGAAATTCAAACTAATTTATAGTTTAAAGGGGTAGCAATTGAAATAAAATGTTTTAAAATTAGAGAAGTGCTTTGATCTCATCCAAATATTTTTGAATATTTTGTTAACAAAAATATTTTCAGAATTTGACTTCTTCTTGTAATGGCTTGGGATCAGAGAAAGTTTAGATTTCTCATGGGTTGGGAAAACTTCCCTGCTTGGCTTCTCCAGTAAGAAAGTCTAATATCTCTTTTATGTTTTTATTTGGTATGATTTATTTTTCAAGTTACTCAGAGCTGTTCATATGGCTACTATCCACATACCAACACATTTCTTATCACTATCAAATAAGCAAATGTGTCTGAATATATATGATGCATTGAATATGATTGTTATGTGAGACCCACTAAATTTGGTACATAAAGTTTCAGTGAACCAAAGCTAGGAGATTTGGTTCACCAGAGTTCATAGCTCTGAATTCCACATGCAATTTCAAGTTCATGTAAACAGTCTGGTTGGAGAGGCTTAGAATTAGGAGCAGAAAGTGAATGGGCAGAATGTGAGAGAACTTGCATAGCACCTATATACAGTGTCTCTAGGAATAAGTGAGGGCTATTCATGGGTAGATCCAGAATTTTAAAAACTGGGGTGCAGATAGTGAGGTGTGTCATCACATATGAAACACCTGTTGTTCTCCAGTTAAAAATAAAGCAGAAGCTTCACTAATATGTTACGGGTCTAGGGTTCCTTTGAAGCAAAAACAAATCACTTCATTGGAATGAGTTAAAAACAGTCTGCAGGGCTGTGAAAAGGGGACTTATTACCAGGAGTAGTTAACAGACTGCAGAAATGCAGAACAAAGGATAGCTTGATTGGTAGCACACCAAGACCATTAAACAAAGAAAGAGTTGTTAGCACCTGTGGAATGAAGAGTTTTTAAAGGACTAGGTAGATTATAATGAGCCATGAAGTCAGTTGACACCTTCAGCGTTGCCTAACTAGAAATGCCACTGTCACTGCCAAGCAGTTGGTTTTAAACTTTGGGTTGACTAGGAATCAAAATAAGTGGTGTGTGCAAATACATGTGCACCCCCCTGATCCACCCCTTGGATTATCATTCCCTTAATTTGCAGATACTGACCCACCAACAAAAGAATGAACCAAAAGATGAGACTGTTTTTCTAATATTTCAAATTATTTTTAAATACAGTCATAGATGCTCAACAATTGATCTAGGTGCTGTTGGTTCCTGGTTGATACTCAGATCTTCCTCTAACTTTCCTTTCCCTCAGCGTGAACAATAATGGTCTGTTCAAATAAATGTCAAATCTTTCAGCCATCTACCTAGGCCTCATGTTGTTTCAAGTTAAGGCAGCCTGAAGAACTCTCAAACTAGCATCTTTGTGGTAGAATCTTGTTATGTTGCCTTGAAAAAAGGCAATGATTTGCCTATTGTTTCAAAACTTGGTTTTTGAACATTTTCGTCTCTGCTAAGCTTCAGGGATGGGGACATAACCACACTATGATGACATAATTTGCTCTTTAATAATAATATGTTTTTAAGGCTGAGCTTACACTGGTAGTCAGGGTTTTAAGATAAACCCTATGCCCATATTTATTGACCTTTCTACAGTAATACTAGAATCCTTACTGTGGGGAAGGATTAGGTATTTAGTAGGCCTGTGTGAAGCAGTAAGTATTTACTTTAAATTCGGATTCAGCTGATTTGGGGGGACAGTGATTTAATTTGGTGATCCAGCAGGAGGCTGGACTCAAAGATCTTTTGAGGTCCCTTCCAGCCCAATGTCTATAAGGTCTGTGAAATCTATGAAATATCACTGTCCCAATTTGATTCGGCTGATTCGGATTTGGAGATTCAGTGCTCATTCAGAGATTCGGCCATAGGCTATAATAGGGAATCACTAAAATATCTATAACTTTGTTTCATCTGAATCTGTAAAAAATAACAGCAGGGATGGTAGCACCTTCTGAGGGCATGAAGCCTACCAAGTTTCAAGGAGATAGGTGCAGGGGTTTCTGTGAAAGTGCCCCTCAGACTGTTGAAAGCAAAACTTGTACCACTTGTGTGTGTTAAGGCAGAGAAAGGAAACTCAGAGAGAAAGATCACAGTCACTGGCCAGCTACAGATCTCATCCAAAGCAGTCTCCTCCCCCCCTCCTTCCCCCTGCTCCCTTTTCCATATATGGAAGATCACTCCATCCCCCTTCCTCTTCTCAGTTTCTGTTTGCCGTGAGCCTTACAAATCTCCACATCTCTCTGAATCAATTCAGAGGCTTCCAATGTGATTTGGGCCTTTTAATGGGTCTCCTGATTTGATTCAGATTCAGAGATTTGGTCGCTGAATTGGGCCGAATGTCCTCCAAACTGAATCAGCTACCAAAGCTTCTTCACACAGCCCTAGTATTTAGTACGGGGACTCATAAACTGGCCTGCTTCTAATGCTTATGCCAGTCATTAGAAACAGTGGGAAGGGATGTGCCTAATGTCTTGTCTCCCACACATAGGTGCCTACACATACAGACATTTGAAATGTCATTACTCTGGTTAAAATACATTTAAAGCTCATAGCAAAAGCACTAACTTCAATCACTATTATGCTGCAGTATATTATTGAGAATTTTTTAAAGAAAAAGGGATTTACAGTAAGTTAATATAAGGGGTACTAGTTATTTTTCATGACATGAATGGTAAGTCATTACCTAGAATCAGAAGAAATCAAAATAAATATTTATGCCATGGGAACATATTGTCATATATGTTGTAGCTTACTGCTATGTTTGATGTGTTTTTCTTACTTTCTGAAGAATCTGGTTCATGGAACAGAATGTTGGACTAAATGGAGCAATGTTCCCTTTAATGGGAAATGTGGCACTTCTGCCTGTGACAATGGAAATGTAGGACTGACTAGAACATTCTTACTTGGCAAAAACAGTAAAGGGGGTTGGGGCCCCCACCTTCAGGTGAGTTATTTAATGCAGGGAAGGCCGGGTAAGCTTCCTGAAGCGCCTGAGCCTGTTGGGGTGAACGATCCATAGGGCCAGGCATGCTTTACAAAGCACCTGAGCTGGGAATGGGGGACCCCCAATCCCTGAAAGTCAGGCATGCAGCTTGGACCTGACCTGAGGTACCCGACTGATCCATGCTGGGGCCAGGACCCAGAGAGGGGTCAAAAGGGCCAGGGGCTCACCACAAGAGATGCCCAAAGAGCAAAGAGGCTCAGGGTCCTTACTGGCCTGAGACAGGGCCAGGGCCTAAGGGGGAACTGAAGGTCCCAGAGAGGGGACCATAGCTAATGGGCAAAAGGAACACCTGAGTTTAGCCACCCGGGATGTCATCTGCAAGGCTTGGGCCACAGTGTAGGGGTGGAACAGAGCTGTGGATCACCCGCTAAATATCTGGGTGCAAAATGGGCAGCCTCCCGCCTAATTAACACATCAATACTAGCATATCAAGGCATGGCAGGCGAGTGAAGTGGGCTGCTGGCCCATAGATAGGAGGCAGGCTGATGCTTGCACCAGGCATGAAAGCTTGCCCCTGTCACATGAAGGAACTGGGCTTATTTACTCCAGAGAAGAGGAGGTTGAGGGGGGAACTTAATAGCAGCCTTCAACTACCTGAAAGGGGGTTCGAAAGGCTATGGAGCTAGATTGTTCTCAGTGGTGGCAGATGACAAAACAAGAAACAACAGTCTCAAGTTGCAGCAAGGGAAGTTTAGGTTAGATATTAGGAAGAATTTTCTCACTGGGAGTGTACTAGAACAGGTTACCCAGAGAGGTGGTGGGTTTTCAAAACCTGGCTAAACAAAGCTCTGGCTAGGATGACCTAGTTGGGGATCATCCTGCTTTGAGGAGGAGGTTGGACTAGATGACCTCCTGAGGTCCCTTCCAACCCTAGCTTTCTATGATTGGATTAAAATGATAAACTATATGGCCTTGCAAGTTAATATATAAAATATTTATACAGGCAAACATTCTAATATATCATAGTAAATATGGTAGCACACTCAAAGAACTGAGTGGGTTTAAGTAAATGAATAATTTGAGTAAATATTGGAATACACATAGTAATTAATTAAAAATAAATGTTATAGATTGTGTGTGTGTGTGTATCTATATATATGATATCAGCTGTAACAATATAATTGATTATAGATATATTTGCTATTTTTGCTTGATGTTGTCATATTTATACAAATAAGTTCTTAATTACTTATAACATTTGGTTCCATGTTTAGGAGCCAGTGTTGCTTTGTGTTTATTTACAGTACAATAATATTGGATAAAACTGAAAGCTTTTAATCTGACAAAGGAACAGTTAGCTTTCTTTTCATTGTAGTAAACTTTGCTTCTACTTCAGGGATTTATATTTCCATTTTCAATGTCAAGGTGAACCAGTTTGGAGAACCAAGGATAGACTTAGGACATTATGGATTTTTTCCACATTGGTTGATTAGCCTCATACATTTTATTTGATTAATGTCTAAAAGCTTTAATTAGCAATGGCTAATCTGCCCCACAGATGTTTGATATTGATTTTGCCTCCAGCAAACTAATCTAATTACCCTTCTTATTAGAGGTGGGGTTGGTATTGAAATAACCAACTTGTCCAGGGACCCATGAATAGCATCCAGATGCCAATGGATAATTGAATAATCTTATTGGTTTGGCATCTGGAAAATTCAGGCAATGGTGATGAGTAAAGAGGATTTTACCCCAAACTGACCAGCTAGGCAGATGAGCCAAGTTCTGCTGCACCAGCATTCTTTGCCATGCCATCTAAGGGAACAGAAACTCCCCTCCTGTAAAATAGAAGAGGAGAGGAAATTAAAATATAAGAAGGAGATGGAAAGCATGCTGCTTAATTAAGCTGATGGAGGAAGAAGAGTGTGAGAGTAGAAGAGACAGAGAAAGAGAAGGATTTAGCTAGCAGCTATTAATTTATGAAAACGTCTTTTTAGTGATCTGCATCTACCTCCCATGGTGGTACAGTGCCACCCCCAAAATGATAGTGCTTACATCATTGTAATAAGGTTTTGGTCACTACTGTATATGATAACACCCTGTTTCAAAGCCTTTGAAACTGTCTATAAAAACGTGTAGTAGTCTGAAACCTGGCCATAAAAAAAAAAAAAAAATCAACCTAGTAGCAAGAAACTTTCTTTAATAAAATGTGAAGACCCCTTATTTTTGAGTTGTATGCATTTATAAAAATATCAGAGACTGGTAGTTCAAGTTTAATTTATTTTGCCTTCCTCTAGATCAAGAAATGGTCTTTCTTAAAAAGCCACATTTTCAAAATGATCAGTCAGTAGGGTGGACTTTTTGCTGTTTTACTAAAAAAAAAAGAATGTCAGTGATTGAGCTACACTGATGCATTGTGTTTTCACTGACAATTGTATAAGGAGTTCTGGTTCCTTATTTTTATTAAAGATAAACAGAACTGTTGACAGTACAAGCTATTTCTCATTTAAGCAGTAAGAGAACAAGTATTGGATAAAGAGGGTACAGAGTGTATGCAGTATTAATGGGTTATAGGAAGTAAGCTTACTGCATAAAAGTCCTACCATATATTAATAGTCTTGATTAGCTCAACAATTTTTTTTCTTCTGAAAAAGCTAAATTGTTGATTTGTTGCAGAGAATAATTCATTAAATTCCCCTCAATAATTGTTGTCCATTACTTTTCTGTAATGGGTATTCGTTTTAGCAACAGCATAACCTGATCCTGGAAATATTTTACCTTCATGACTTGCTCTAATGACTCCTAATGTGTAGGCCATGTGGGATGCTTTTCTTTTCATTCTTTTTCTCTCAGAAACATGAAGAAACAATAAGCAGGCTGTAAGCCCAATTCTGTGCAGGTCACCAGAATGGCATCAGGAACTACTGCCTCCATTATGTAGAGCAGACACCATAAATACTTTTACTCTGGTCTCCACAGAGCTTTTCCATGCCTTATAACACATTGCTTAGTGAAGGAGAAGGAATGAGGCTTGCCACTGTCATTGCAGACAGTCTTGGTATACAGTGATTGTTTTTCCCAGGTTGACAGATTGGACCTAGGCATTCCTTAAGCCTGTGTATGAACTTCATAGGCTATGTCATGGACCTCCAAGGTTTTCACTGATGCAGGGATTCACTTCAGTAAGAACTTGAGTTAATGTGACTGTACAGTAGTTTGATTAATTGGTACTGTGTCTATTGGTTTGCTTTGAATTGGCAGCATGCCAGCAGTGAGGTTAGCCTGTGTCAGGGCTGGCATTATTATGGTAACAGGCTAGATGCTATACTATTCTAGATGCTTTCTAGACACTTAAGAAGGGACTTGAGGTTCAAGCAATGAAAGGACAGACATATAGACAAATAGGCAGGGGTTAGGGAGAAGGGAATTCCAAATAGGAACAGGTCAGTTAGATCTATTGGAGGCTGCATGACAGAAATAGGTCCTTAAGGACTTAAATATGGATGGGTTAGAAGGTTTGTGGAACAGATCACAAACATCTTAGATGAGCTCTAGGAGGAAACAGGGAGGTGACTGTGCAAGAGACTGGCAGATGACTAGTCAAGAATGGCAGGGGAGAGGAGTAAATTTGGCCACGTTACATTTTAAACTAACAAAATGATACCCAAGAAGAGGTGTTGTTGGAGAGACGGGTCATGAATGAAGGGTTTGGTCAATGCTGGAGATCTGGATGTGTAAGTCATTGGCACAGTGATGATATAAAAATCTTAATGAGCAGCCAAGATTTTCAGACATAAGGGGCATTTTTGCACATGTATGGACTGCAGCACTGGGCACTTTGAAAAGCACTCGGCGATGCAATGTGTGAAGTTGTTTAAACAGCAAAATGTGCGTCAGCATGCAGAAATGGTGGCTGTCCACTTTTGAACTAAAACGTATCAAAGGTGTTTTAGTTCAAAAGTGCACCGCTGCCATTTTCTCTGAGCTGATGCACATTTCGCCACTTGTACAACTGCAAGTGATGCAGTGCGGTGCATGTCAGCTTGTGTGCGGAGCAGACTTGATTAATCGAGTCTGCTCTAATGCACCAGAGCATGTTGCAGCGTAAAAAAGTATGTGTATAATGCCCAAGGTGGATAGTGAGAAAAGTGAAAGTCAAGGATGGGCCTTCAAGGCAAACTCTATCCACTACCATAAAAGTACCTATCAATTAGAAAAAGAGCTAGGATTCTTCCTGTACTTCTGTTGTGCATATGGAAGATCTCTGAGTGGCAGAATACTTTAAAATGGAAGAAAATGTTAAGAAAGGGAGTGGTTCAACAATGGAAAATCTGCCATGGACCCAGAGGAGTGAATATGGATGCTTTGTCTCTGGTGATTATTTTCCCCTCTGTTTTCATTATATTTGACATCTTTGGAGGCTGCTTCGTTCCAGACTAGTGGCCTTTGGCAGGCATATGAGGAGATTAGGGATTTTGCTTGGATTTAAAAAAAATGCAGAAGTCAGAAAATGTAAAACTCATGAAACTAATGTGGTAGCTGAGGCAGCTTAGTCCTAGGCTGAGGTGCAGGGCAGTGAATGCACAGTCACTTTCTGTGAAGGCACTGTAGCAAAAGAGAAAAAAATGCAGTATAAAATACCTGAGATCATACAGGATGCCTGAAGATATATGGGTAGACTGCACAGATACACAAGCACACGGAATAACAGACTGTTATTGCTGCTCATTTCCTATTCATCTTTATGCTAGCTCACTTTGTGGCTCTGTGCCAGAAGATATACAGAGCCATAGCCAGGGTAGCATATAGAGGTGGGACATTAGGGAAGAGAGAGTATTAGGGCCAGAGGAAACGGAGTCGCTTTAGTACAAGATCATGACATGCAGAAAGAGCCAAGTCCAGGAGAGGCAGTAGTGCTGTTTTTGGGAGAGTAAGAAGCAAAGAAAGATAAAGTTGGAGAGCTTTAACACAGAGTGAGAAAAATAAAAACTACAGCTGGTAAAGAGCCATGGTAGTAGAAATGAAAAGTATGAGCCATATGAAGCCAATATGTATTGGCAATGCAGAGGAAACTGAATCTTGGTATTTGCATGGGTGCCCATATTTCCTATCCTTTTGTCTTCACTTTCAAATGGCACGTATGAATTGATGAGCAGGGATCCTGGTTTTTCCTAATAAAAAACAGCAAAATCTCTGATAAAAAAAAATCACAAATTCTGATTAAAAACCACAAAATCCATTATTAGAATGAAAGACCACTGTATATATGTTTCAGTTAAACACAATGTTTTCATGATATATTTACAATTTTAAAGCAAATTGGAAGCCTACCAGTGCCTCAATTACTGTAATAAAATAACTTCTAAATACCTATAAATTTTGGTATTTGATTTTGGGGTTTTTATCATGGAAAATCAGAGCTCCCCCTGGCCCCTTAGCTCACAGGACATGGGTCTAGCCCCCTCACTCCCCACTACAGCCTCCTGTGCCCCCACCAGTCATGCCAGAGGGGGCTCCCAGCTGTCAGGGATACAGGACCAGGGACCTGGGTCTATAGCCCCCTGTCCCCCACAGCTGCACCTGAGCCCCAGCTGCCACCTGTGGGAGGTGGCAGCTACTACAGCAGAGTGGAGCACTGAGTTTGGCTGCCCCCTGCCCCCTCCTGCTGCCTGCCTGCTGTGGGCTTGGGGGGTGGGGGGGCTGGCTCCCCACTGCTGCGCGCACTCCAAGGTGGGGTGGGGGGGTAGGGGTGAGTGCAGGGTGCCTGCTGTGGGCTTGGGCTCCTCACCCTGCTGCCCTCACCCATGGCCTCCGCAGCCTAGTCAGTTTGAACCAGCACTGCAGGGCAGAGTGGAGCTGTGCAGGGAAGCTGTTTGGTGCTGCAAGCTCTGCGCTGCCTTGGTGAGGCATCCCCTGCCCGCATGGCAGAAGTGAGGGACACAACCCTGCAACACTGCCCCTGCTGCTGCTATGCGTGCAGGGGTTGCCTCGCCAGGGCAGTGTGGAGCTTGCAGCAGTAATGAATTTCCCCACACAGCCCGACCATGCCCTGCTGTGCCAGGTTACACCTGCTGAGCTGTGGAGGCCTCGGGGGGAGGACAGCAGGGTAGGGTGCTTGAACCCACAGCAGGCAGCCTACACCCACCCCTGCCTCTGCCGTGTGCACAGATCTGGGGTGCACGGGTCCCCCATGCCCCGTGGGAGTGTGCACAGCAGCAGGAAGCTGGTTCCACCTCCTCACCCCCCACCCCTTGACGAGCTATCCATGGCCCACCCCACTCCATGCTGGGGCCCTGCAGCCATGCATTCTGGCCCTGGGCACTAAACCCTATACACTACCTGGTTGGTCAGCAGCCCCAGCCCTGCCCAACTCCCTCCCTGCCTATGGGGACCCCAATCCCCTGCTGTAGACTTACCTGCATGAGCTCCTCTCCAGGCTGCCTGGTGGCCATGTGCATATACATGCACATGGCACCCCTAGCCTAACCACCCTCCTCCCGCTCCCCACAGCCCCGTGCAGGCTGGAACTCTGCCCTCCTGCAGAGGGCTCTTTGCAAAAGTGCAAAATCTGCAGGTTTTGCCATCAAAACACGAAACCTGCATTTTTCTTGGGGAAATTAGGAAATCTGCATTTTTTTTCTCTGTTTCCCCATGGGAAGCAAAAAAAGTTGGATCCTTGTTGATGAGATTGGAACACAGAGCTTTCTGCATGAAACATTGTGGCAGTGGCTGAGAACCACAGCACAGAGCATGCATGTAACTTAAAGCATCACTGACACAACAAAGAGAGCAGACAGCATGGAGGGATTCAAACCCCTTGCACATTGGGATTTCCAGTTGAAGAACCTGGCAGCAGGATGCAAGCAATGGAATGTATGCACAGCAGATCACAGCAGTCACGGATGAGAAAATTAGGGTAGATCTTTTCCATTATATCACTGGGACAGAGGGGGAAAAATTAGTGCAGCACTTTTATTTGGGAGAGAGGCAGGCAGGTGAGATTTGGTGAGTATTGTGACCCCTGAAAAATTAAGACTGCAAAGATACTGCTTTTTTACATGGAATCAGGAACCAGAAGGAATAGATAATTATGTTACAGAGCTAAAAACATTGGCACCCACATGTAAAACTGGGAACATAACAGTTTCCTTTATTAAGACAGTTATTTGTGGGATGTCTGATCTTAAACTAAGGGAGAGATTATTGAGAGAGACTGGACAAATGTGTCCAAATGCCAAGGTCAGCTGAATTATTTAAGGAAAGAACCAAAACAATAGGTGGTGCAGAACAAGTACAGAGCATCAACTTAAAGGGACCTGGAGGCAGAACAAAGATAGGCCCACCAAGAATGCCAACTTCCCTTTGGGTACTACAGGAAGCAGCATGCAAAACAGAAAGAGAAATGCCCAACTTATGGCTAAAGATGCCTCGGCTGTGGGAAACAACCATTTTGTGTCTGACTGCAACAATAGCCCCAAGAGAAATAAAGCCACAATGTATGAAGTAGGGGAGGACTCTGAAAAGTCTGATAAAGAAGATGAGCTCTTCTCAGTGACGTGAGCAGGTCTAAATATTCTGAACATACATACACTACAGAAGAAAGCTACTACAATCACTGCACCATATTTGCAGTGATGTTAGCAAAGCAGCAACCAACAAGATTCCAGCTTGATTGTGGAGCCAGCTGTAATTAAATTCTTGCAAAAAGTACTCAGCAGTAATATCAGATTGGATCTGTACTGGTTGATGTACAATAAAAAAAAAACCAGGCTAGGGACATACATTACACATAAACTGGTTTAAGTGATTAGAAACTGTTTTAAACCTGTAACAGAACAGACATTCAATGCATATAAGCCTGTTTGAAAATGGCTGAAGCCGGTTTGAGAGAAACCCAGTTGAATGTAGTTATCGGATATAAGTTATTTGCATCAAACTGGTTTATGAAATGTCTGTTCCAGACCCCTTGCTGGTTTAAGTCAAACCAGATTCCTCCAGCATCCCAGCATGCTCTCTGGGCTGGGCTGGCCTCTCTGCTCTACAGCAGAGCTGGCCCCTCCCCTCTGCTCTCTAGCTGGCCTGCCATGGCCCCTGAAGCAAATTTCTCCCTCCATCCCCTCTCTCCCCTCCCCCTCCTCAGCAAACCCCACAGCTGGGGTTTTCCAGCCCCAGCTACACCTCCACAGCTTGCCTGCAGCCAGGCAGGGAATGAGTTCATTCCTCCCTCTGTCCCCTCTCTCCCCTGGAACTCCCCGGGGGGTTTGCTGCAGTCTCTGTGGCTTTCTTGCAGCCAGACAGGGAGAGGATTAATTCCACAGTGTATCCTGTGGGCGAGAGAGACAAGCACATCCAAGCATGGAAGAGAGGCATGGAAGCATGGAAACACTGAGAGACAAGCATGCCCTGTGTGTACGTCCAAGCCCTGCACCTGTGAGCCCAGAGCTAAGACCTGCAGGACCAGAGTGAGAGATGGGAAGTGTTGGCAAAGACCTGACAATCATCATGCATGCTGGCGATGTAGTTAAGGAAAGTTGAAGACAGCTTCACCAAAGAATGCAGAGAGCTACATTTATGTTATAAAGCAGAACATGTAAGAGGTGGGAATACCTAAACAAAGCTTTTCTGAATGCCTGACTGTAAGAAGACACACTGCCCTCAGGATTAGTAAGACTAATTCTTGTCTTCCTGGTTTATGTTTTAAGTTACATCAGTGGCTCCTGACCTTTTTTTGTTGTGATTCTAAATCCAGGTTGCAACACCTGTCCCCACCCCTGCCCACGCCACTGACTCACTCATGCCCAACAGCACCAGCAGAGCCTGGGCTTGGCCAAGATCACCGGGGTAGTGGTGGCAAGAGCCCCATGGACCATACACTGGGAGAGCCCCCAGAGGTGGGAGGGATGGAGTGAGGGGTGGACCCCCCACAACCCTGATTTGGGTTGCACCCTGAGGTTGGGAGCCACTGAGTTAGACTATGTTGTATACGCTGTGTTTTACTGGGCTGTATCTTAACTTAGGCCAAGATTTTTGGTAGTTCCCTGTTGTATGCTTGCAAATTGCTGTGTTCAATACATGCTTGCTTCAGAGAGAGGATTTTTTACCCATCCCCGCTCCTCAGTCTGGCAGCAGCTGACCTGCCCGCCCCACCCCCACCCTTCCCCACCACTGGTGACTGGCATTCCTTGTGTTGTGCTAGCTCTGGCTGGTGCCTAGATACACCCCCTCCACTCCAGCAGGGAAGGGTGAGAGCCTTGGAGGACATCTCTCTTCCCTCCCTTTCGGCAGTGGCTGGGAGGCATGCTCAAACACCCTCCAACTTCTGGCTTGAGCCACTGCAGGCATGTGGCTGCATTTCCTGGTTTAACAGAGAATCTCTGTCCAGTTATTAATCAGTTTAAGCTGCGCAGCTTAGACTAAGCCACAAAGAGTGACTCTATTCAGGCTCTGGCTTTTTGAATGTCTGTCACTAGCCCTAAACACCAAGTGCAGACAATCAGTACAGAATCCATGGAACAGAAAACAATACTGCCTGTAATTCATAGTGGTTGACACTGAAGAGTGCCACTGACTGTTAGGCAGCCAAGCAGTGCAAGCCTTGGACTTGATCTCAGTGCAAGACCAGAATATTCCTCCACATGAAGGAAGAAGCACACTATGGTTCTAGTCAGATGTTTTACAAGAGTAAAAAGATGTTTTTGAAGGAGGTGGGCACTTAGAGCATAAGCTCAAGTTATCTTCAAATACAGCCCGTACAACTGCCAAAACAAAGAATAACACTAGCTCTGGTAGAGTCACTCAAAGAGGAACTAACAAACCTAACAAGAAGGAGTGTTATTAAACCAGTAGAAATTTGTGCTAAGTGGATCAGCAGCCTGGTAGTGATAAGAAAACCATCTGGCAAACTGAGGAGCTGCATAGAACCAAAACCTCTTAACATTGAAAAGAAGCCATTATCCTTTGCCCACTCTCAAGGACATACTGTCTGAACTATCAATGGCCAAAACGTTCACGGTTTGTGATGTAAAAAATGAGTTCTGCCATATCAAGCTAGATGAGCCTTCAAGCCCTCTGACAACAATTGGAATACCCTTTGGAAAATACTGCTGCGTGCAAATGCCTAGGGGTCTTCCAGCATAAATTGAGTCAGGTACCAGAATGACTTTCAGGAATCAGGATTCTAGCAGATGACATTGTGATTGTAGGGGACAGAGACAGTGAGGAAAGACTATCCAGCACCATGATGCTAAGCTGCAATAGCTCCTCAACAGGTTTAGGGAGCAGAATATTAATTCGAACTCAGATAAGGTGAAATTGAAGACAACTGAGGGTTCCTACATTGGACTCCTCCTGACCTTGACATGACTCTGGCCTGACCCTGAGAAAGTGAGAGCCATTAAAAAAATGCTCAGACTATAAGATGTAAAGGAAGTCCAGTGATTTATAGGTAGGGTTTAACTATTTTTCCAGATTCTGTGCATACCTCTCAGAGGCTTGCAGACCTTTGAGATAACTAACATACCAGGAGACAGCATGGGACTGGGTTAGAAGCCCAGGAGCAGGCATGTGAAAAAATAAAAAAACTCATAAGCAAGGCACCTGTCTTGACGTATTACAACCCAGCAGGGCAGTTACAATTACAATGTGATGTCTCAGAAGGAGGCCTAGGAGCAGCATTAATAAAAAACCAGCAGTCCATAGCATTTGCCTTCTGGGCACTGACAGATACAGAAAGATGGTATGCTCAAATAGAAAAGGAACTCCTGGCTGTGCTATTTGGCATGGATCAATTCCACCAGTTCACTTTTGTACAGAAGGTAGATATGCATTCTGATCACAAACCACTGGAAAGCATTATGAAGAAGCCACTCCTGAGTGTACCAAAGTGACTGTAACAGATGCTATTGAGACTTCGATGCTATTATGTGAGCATCAGGCACTGCCCAGGGAAGTCACTGCCACTGGCAGATACTCTGAGCAGGGCCTACCTTCCAGAGTGTACCACATGTGGCTCTGTGAAGCAGGAGATCAAATCTATCAGTGTGCTACAATACCACCCTGTCTCCAAAGGGAGTCTCCAGGCAATATGAGAGACTGCAGAATTGGATGAATGGCTATAGACTGTGATATAAATTGTACTCCAGGGGTGACCAGACTACAAGGAACAAGTTCCCTACTAACAGGTTAGGGATGAGCTATGTATGCAAGATAATGGCATCTGTTCATCAGTGAGTGACTGGATATTGTGGTGTTAGACTTACAGGTCCTGCTTCAGTGGTCACAGGTGTCATAGTATTAGGGGCTTCTGTCACATTTCTGTTGTAATTTGAGTAACTGTTTCTCATTGTGATATTGGACTCCATGATTGAGAAGGGAGTGCCACTTTGTCTTGTCTCCTGCTAAGACCTCCCAAAAGTTTGGGTTGATTCTAAAATCCTTCATATCCTGCTTGCAGGTATCTTTGAAGTGCAGTTTCAGGCACCCTACTCTTTTCTCCCCACCTACAATTTGCCCATTGGGATGTCCTTTGGGATGTGCCCATCTTCCACCCTGTGGAGATGGCCAAGCCAGCAAAGGCATTGCTGTTTGACTAATTTAGTGATGGTTGCCAGGTTGGCTTTAGCAATGACCTCTGTGTTAGTAATTCTGCCTTGCCACCTGATGTCAAGGATGCACTGTAAGCAGCATAGGTGGAAGCCATTCAGCTTCTTTTCTTGATATGCATATGTTGACCATATCTTACATAAGGACATTGAGGACATGGGCTTTGTACAGAAGCAGCTTAGTTTTGATTGTGAGTTTTGTATTGCTCTAGACTCATTTGGACAGCTTACTGAAAGTGTTAGCAGCCTTTCCAATGTGCACATTTAGCTCTTCATCCAGTGATAGGTTGACACTCACTGTGGATCCAAGGAAACAGAACTTGTTCACTGCCTTGAGAGGTGTGTTCACAAGGGTGAGAGATGGTCACTGGCCAACACCCTATCCGAAGACTACAGTCTTTTTAATGCTGATGGTCAGGGCAAACTTTCTGCAATCATGGAAGAGGTGATTCCTGGGTAGTTGAGCTGGCGGTGACATGGCCAGCCACTCCTTGTGGCAGGGTTTGGGGCTGGGCTGAAGGTGAGGCATCCTCTGGGCAGGGGTCCCTAAGTTGCCAGTGATACAGCAGATCAGGAGGTGGGCGAGGCATGGTGCTGAAGGCCTGAGATCCCCTCCTCCAGTGACGTGTCATGAGAGGCGTCAGGGCGGGGTGTGAGTGAGGGCAGGCTGCCCCTGCTGGTGGCACTTGCAGAGGTGTGGCCTGTCTCCTGGGGCACCAAAATGAGGGTCAGCTCCCACACAAAGGCATGGTCTTCTGGGCATGACTGAACCAACAGTTGAAGTTGGTCACAGCTACCCACTGTGCCCACAAGACCTTTGCTTTCACACGGCACTGCCGTGCCATCTGGGAGTGGCCTCACGCATGCATCCCAGCTGAAACAGCTTCATAAATGTGGGCATTTGAGCTGCTGCCCTGTGCAAACTGCCTCTGCATGTCAGCCGTGCCCCACAGCATCACGAGGTTGCATACCTGGGACCAGTTGGGGGCCCAGGCACTCAGGATGGGTGTGGCCATGCAGGCAGAGCTGGGGCTTAATGGGGATAATGTGCTGGACATGCTCCCTGCGCCGGCTCTCTGGGCCTCCAAATGGCTGTCTCTGCGATGCTGGCCCTGGAGGGCTGCCAGCAGCACCCCGGACAGGGGCACAGTCAGGGACAGGGAGCCCCATTGCAGAGGTGCTTCACCACAATGCCTGCAAAGAGACAGGGCTGGGGTTGAGAAGGAGCAAGGAGCAGGTGCTGGTTTTGCTGCCATAGAGAGCAGGGGCAGCAGCCTTGAGGGAGAATCTCAGGTCTGGGCAATGGATGCGGCAGGCTGCATCCCTTTGCAACATTCACCTGTGGCCAAGGAGCAGCTCCAGCTAAGGGACAGGACAGGCAGAGGCTACCTGAGTCCTGTCCAGGGGGACACATGGGACCTGGTGGGCTCCTGCAGACTACACTGGCTCCTTCAGACTCCCTGTGCTCTGTGCCCCAGGCACAACATGGCTGGAGGCTTTTATAGCTTGCAGCTAGGGGCTGCCAGACAGCAGCCCAGTCCTGGAGGAGGAGAGGCAGCCAGCCAGGAGTTTTGGGGCTGGACTCGGGTTGGCCCCCTAGTCACTGGGCAGACCCAGCACTAAAGTCCCTGTGTTAATGCATATTAGCGTGTCTACATGTGCATTACTGTGCTTTAACTAATCGTGCCTAAATTTGATACTTGCTTTATTCAGGTATCAAATTTTGGTGGGATTAACCTTAATTTGCCATTTTAAGGTGAATTAAAGGTGTGCACCTGTGCCCTTAATGTGCCTTAAATCAGGCTAATGCACATTAAATGCCCATGTCTAGACTTAGGCCTGTGCGAAGCAGCTAGTATTCGCTTCGGATTTGGATTCGGCCGATTCAGGGGACAGTGATTTGATTTGGTGATTCAAATCACTGTCCCAAATTGATTCATCCAAATCTGATTCAGAGATTTGGCTGCTGCCGAATCAGCTGAATCTCTGAATAACACGGGCCCCATCCCTCGCCTGCTTTCCCAGCCCTGGGAATGGCTGCCCTGCCCACCCCAGCTCCCGGCTCTGGAAAAAAAAAGCCCCAACTCACCAGGTGTTGCCGGGTGGGGGTGGCAATCCCTGCTGTACCCCACTGCCCCACACTGCATGTGTGGCTCTGCCACAAACCTCACCAATCCCCTCACTCTCCCAGCCCCACCCATCCTAACTCAGCCCTTTAAAAAAACCCAAAAAACAAACCGAGCCAAGAGCTTTCTTCAAGCCATCATACATAACTTGCAGGTTTCCTGTATCTGAGGCAAACTGTATCTCTTGACATAGGTCAGTCTAATACTGGTTTGTGCAGCATCTGGCTGTTTTCTGTACTGTTGCTGGCTTCAAATGATGAAGATAAATTTTGTATCCTTGGTACTGTTGACATTTGTTCCAAACATGAATTCCCTGCCTTATTTTTGCCTGGGGGGTTATGGTAACCTCTTTTAATTGATGGAAGTGGATGTAGCAGGAAGCCTGGTGCTGATGCTACTTTAGGAGAAGGCAGGTGGCATAAGAAACAGTCTGCAGGTATGGCAAGGGCCAATTAGAGAGTCACCTGACCAGGAGGGTGCTGGACCAGCAGGATATAAGACCAGACCCTGAGCTAGTCAGGCAGTTTAGCTTTGAGAGCCATGGAGAGAGAAGTTTCTGGACAGCAGGGTTGCAGCTGGGCTCCTGGTTAACATCTGAGTTGGAGTAAGCAGTTCTGGAGCTTTGAGGAAGGGACTAAGGGGAGAAGGAGATTCCTATGGGTCTGGGAGTAAGGAGGCCTGGCAACACAGAATAGAGGGCCTGAGAAGTAGAGAGCCTGAGCTCAGGAGGGGCAGGTGTAAGCAGGGCCAGAAGGTCTGGAGGTCTCTAGCCCAGGAGGCATAAGTGCAAACAGGGCCATGGAGTCCAAAGATCTCACTGGCCCAAGAGTGGGGCCAGAACCCAGAAATAGGGGTAGAAGGCTGAGGAGGGCCACCTCCAGAGACTGGTGGGGCCAGGAGAGCCCATGAATCTCAACTGGCCTGCGAGATGGGTCAAAGAGGGGCCAGAGATCAGTGGTCACAGCCAGAGACCAAGGGGGCCAAGGAGCTCATAGACTAGGAGGAGCAAGGACTGGGGCTGGGAGCCTGCAGCCAAGGTGGGGCCCTGGTCAGCAGGAATAGGAATAGCAAAGAGAGAGAGAGAAGAATGAGGTTTGGATGTGGGTATTGTGGAGGATGGAGCCCATATAATTAGTTCTTAAGACAATAAGCTGCATCACTGGTGCTCCTAAGGAGATATGACTTGGGAAGCCCTGGTGTAGCCTCCCTTTTCTGTAAGTATCATTTCTTCAATGCTTGGCAAGTGAGGACAAGAGGAGATCACCCAAAGAGACAGCAAAACCGATAAGGGCTGAGAGGACTGCAGGGGCATGCCGGCCACTCCTGGAATGGGACTGTTACAGTGGGATTTTACTATGAAATACTACCCTAAATAAAACAGACTTTTTAGAGGTGCATAGCTATACATTAAGAGCATGGCCAATGAAGTGGCTGTGTGAGGTGGGTGGATTTTGTGAAGAAGTCTTTGTGTTTTTCTAAGCTAATACATGTTTTACTGGTAACTATCTTGTTTTCGTGTGTGGTCTGTTATGTCTTTTGTTCTGTGTTCATAAGCCAGGCAACATAAAGAGTAAATTGAGCTGGTGTAGTCAGGCTTGGATGACAAAGGAAATGTATCCCAGACTGCTTCAAATGTGTTAACATTTCTGTGCATGTCCTTCAATGTAAGCTCTTCATGACAGGAACTGAGTCTGTTTTGGTGTTCATACAACAGAGCTCAAGTCTGAGTCCCTGGGCTCAGTCTGAAGGTTTTGGAGAAGGGTTGAAGGGATACCAATCTTAACTGATTCATTTTCCATAGGGTTAGAGGAGTAATATGCTCTGTATTTTACATGCAAAGAGCATGTGAAGGGGAGATTTCTATTGGTCCCCAGCCTCCTACTGAAGGCTACATGGCTAAGCTCCACTGGCCCTTTTTAAGACTACTGATTGGCTTACATTTCCAAGGCTGTTTGCAATGGAAGGGGCTTGTAATGGATGGGTTTGTAAATGAAAATGGAGTGTCTCCTTCATGAAGGCTGAGGGAGGATTTAGTAGCAGCCTTCAACTTCCTGAAGGGCAGTTTCAAAGAGGATGGAGCTAGACTGCTCTCAGTGGTAGCAGGTGACAGAACAAGGAGCAATGGTCTCAAGTTGCAGCAAGGGAAGTTTAGATTAGGTATTGGGAAAAACTTTCTTCCTGGGAGAGTAGTAAAGTACTGGAACAGGTTACCCAGAGAAGTTATGGAATCTCCATCCTTGGAGGTTTTTAAGACCTGGCTAGACAAAGCCTTGGCTGGGATGATATAATTGGGGATGGTCTTACTTTGAGCAGCGGGTTGGACTAGATGACCTCCTGAGGTCCGTTCCCACCCTAATTTTCTTTGTGTCTAATTGACACAGTGGGATCACCATCTTCCCTAACATCTAAGCCAATAAAATTGACATCATCCTCTCATTTCTCCCAGGTACTCAAGCCATGCCCAAAATATTTCCGGTGTGCATCAACTTCAAATTACCCCTACAGCTAAAACTCTCATTTGGACCTTTTAATTTCCCATATCAATTACAATTTCCTTCTCCTTTCTGGCTTCTCTGACTTTCACATTCTCCAGTCCCTATAAAACACACCACAAAGCTCCCATTTCCACTCCTCCCTCCCGCCCCCATTCCTGGCACAGTGAAAAGCTGAGTACAACTCTGAGCTGCAGCTGTCAGGTGGCTGGGGCATGGGGGTGGGGAAACAGAGCTCCCTGCTGCATGGGCTTGGCCCAGGCCACCCAAGACCTGAGCCAGCAAGCTGCAGGGAGCCTGCACAACAAGGAGGCTCCATTCCCCCACCCCCATTGCCCAGCCATGCAGGGAGGAGATAGAGCCTTTTCTGTCTCCTGTCTGTGACAGCCTTGGGGCAGAGCTGGGCTGCTGCTCACCCAGAATAGATGAGCACTGGCCAAGGCTAGCATGTTGCCCTATGAAGGGCCCCTGGGATGCTGGGGGACTGAAACCTAACTTGAGTCACAGTGGGATCTGGTATAGATGTTCCATAAAGCGCTCTAGCCTAAAGCACTTTAGTCTGATACCACCACATCCATTCAGGGTTATCTTAGATTGGGATCCACCATTTTTAAAGCACTCTATGTGCAGTGAATGTCTATTTGGTTATGGTTGTATAGGACTTTCTGTGTGCCTCTCACACAATAAGTGTAACATATGTACCTAGAGCTAGAGATGATAGGCACCTATATATATAAGAGCCCCTTTAATTAAAGTCCCACTCCCCTCCCTTAGAGCACATGTATAGATGCCCTAACTCACTTAGAAAGACGTGAGTTTTCCTAGGCAACAGTCTACTTTGTCAGATGTCCATTCATAACTTCTGACAAAGTAAGTTGTTCTGCTTATCCACTTTGCCCTGCTGCACTTCGGATGGACACAGTTAACTAGCTTTCTCTCTTCAGAACTCAGCAAGCCACTCATATCTGCCTTCTAGCTTGGGTTTCTTTTTTTTCTTCCTAATGTACCCCTCATGCCTCCTTCATCTGTGTCTCTGCACAGGGAAATAGCTCCTATGACACTTGCTACCTGTGGAACTTCCTTCATAAACTTACTTGCAAAGCAGATTTATCCTGCTCTCACATATATTTGTAAAGGCTTCACTGTGATGCTAAGAAGTGAACTGATTATAGGTAGGTTGTAGAATATGAAGCTATTCTGTGCAGCTTTCCCATCATTCAAAAAATAGTTAATCTTGACTACTTTACTCATATTTATAATTTTTTGCTATCTACATACACAAGCTGTACTGATTGAACTATACCTGTATATTTTAAAAGACACAATCTGCTTATTATGGACACAGTTATATTGATATAAATGCATGTTATACTGGTATAGCTATTTTGAAGCAGATCTATAATAGGAATGTTTTGCTGGCATAGCACAGTGTAGTGACAAAGCCCTCCAATCAGCTTGTATCAGCAAAACTGCCCTTATGCACCATAATTTATTCCAGTTTATTCCAATCCCTGTTCTCCCAGTATTATCTGTACTAATCACATTTAATACTTATATAGTTGCATCCACACCAGAGGTTCTACAGTTGTTTTCTTTGTATGACTATATAGAAACAAAGTCAATACCCCTTACTAAAAAAGTTATCCTAGTGCAACTGTTGCTCTTGGAACCAGAGACACTGCATTCTTTTATATTTTGAAAATATCTCACACATTGTGAATGTTCCCAAAACCAAGGAACAGCTCTTTATACTAGATAAGGAAATATAAACATGGCATCTTTATCTGGGCCACAAGTAGAACCAAGTGTATCAACTTTATGGGAAGAGTTAAAATTTTATATATATAAAACTATGCCTGGGGGAAGGTTTGGGAGAAAGTTTTGGTGTATCATTCCTGCTTTCCTCTCCTGTTTCCTCATAGCCATTCATTTATTGCTGTAATAGGAAAGGAAAAAAACAGTTACATGACTACTGTGAAAATGAATGTATTTAAACCCCTCAATCAAGAGGAGCATATGGAGAAAGAGACAAAACAGATCCCCTTCCAAAAGGCCATTATATGACTACACCTCAGAAGGGAAATTGTATGCCAGATGCTGCTGTAATCCTGTAGGGGAAACCATTTTACAAGCAAGGTGGAGAAAAACATTAAGAGGCCACTAAAAATATGGAATTGCTCACAGGGATGGAGGGTGGGGGGAGAGAGAGAGAGAGAAGTGGGGGGTGGGGAAAGATGGACACGGAAACAGATAGCTGGACTTATTACTATGTAAGAGGAATGAGGTTATTATTTTTTGCTTGATTCCTTAGTACTGAAGCTGCTGTTCGAGGGAAGTGTCTTGTTCTTTCTTGCAAGGAAGAGTAATCTGAAAATGACAGTGTATTTTCCTTGTGATTTTCATTCAAACATTTCAGAGTGCTTCCAAAATACAACTTATTTAATAGTTATGGGATTATAATACTTACCATCATGATAAGGGCAACACCATTATCTCAGTTTTATGGATACGTTAAGTGAATTAGAGAGTCCAAATACCAAACCCAGAGGACGCATCCACACAGGCAAGCATGTACGCTAGCAGTAGCTTATATAGAAGTGGTGCAAATTTGAGGCCGAGCTTTTTGCCTCAGTGCATGTGCTTGGACATGCAGTTTGTTGTGTAGCAAATTGTGTCACTTGGGGCAAAATAACCCCACCTGCCGCCTCCTGGATCTTCAGCCTTGGGGAGCTAGAGCCCGGGGCCAGGACCCATGCTGCCCCCAACAGTATAAAAAGCTGCCCTGACCTGGCCGTATCAGTACCAAAAGCTGCCCTGGCAAGTAGCTCAGGGGTACTTGCTCTCAGGAGCTTCTGGGGCCCAGCCAATTGTTACCTGGGGACACTACCCCTTGTGCCAGCTGGACTGCTGCAACAGCCCTTAGAGTTCCCTGCACACTTTACCCACTGCAGCAGTCTGGCAGTGGGGGCTGCTGTCTGGCTGTGACCTGCTGCACACCTGCCAGACCTGCCAGAGAAGGGATTGGAGGGCTTGGGGGCAGGCGGGGGTTGGGGCCAGGTGGGGCAGGGATCGGGGGGCTGGGGGAGTGGGTGGGGCCAGCAGGGGTCCCCCTGCATGGTCCCCTTTTCCCTCCTCCAGCCCCCCAACCCCTTACTTACCAGCAGTGGAGCCTGAGTCCAGCTCCCTGCTGCTGGCACCAGGGCAAGGGCTAGCCATAGAGATGCTCTGGCAGTCAGAGCATCTCTATGAAGGACCCAGTCTCCAGTTGCCTGCCCCACTTTTTTTTTGTGCAGGTTTTTTTGACCTCTGGATATCCAAGTGTCTAATTTTGCCCCTGCGCTGCAAACTTACAGTGCGGGGAACTTTTCTCATTCCTGCACGTGTCTCTTGCAGAGTCTCAAAGGGGTTTGAGACTCTGCAAGAAGCACATGTGGGCTCATCTGGACATGCCCAGAGGGTCGAATCACCCACTAGATAGCAGCTCCTTGATGCGGGGAGCATTTTCTTTTTGTTCTATATTTGTACAGCACCTTGAACAATGGGTTCTTGGTTTATGACTATGGCTCCTATGACTCCATATAGTAATACAGATAATGAAGAATAAGAATATTCCCTTCTTTTCCAAGAACTGCTGTTTCATAGGGTTTATAGAGAGAGATCAAGCACAGAAGGCAGGAGGAGAATTCTTATTGCTGCAAAAGGGGCTCAGTGTATTATCTTCTGCTTTTGGAATTCTATTTCAGCAGATAAAAAGGTGCATATGCCATTTTTGGAGGGCTGACTTTTGGGGAAAAGGTGGGTATGGTATGTGACTAACTAGAGCATCTTACTTTTCAATTAAAAATGTTAAACTGAATTCCAAATTCTATTTTGCCTGTCCATGATGGGGGAATAGGATGCTGTTACTATTAGACTCTTGGCTAATGTATCTGGCAGGGCAGTGCAAATACCAAGACTGTGGCCTGATACTGAGCTGTGGAAATTAATAACAATGAAATTCATAACAATGCTGCCATTGAGGGTAGGCAGCTTCATGCATCAACATAGCTTTACTTACTTACCAAAGAAACAGAGTCAATCCAAGTCTGGGAAAAGGGTCAATATGGGAAAGTTGGGGAAGTTCATTAAGGATTAAGCAGTAGTGTAACAAAGGGGGAAGTGGTGACTAGAGCAGCGGTACTGGGTGCTGACGTTTGCAGGGTGGGCAGGCACAAAATAGCTGCCAGACAGCACAGACACTGACACTACTCTGCGCTGCTGCCTCCCAGGGTGCTCAAGTGCCCTGTTATGCCTTTGGGAGGGATTAAGAGAAGAGGAGTAGGCAACTCCAGGTTTTCAAGTAGGAGCCTAGAGAGTTGATTTGTTGTATAATTTGAACGTCCAGCCTAAACATTTCCATAGGGTTAAAAATGGAACAAAAAGTCTTCCCCAAGTGTGCGTGTCATTGTTATATGGGCAACTCTTGAGGGGGATCTCTGATAAGTATTCCACTTAATCTGGTAGCTCTGACAGGCCAGCAATATGTTCCCTGCCAACATCCCTCCTGCAGTGAAATTCTAGGCAGTTTTTGCGTCTCTCAGCTATGAAGAAGGTAATGCATGCTTTTCTCCAGAATGAATTTCCTCTACACAAATGACATATGTCTGTCTTTGCTCAACAGACTATATTACAACTTATAAATGGGATTTCTTTTTTGCTTCCTGAATGAACTGAATTAACAGTTATCCTTGTCTGAAGCTGCCCAAATTTAATACTTGTTTCTAATTAGCAACCAGAAACGTGGATTTTGGTGCTGTTGGTCATGCAGAAATAAATTGCATGACATTAAAGATCCTGAGATTTAAACTCTGGACATGTCATGTTCACAAAGCATTTAATGTGCTTTGATTTGTATTTATTTATTTTTTTTAAGCACTTAGGACCTAATGGACAGGGTAAAGCAGTCCTGGTGACCTCTTAGGCCAGGTTCCTACAGAGCCACGACAATGTATTTCTTTTTTAATCCTCAAAACCAGGGGTATTTATACAATAGACTAATGTCTTCAAAGGAACTCATACAACCTTAAAGAGCCACTTTTTTAACTCTCAGAATGCTGGCAAAATTCCATGTGGATTGCATCTACGCACTGGGAATAGCTGGAGAGCTGTTGGAAGGACACCAGACACTTGGCTACACAGGTTAAGGGTAGGGTAACCATATATCCCATTCTTAATGGGAAGTCCAATTTTCAGAACCAGTTGCAGGTATCCTGCTGGTGCAGTCAAATAAATGCTTTAGTCCCATTTTCAGTGAGAAGCCTAGGACAGGCATCACAGTCCCTCCCAGCGTCCTCTGACCCCTATTCTCAGTTGAGACTAGAGACAGCTGAGCATGCTGGAGAGTGGGGTCAAGTGGAATTTCCCATTTTGTGATCAGGAAAATAGAGTCAACCTAATTAAGGGAAGACAAATCCTAGAGTCCTTGCTTAGGTAAAATACATATGGGGTAAAATACGCTGACCTCAGTTGGATTTAAATAGAGAAGACTGGAGGAGAAAAGGTTTCACTGGTTGTCTGTGACTTGACTCATGCAGTCCCCTTTGCTAAGACTTTGGTGTCATTTCAAAACATTTTTAAACATTTAATTTATAAAAGGAAAGAAAACTGCTGTAAAGCACATGCTAGGCACCTTGGAAATTCAAAAGGCACTCTTCAAATGCTGCCTGTATCTTGGGAAGGAATTTAGGCTTTAATTGATCTCTACATAACTATTACCAGCTCCCACATCAACCTCTCCTTATGGAACACAGATGTCAACTACTCAGAGCAACTGCAGAAAACAACCACACCCCTGTCCCTGCAGCTGTCCCCTCCTGCCCAACAACCTGATCTCAACCCTAGCAAGCTGCACCTCTTGCTATCAGCCTCTTCTCTGACCATCCCTTGACCTTCTTGCTGCTTTCCTAGTGGATCTGCCAGCTGAATCTTCCTCCAATCCCTCACGCCAAAGCTCTCTTCAGCCCAACTGCCACACTTCCTGTCCTCTCCATAACAAATGTGAATGCTTGAGACTTACTACTGAAAGCTCTGTACTGAGAACCAATATAATCCAACTTCTCTCATATTATTCCCCTTCTTACCAATCTTGTTGGGTCCTGCAACACAAAATTCCTCCGAATCAAAAAAACAAAAGCCCTTATGCTTCCTCCTCTCTCCTTTCCTACCTCTTCCCAGGATATGCAGCAGGGATTTTTAACTAGATCGCCTATCTCAACTGGTAACCTCTCCCATAAGCACACATTCCTTACATGTGACATTTGCTGTTCCTGGCCCAACAGTGAGTATCTAGTGTTTCTCCATCAGGCTGCCAGTGAAGTCTGCAGCCCCACCATTCTCAGTCTTTTCCCGGTATGTTCACTTCCACAGAGGTCATTTGCTTTCAGTCAGTTCATTTTGTTATGCCCAGGGGCGATGTGTAAGGGGTGCACGTGGGTGCATGTGTACCCCCTGAGCATAGCGGTGCACCCCCTACAAAAAGGCGCTGCCAACACTGTTGGCAGCACCTGTGGGTGGTCACCGATCGCCACCCCGCCACTGACACTGCCCATGGTCAGTACTTGCCCTGCCTTCCCCACCACCAACAACACTGGTGGTGTCTTTGGTAGCTCCCCTACTTACTGCAGCTGTGCTCCCTCCGCCGCTGTGCCCCTCATTCGCTGGGGGCACGTATCGTTCATGGTTATGCCCTCTCAGTCTTCTGTCCATTGGGGAACGCTTGGTTATCTTTGCACACTGAATATGTGGTCATGTTTCGTGGTGCAGACACCTGTGCAGTAGCAAATATACTGAAACCACCTCTCCTTTCATGCCAGTCACTGAAATAGGCATCAGGTAGCAGCAACTCTCACTTACCAGTGAACTAAGCAAACTCCTTAATAGGCCTCAGTTCCCAAGTTTCATCCTCTACTCATTAAACTGGTCTGTTCAGCCGATGGCTATTCGGTGGCCTGTGTAAAGTGACCCAGTAGATGTGCCTTTATGTTGTAAACATAGATAAGATTTCTGTGGCTATGTTACTGCAAGCTACAGTCTTGCCACGTAAGACCATTACAAAATGCTATATTCATTTTAAAATATTTTGAGAATAAATAAAATGAACAAGTTGCGAAACTTGAAATGTAAGACACGGTCCCCTACTTTTTTCCCCCCCAGAGGCACAAGTTAAAAATGAAGAGGATCAATCTTTTAGCATGGTTCTGCTCTGAGATGAGCATGCATTTTATTTACAAGTCATGAAGTAACATGTCATTAAGGCTCTCCTGGCAATAATGGAAGCTTAAGACCTTTATAACCACCCATCAAAAGAATTGCTAAAGCAGCCTGAGGTAACGCCCGTAAATGCTGACAGGTAGCTGATTCGCTACATCAGCTCCGTTCCAGGGTTTTCCTGTATACAGACCCAAATATTCAAAATAATCTATGCTGGCTTTGTGACATGAATCACTAGAGGCTAAACAGAGACCATGTTACTGTTACAACCTTTGGGGTACTATAGCAGACCTGAACCTTAATCCTAAAGTTAGAATGGAAGCGCCATATTTTAAATGCAAGATGCTCAAATTTGGTGGGATAGCCAGTTGCAGAGTCTTGTTGATTCTGGTCTGAACAAAAATGATTCATAGAAATACCAATAATTGTCCTCAGTGCACTTTACCTTATAATCAGAGAGAAGAGAGTGTTTTGGGTTTCACATAATAGCAGGTCACAGGCACGAACTGTTCAACATGACACAGTGTATTTGGATGTGGTTTGTTCTCCATCTGAGTTCCTTCAATTGTAGCTAGCATAATAAAGTTAATTCAATATTTCATGTTACAAGCTTAGGCTACTGACAGTCTAATAAATTACAGCCAATAGTGTTTGTTATTGGCCAATGCTATGTTTATATTGACCAATCAATAGGTAGAGAATTTCATTATTTTACTGCAACTGCCCTTAGCAGACAGGACCCAATAACTTTGTACAGATTGTATCTTTTAAAATATTTTGTCACATTTTCTAAAAGCGCAGAAGCCTGAGGGGTATTTAGACTCGAGCCCCAGAGGGTTAGATGTTCTGGGATGCAATCTGATCTTTTTACTGCCTTAATAAATCATTTACTGGGCCAGTCTTTCAAACAAAATCCTGGCCCAGCATGTTCATCACAAAATGTTATGCTCTTAACAGGAGCTGTCAGACTTATGTTCTGTATAAATTGCTACTGCTTAACTCTTAGACATGATTATTAGTGTTACTGCATTGAGGCTGTACCCAAATCAGTGTCAGGGTGGGGCGCTGCTATGTCTGGGAGTCCTGTCAGCTGTGGGACTCACAGCTAAAATGGTGCCTTGCACAGCCCCATGGCTCAGAGTCCCATTAGCTGATGGGGCTCCCAGTCATGGGGGCATGTTTCTTGCTACACATCCAAATTAAAGCTTATAGCTGCATGGGTTTTTTAATGGTGTGATAGTTACTTTGCATGTGTAGCTGGTCTAAAGTAGTTGCACAATTAAACAGTGAATTGTGTAATACACGTAATGATTAGGAAGGGCCTGCATAGAAGAAAACATTAATAAGCCACAGTGTGACCAAGGCTAGGGAAAAAAGTTACACATAAACTGGTTTAAGTGATCAGAAACTGGTTTAAACCTGTAACAGAACAGAAGCTCAGTACACATAAACCAATTTCAAAATGGCTGAAACTGGTTTAAGATAAACCTGACTGAATGTAGTATCAGACTTAACTGATTTGGGTCAAACTGGTTTATGAAACTTCTGTCCCAGATCCCTTCTTGGTTCAAATTAAATCACAGTCCCCCAGCAGCCCAGTGTTTTGCAGCCCTGGACTGGGCTGTGTTGTCTTATGCAGAGAGCAGGCTGGCTTTGCCCCTCCGCTCCCTAGCTGGAGTAGTGAGAGCTGGCTGACATGGGGGGGAAAAAGCCTGGCTGGGGATACAGCCTAGTCTACCAGGGAGGGCTGCCCCCCACTGAGATAAACCCTGGATGGGGTCTGGGGCCAGGGAAGGGGTGTTAAACACCCCTACCACAGCCCAAATTTACTGCTGGCTGCAACTGTGGACCACAAATCCCAGAGGCACCTGAGAGCAGGAGGAGGAAGTGAACACACAGCCAGAGATGTGTGCTCTAGCACTCCGGTTTCTGGCCTAAGCCACTGCAGGCATGTGGCTGTAGTTCGTGTATCAAAAGTTAAATGTCTGTTCACTTCTGTTTCAATTTAATCTGTGCAGTTTAGATTAATTTGCAAAGATTGAATCAATTCAGCCATGGGCTTTTTGAGTGTCTGTACCTAGCCCAAGAAACTCTCATATGCAGTGGTCAGAGCTAAAAATGATCTTTATGTAACTGAGGTCGCTATACTTGCTTCTTTCCCTCTCTAAGATACTGTTTTGTATCCTGCAGGTATAAATAGCAAACACCACCTGAAAGAAAATTATATCTGCCTAATCCAAATTCATTCTCCATTATTCAGAGCAATCACCCTCCTATTCTGGTTTCCAGCCCTAAACGGCACATGGCAAATTAGAAACAACCAAACATCCATTTGATGCCAAAACCAACTCTGTGGTATTTAGGAGTCTTCTCAGGTCACTAACGACATCATGCACAATGCTTTTCCATCCCAAAATATAACATTGACCATTCCAGCAGTGCATGTCTGTGCAGAGGAGAGATAGCCCAGTGCTTAGGACAGTAGTCTTGAGACGTGAGAAAGCAAAGTTTAGTTCTCCTGCTCTAATCAACTATGCTATGTCACCAGGCAGTGCCATACTCAGATAAGGTCCTGTTGCTCTGCATGTGCTACCTGCCAAATCAGAAATAGTAGGGCTGCTTTTGAACACCAGTTATGCCATACCCACTGTGGCACACTTAAAACACTTATGCTACTTCTGATTTGGAAAACAGTGTACATGAAGTAAGCACAATGTGTCTCAGTATGGTATTGTTCAGTGCCATATTTGAGAAGTATGTCTGTCTCTTAGTCTCCTTGAACCCCAGTTTTCTATCTGGTAAACAGAAAAAAGTACTTTTTTTATTCTGTGAGGGTGTCCTAAGGATGAGCCACTGAAGTTTTTGAATCACACGGGTATTATGGTAATGGAAATGATATGAGTACCTAAAATAGATAGGTAAATAATCAGGTTATCAAATCTTCGCTATAAAGAGATGTAGGCAAACATCAGGTTGTAAGTACAGCTGTTCTTGTGCTACTTCAGTTTTGGAGTGAACAAGTTACTAGCTAGTAGTGGAGAGACACAATTAAGTTTTATACAGAACTTTTCTAAAAACAGATTTTGGCTCCTATTCTTCAAACGGGGTGGTTCTTCAGATCTTTATTATGTCATGTTTGCATTGATTATTTAGCCCAAAATACATGTAGGCATCAGTGCACACTAAAAAGCAGCATTTATACAATCAGAAATCGATTTTGGTTTTTGGAGAACAAGCTTTCAAGTATAAATTAATATTTAAATTCTTCTTACCTGAACTGTGGAGTAACTTTAGCATTTACAGCTGTGCAGTCTCTAGGGAGTTTTCTGGCTATATGTAATTTTACATATCTGTCAGGTGAATCAAAGATCCAGATGCAAAACCCACCACTCAGGGACATTATGTGCATTTGTGACATGCCCTGTGGGATTTTGGATCCATAAACCAGTGAATGATTACAATGAAACACATAAATATAGTATTTTTGTGGATGACACATAATCCTACTTTATTATTGTTCCTGTCATGAAAAGGAAAATGGCTACCCATTTTTCTCAGACCAGCACACTGAAATTTCAGAAGAAAAGACTTGCTCAAGGCAAAAAAGTCAGTCTTCCTGTTTCTATGGTGTCATCATTTTAAAATCTTATTTTAAGAGATTGTTTTATAAGAAACTTCCAATAATTTTAATTCCTTCTCTAGAAATAAAAATGTCTGTAAGTAAAATAACCACTCTTTGACCTTTAAATTAAAACTTCTGGAATGAGCAAAATGGGTATCATACTTTCTTAGCTGTGCTTATCAGATCATTGGCATTCATTTATCTACACAGGGTCAGATCCGGCATATATTTTTCTCGCCTTACTCACATGAGCATTGATTTCAGTGGTCTGTAACTAGCTGCAACAATTATTCTTCATTTGAGTAAAATTATTCACTCAAGTGTTTAGGATTAGACTATGGACTTGAGCACTAGAAATGTGTTTTACATATGAGAACTCAACCATATCTAGCAAAATATTAGATAAATGTATGGTTGTAGATGTTCAAGGAGGGAGTGGGCATAGCAGAAGAGAATATTTCTAAGATAAAGTAGGAGGTCCATTTTAATTTTTATACTTTTTTTTAAACTGCTCATATACTTAGAGTATTGATGTTGGTTGCAGTTAAAAGAGGGAAAGAAGTATTTATTATAGAAATGAAAATGCATGATGTATAGTGCTGCTTGTATCTTTAATTTAA
Organism: Crocodylus siamensis; assembly: GCF_052110815.1. Lineage (NCBI taxonomy): Eukaryota > Metazoa > Chordata > Crocodylia > Crocodylidae > Crocodylus > Crocodylus siamensis. Next base: position 134,520,089 of record NC_143397.1, read on the forward strand.
TGCATCAAAGTGTTCTAAATATAAATATATTGTTATAAATGCCACAGGGGTACTAGCTTCCTGTGGTAACAACTACATTGTGCATATCCTATATCCAATCTTGGACTGCCGTAGGCAATTGTCCCATTTTATACTGTTTTGTCCATATGTGTAGTAGGTGTTTTATTTGTTGAACGCTTTCTAACCCAGACCATTTTAAGAAGAGCCTTTTTGGTTATCCATTCAAGCCTGGGTCTTTCAGGACAAGTATAAATGTTTTACATAATCAGTCCCACTCAAGGATTCAGTCATTGCACTTTCAGGCTAGCAAATTACTAGGGAGCTCCTTGTATGTTTTGAAGCCAGAATGAGGCATCTCAAAAGAACAAAAGAAATATTTTTACAGTGTCCTATCTGGGGCTAGCTTTTAAGTTGAATGCTGTCTGCATGCAAGTGAACAGACATTCACTTTTGATTCTGGAAATGCAGACACATGCCTGCAGTGGCCCAGGCCAGAAGCTGGGGAGGTTCTAGAGCATGCCTCCTTGCTCAGCTGGCAGACGGCTTGGGTCAAGGCTAGCCTTGTGAGAAGGGATTTGCAGGGGATGTGTAAAGCCTCCTGGGATGCTGGGGGACTGAGTTACCTTGAATCTGGAAGGGATCTGGGACAGAAGTTCAATAAGCTGATTTAACTTAAATCAGACAAGTCTGATGCTACATCCATCCAGGTTTATCTTAAACCAATTTCAGCCAATTTGGAAGTGGTTAATGGCACTGAACTTATGCTCTGTTACAAATTTAAACTGGTTTCCGATCACTTATACTGGTTTATGTGTAATGGCTGTCCCTAGCCCGTATTTTTAAAGCGTGACTCCATATGAGACTCAGAACCAGATCCAAACAACCCACTATGCTTTCTAAAGGGTAGACTCTAGCACAAACTCTGCTATAGTTATAACACAAAGCAACTCAAAAAAATTCAGCATAGGCACTTGTAATCACCCCGTCTTTCAAAGGGCAGCACCAGCCCCCAAATCTGCCTTTTCACTGGCATGCTATTGTGTGACATAGATGCTTGGTTGCCTCTGACACCACTTCCTCTCCTCTTGCTCACAGCAGGATGTCTGCAGCTTGTTACCTTCTTTGTTCAGCTCCATTTGGGGCCCCTGTCTGGAGCTGTGGAAGGCTAATAGCAGTAAGGAGTCCCTAGGCTTCTGCTGAATGATTCTGCCAGGCCCTGTGCCCAAACCACGTTGTGGAACCACAGTGACAAAGCTGTTTTAGTGCTGTGCTGATGTGTGACTGAGCTTAAAATAGCACAATGCTTGATGAAAATGGGGATGGGTGAAATAGCAAAATGCCAAGTACATTTACACAAACAGAAGCCAGCAAATTTCAAAATGGTACATAACAAATATAGGAGAATTTGGATGCAAGGTCTGAGCATTAGCTGAGCCGTACACTGTGCTCAGAATGTAACCTTAGTTTGTGGGGGCTTTTAAACCCTATTATTGCTATTTGATATTTTAAAGTTCTGTGCAAATAAGTGATTTTACATTTTTCTGGCAGTCATGGGGGGAAGACATCTTGATTTGGCCATTTTGCATCTTTTATAAAATGAAATATATATTTGCCAAGTTGAAGTAGCGCTTTTAGAAAAAGAGAAAACCAAGTATTTAGATTGGGGGGGGGTGTTGTTTTGTTTTTACCAAAACAGTTCACCAAAATTAATGTAAATTTATGAACTATTTCAGTCAACCTTCAGAAACACCGAGGGAAGTTGAGGCAGTACAACAGGAGTTCTCAACTGAGGAGCCACTATATTAGAAAAGTTATGGATGGATACCTTGAATCTCAAAAGGCTGAAAACCACTACCAGGGAGGTTTATATTTGACATATGATATAATGAAAAAATCTGCATATGCACTGGTCACCTTTTTATAGGTGACTGGACTGTTTCTCACACTTTATCTGCCTGGAAGATCTCGGAGGCTGTCCCCCACGGAGCCTTCTTCCACTTCACATCCCTCTATCAAACTGATTTCATTTCACCAACTTGCCTTTGCTGGTCTCCATCCATGCCTGGTTAGTTATAGTTACACCCTCAGGCAGTTATCATTGTGGCTGACGGAGAACCGTACGTTATAAAAACCACATAGTGCCTTATGAACTACAGTCTGACTAATGAACAGAAGAAACAACTTGGGGTCCATACTCCTCCACTATAGTTAAACAACACAGCTCTTGTTTCACTTCAGTAGGGCCAGAATCAAGCCCCTACAGTTTAACTCAGTCTTTTACTGTTGTTGCACTTTGTTCTCTCTGTTTGTTTCTCCATACTTTGTTGCATCTAGCAGGGTCTATGTCCATCTCAGGGAAATAGATCATTCTGCCGACCATAATATCTAGCATGTTTAAGGTGAAGTCCATACTAGGAATTTTTGGTGGTACAGGTAGATCAGTCAGGGAGGTACCTTTTTGCAACATTATTATATTTTTAAAAGCTCTAGGCAGTTTTTTACCAGCAGAAAATCTTTTTGTCTGACATGGCTTACCTCACTCAGGAAACCTGTATAAGACGTATTTGGAACAATACTTTTACTGATGATAGATGTCCCCAGTACCCCTTTACTATGCCATATAGTTATACAGCACTATACTGGAACAGGTGTACCAGTCAGCCTTTCCTAGTGTTGACCTGGGTAACACAATTTAAACAACACTTTGTACCCAGAAGAGGTAAGGCAACTTATATTTTAAAATGTTGTCTGGCTTTGGTGGACCCTGGATTTCGTTCTGTTTTCCTAGTATAAATATAAACCTGCTCAGGCAGGGACTTATTTCTGGGTATTTAAAATGTCATTCACATCTATAATACTATAAATAAAAACAATGGCTATAAGGATGAATAAATAATTCCAAATTAACAGCTTTCTAGACCTGTAGTATAATGTTTATTAGATCCCCAGTTCCACCTCCATCTACACACACAAACTAACAAAGTCTGGCAGCATGTTTGTGACTAAATGTCATACTGCATCCTGGCTCGTTTCGGGAACAGCAAGACAGGATGCAAGCTGATGCAGCACTCTCGTCCTACTGACCTTGCTGCCACTTGTGGCAAAATGAAGACAACAAACCCTTGCAAATCACCGTGTGTGTGTTTCAAATTTTAATTGAAACTTTTTAGCTGAACTGAAAAGGGGGAGAGGCGGGCGAAAACCTAAAAAACAAAACAACACACTTCTCTGTGCTCCTAGTGAAAAGAAACTGCAGCCATTAGATACACTTCAATTGCCTCACCTGACCTGAAATGAACTCCCTCCCTCAGGCCTGTAAGAAAATTCAATTAAAAGGTCCATCTGTGAGGCAGCAGCTGAAGGGGAATTACTGTGGGGAGGTCCACATTTTCATAAAAAAAGAACCCCCCTCCCCCTCCTCCCTTCTCTATCCCTGATTAGGCCTGTTCCTTACCTCTAAACCACAGGTCCCCCGCAATTAACCAAACCTGACCAAGTCGCTTTTATAGGCACCATTCAAATGTAGAAACACTATAGATTTGGGACATCCCTTAAATAGTGTTGGGGGTGGGAGAATAGCAAGGGGAGAAAACAGAGGTTGGGAATCAGAGCAACCTACCCCAATTAAATTGGCTGATGCAATGGGATTAATGGCTGCTAATATGCAAAGGCCTCTGCTGGCAGCGAAAATAATCACCATAAGGCCACAACAGTGTGTAGAGGCTTAAAAAAATGGAGAAGTGTCAGGAAAAAAAAGCTAGCTGCAAGTATGCTGTTGTGAAAGCCTTACTAACTCTCATGCAGAAAGCCATGCTGTGCTATTATGAACAAAACTTGGCTTGGATAGCTGCCTGGTCTGGTGTCTACTCTATTTGGTATATGATGGAGGCATCTATTTATGATGGTTTAAGAGCAGTGAGTCCTACATCTCCGCAGGGGGAAGACTTAGATGACTCTCAAGGTTCCCTTCCAAACCTAAGATTTAATGCGCTATGGTATGCTAGAGAGTCTGGGCAGAAACTGTGCAGTGTATGCAAAGTACTGATGACTGGTAGGTGAGTATGAGTACACTTTTTGATCACACAGGTTTATGATTGCCCAGGACTGCATTCTCTGTAACTCTGCACTTTCAGCAGTCATGCACATTTCTGCAAAGCAAATGGTAAATTGCTGCCAGGTCAGGCTTGTGGTGTTTTGTGTCCGATTTAAACAGGAGCAAATATATAATTGATGCTTTTTTGGATCTATTACACTGGGCTGAATAACAAACCCAGGGCTTTCTGTCCTTCATGCCTATAAAATTGTGTTTTTTACTTGCACTTAGGATGATCGCCTTTTCCAAAAGGGGAAGGCGGGACATATGCTCACCTCTCCCTCCCTGCTCCCTTGCACCCACCTGCCGGCACAGCTGGAGCAGAGCCAAGTGGAACGCAGATGCGGGCTGCCCACTGTGAGCTTGGGGCTCCCTGTCCCATTGCCTTTCCCCGTTGCCTTTTCCTCAGTAGCAGGGGGCACAACTCTGCTGTCTTCACCCCTGCTGCTGCTGGGCTGGCAGGGGACACTTCGCCACGGTGGCATGGGCAGAGCAGGGCCCCCAAGGGCAGGGAAGCAGGTTGGGGAGCCCCAAGCCCGCAATGGACAGCCCACATCTGTCCCTGCCCTGTGCACACATCTGGTAGGGTATGTGCCCTCTACCCCCTGGATGAGCTGCCCGTGACTATGTTCCAGGTCCTTTCCCAGACCCATGCACTATTTTGGCATGGCTGTGTGCCCAATCCCTGCTCTACTTCCTCCTTCATTGTGGGGGCCTTGATCTGCTCCTCCCTACTCCTCCTATACATCCTCCCACCCACAGACTTGCACTCCCTGAAATCCTGACTCAGTTGTAACTGAAAATGCATGTACTCCCTATGTATTTAATTTATGTTTTCTCAGTGAATAATCAAACACCCAAAATATCCAGTTTCCTGTCCTTCCTTGGTTTGGTAAGAACTATGTTATAATCCAAGATAATGCATTCATATAACAACACTTCCTGGTTCTTTCATCTCAGGATCTCAAAGCATGAAGATAAATGTTAAAATCTTCACATATCCATTATAAGGTATGTATCCATTATTCTTATAAATGAAATACGGGATCACATAAAAATGCCAGCACTGATTTACATATATAAATTTGGGGAGTTTGAAATCTGAACCCAGATCTTATTCTGATTTTTATAATGAACCAACTCAAAATACCCAAATCCAGTTCCTCTAAAACTTTTAGTGTGTTGAAGTCTTTGATAGAAATAATCAAGATTGACCTAATCTCCACATATAACTAGCTGCTTTTAGAGTACTAAAATGAGGCAAGAGTAAATATTTCACAGAGAATTAGTGGCCCTGACTCAGAACCTAGTTCCTGGATCTAAGACTCCATATGAGACCTTACTAATACAACTTGGAGCTGTGCCATTGTTACATCACACCAAAATTCTTTTCTAATTAAAACTGCAGTAGTTTAAGGGCAAATATGACAGCAATACACAAAAGGAAATAGACAGTAGATGTTTTGCCCAGGTACCCGTGACGGGTTAGTTTTGCTTTTTAACCCTAAGAATTACAATGTATTTTCTGTACAGACCTTTGGCATGTGACAAAATTCAGTGTGTGAGAGACCATTTAGCAGATTGGGCCTTTGGTATCTTTATTGGCTTGTTTTCACTTTTTCATTAAATATGTAAAATCAACCTTGCTTTACTGCAATATCAACTGAAACTCTATTAAAATATTATAGGCAGTTCAGAGAATAAAAAGGGCTCTGTAAATCAAACAGATTGGTTATCTACTCAGCAAGATCATTAACCATGCACTGAGGGAGACAGGCAGGTCGCTGGAGAGAGATGGTAAAAATTAATTTCCCAGGGAATCTCAGCCCTGCCAAGTTTCGTTCATTTTAGGGACACTCCCTTAGTTTTATGATTTTAAGGCAGCTTTTATGATCTCCATTGCTTGTAATGAAGGATTTTGCAATGTGCGTAAGATATTTGAAATCTCACTCCATACAAATTGTCACAGCTTGACAGCCTTGGAATCTTATAATGTTAAATCACATCGTCATGGAGGGGAGTAAGGGAATGTGAAATAGTGTCACTGGCTGTCCCCATACTGCACATTTTTACATTAGAAATGTTTAATATTTTCCTCCATAACATGGTATAATTAATGTTGTGTGTGACACTCTCTATGCAGCTGCTCTCTGTAGGTTTTTTTTTTTTTTTTTTTTTGCAAAGCTCTCCAGCTGCTTTCAAGCTGTTCTTTTGAATCTGTCACAATACTCACGCCCTCCTCCCCTGCAGTGGTAAAGGACACTCAACGATTTGTTTCTCAGAGACTCTTTCAAGACCAGGTATCTCTCATGGTTAATTGAGAGTCAAAACTGAATGGGGATAGAGTGAAAGTTGGGGAGGAGGGGAGCGGGAGTGCTGATGGGGAGAAAGAGGAGGCGGACATGCACTAGCAGACTGGCCCTGACTGAACTGGATTCCAAGTTAGGATCTCCAAGGAGTGGCAGAGTCTTCAAGTATGAGCAAGCTTTTCTAAAGATGCCAGGTGTAATCTTCACTAAGACCTTTCCCTTTGCCTCCTTTTTTCTATGTAACATGCATAATATTCTCCATCCACAAGTGTTGCGAAACTAATTTAATAAATGTTTGTAAGAAACTTTTGAGATCCTCAGGTGGAAGCAGCTTTGCCAAACTCAAATGTTCAAAAAACCCACAGATCAAGCAGAAGGGAAAGAAAAGATGAGATTACTAATAAATACATCAATTGCATTTTTCACTTCCCTCCTGATTTTTTTTCTTTAACCTTTAAGAGGAAGCTAGCAGCTTGTGTATGATTGTCTTATGGCACCAAAAAAATAGAAGTGTGTTGATGAAGTTGGTGCTGACACACAGTTTGGAGGTATCAATTTGAAGGAGGAATAGAATATTATAGAAGAAGTGGACCATCTGGAAGACTGGAGTAATAGGAATGGGATGTAATTTAACAAAATAAAGAACAGGCCCACCTGCTTAGGGTCAATAACAACAGGAATTTCTTTTAAAGTGTGAGCTCAGTGGGAATAAGGGGGAGCCGGGGGCAGATTTTGTTTATCCCTGAATGACTATGATCCATCAATGTGGTATAGCCATGACAAAATAAAATATAATCCTAGAGTATACCTGGTGCCATTGTAGTAGAAGTAGTAGATGTATTAAAGCCATTGTACAAGGTATGGTGAAACCTTATCTAGAATACTGTGTACAGTTCTGGTCATCATGTTTACAAAGGGTAAATTCAAGCTGGAATGGGTGCAGAGAAGGGCTGCTGAGATGACTGGAAGAATGGACAGCCTGTCATACAAGGGGAGACTTAAAGCACGCAGCTTTTTCAGTTTAGTAAAATGAAGGCTGATAAGGGATATGATTACTGTATTTCAATACACCAAGGACTAAACAGTTGAGAAGGAAAAAAGTATTTAAGCTAATGTACAAAACTGTTACCAGAATAATTAAGTGTAAACTGGTCATGAATAAAAAATTACTCATGAAATAATAGCCTGAAAATCAGAAGAAGTCTTCCAAGCATCAGAGAAGTGAAGGTCTGGGATAGACTTCCAATAAGAGTAGTAGGTAAAAACAAGCAAACAAAACACCTTCTAAACTGTGTTTTAACATGGAGCCATGGTCAATTTATTAAAAGGATGATATGATGTAGTGCTTGCAATAGCAGGGAACAGGACCCCACTGGATCCCTTCCAGTCTTAGGTTCCTACCTCAATATCAAAATTCAGCCTTAAATGCAAACATGGACATTTGAGCCTATGCACTCACTTATTGAAGGCTAGTCCTTGTGGTTGGGAAAATTCCTTTCTGTCACCCTTCCCTGCTTAAGTGGGTTTAGGAGCTCCTCCAATTTATGCATACTCTCTGACAGTCTTTTTCCCCATTTGCTGCCTACTTCCAAGCTTTCTCTTAGATTGACCCTTGTGAGTGAGTGTATCTGTCAGCACATGTCCACAAAGCAACCTCATTGTCCTTTTTCAGTCCCTCCTCAAAACTCTCTTCTGCTGTGATGCTGACAAAACCTGGACAATGGTTAGGCAGCTGGTATGCTGTGACTAGCAATTATCTTCTTGATTGGTATAGTCATATTTTTACTTTGTACTCTATCTGTGTGTGTGTTTCTATGCGCATGTGTGTCCATCTGTTCTGCCTCATCATATGCATCTCTTGTAAGCAGGGTCTATTATCTTATTATGTTCCCATACAGTGCCTAGCACAGTAGTGCCCCCATCCATTAATGGAGTCCCTAGGCACTACTCCAATATGAATAATAAATAATCCCGGGGGGGAGGGGGGTGTCTCAATTTGCTTTACAAAGGTTAAAAGGACACAGTGGTCATCTTACTGAGGACAAGTTATTGCTTCAGCCCCCTTAACTATAACTACAGATGGCAGCCATTTTTGATAACAGCAAAATATCCCATGCCATATTGACAAATAGCAATGGTGGATTTGAAGGCAGAAATTTTTTAAAAAGGCAACCCTTTAAAAATGCCCCAAGCATCATAACATCATGAGAATTAGCTCCCTGTGGAAGGGATTATGTACATGTGAATTACTTCTATTAAAGATTACCAATATTAATGGTTTACTCTGAAAGTCACTAGTTTTCTATTTGTTAGATGTGTGCCTCCTGAATTTTTAACACAGTTCCAACAATAATCTTCAAAGGTATTAGGAAACAGAGAAACTTCAGCTGAAGTTTTCAAGAAATGGTGAGTCATTTTGGGTGTTTCAGTTTGAGGATGCTCATCTTGAGAACTTAAAGGGCCTGCATTAACATCAGGAAGTGCTCAATGCCTATCCCATGCAAATTGAACATCCTTAGGTATCTTACATTGGAAGTTTGTTTACTTGAAGCATCCACAGTCACTAGTTTAATTTTAAAAAATGGAGGTTATTACTGTTAGTAAAACATTTGGAGCTGCCAGGTTCTGCAACCCATGGTTAGTTGCTGCTGTATGTAGTGGTGATCATTGCTTGCTTTATTTATGCGCTTAGTCACAATTTTTCAACTGATGTACTCATAAGAGCTATAGATCACAAGCTCTGAGTTCTCATCCAAGCTTTAGATATTTCTGTGGTCTTGTCAGTCTCTCTGCTTCCTTTTTGTCCCAGATGTAGAAATAGTGTCAATGATATTTTTGTACTTTTTTATTTCTGTACAATGTATTTTTGTACTTTTTTGTATTTTTGAGGCATTATGAGGCTGAATTCAATAATGTTTGCTAAGCATTTTGAACATATAAAGTCCTATGTAAATAACAAACTGTCTTCTGCTATGTACAGCACAGAAGCACTTTAGATGGCTGTTGTAATAAGCAATGTTAAATATTTCAATAATATTTGTGTATAAATAGCAGCATTCATCATGTACTATGGGCCTGGTCACACTGGGCAGATCTAGAATTTTGAAAAGAGGGGTGCAGATGGTGAGGTGCATCATATAAAACAACACATTTTTTCTCCAGTTAAAAATAATCTAGAATATTTGCAAATATGATAGGGACCTAGGGCTGTATTATTCAGTTTAAGATTAAAGCAAACAAAATATAATTTAATTGGAATTAGTTAAAAACCATTTGCAGGGCTCTGAAAAAGGAGCTCCATTACCAGGAGCAGCTAACAGACAGCAGAATTGCAGAACAAAGGATAGCTTTATTGGTGGAACATCACGACCGTTAAAAAGGAAAGGGTCATTAACACCCATGGAATGAAATTTTTAGACATGATCAGGTAGATTGTAATGAGCTATGAAGTAACTCCCTCCGCACTACCTGACTAGAAATGCTGCTGCCAATGCCAAGCAGCTGGCTTTAAACTTTGGGTGGACCAGGTATCAAAGCAGGATACAAACATACCAGTGCACCCTTACTGTATCAGCACCTGACTATGGGCTAATCCCAGCTTATTTTACTAATAGATTTATAGATCATTAGGCCAGAGATCATTGTAATCTAGTTCAGTCTGACCTCCTGCAGGACACAGGCAGTAGGGTTTTCCTTAATTTTCATTCTTGTTTGTATTACAGTGGATCTTTTGAAATCACAACCACATTTCTTTCTAAAAGTCAAGCCATGCCACTCAAGTCAGCAGAAGCCATTAAAGCAAGCAAGACTGAGCCCTGTATTTATAAAATAAATATTTGAAAAAAGTACCTCAACATTTTCAATGCCTGCCCAGCTCTCCTGCATGGATTCAAACACCGCCTAGAGTAATAGTCAGTTTCTAACTGAGTTAATGTAGTTAATGTAGATTTATAGCATTTGTTTCAATTCTGTTTTTGTGTTTTGCTACTTTAGTGGTTATATTTATCTTAATTTAGAACAGATCCTCATATGGATAACAAGAGTTGCTATAGATATTTGCTATGAATCATATGGTAAAAACTTGGCACTGGGAAAGTCAGTGGCAAGACTCCTACTGACTACAGTGGAATCTGAATTCCCTTACCCTGTTAACATGAAATTGACACTGAAGCAATGCTAAAATAAATTGTATATGCTTTTGGCCAATAAATTTGACTGTTTGTTTGGATTCATCATCATTATTTAACTCTTATGACCATGGTTTGTTTGTTTAGTCCAAAAGCTGGGAAGATTTTGGGATGTCCTTCTTTCTTTTGCCCCTACGCCTGCAAACAGATGCACTTGTGTGGTCCTTGGTGCCCACACTAAGTTGTGTGGTCTTTGATGCATCTATCCGTTCATTTGTTTGGTGGATTAAGACTATGATAAATGTTAGCATTTCAGCTCCACGGAGCCTACATTATAGGTTAGGAAAAATCCAAATTGATTTTGTTTTATTTCCCATTTTATCTCAGCCCCACAAAATTCAGTCTGGATGTGTAAGATGCAGAGAAACTGCACAGGTTTTGCCTCTTGCTAATAAATGGCACAGTTTAACATAAATCTGTATTTATGGCTCTTTCCTTCTACCACAGAATGCCAGTAGCAACTCTCCTGTTGATGTCAGGGGCAGCTGAATTGGATCCTATGGTGCTGGGTTTGAAGTTTTAATATTCAAAAGCAGATAAATCATTCTACTTTGGGCTCAGTTTTGATTTGGTTCTAAGCCCCATGTAGGAAGCAATGAGTTGCTGTGCTACCTCAGAGAGCGGCCCCATTGAGTCACTCTTTGCTCCCTTGTTGCCCCTTTATCCTGTATGAAAGGATGAAGGCATTTTTGCCAGCTATTGCAGATGGATCCTGTACTCCATCCCCCACCCCGGGAGCCCCAGCAGCCACTGGCTCAGCTATACTTTGCAGCCCACTCCATAGTTGCATGCAGAAGAATGGGTAGAAGCAACCATGCTATCCTTCCCATGCTACTAATTAACAGAGAATCAGCCCACATGGGGGTCAGACAGGGCACCTCTATATCATTGTATTCCATGTGCCGATGCATGGGACAAAGCACGTTCTTGCTCTAAATAACATCATTACGTAATACCCTTTTCTCTCATTTGGCAATTAGTTTATGTTGCATTAAATACAGCAACAATCCAAACAGGCTTTTTTGGGCCTGTTTTGGTGTGGTCATCTGTTTTTAATTCTGTTGAACTTTCTACAGTGCCTTTTCCTTCATTGCTAGATGTGCTGTGCAATGATTGTAGAACAGGAGTAATTAAATAACATGCAGCAAAATCTCAACATACCATTGCTAGCGTTATCTCTCTCATCAACCTCATCCATTGGGTCAGTGCTTCTGGTTTACAAGCCAATCAGAGGAAGCCTCCATGCAAAGCATTCAGACTATTTTGTTTTGTATATGTGGATAATTCCTTGCAATAAATCTTCCCACACACCGTCCCTTTCAGTGTCTGATGTTAACAAGACTGGAATCTGCACATTACACACACACATTGTCTGTCTCGAGCTGGCAATGTCTTGATAAGAGGTTCATTATAATCCAGCACTGTCAGAAGCAGTTCTGAAATGCTTTGTAAAGGGAAACAACATGTATATACTGAGGGATTTTTTTTTTTAATTAAATAGAAAAAGTGTCAGGAAACTTTCTTCAAAGGTGCCAGACAGCAGTTTCTACTGAGGAATGTTGTTCTTTTTTTAGGCACTGGATCTTTGATAACTGTCTCTCAGCACCTTCAGAAGTGCTTTCCAGGTTAGAAGGATGAGAGAGAAGAGATGGCAGTCCTGATGCCACTGGCTGATAAAGCCAGAAACAGACTAAACTAAACCTTCAGATCAATAGGAATGCAGACGGCTGTAACAGTAGACTGCCTTGTGTCAGCTCTAATTTCACTTCCTACTCTGGTTGCATCCGTAACTTCAGCCCTTTATGTTGAAGGAAATTTCCCTCTGTTCCAGACCTGCAGCCTAGTTAGCTTCTTAGGAATAGCCTACATAAACTGCTTAAGAGTGGGTGGAAAACGTAGCAGCTGAAGAGTACCAGCCCTACCTATTTAATGCTTTATTCTTCCCTCCAGTCCTTGGATTTTATGCCAGCACTGTTCCGTACTCTTGACATCCTGTTGGCTATCGCCTCTTCAGCCATAACTTTGTCTTTTGATTGCTATATTGACTGTCATGAGAAGTATCTAATTCGGTACTTGCATGGCCCCCATCGCTGTAGTACCTGAGCACCTCACAATCCTTAATGTTTATTCTCACAGCATGCCCAGTAAGGTAGAATTTTCCCCTTTTTTACAACTGGAAAACTAAAGTGAAGAGTCACTTACTTTTTTCCTCTATTGGGGGGCTGCTGATCCATCTGCCTAGTGTGATCTCTAGGGAGATCCTCAGATCCATAAAAACATAAGAAATGTCATATTAGGTCAAATCAATGGTCTATCTAGCCTAGTATCCTGTCTCCAGGAGTGGATGGTACAATAAGGGCATCCACTAGAACTGGATAGAAAAGAAACGTGAAGACTCAAATGGAGCTCTCAAAGCACATCTCCAGTAAAATCAGACCAGATGAGATCTGAATTTTTAATGTAATGCTAGAAAACTGTTTCTTCCATTTTGTTCATATCTTATTTAAAAAAATAAAGTAATAAAGGATACAAATGCATTCTTTTCACTAAATTTTCAAATTAATTTTATGGCTTTCATACAGGAGCTGAATCTGAACTAAATCTTGGGTTCAAGATTGTGAGTGGGTACAACAGTCAGCTTTTTTTAAACCAATTTGAATTTGCCAAATGGCCCCTTGCTCTATAGCAGACTGAACAGGCCTCTGGTTCTCCTTTTCCAAAACATGATGCAGAGTCCAGAATTTGGATCCAAATTAGGTAGCTTGAGCCAATTTCCTTTTATTACAACTGCAGTATTAGTCTCCTAGAATTACTTTGGTTTAATATATATGAACAATATACTGAGGATTTAAGGTCGCCCCACAGGCTTCCTCCAGATTTATATATATTCACCATCATATCAACATTGATCTTAAAAATAAACTTTGTATTTAGGATTTTACCTTTGACTATGTCAAACGGATGTCCTGTTGTCTTTTTGGCCTTGTGTATACTAGGAGGAAGTTGTTTGGGTTTTCTTTTTTTGCTTTGTTTGTTTTTTTACAAGTTTGAATTTCTAATGTGACATGAAACAACACTTCAACAACTAGAAAAGACACAGCTTAACACCTACTGTCATGTTAGCTGCTCATATGCTCAGCTAAAATGATTACAATTTGTTCTGCTAGGTGTGTTTTCAAGTCATGTTAGCTAACTTAACTTTTAAAGGGCACTTTCTGTTTTAGACTTGCTGAACGAGTCTACACATGCATATACTATGCAGTAACTTACCATGTAGTAAACGTTTTTTAGGCTATCGTTTACACATGCAGCCATTAAAGCACAGTAAAGCTGTGTGTGGACTGACTTTGGGACTAACTTTAGTCCCAAAGTCAGTCCACACATGCAGTGTTACTGCACAGTAAGACATAGATTTCATAGATTTCATAGACGTTACGGCTGGAAGGGACCTCGAAGATCATCAAGTCCAGCCCAAGGGGCAGGAAGTCAGCTGGGTTCAAAGGATCCCAGCAAGATAAACATCCAAATGTTTCTTGAATGAGTCCAGAGTAGGTGCCTGCACCACTTCTGGAGGGAGTCTGTTCCAGGTCTTGGGGGCTTGGGACAGTAAAGATTTTTTTCCTTATGTCCAGCCTAAAATCTACATGTGTGTTACTGCGCAGTAACTAACTGGGCATAAATTTGATACCTGCTGTTGCCTTCCTGTTGCCTGGAACTGACCCAGAATGAGCTGGCTTGCTCCTGGGGCAGCACAGAAAGGTGGCAGGAGGGTGGCTGGGTGTGGTGGCAGCTGGAAAAGGTGGCAGGGATGGTGAACGGGGTGCTAGAAGCCTGCCAAGCCTAAGGTTCCCTGAGCATGCCTGGGCTTCCAGTGCCCCCTGCACCGTCCCTGCTGCCTTCTCCAGCCGCCAGACATGTACACGTGCACAGTTTTTTTATCCATAATGGGACAATTTGGCCTGATCAAACTAAAATACATCATAGGTTGTCTAAGTTGCCATGATCAAATGAATTTTTACATGAAAAATAATCGTGCACGTGTCCATGCAGATGATGCCATTATGCTAGACAAATGACAATTTCTCATCACTTTTTGTCACGTGTATGGCCCAACTATCACATGTTCAAGCGGCACAAGGCTACACAATTTGAATACACAATTTTTCATCAACTCAATATACATATATATCATTTAGTAAATTGATCCATTTGCTACTAGCATTTAAAACATTGGGGTAAAATGGCTTTTATATTCCCGTCGGTTGCACTTTGTTGCTACAATGTACTTTCTCTGATTCTTGTGGGCATTGTATAAAACCAAGTCCAGCCAGGAGCAAAAATAGTTTGATTTAATAAGCTAATAAATATTTTTGAAATATGCTTCCTGTGGATTATAAAAATTGGAGAATTGAGCCATTACATAGGAAGGGGAAAAATTACACACAGAGAAAATACTGACTTGGGAAGGAAATCCCTGCTGACATGACCAAAATTTACCCCACATTTCTCTAGGCTAAAAAACTATCTTCCAGGATCTGGGTTGTCTGTGGCAACCTATATTGTGCAGCAAGACCCCTGCCTCCTGTACCACACTAGTAGAATAGACTGTAAATTCTATGGCTGTTTTTAAAAAGAGAATTTTACAGAATGGACATGAAAAGAATAATACAATTAGGTTAGCTTTTCTTTGTTATTTAATTTGACATTAATTTTATATTACCTTTAAATTTCTAAGTACAATGTGCTGCAGAGTTCTTAACTGCAAATGTATAATTGCATTGTGGCAGGTGCCAAGGGTCAAGGGGGATTTAATGGATGTCTGGTGGATCAGAGCTAAAGAAGCAGTTCAAGGGGCAGGACTCAGTTACATGTGTTAGCTAGGAAAGGAACAGATGAGATTTCTGGCACCAGGGATGAGGTAGGGGAAGTGACTGAAAACTTGGGATAACAAATGATGGAGATTTCTGTTAAAATTAACAGCAGATAATCTGTTAATCACACTGACATTTAAATTGCTAAAATTAGGTACCAACTTTTTTGACACAAATGAAGCAGGTCCTGCATATCCTTTACTTCAGGTCTTGGGCAGATTTACGCAGGCACTGCAAAGGTTTACACTTGGTTTATACTTGAAAACTTTTCTTCACAAGCATAATGCTTTCTAATTTCTCTTAATGAAAACGTAGGAGCACACTCCTGCTGCTAGGGGTGGATTCTGCAGCTCTTTTTATGTTTGCCAGATAATGTAAGGCATGAGGCTCTATCTACCTACAGTTGTTCTACAAGAAACATTTAGAACCATTAGCCAGCACTATAAACATTTTAACAATACGGCCTGTTGAGAACTATTTATTCAGGCTCCTATCAGGCAAATCTTACTTATTTTGGAAAAACATTGTTCATGAGTTGTTTGACTGAAGTCAGTCAGATAATAGTTGTGCAGTATACATTAGGGGTATGCAATCTGACACTTAGCTATATCTTGAAATGAGTAATACCTTCAAGTGCAGGTGTTTTGAGAGAATCTACCTAGGATGAAGAAAGTTCACGGCAATGGCTGTATCTGTCTGTTGTGTCTGATCCATGTTGTTGGAGCTGACATGCTCTTATTGGACCTTGGCAAAAAAAAATTAATGAATAGTAAGTATGCTGAGAAATGGAGTTTCAGGGGAACCAAAATTATGGACAAAGTCAAGTCAAATTGGCTGAATTCTGTCAGCCGTAAAAATGTGCAGGGGAAAAGAAAATGAAAAAGTCAAAAGTTTTCATTTCATCCTTTTCAGAACTGCTTAAACATTTTGTTTAATTGTTGCGGAAGAGAATCCTTTCCAACTACTCATATTGAAATAGCCTTCTGTCTTTAAAAAAATGACCTAAATTGGGAACAGAACAAAAAAAGGTTAAAAAGATCAAAAACAAAAAAGCAAAACAAACAATTTTGTCTGGGGTTGAACAAAAAAACTACAGCTTGACTTGAAACAAAATGTTATTGGTTATTTGTTTACCCCTCCCCTAAAATTTCTGTCACAGTTTAAAATGTACTAATCTTTTTCTGAAATTTTTAGTTGCGTCAGCAAACCACAAAATCTATTATTGACCCAGCTATTCTAATTATAGCCTTAATCATAACTGGAGTTTTAGAGACAAAATCCGAATGTGGATCCATATGTAAATTTAATAAGTGGCCCTCTTACTACAATAGACTAGATCAGGGTAGGCAAAATGCGGCCCATGGGCCAGATGTGGCCCGCCAGGCTATTTTATCCGGCCCATGGGGCCCCTAAAAAATTTAGAAAATTAATATATATCTGCCCCTGGCTGCCAGTCATGCGGCCCTCAATGGCTTGCCAAAACTCAGTAAGTGGCCCTCTGCCCAAAATAATTGTCCACCCCTGGGCTAGATCATAGTATTGAAACCAAGTATCCCAAGTGTCAGGGTTTGCAGAATCTGGATTTGAAGTCCTGTTTTGTTTTCATTTGATCCAGACTTACCTAGACCAAATAATTTGTTTGAAGTCTGCTTTGTAATTTTACTCTTGCTAGCTTCTGCTGCTCAGAAATATCACTTTAATATGAACTGATTGAAACCCGTATTTAAAAATGTTTCCACCAACATATAATTAAGACTTTTGAATGGAGTCTCAATATCTTAAAAAGTATGTAATGAGCAGCTTGTTAATAGAAAAGATTTTTATACCCATCCCCCTAAAACTCTTTTTGACTCCCTGCTGTTTCTACATTTTAGCAAGTTAGGTCAAGTTTTGCATCTTGCTTCTCTGAGGTGGAAAGAATATGAGATATTTTTTAATATTTGCTGTATCTAGCAAATTTTTAGATTGATGGCCACAGCTGCTGCAAAGTAACACTAAATCATTCCTTGATTTTTTTTTTTTTGTTAATACACGCTGGAAAACAGACCTGAAATGCAACCTTTATGAAAATGCACCCTGAAAATTATTTTACGCATTGGTTTAACAGATGTATACTCTGTTATGGGAAAGGGACTTGCCTATTGGAACTAAATTAGAAAACTTTTCACCGTATTGGATGAAGACAATCCTTGATTATGGAATCTTTTAGGAACATATGGAAAAATGTAGGTTATTGCGGTTTTTTATTTTGTTTTTTGTTTTGTTTTGGGTTTTTGTTTTTAAATGTGGAAATAATGTTTTCATTTGCTTTGGACATAAGCTTCATCTTCTTAAAAGCCACTGTATGTGTGATTACAGTATTTATTTAATTTGTTATTATTGCTACATATTGAAGCATTTTATTTCAAGCTGTAGACTGTTTTCGTTTCCATAAATTATCTAGTCTGTTTCTCTCATAAATGCTGCGATGGATGCCTCTGGTGTTCTGGAAAATCGAAAGAGAAGGAAAGATGTATTTGAGATTATCTTTAGTGTCATGCAGGTTATTACCTAGCAGACTGAGAAGAGACCAGAGAGGGTGTTTGATGTATACATCTGCAACAAGCCCGATCTGGACCTAGTGGTGCAAACAGCAGGGTTACATATAAAATCTTAGGTTTTTTCCAATTTCCCCAAAATGCAGATGCTTCAGTCCAGAAATAAACCATTTCCGGTCTCTCTCTCAATTTAATTTATTTTAGGCAAAGATGATCTCAGAGTACTGCTTCATCCACCTGGACTGCACAATGCTCAGCAGCTTTGACTGTTCTCAGGCCTGATTTTTCTCTCTCAGCAGTATAATGCTAGTGTGACTGAATTAATGTTTATGGAGTTACTTCTGTCTTGGATCAATGGGAGTAGAATCTGGCCCTGTGACGTCAAGCAAGTTGTCACTTGCAGTATAGAACATGCCACCTCCATTTCTATTTTGAACCTCCATTTCTATTTTGATGGCATCATGGGACTGAAGCCCAAGCATATCTTTCTACCAGGGCATCCCTCTAATAATGTGGGGAAATTCTCCTGCTTGTCCAGGGCACTCAGAACAGCTCCTGTGCTAACAAATATACCTGGTAGGGTTTGTTCCTTGAACTCTGACTGCCATCTGGGACCCTGGGGGTAGAGGCAAAAGGGGTATAGAGACCCAGCAACTATGGGGGAAGGTTCTCCAGCCAAGGAATTAAGCCCCTTTCCTGCATTCTCATAGGTACCACCAAATGCCATGATGAGCAAAGATATAATACTCCTAGTTTGACAGTGAGGAAGGGGCATCCCTTTGCCTTTATCCTCTGGCTCCCTCCCCCAGACCCTATAGCTTCTGGGACCCTGGAGGCTCCATGCTGTCACATCAACTCTAGCTATGGAAGTATCAGTTGTGTCCACTCCAACACTCCACTGCATCCATCCTGTTGCCCTCCCTTAATCAATACCCAGGGCTCATGCCCCCCTCACCCACCACTGTTATGCTACTGCTTATGCTGGCTTCCTTCTGAACTCTCAGTATGAAATGGTGTTTGGGGGCGGAGAAAGAGAGGATTCCAGCTGGGAGTGCACCACATCCTGGCTCCTCTGAAGCAGTGGTTTAAGCAAAAGATGGTCATCCAAAACACCTATAATTTAAAGCATGTCTTATTTACAAATCCTGATCCAGGATCCAGGATCCCAGGATTTCCAGACCGGGCTCAGAATTTGGAGTGCTGCTTAGGAAACACTATTCAGAATCAAGGTCGCATATGCCAGGTTCAGAACGTTCATAAAGGTACAAAACAATGACGGACAAAAACTTGAGCCTTTTATCAATTCCTTTCTCCCACTACCAGTACTTTGATGGCTCACATGAAACAGAGTTTTGATTCCGCAGTGATTGTAGTTATCAGGAGATTTTACAAATTCTGAGCAGAAAACCTTAGCTCAGTTAGTTCATTAGAACCATAAAATCCAACTGATATACCATCCTTACCTGCCCATTCCCTCCCCCCTTGCCCCTGGTTCAGTTAAAACAGCTGAAATCTAAACCCTTCCTGTTTGGGGGTTTGTAAAACCAATAGAAAATCCCAATCATGTTTGCTCATGTCTAGTACAAACAGGGTGCATCTACCTGTGCCATTAAGGCACCATGATAAACTCTGACGCAGTTTGCTCCAGAGGTTATCATGTTGCCTTAATGGCATGTGTAGAAGCTCAAACTGTTGCAGTCCAGGGCACATGTATAGATGCTGCCCCCAGGACTGCAGCAGTTTGAAAAAGCAAGGAGCAGCCCTGGGCTGGCTGGGGACTCACAGGGGGTCAGCCTCAGGTGCCAGGAGATGGTGTGGAGGCTGGTTGGAGCACAAGAGTGCCCCAGCATGTGAAGCATTGTGGCTAGGTGCCAGGCAGGGGTCTGGCCTCCTGCTGCCTGTGCTGACCGGGTGCAGTGTACACCCAGGTTAGCATTTACATATAGGAAACCCTCACTATTCACGGGTTCGGCATTTACGGTTTCAAATATTCGTGAATGCCAAACCCACTTCTTAAATACACTTAAAGGAGCTCCGTGCCTGCTGCCGCCGGGCTCCTGCCACCACCAGGCTCTGCCATCACCAGAGCATCCATGCCCCTCTACCCCCAGCTTCCAGGGCCACTGAGTTCATGAATACAGACGGCATTCATGAACACAGTGCCTTATTCGCGGATTTCACCATTCACAGGGGGATACGAGAATGTATGCCCCACGAATGGCAAGGGTTGACTGCACGCATTTAGTTATTTTTAGGCCCATAAGATAGTACTGTCTCTGACGGTAATATCTCATGGGGGCAAAAATTAGTTTGCCGCAGTCTAATAGCGTTGCATGTATAGACTGCAATGCTTTACACTACAGCAAATTAGTCTACTGCACTGTTAAGTCCATGTGTAGGTGCACCCACACAGTTTGAGTGATAAACATTTTCTTTAACAAGGAAAATGTCTATTGCCTTCAAATTCCTCTCCTCAAACACACTTCTTTTATTTAAATTAGTGTTCTTTGCCTCCTTATTCGCTCTTAAATTCAAGTCTAAAGTGCATCACACAGCCCATTATTTGGTTCCCTTAACCTCTCCATTCACTTTTTCAGAGGAGTTAGTCTCTAGTCAGAGGAAAGGATTTAAACCATTTTGGAGACTTGCTGAGTAATGGCAGAGATTCTTCAGAGAATTGTATAAACATGGGGGATTGCACTGTGGGTATGGCCTGTTTGAGAGTACTGTATTGTAGGTGGAAAGGTAAACCTGCTGGGAATCTTGACCTGATTTCATGAAGAACCATGTAGATGACTGGTAGAATTTCGCAGCCTGCACATATACTTAAAAATCACGTGCCCCTCATTTGTTAAAGGGACACTGCCAAGACTGGTAGGCCTAAAATTAGATCTACCAGCTGTGTTTTGGTTTGCAGGCACGTGCATGTCTGTTCTGCTCTTGGAAGCAGCTGGGTGCTGATATGTACAAGAAACCTGCTCTCTGCAAAATCCTGGGAGAAAACATGATCCTTTTATATTTCCTCCCATTGCCTAGTCCTGCAGAATGATTTCTCTCTCTCTTTCTCTTTTGCCTCAGGTCTCCTGCTTGATGTCATGATAACCACCATCCCATTAGAAGCTGTATTTGACTCTTTCCAAAGACTCTCAATGATACACTTGGTTAGTGCAGGGGATTTAGAGACTGACTGAAAAGAAGGGTCTCCTGGTAGTTTGTAGTGCTCTTGGGAGCTAGTGACCTGAGAGTTGTTTGATCAACCTTAATTTCAAGCTTAGAGCCATGCTTTAGAGGGTCAGGCTGCCACCTTCTAATTTCATAGCCAGCCTCATCTTGAAGAGACAAAAGAGACAGAAAGAAGAGGCATCTGTAGTTTGAGATCCAAGTTGTACAAACTTATAAGAAAATGTACCAAAGAAGGTGAAATTTTACTAGAGGTGCAGCCCTTGCTTGGGTTGGGGTGGAGACAAAAAGATTTTTCTGAATCAGGGAAATGCAGTTTTTTAATGGTGTTATGCAGCTGTTTAAAAAAAACCAAAAGCTTTGGCTCCTTGATTATACCCCTTTATTTCTTGATTTGCTTGTCTTTAGGAATGCACAAACCCCCTCTGAAGTGTGGCAATGTTATCTGGACACTTGCCAGCTACTGGGTAGCATTCCAGTAATGTCCACTTCTCCACTGAATGTATGCAGCAAGCTGGAGCTCATTCACAGACACATGTCAATGAAAATGAAAGCTGTGGGTGGGCAGGCATTAGGGGTGAATAGAACAGGGTTGTTAACTCCATCCTTTAGAAATGGCCCTGTTGATGGATTTTGCCTTCTTTCTATAATTCATAATGTGGTGTGAAAGGAGCAGAGATGTCAGAGTGCTCATGCAGATCCCAAGAATCCCATATTTCAGGATGTTCAGAACTAGGAGGTTTTTTCTGGTCCTTCTATGACTGTTAGCTTTGTAGTTTTGCACAGCTGTTCAAGGGGTGCCAAAGGGAATATGCTCATGGAACTTATGTTAATCCTGTGCACTAAGGAGGACAGAAGCCTGGTACTCAACCTCTAGGGCTAGGGGCAGATATTACACATAAACTGGTATAAGTGATCGGAAACCAGTTCAAATCTGTAACACAACAGAAGTTCAGTCCACATCAACCACTTTCAAAATGCCCAAAACCGGTTTAAGGTAAACCTGGATGGATGTAACATCAGATTTAACTGATTTTGGTTAATTCAGTTTATTAAACTTCTGTCCCAGATCCCCTCCAGATTCAAGTTAACTCTCAGTCCCCCAGCATCCCAGGATGCTTTTCACCTCCCATGAAAACCCCTACCCTTGAAGGGTGGGCAGGCTAGACTTGGCCCAAGCTGTCTGCTCCAGCCGAGCAGGGAGACATGCTGTAGTGCTCCCCGGTTTCTCGCCTGGGCCACTGCAGGCATGTGGCTGAATTTCCAAAATCAAAAGTGAATGTATGTTCACTTGCTTATTGGTTCACTCTATGCAGCCTAGATTAACCCGCAAAGATTGAACCAGTTTAACCTCAGGCTTTTTGACTGTCTGTACTCAGCCTAGATTATCAGAGTAGTGACGTATTCAGGTGTTTGGTTTCTTGGAGCACTAGAAGGGGCTGAGGGTCCCCTTTTGAATGATTTTTATGCCTTGGTTAATATTAATGTATTTACCATGCCTAATGCCATCTCCAGGAGGGGCCAGTTCCTTTCACAATTTTGCGCAAGTGTGTGAACTACATATACAGTTGTAAACGAACTATGTAGCTCTTCCTCTGTCACTGTAGATAGTTTTTTGACTTACAGTGCTAGTACTCTATCAATCACATGTGGTTACCAGCCAAGGAAGCAGCGTTCTACATTTAGAATAAAACCTAGCTCTCACAGACCCTGACTCTGAATGGGGTGAACATTTTGCTGGGCATCTCTAACTTCCATGGGGTGATGTCGGAGGATTGCATTCATAAAGTGCTTTTCATCTTCTTTGCTGACAACTAAGTCTCAAAAGAGCTGTTTGAGATGCGTGTTTGTTGTTAACATGCTGGAGAACATTCAGGCAGAGAAGTGGTAAATGACTTGCCCAAATCCAGTGCTTATGTCAGGGATTATTTGTGTACATCTTTCCACAAAAAGATTTGGTCAGTTCATCTACTTCAACAGCTTGTGTGTGGACCCATTCGTTTTGGTTTAAGAGTGATTTATTTTGGTTTAGTTTAAACCAGTTGCTAACTGAACCAGAAACAAACCCTGTTTAAGAAGTGTATTGGTGTAGGTTTTGTATACCAGTTTAGCTAAATTAGGTTCAACTTGCACCTTTCATTCAAACAGGACAGTTCTACATGTGCAGCCCTGAATAGCAGAGGCATTAACAGAAAAAGGCAGTGCCTGATTTCCACTGCCTTGCTACCTCTGTTTTCTCTCCCTGCCAGTCCTGGCAGCTGTTAGCTGCCCGTTTTCCAAACCAAATGAATCAGCAACAGCATAATGTATGGTCACACAGGAGATGACTTTGTTCAGAGGGGAAAAGGGATGACATTTTCAGGGAAGTGTGACTTTGAAGCATGCTTCTGCTCTCTGTTTGTTTCCATGTTTTCAGTCCTTTCAAGGGATGCAGAGATAGGCTGAAACTCTGCGCGTGTCACTTTGATTTATTTATTTATTTATCCCTTTCTAGAGCTGTGGTTCCTGATATGTTGTCTGGTTCAGCATTTTACTGGCTTGGTTAAGTACCTTGTAAGAAAATCATTTATAATAAAGCTGGTATGCTGGGGTTTATCATTTATAAGTGTGGGTCAGGATTTAGTTCACTATGTTAAACTCTCCATGCTGCATGTGATTTTTCAAGCTTTGTCAGGAACAAAAAGTTCTGGGGATGTGCAAAGCATGACTGCATGGTTTCCATGGAGACACTGCTAGTTAGGCTATGGAAATCCTGAAAAGGCCAGAGGATGACTGACAATACAAGGTCTTAGCGGCTGATCTGAAGAGCCAGACTGAATTAATGAGATTTTTCACAGAGAGTTATTAGCAAGGCTAGCACGGTATGGCACTTAGGCCTCTTTCGTTTTCTCAGCTGCAGTCTTGGAAAACAGAAATGGAAAGATTTAATTGCTGTTTTTTAAGCCGTTTAAGATTATTTTAACCTATAACTTTTTAAGGATGTAATGAAAAGCAGGTTTGTTTGCTTTTTATCATTTGGTTACTGCTATTACTGTGTTTTTTGGTGACAGTTGCCCTTTATCTGTACAAAGATAGGAAATTCAATAGTACTTATTATATTGAGCAGTTAATTCCCACATACTGTGAACACATTACTGTTCAAAGTTAGGTTATCTAGAGTTCTATTCAGAGCCAAAAGAGAGATACCATGTCAGTGGCTTTACACCTCCTAGGGCTATATTAATTATTTATTACTGGCTGCTAATATAAACTGTTAACTCTGCCTAGTCATAGTTTGCTCATTTACCCATTAGTTACCGCTTCTTTTTCTTAAGTTTGTTTTCCTCCAGAGATTAATTGTGCATATAGTGTCTTAAATTATATACATTTTATAAGACACATCTGCAGGCCAATTTAAAAAAAAAAGACTATTCTGAGTCAGCTGCAAAGTTCAAGTCAGCAGGTTCCAAACTTCCCCAAAGTTTTGAGCTGTCTGAACCAGTATTTTGTTATGGGCTCCTTGCTTGCTTGTTAATGATCAGGTGGAAATTTCTTTGCCTGTGAATTAAGTGTGGGTGTGCATGCATGAGTGTGTGTGTGTGT
The DNA here is from genome assembly GCF_052110815.1 of Crocodylus siamensis. NCBI lineage: Eukaryota > Metazoa > Chordata > Crocodylia > Crocodylidae > Crocodylus > Crocodylus siamensis. The sequence goes on from NC_143397.1 coordinate 134,544,848, forward strand.
GTGTGTGTGTGTGTGTATTCCCAATGCAAACAGCTTGTTTGCTGTTTCATTTGCAGCAGATATGACAAAATGCTTAGATACTGTCTTCCACCCCGGGAAAACACAATATCCTCTATCTGCTGAAATCAGCAAGCCCAGTGCAGTGAGGCGACATGCCAGGAACTGCTATTTCTTGTTGGTTTGCATAAGCGCACATGCCCATATGTTTCTGGGAGATGTAAAACCATAATGTTGCTGCTGAGTAATCCACAACAAAAGCACATGCGGACTGCATTCCTTGGATTCTTGTACAGTAGACTAATCCACTTAATCTCACTGTTAGCTTCTCCAACTGGAATTTCACAGTCACTTTTGATTTAGTCATTTGTAAAATCTCTGATTAAGTGCATTTTTTGCTATTGTCTTTGTAACGTCTCAATGATTTTATAGAAAGAAAAAGAAATACTTGAAATAGGGGTCAGGATGCCTTTCTTTTTATGTTCTTATTTTATTAATTTTCTAAGTTCTGTCAACTCTTGCCCACATGGCCAATGTATCCTTTTGCCACATGGCAACATTTCTCTTTCCAGCTTTAATGAAAGTACTGCAAATCTGTTCCCATGGGTGCTTTAAAAAAATTCTCACCAAAATATTTTGGATGGGTTTTAATTTTTCTTTGCTCAGCAAAATGAAAGACATAAAAGTTAGGGACATACTGAGAAAAAATCTCTTATGCTGGTACAACCCAATTCACTTGGAAGTACTTGGATAATGTGGAGATAAATACTGGATAAATACCTAGACAAGCAAGCCAGATCAACAAGGGAATTTGGCCTCAAAAGGTGCTCAGCTGATAAATGACAAGTTATGATCTGCCCTTGAAAATTAATTTACAAGTAAATAATATAGATGCAAAAGTGTCTAATGAGTGCCTTCATGTAACTTAATGAGTCATAAAATGTGGAAAATAAAGCAAAGCTCATGAAATTCTCTAAAAGAGACCTATAATTTTAAATGATAAATAAATTATTAGAAATACCAGTGTGCAGAGCCAGTTTCAAGTATTGCATTTTTGCAAAACTCACACATGATTTTGCCTTGTGGAATGACACGGCTGTGAGCTAGGATAGTATTAGACAGTCAAACATGAAATAAATGTTCCTACTTTAACACACAAAGGTAATGCAACCTATACAGCTGCTCTAGATCTATGCAACTTGAATAGTTCATGGTGCTGAAATGACTCCTAGCTGAAATTCAGTTTGTACCTTTCAGCCAAAACAGCACTTTATATTCTGCAACAATTCTTCTCCTTCCCCAAAAAGCAAACTTTTAAGTGTAAAGAATTGTAAAATGTCCCTTCTCCTGCCATTGCAAGTCATATGGAGCTGCTTTCCTGATAACTTTGAAAAATAGTACCAACAGGTAAAACCTGTCAGTAAGGCCAAAAGTGACAACCAATCACTAAGTTAACCAATAAGGGATTGATGAAGTAAACAAGCAAACAAATAAACAGCCTACATAACAAAAGAAGTCTTTAAATAGCCCTCTCTTACAGGGAATACAGGATAAAGCAAGATGCCTTCAGTGCTCACTGGAGATATGCCTAGGAGCTTGTGTTAGGATCCAAGTTGATTTTAAGTTATGGATTCAATAGCCTTGGATACAGTTATGCCAAAATCTTTTGAATTATGTTCACTCTTAATATCACATGATAAGAACCTCCCAAGACAAACTGATCTCACAAGGCTTCTGAAGCTTGGATCTGATCCTGCTCCCATGGTAGGGGGAGCTGCTCTTCCCACACCAATGAGCCATTCTTACGAGATTTCAGCCACATTTTAACTGAGAAATAATATTATCCTTTTTGGTTTTGGCTGTGACCCAGAACTAAGGTTGCAGAGGTAGATTCAGACTCCTTGGTATGAATCTGAACTCACTCCAACACTTGAAGAATTTCTGATTTCATGTTTCAGTTTTGGCATATATGAAGTTCACACAGAAAGTATCTACTGACTTCTCTGATTATATTGTAAAAGAAGTGTAGCTGATGAAAGTAAGCGCTATTTCAAACAAGCTAATGAGTACTACTAGTAATGTCACGGCAGACGATTGCTCAAGGAGAAAGTTAGAAAGATAAAGGAAGCTGGAAAATCAGCAGGAAGAATGAAGGTTTTTCCTGTGTAACTCCCACAGTGTATTGATAAAGAGGGTGTTAGCTAAATGCCATTTGAACTTAGGGTTCAATAAGCAGAGCAGATAAGTGAACTAGAGTGACGCAAAGGCAATAAATCTTTTGTTTCAGATAAAATTAATCCAAAACTATCACAGGAGGCAAGGGAGGAAATTTGGAAACCACTTTGAAATGAAAGCCTGCCAAACTGGAAACAAACAAATTGTATTATAACAAGAGCCCACAGCAAACCCATTAACTTCCACTCCCTCTCACAGTGCTCGCAGATGTTTTTAAGCAGGTTTTATATTTAGGAACATGCACACTTCTAGACAATACTTTGTCATTTGGATCTGGGTTACCAGTAACTGATTCAAATGAGAAAGGATACAGAAGGACCTGGTACTCTAAAATACATGGTAACAAGAGTGGCATTCGAAAAGGGAATGGTTGTGATCATAAGAAGATTTCACACTGTTCAGCAGGGACAGTGTTAAAAGGTAACCTACAAAAGGTGATAGGAAGAGGAGAGGGAAATTGTGCCTTCTTGCCTTTTCTGTGATTGCAAATGAGTCTAAAAGATATTTGTAAAGGTGTTCTTAGCGTGTTTACGTAGAAATATCAAGGACATCAGGTTTGACATGTTGTGGTTTTGCTGTAGCTCTTCTTGCAGGTCATGGCATTGTGATTTGTGAGCTATGAAGAAGAGCCTCTCCGAGGTACTGGGGGAAAAAGTGTGATATGTGTGAAGAAGTGTAGGAATGGAAAACTTGATGGGTTTAGGAGGAGAAAAAGAGAATATGGACATTTATACATTACAGGAAAGAGTACTTTACTCAGAGAACATTACCTGTGATGTTGACTAAAGTGCCAGTTTCTAAGGGGAATGCCCTTTCTTAAAATGTTAGCAGGCCATAATTATTTGCAAGAATGAATAGAAATTACTGCCCTCCCTCCCCTTCTTGATTAAGCAGTTTTACCTTCCTGGTGTCCCTCATTCTCTAGTCCAGGGGTCAGAGTCAGAGGAACAGGAAACATTGGACTCTCCCAAGCTGTACTCACGCATGACCCTGCTCAGCCTAGCATGAGCCACCCTTTGTAATATGATCCTCCCTCTTTGCTTTGTGTTTGAAATGGTTAACAATGTTAAAAATGTAAATTATCACCAGGCTTTCTAGTCCAGAGCTCATTAAAATGATTGGAGCCCTTCAGACCTCTCAAGCCTTATTTGGGGATTTCACTGTATTCAGGTTAGCTAGCTCGATCTAGCCAGCTCCTTCTAAAGCCATGTCCACACTAAGAAAAGCAGATGTGTGTCCATAATCCTATTTTCACTTCTGGCAGCTATTTGAAAGTAAAATTATAATTTTCCCTGTCCTATACCAGGACTTTACAGTGTTAAGCCACCTCAGTGTAAATCTGGTGTTTTTTTTCTACTGTGTAGACAGGCCTACAGCCAAACCAAATTGTACTTCAACAGATGCTAAACTAGTTGGGCTTAACTTAACCAGCTTTGCACAAGTTTGTAACTTTGGCTTGGACTGAGTTTTTTAATGTGTTCATTAACTCAAGCTAGCTAACATGGCCCAATCTCGCATCTTAAACTTAGAACATAGGGCAGTGGCATGTTATAAACATAGACTCACTAATTCGGTGAGGCATAAGCTTTCCCAAGCAACAGCTTGCTTTGTCAGATGCTTAGCATCTTTAATGGTAATAAAGCACATCTGACAGAGGAAACTGTTGTTTACAAAAACTTATATCTGTCTGAATTTTTTAGTTTGTAAGGTGCCACTCTTCCTTGGCTTCAGCTAACATGACTATCCACCTCTCTCCTCTTTAACCTAGTTAGGACAAGATCACAAACATCACTGAACTGGTTTCCAGACAGGTTGTATTTTAAAGGTTGTCTTTGCTGTCATCAGGGCTGCGTGGAAAGTTCATTTATTTTCAATGAATGTTTAGATTCTAGACAGCAAGGTGCAAAGAGGTAGCTCTAAGAAGCAAATGCAGGCTGGAACAATTTCAACCTCATCTCAGTTGTACATTGAGTCAGAAAAACCATTGTAGAGAAGATTTGAGTTCCTAAAGTAAAATATGATATTGCTGAGATGATGTTATTGCTACGATTTTGCAGGAATTGTGAGAGTGGCAAGAATTCTTGTGGGTGATATATATCTTTTGTTGAACCAGCTGCGTGATTGAGATAGCCATAGGCAAGCTTTTGGGTATCACAGGTCTGAGGAAGGGTATTTGTGATAGCCAAAAGTTTGCCTATGCTTACCCTAACCACGCAGTTGGTCCAACAAAAGACAACAAGAATTCTTGCCCCTCACATTTCTAATATCCCTCTTTGCCTTCTCTTTGCTGTTTTTGCTGTGTGCATTTGGGTGGGGCAGGGGGAAATCTTTCAAACTTTTTCTGACAATGGTAAAGAATAATAGAGGAGAGAAATACAATTCTTTTCCTTTACACATTACTTTCTATTGAGGCCAGAATCACTGATGCTATGTGTCTGACAGTTTCTATTTACAGAGTTCAGCCAAGGACAAGGCAAGAGGACTCAGCAGACCAAAGTTCTTCCTTATCCCCCTCTCCTTCACCCCCCACAAATAGAAAGAACAGGGAGGCAGGGGAATTGGGTTGCCTTCACCACCAGACTCCCAGGTGTTGAGGGCTAGTGCAATCTTGCTGACTGTCAGTAAATGTACTGACTGTTAGGAAAAGAAGTTGTGAAAAGTGACTGCCAGTAAAATGCATAAACAATGTATGTCACTGAAAATGGCAGGCTATTCTTGGAGCATTTTTCAACCACGTTCAAGCGTCAACCTCCATATTTTCAGCACTGAACTTAATAAAGACGGATATCAGCAACAAACTGTCAACTCGCATGCTGGAGAGATTATTCACTGAGTGAAATAGACTGGGGAAAATAAATAATCCAAGAAATGGTGGAGTCTGTAAATAGTGACATATACAAGCAAAGAAAGGCAAGTTGGCCGAAACAAAAATGGCTTTGCAACTGCAGTTTCCCAGGCTGTTTAAGTACTGTTAAAATCTACATTTATGGCCTTTGTGTTCAGGGGTGGGCTGGGGTTGAACAGAGGTGTGGACACTTTTCAGTGTCTGTGTGTGTGTCTATAAAATGATTTAAAGGTAGATATTATAGATAACTATGTCTCTATAGGCTATAGATCAGCCTCTATATTTAGGAGACAATCTTTCTTCCCCCAGAATTAGGAACAGGAGGGATTCTTTCCTTCCCCTTCCCTGCTCCCCAGTATGGTTGTAGAGACTTCCACAGATGATGGACCAAGGGAAAAGAAAGGAAGAAGCTGATGAGAAAAGCAAATGGAGATGAGCAGCTCATTTGCATGATCAGCCTTTTGTTAAGCTCTCCAACAAAGAAGACTTTCTTTTTAACCGTCCATATGAAGGCAGAATCACTTCAGAAAATCTGCAGGTATTTGGCCTGGTCTTTGCCTTCACAGTGGACCTGAATAGGGTATTGTGTTAATGACACTGGCTGAGTTTCTGTCTTCATTACTAATGAAAGCAATATCTCTCAGCTGTCTTTGATAGTGATGGGCTATTAAACTGTTGGCTTCACTAATGGAAAAGTATGGGGGAAACACCCTGAAGCATATTTATTCTTATTATAGGGGAAGGTTCAGAACAGGATTGTGAGCAGAGGTGTCATAAGCAGGTCCTGTGCCCTGAGCAGCAGTGGTGGCTGGGTCAGCTAGGGTAGACTCTGCTGTTCCAGTAGGTGCCTGGAACTGGTGGCTTTATTGTCCACCCATTTGGCAAGCCTTCGCAGTTGTGAATGATTGTCTTTCATCATTGTCTTATCTGTGTGTCCAAAGAGGAGGCCTATCCAGGATCGACAGACTCTACTGCAGCTCAGACGTATTTCTGTGTAGGGTAGATGGTGATGCATTCTTGATTTGGTCTGTGACATGCTGTTTCTACTGTGCCTGCTTTCCATCTCCTTTTGTTGTTGTGAGGGTTCAAAGTACAGAGATCCCTGAAGCAGACTTCCTCCATTTGGGGCAGTTCTGGGCAATAGTCTCCCATTAGTTAATACTGATGTTGCATTTTTTAAGTTGACCTTGAGGATGTTCCTGAAGTGTTTTCTCTGCCCTCCTCTTGAGCTGTATGCCTTGGCTGACCTGGGAGAATAAAACTTGCCTTGGAAGTCTGGAGTTGGACACCTGGAAGACATGGCTGGACCAGCAAAGTTAATCTTGAATGATCATCACCTCAATACTCATGGTGTTTGCTTGCAGGAGGATGCTAATGTTGGTGTGTCTGTCTTCCCACTGGATTCAGAGGATCTTCTGCAGGCAGCACTGATGGTACTTTTCCAACAACTTTAGATGTCTCCTGTATGTTGTCCATATCTCAGCTCCCTACAGTAAGGTGGGTATCATGACTGCTTGATAAACCATGAGCTTGGTTTTAGATTTGATGTTGCAATCTTTGAACACCTGTTTCTTCAGTTGTCCAAAGGCAGCATTTGCACATTTGTGGTGATCTTGGATTTCTTCATTGATGTCAGCCTTCTGCAAGAGGTGGCTTCTGAGTTACAGGAAATATTCAGTGTTTTCCAGAGTCTCACTGTGGATCTAGATTACTGGAGCTGGGGACTGTTCATTAGGAGCTTGTTGGTGTAGGACCTTAGTCTTCTGAATGTTAAGCATCAGTGCCTTGAGATGTCAACAAGTGTTTGAAGGTCTGTATCCGAGTATCACACGTTACAGTATCATCAGTGTACTGGAGCTCAGTGACTGAAGCTAGGAGTTGGCTGAGGTTAAACAGCTTACCATCCATTCAATAGTTTAGCTCCGCTCCAGCTGGAAGCTTGGTGGTCAGATGTAGCATCACAGCAAGGAATATTGAGAAGAGTGTTGAAGTGATGACCAGGGATCTTGGTTTTCTCTGTTTAAAAATCCCAAATTCTCTGATTAAAAAGCCAGAATCCATGTTTTTCCATGATTAAAATGAAATGCCACTATATATATAGTTACCAGTTGAACACAATGTTTTCATGATATGTTTACAATTTTAAAGCTTTTTGGACGCCTACCAGTGCCTCAATCATTATAATAAAATACATTCTAAATGCCTATATATTTTGGCATTTGATTTTGTTATTATCATGGAAAATCAGAGCTCCCACTGCCCTCTTGACTCACCAGGACCTGGGTCCAACTGTGGCTGTTCCTCCTGTTGCTTTGTGGCACTGAGCAGCCCTGATATGCTAATGCCCTGCCCCTGCCCTTGTCCCTGCCCATGCCATTGCTCCTCACTCCCAACCCCCAGCCCCCCCCAGCCCTGCTGGTGCTCCTCACTCCTGACCCATTGCCTCACAAGCCCTGCTGGTGCCCCTTACTCCTGTCCTGTTGCCTCCTGCCACCAGGTCCCAGCCCCCCCAGTGTGAGGAAGGGGGTGGGTATGTGGGGAACAGGCTGGTTGTGTGGAGAAAAGGGGGTATGAACACAGGTGATGCATGGAGAGGGCAGGGTGGTCACAAGGCATGTCAGGGGGTGGGGGGGCACATGTGCCCCCAGATTTCTGTGACCACCATGGGGCATGGGGCTGCAGCTGGGCTGGAGCAGCTCCAGGCAGGTGTTGCCTCCACAGCCCAGTGGGTAGGGCCTGGTGTGGGAGGGAGTACCATGCCACCATGGCCTCCAAAGTGAGATATCCCTTGCCTGCTCAATAGCAGTGAGGGACACTACTCTGTGCCACCACCACTGCTACACCTCACCTTGGTGGCCATGAAGGCATGTCACTCCCTCCTGTGCTGGGTCCTGCCCACTGGACAATGGACGTAGCACCTGCCCGGAACTGGTCTGGCCCAGCTGCAGCCAGACACCCTCCTTCCCCCATGCCCCACTATGGGCACAAAATTCTGGGGAGGAATGTACCCCCTAGCCATGTTGCCTTGGTTTCCTCCCTGTTGTATCACCTGTGCCTCACTCCACACCCCGCTGTCCCCATAGACTTACCCGGAGGGAGCTGCAGGAGTTACTCTCTACCATGCTGCCTTACTGCCACATGCATATTAGGGCCGTGTGAAATTTCAATGGCCATTTTATTCTGACCAATTTCAAGGTCAAAACAGCAAAATCGGAACAAAACAAAGGCTGTCAAAATAGTCTCAAAACAAAATGAGGCTGATTGAAATGTTTCGACCATAGGCTGGGGATGGGAAGTCAGTCCACCCAGCCTGACTTCCCATCCCCAGCGCAAGATCTGGCAGGGGGCAGGAGGCAGCCCAGCTCAGCTGCTGCCCACCCGTCGCATGATCAAGCACGGGGGTCAGGGAAGCAGCCCCGCTTGGCTGCCTCCCACCCCCGATGTGAGCAAGCATGGGGGTTGGGGAAGCAGCCCTGCCTGGCTGCCTTCTGGCCCCCGACGTGATTAAGTGTGGAGGTCAGGTAGGCAGCCCAGCTGAGCGAACTAGTACTGGGGGGTGGGAAGTCAGCCCAGCTGGTCTGACTTCCCGTGCCCAGCGAAACTTGAAACAGTGGCAAAACAGCCTTTCTGTTTTGATGGAGCAAAGTAGAATAGCTGTTTCGACTCAAAATGAAATTCGAAGTGAAACACTGTGCCCTCGAACCGTCGAAACTCAAGGTGAAATGGAATGGTGCTGTTTTGCACAGCCCTAATGCATATGTGCACGCGTACATGCACATGGTGTCCCCTGCCACCTGTGTCCCACTCTTCTCAGGCCAAAGCAGCCCTTTGCAGGCTGGAACTCTGCCAGCCTACAAGAGGGAACCCATGGTTTCCCATGTTTTTTTAAAGGAGAAAATCTCCATTTTTCCATGGCAAGCAGAAAACTTGGATTCCTAGTGATGATGTAAGCTTGCTTAACTCCCATTCTAACCTCAAGGGGCTCTGTGATAGATCCATTACTGAGAACCACTGCTCACATACTGTTGTGGAGCAGGCAAGGAATGGTGACAGATTTTGGTGGTCATCTGTACTTCAGAAGTATCCTCCACAACACTTCTCGCCTGACAGAATTGAAAGCTTTCATGAGGTCGAAGAAGTCCATGTAGAGAGACTTATGTTATTCCTGGCATTTCTCCTGCAACTGGCGAGCTGTGAAAATCATGTCAGTTGTGCCTCTTGATACCCTAAGCCCTCACTGAGATTTTGGAAGAAGCTCTTTAGTAAGTGGAAGGAGATGGTTCAGGAGGGTTCGCACAATGATCTTTCCTGTGGTGGACAGCAAGCTGATCCCTCTGTAGTTTCCACAGTCAGACTTGTTTCTTTTCTTAAAGATTGTCATAATCATGGCATCCCTGAGGTTGTCTGGGATTTCCTCATCATTTCAATTCCTTAAAATAAGGGCATGAAGCTGTGCTGTGAAGTCCTCTCCTCCCTTTAAAGATTTCAGCAGGGATTCCATGCGCTCTAGATGTCTTGTTGTTTTTTATCTGCTTGATGCTTTTTGTAACTCACCAGGGGTTGGAGGGATCTCAAGATCATCTCTGACTGGGTGTTGTGGGATGGAGTTGAAAACACTCTCATTAACATCAGTCTTAATTAAGAAGTTCTTCAAAATACTCCTTCTAACAGGCATTGATGGCTCCTCTTTCCCTGATCAGGTTTCCTCCAACCTTAGGTCTCAAGGGGGTTGGTCCCCAAGTGCTTGGACTGTAGATGGCTTTCATGGCACTAAAGAAACCATGCATATTGTGGATGTTGGCAAGATGTTGAATCTCCTTAGCCTTGTTGGAGATTCAATTTCTTTTGCTTGGAGTTGGTGTCATTTTGCCAAGCACAAAAGGCCTTGTGCTTGCAATCAGTCAACTCTTGGATTTCCCAGTCATTCTCATCAAATCCATCTTGATGTTCCCTGGTAGAAAATCCAGGTGCCTCTTCATAGGTACTGATAACAGTGGCCGTGAGGGTACCCGGCATGCTGCCGACATTCTCCCATTGTTGTGATTGGAATTGGGGCACTGATGGAAGAGGTCTCACTTGCTTGGGTCCTTAAGTCCTTCAACACTGATCTTCTGTTGGCATTGCCTCTGCTGCAGCTGTCATTTGGGAGACCATTTGAGTGACATAACTGAGCAGATGAGTCAGTGATCAGTCCAGCAATCATCAGCTCCTAGCATAGCATGGGTGATGCAGACACCTTTGCAATCCTGGGCACAAACTATAACAAATTCAGTCAGGTGCCATTACTTAGATCATGGATGTTGCCATTATGTTTTGTATGTGTTTTTCTGGTGGAACAGCATGTTGCAGATGGTGAGTCCATGTTCTGTGCATTTGGTCAAAAGGAGGAGTTGACCTTTCCTACTCCTTCCTTGCCAGTCATTCCATTTCAGAGATTAGAGTCCCTTCTGACTCTGGCCTTGAAATCACCAAGAAGACTACTTATACTACTGATAGTGGGCAAACAGTTGTTTGTTCTACAGTTGAACTGGCCAAGTTAATGAAATGGTCTGAATCTAGGTATTGAAAAAGCACCTCCTTCCTTAGGCCATACTGCCATATTCACAAGCCTGAGAAGGTGCCTGAGCTTAGAGCTCCTTTGATATAGAAAAGAGAGGGCTATTGCTGAAGCATTTGTTGTAACAGCTCTAAATATGTTCCAGTATGCACTAGCAACTTGCCATGCGGTTTTTTTTTTTTTCAGTTATTGGGGCAGGGAAAGAGTGGAACACAGGGATTTTTTTACTCATTACCTTGTCTGCCATGTGGGAAACCTGGGTTAGATTCCTCGACACACATATAATGACAGCCATCAAGGCACCAAATGTCTAGACTCAGTTTGGCCTTTGGATTATGTCTCAGTGGTGTAAAGTGGGGATGGAAGTTCTGGGCAAGCTACACTCCTCCATACTCCTGTCTAGTTCTACTCATTGAGGGTCCTGGTGACTTCTCATGCATACACCATAATCCAGAAAGATTGACCATTGCCTACTACTGACAGTATCATAGGAGTTACAGAATGGGAACAGTGACTGAATGGGTGGTCAGTGGTAGTTGTTACTGGTTCACTGCAATGTAATTATTAAGTTGTTTTAATTATTAGAAGGAGCTCTGAGACTATAGTACTGGCTACTCTTAGAATGTAGGTTTTAAATTCTAAATAAATAAATATCTATAGATAGCAAAGTGAAATTAATAGAGAGAGAAGGAGAGGGGCTTTAATTATTTCAGATTCCAGAGAGATAAGGGAGGCATGTATTATCACTCTTCAAAGAATGTCCTGGGGATAGAGCCAGGAAAATATTTTCTCCTATCTGTACTGATTTAATATCTGCTTTCACACACATAATGGAATTACATGAGACTTGTACTTTTCAGTGTGAGCCCCCATAAGTGCACTTTTCCTTGGATTTCCATTAAAAATGTAACAGGAGGTTTCATTTTTTAGTGCCTGGAAAGCTGTGCTTCGACAAAGGTGTCCAAAAGGCAAAGGTGGGTTGACCTATGTTCTCTTATTCAATGCTAGGTGAAGAAAGCTATGGAGTTGAGCAAGCCATGAAATGGAAATAAAAAGATAAACTAATTTAGATCAGGCCCTAGTAAGCATGTTTTTATCCATAGAGCAGTCAGACTGAGGAATGTGACCAGATGGAGCTGCAGAGGGAGTAGTGATGTGGTGTTATTTAGAAACAACAATAACTAAACACGATTAGATGTAATTTTGATAAAATGAAAGTATTAGCAAGAAAAAGCCCCAGTAGGCCAATTTGGCTTATCCCAGCCCCAATATTTTATCTGCTTTCAGAAAAGCCTTGGAGAAAGCTAGTATAGTATTGTAAAATGTCAGGACTAAGGTAGCTGAGAGTTACCTTACCTACTACTTTACAAAGGAGATTAGATTTTTACAGCAACAAACTTCTCAGGGTAGTTGGTTGGCAGGCAGGACCGATACCATATTTTCTTACATGCACCATATACCGTTCCACAAAAATCAGCCAGTGGAAATTAGGGTGCTCATTACAATTGAGGAAGTATGCTAACAGCAATTTCTGTGGTGATGATGTGAGGGAAGAGGGGGTGAAAGGAACTGCAGTGCTGCAAATGGGACTCTCTACCAGCTAGTTTTGGGCACTTTTTCTTCCCCTTTCCCCACCATCTCCCCAGACACTGTGCCACAGAAGTTGCTACTTTGTTACTTACTGGGCACATCTACACATTCATTACTGTGCCTTAGATACTGCACATTTAGTTTAGTACTTCCTTAATAAAGCCCTAGCTAAATGTGCAGTACCTGAAGTTACTGTGCAGTAGCTCTAGCGCAAGGTTATTTAGTGATACTTACTGCACATTATTCTAATAACACTGCACAGTAGGCTATTAGCACAGGTTTTGCCATGACATGCTACTGTGCAGTGTTATTAGGCTAATGCGCAGTAGGGGTATGTCGGGCTACTGCAGGGTACAGATGTGGGGCCCAGTATCCTGAGGACATTCACTTGTCCTGCTGTTGTCAGGGCAGGTGTCAGTCAGCAAGACTGGGTAGGGCTCCTGGCCCGTTGTCTCGCCTGCCACGTCTCTGATGATTCTAATTGGTTTCCCTGACCCAGAGCCGGCTGATGCCCATTTGGACAAGCGGTGCAACAAGATGCACAAATATACATATAGGGCTGAAAAAATAACAAATAAAGACCTCCAAAAGCCTGTAGTGGCTCCCCGTCTCCTGCCTAATTCCTTTTCTGAGTCTCTCAACCGCGACTCCAGTGGCCAAGCAGTTTTCCTTTTTTTTTTTTTTCTCTTCCAGTGCACTCCATCAATTACCATCTTGCCAGCTTAATTACATATCGGCTGTGATCAGTTAGCACAGAGTCGGGTTTTCCGTCTTTGTTCTCTCTGTCTCTCTCTCCACTTTTTCACTGAGCTCCTCTGAGCCCCAATGGGTTTTTTGCCCCTTCCCAGGGACTTCAGTCTCGGGCAGCAGGCAGGTGGCTATCCCCGCTGCCCCTCTCTCTCTCTCCCTATGTCTCCTTCCTCTCTCGCTGCTGCCCATCACTGGAAATAGCTCCTGGCCACATAATTGCAGCAATTTGGTGCACCCGGTGAATCAATAAAGCTCCATAGGAGCAGATTGGGAGGTCCCAACATATACCCGCCAGGCTTTGAACATCCGGTCATGTGCTACGCATCCCTGGATGTTTGGGGTTGTCTGCCTGTCCTTCCCTGTGGTGCCGCCAAGTCGGTGTCTTTGACCTGGATAGTCTCTCCCCAATCTCTCCTGCCACGACTTCGATCTTATCCCAGTGGTGGGGTTTGACTATCGGCGTCTCTCATGCATAGGACTGCTGGACAATGAGGCTCCACTTCCCCTCTACCTCGCCCTTACACCCCACCTTGTTGAATCCTGACAATCTTCGGCCAAGCCCCTCCTATACTTGAGGCTTCATGCCCTTTTCCTAGTAGGCTATAGGATAGTCAAGCCAAAGGCCCACTTCACCCCCTTTCCCCTCACAGCCAACTGGCCCTGCCCATGGCTGTAAACTACCTGGGCTTCTCACTTAGCAGTCCCTCCAAAAGTGGGCAACTGAAAAAACACAAAAAGAATATCACTGATGAAGAAATACCAGGCAGCCAGGTCTTCTTGTTCAGGGTTCTCCACGACGTGGGTACTCCTGATCTTCCCACAGGGTATACAAAACGGGCCATATTCGATTTGGGTTCAGCCCAAGTCAGGGACAGTGATTTGATTAATTGATTTGGATCACTGTCCCGATTCTATTTGGCTGAATCCAAATCTGAAGATTCAATGCTGATTCTGAGAATCAGCAATTTGGCCATAGACACAGCTTTAAATGTTTTTTCTACAAACTTCTAAGTACCAGGCATGGCTTGCAAATGCCGCAATGGTGGGGCAGATGGAGCATCCCACAGGAGTGCATGGGGGTCCCCCTGTGTGCTCAGTGGTGAACCTGAAACTGCGGGTCTTCTGCCAAGAGCATGGGGGGGCTCCCCTGTGCCCCCACTGGCTCAGCAATCAGCCATGGGGTGAACCTGGGTGTCCCTCCAGACCCTGAAGGCACCAGCTGATGAGCCAGGGGAGTGCCAGGGAGGCCCCCTTGCACGCTCCCTAGCAGACACGCAAGTCTGCTGCCAAGCACACTGGGGACCCCCCTGCACTCCTGCTGGATGCTCCATCCACTCCACCATTGCAGCATTCATGAGCCACCTGCTACCTTGAGGTATGTAGAAAACATATTTAAAACTATGTCTATGTCTGAATCGTTGAATCTTTCTGAATCTCTCCAAAGCCATTTGGAGGTTTCTGATTCAATTTGGAGAGATTAAAGGGTCTCCTGATTTGGTTTAGATTTGGAGATTCAGCCACCAAATCGAGCCATATCTCTGCTGAATTGAATCAGTAACTGAAGCTTCACACAGCCTTAATGTGTAGTAAGTGTCTTGTGCAGACACACCCACTGCAGAGAGGTGGATTTTCCAGAAAAGTTTGAGTGGGAATAGTGGTTTTGAATGGAAAAAACAGAATTTTTTCCAATGCCCTAAATAGAGTATGATCCGATTTAACATGTTTATTTGACTTATATTTAGTAAACAAAACTCAAAAGTACCCCCAAGTTAATTTTATGTCCCCATAGCCACAAGTATTTGAACTGAAATATTTGATTGGGAAAAAAATTAAATACAGCGCATTTAGTATAGTTTAAATGTTATATTCAAACAAATTCAAAGCTTTATGTGGAAAGAAGTTATTTTTATTGGAATAGTTGTAAAAATGTAAAGACAATACACAGTAGCATGTACTTCCCTTACATTGTTTGTTCAAATTTAAGGGAAAAAATGAAGGCACTGAAAACTGTTGACGCTCATTTTAGCACACCCAAAGAACTGTGCATGATATGCCATGGTTGTCCACTCATCTACTTCAACAGAGTTTAACTCTCTTTCACTAAGGTCATTGCAGCACCTTCAGTTTCACTGTCACTATCTGTAGAATCACTTGCCCTACTTATTAGCTCCATTTCAGAATCAGATAGGGGCAAATTTGATTCAGAACTAATTGGACCACATTTTCTTTTGCTAAAGGATGGTGTCACGGGATGGGTCCTGCAGAATGGCTGTGATCTCCCCAAGTCCCCCCTACCATGCCAAGTTGGCTCAATGGGCGCCCTCTCTTCCTGTCTGCCACATCTTTGATAGTATGAACGATAGGGAAGCTGCCTTTCAGTCCTCTTGGACATGGTCTTGATTGACTCTCTGGACCCCATCGGTTTCTGGACCCCTGATGGATCCCACTCCAAGGCAGATGTCACAACAGGTGTTTCGGGGCACCCTAGCCTTATGGGTTATGCGTGGCTCCAACCACCCCTTTACCATGCCCCTAGCCTCACAGATGGTACCAACATTGTTTGGTCTGGGCCTTGTTGTAATTTGGCCCCCTCGTCCTCCCTGGGCCCTCTGCTGCCCAGTCCAGCTCTGTGCCTCACTGGTGCTCTGCAACCCAGTCTGGCTCTGCGCCACACTGGCACTTGTGCTCTCCACAGCCCTATTTCACTTTGTTCCTCGTAGCCCTGCAAAGTACTGCGCCCTCTCTGGTGCTGGGGTCCCCTATGCTGCCATGGGTCCCCTATGAGGCCTCCTCCTTCCCCTAATAGCCTCACCCAAACCACCGGTGTTATACAATGATAAACAAAACACAAGCCCCTGGGCTGTAACATAAATTCAAGCCGCCCAACTATAACGTCATTTAAACCCTACCAGGGAATACTCCAGCCCACAACAGTATCAGGAGCTACTCGTGCAGTCAGGCCTCTCCCTTTTGGTTGCTCTGGGAGAGCTCCTTCCCCCTTGGCTGCTGGCAGGGAACTGCCCTCCTGTCCTCAGCCCTGAGGTTTATATATGAGCCAGGCCCTGCCCCTTCCGGTCAGCTGACTGCTGACAGGTGTGGGCCACTAGCTTGTTCTGGCTGCCCTGGTAACCAGCAGCTGGGGCTTCCACCTCACTGCTAGGGCTCTTCCCTTAGCAGTTTCAGCTCTTTAAAGCAGCAGGGCACCCTAGTGCGCTGCGACAGATGGTTTTACCAATAAGTCTGTGGGCAAGGGCAACTTATTATCACACTGCATCTTCTTCACTAATTGTTCTTCTGACTGATTCTCCAGAAGCAAGAAATTTTGAAAAATAGAAACAAGCTTAGTGGTGTGTTCATTTGTTAATCTATTCCCCTTTTTTGTCTTGATTGAGCTGAAAGCCTTCCAGTTCTGTTCACAAGAAGCTGGTGCTGGTGGAATGCTTAGGATCCTTAGAGCAACCCTGGACAACAGTCAGGTGTTACAGTATCCCTTCCACTGTGGGAGAGGAGACATTCTCTGCTGCCCGCCAAATGATGTCTTTGCTCCAAAGTTTTTCTTTTGCACGGTACTCAGCAATGTCTGTCATTATGGCTAATTCATCAATGACGGGGACATTCTTAGCTAGTTCAATAATTGTATCTTCTTATATATTTTGTCCTTGGTGATGAGGATCAAAAAGGTTTACTGCCAGATGAACTGGATGAGAACAAAACTCAGCTGTCTTAGTAAACATTTGTTTTTTACTTCTTTTTTGGATAAAGGTGAAGAAGACAAAAGCTCGATTAGATTTTCATTCAGTTGTCTGACTATCTCTGGAATATTTGAAAGGCTTGGTGTATCTCCTTCAAGTTTCTTGATAGCCACTGAAACTGGTAGTAGCAAATTGAATGCTCCTTGAACTTGAACCCAGAACATATCGTTGTTGAGATGCCTCCGGATGTCCATGGGAATAATCTGGGATCCTGTGTCATCTATTGAAGCACACTGCAAACAGTTCTGTGCGTTTAGCAAACTATATAAACACTTTGTAGCCGAGCCCCATCTAGATTCTCCCAGCAATAAAAGTGCAATTTTTTTTCCCCTGCTTCTCTTTCTGTAATTTCTTCAAAGTCTGATTATCAACATGATGATTGTTGAATACCTTCACAGTCACTTTGCAGTTCGCCAATATTGTCTTCACTGTATTCACCAATTAGATGAATTCATAACTTGATTTTGGGCTTGGATTATTTTGTGAGTGTATTTACCCTCCTGTTTACAAATCAATAAAACATATATGTACTCTCTAACACACTTCCTAGGGATAATCACCTGAAAAACATTAATTACAACTTTGAAACCGAAACGGCCAAACTTGCTTAATATTTTATTGGCATCCATTTATAGTTACTAATGAATTTTACGAAACAATGAATTTTTAGAAATGGAAAATGTTCCACTGAAAAATAAAGCATTGGAAAATTTTCCACTTTGGAAAATTTCTGTCCCACATCTCTGCTGCTACTTACTGGTATTTTCAAGGAAAGATCCTTTTCCCCCACTTCATGCTGCCTTTCAGAAACAAGGTATATATCTTATTCAGGGGGCATGTTGTGTGCAGGAAAATGTCTTATAGGTCAAGGTTGTAAAGTAAGAGTTGTTATAATTTAGTGGTCTTATTCCAATTCCTAGTGGACTGGTGTCCATAGCATCCAAAACCTAGGGAACTAACTGTTAGAAACCTCTGCAGAAGAACTGGAGATGGAGACGTAACTCCTGTCTCACCACTAGCATTATAAAAAGGATGCTCCTGAACACCCCTTGCCCTTTCACTCATATATGCCAAACCTAGAACTTGAGCACACTGGAAACAGGAGTGGGGAGACCCCTGACAAGGTTTCACATACAGTGTGTGTGTGTGTGTGTGTGTGTGTGTGTGTGTGTGTGTGTGTGTGTGTGTGTGTGTGAGCTGAGAACAGATGGGAAGGTTTTGCTTAGGATTATCTGTCCCTGGACAAACTGTGAAGTGTGGACATGGACATCCACTTTGGGCCTGGCTTGTACATTACAAAAATGGCACAAAGGAGCCTTAATGTAAATGAGAATCAGGCCAATTGTGTATGAAAAAATTAAGGACTCCAGTTCCCAGGGCTATCACTTGGGAGCTTTTAACGATTAATACAGTCACTTGAAAAATAAGTAAAACAAACTTCAGTTGGATTTGTGGGAAGTTCTTTTCCTTTCTTTTATTTGATGAGGGAAGAGAAGTCTGTTTTTAAAGTTTACCAGATGTTTGGTTTGTTGCTTTTGTAGCATGTCATACCGTATGGCATGACACCAAAGTCTATGATGGACAGCTGGCAGGGATCCATGAGTATGGAGGATGGTAGAGCTGCTGCAACTTATATTAAAAAAAGGTGACAGTGTGGGGAATGGAAGGGAGAAAATACAGCAATCTGTGGAAATCTTTAAATAGTGTAATAATGAACTCTCCTATTTGGATTTGGCTAGATCTCAAATGAATATTTCATAGTGTGAGTTCATCTGCTGGCTTTTCCCTTGATGTGATGTAATGCCTTTTGTGAATATGATATTGGACACACTCTACTGTGTAGCTGGTCCATGTAGCAACATCCTATCTTGAAATGTTTGGAAACTTTTTCTTGATCTTATTTGCCCCCTTTTGCACAACTCATGACATAATCTGCGGAAGGTCGTCTATTTGTCTCCTTCCTTCCCCCTTCCACCCTTTGCCCTCACCAACAGTTTGTCAAACTGTCTTGCCTTTATCTCATCTTACAGACTTTGCAAATAAACTCAGGGTGATTTATGCACTGATAACTTCTGCTTTTAAATACTGAGCTAAGAAAAGCAATCTGCCAAAATTAACGTCTGTGGAGGTGTCGGGGAAACCCTCCCATCATTGTACTCAGCTTCTTAAAATGTTATCTCAGCAGAAATACTGGGAGGCAGAGTTGCACGGACAGAGGATCCATGTCACTGCAAACAAAGGTTTTCTCAGATTTCTCCTCCTCCTTCCTCCACACTCATGGCAGCTCATTCCAAGTCCTCTGAATATCTGTTGGTTTTGGGTTTTTTTTGCAAAGTTACTGCTGAAGAACCTGAGTCATGTCAGAAGACAAGATCAACTAAAGCTGCTACAGTGTGATATTGTGCAAATACTACCACAACACCACCCATTAAGGAAGCAGAATCCAGCTAAAAAGTTTATTGCTGAGAGGTAATAAATCAGGGAAGGAATGCAAAGCGTGTCATTTGGATCATGTGGGAGAAGATTAAGAGGCTGAAATTTAATTTGGGTTGTTGCTGTTTTCCTCTAGGAAAACACAGGGAGTGGTTTCTAATGTATGGCACACTGGGATTTGAAGGGAGGTGATGGTGGGAGTGGAGAGCTAACTAATATTGGTGAATGAGTAACAGCAAATTCTTTTCGTGTGTGCTTCCCCATCTCTGTTATACTTTAACAAGTGAAATAGCTTCTCCCATGATATGCTCCTTCCAGTTCCAGTTGGCCCCATCCTGATCCCAAAGTGCTGGAATTTGAGAAAAACATTTTGCAGTTATTACATCACTTTTAGTATTTTATTACAAAATTCCTTACTGCTCTCATAAAATAGTTGAAAGGGATATTATAAATGATTATTAAATTGTGAACCTGAACTTGCTGGTAACAGCATCAGTGATGTAAATACTTTTTCCTCCGTCAGTCCCCACCTTCTCTGTATTTATTTGCAATCCATAACATTACCTTTTGCTGCTGAGTCTTCCCATTCAAATCTCAGCAGTGTAATAAAAAAAAAAGAAAGCTTGTAGGAACTACTTTCTGACTCAATTGCATGGAGGGGTTATATCATAGCATGAGTTGGAATGTCATTGTGGCAGGGCACTGTGTGTGCTTGCCACTTTAAGGCCCTGGAGTTGGCAGCCTCCAGGTGCCTAATGAGGGCAGCCATTTTAGGCTCAAGGCTGCCTATATAAACAAGGAAGTTTGGCTGTTAGAGGTCAGGCAACAACATTGCCTGGCCTGAAGGCTGCTGAGTTTCATCTGGAGGTAGGGGAGGAACTATAGGGGATGGTAGGAGGCTCCTGGTCCTGGGTATGACTGGAAACTACACCCTGCTGGGAGTGGGTGGGGCTCCCAGTGGTGTGGGAGCCCCTAGGAAATGCCAGGCCAGTGATCACCCCGGTGAAAGGTGGGTTAGGGTGCCTTAACCCCTAGCTCTCACCTTTGGGTGGGTTGCGTACACTGGAGGTAGTTGTGGGGATGCAAGCCCTGAGGATGAGATTTGGAGGCCAGGTGTGGCTAAGGCTGCCTAAGCCCTGTGGGGGTTTGAGACCCTGAGGAAGAGAGTTGGGGCCAGGCATGGCTACGGCCACCTAAGCCCACCTGTGGAGGGAAGCCCCAAGATCCTGAGTAAAGGGGGCATTACAAGTGTGTGGAGCCCCCAGTGTGTGTGGGGGGGTGGGGGGGCAGCGTGTGGAGCCCTGTGAAGGGAGAGGGGGCTCAGCCAGAGAGAGCGAGCTGAGTCCTGACGCCAGTAAGTCCTCCAATATGGGGAGGCAGGGTTTGGGTTGAATATAACACCAGTAGTAGTACCACGACCTGCTGCCCCAGGGGGAGTGACAGTCCCCTGTGGGACCCTGAGGCACCAGTTGTGGTGTGAGGTAACCCTAGATCCCCATGTCCGTAAAGGAGGACCCTGGGAAAACAGTATGGGTCAGAACTTGAGGCCTGCCAGAGCTTCCCCTGACTGGCCCAGGTGGGGGCCAGGACCAGGAGGGTCAGAAGAGCAAGGAGGACCACCAAGCGGGAAGCCCAAGAGCCAGGGGCCTGGGGTTCTGACTGGCCTGGAGGTGGGCTGAGGCTAGTGTGAGCCGAAGGTCCCAGTGAGGGGACCACACCCGAAGGGGAACTGGTGGCAGGAAGGTGTATGGCCTGGTATGAGGGCGACAGAGTCTGCCTGAAAGGAGGAACTCAGTTGAGGGTCCTACAGCAGGGTTCTGGGGCCCATCATGGGGGACTGGCATATTTGAAAACATCATAATGTCATCTGCGAGGCTTGGGCTGCGGTGTAGGGGAGGAATGGAGCCGCAGATAGTGCCCCCTAGCAGTGGGGCAGAAAATGGACAGCTTCCCACCTAATTACACCTATTAATTAATCAATTAAGACCAAGGTATGGTGGGTGAGAAGGTGGGCGATTAGCCCAAGAACAGGTGGGTGGGCCACGTGGAGATTGGCCCCAGTAGGCCCCCTGTTACAGTCATATAGGAACGTTCTATGCCTCTTCATATAGGTAAGTAATAAAATGTCACTAGCCACTTCTTAATCCTAAGACCTAAATAGTGACCCTTCAAAGTTTAACTGCTTTGAATTTAGTGCTCCAAGCAGCACTAAACTCAGATTCAGCTCAGCACTGTACAAATGCAGAACAAAAGATGGTTACCACCCCAAGCAGCTTACAGTTTTAAGTATAATGTAAGAGAACAGGTGGACACAAACTGATAAGGGTGTATAAGGAGACCATCAGGAGATCTTCATGTTTCATATACTAAAAAATTCTCAACAATTATTTTTGGTAACAAGGACGGGTAAGTTTTCCCTCTGTGTGCCTGATTTTAAAAAAATCCTATTGCCTTCCCTTCATAAACAAGTCACCTTTGGACTAAAATGAAGTGTGGACATTTTCCAAATTGAGAAAATCATGAGTGGATATAAGAAAGGGTGTGAGGGCAGGTTAAATTCTAGCCTTAAGGACGATTCTCATATTCTTATGTTATTTTCTTATTCTTATATTCTAAATAATATAATGTAACAAACACAAAACATGGAACATTTCGATTTAGGTAAAGACTACCCACAATTCTTTGTTCGGCAGCATATTTGATTTTGTAAAGGGATTCTTTATCCATATGTGACAAGGTCATACTTGCCTAAACTCCTGAGTAAACTGACTGGGCCTGAACAAGATGTTCACAATAAAACATGAAAGTACTTGAAATTTGCTTGGTTTTAGGTTTCTTTACAAATTCATAATTCAGACTTGGTTCAGTGAAAGGTTTGTTAAGGACCATGAGTTTTTTTTGTTTGTTTGTTGGTAAGCATGAACTGATTTATGGGTTTGTATGAAAATCCATGTGATGTGTTGTTTCACATGGCTGAAATGCAGAATTTTTTGTCTTTCTTTTTTCCCCAGCAAGCAAACATGGATGTGTTTTATCTTGTGTTTCTGCAGCTGAGGCCACCCACCACGGACTCTTGGGCTGCCTTTTGTTTAATTCCTTGTAAATCATCAATGATGTTAACAGCAAAATGTTCACAGCTCTGGGATTAGTACTTGTTAGTTTGCTGCTGCTGCTGCACCTCCTAATATGAAATCAGATGGGGATTTGGCGATCTCCATAAAACCCATATCAGTTGCTTTTTTTTTTTTTTTTTTTTTTTTTATTTTTTAAAGCTGATATGTGTGAAATAGAGAATGCTTCTCCCTGGATTCTAATGATTTTAAGATGGATGCCTACAGCTCAAAGGGACTGGGCTCCTCTGTCTATTGCCACCATCTATACAAATATTAAATAATAAAAAAAAAAAATTGGTTGAGGTAGGGCAGGGGTATCAGACATCTGGCTCCTGAGACAGATCTGGTCCATTAATCTGCTTCTTTCAGCCGACCCAGCTACTGGGTATGAGGGGCATAGCCAACTGGCTTTGATGGGCATGGCTTTTGGTGGCAGGAGGGTGAGCGATAACTGTGCCAATACAGCTTCTCTTGTCCTGAGGCTGCTGGTCCTGCTGCCACTTGACCTACCACTGTTTCACCACAGCAGCCTCTGCTGATTCAACTGATGCCCACAAGGGAGCCCCATAGTCCAGATATGGCCCAGGACATGGGATGAGTTTCACATCCCAGGATAGGGGGTTTTTCTTGATAAAATACTCCTTTCTCATGTTGTTGTGCTTTCCTTGCATCCCCACATCTTAGAAGCATTCTTTCAATAAAGATGACCTGGAGACAGTGGAGTGAGTTTACATGCAGACAATTGGCCCTATCCTGCTTAAACTTACAAGTGATTGCTGGAAAGATGCATGGGATAATGTTGTGGTGCCATTGGCTCCAAATGATTGTATCCTGTATAAATCACACATGCCTGTAACTGGAGGATGGAGAGGTTGGGGTTGCAATTCTGGTGTTTTTGCAGAAACTTAAACCTCTACCAAATGAATGTACAGGTTGTTCTTTGGTTGACAGTAGTCGATTACCATACAGCAGTGATTCTCAGCAAGGGTGCTGGGGCAACCATTGAATGATGAGCCAGGGAGAGAGTGACAAGCAAAGGAAGCTTGAGGAGATAAGTGCAGGCTATACCCTCCCAGCACCTCCTCTGCTCCCCTCCCTCCCCCCGACTCACTGCAGCACAGACTCTTCCCTGCCGGCTGTTTTTCCTCCTTCTTCCCAGCCCCTCTTTAAATGGATAAGCACCATACTAAATTAGTTTTTGAACTCAAGCCCTGCTCTTGACCTGTGCCAAAGGCTGCTCCCAGGCAACCCAGTTATAAATGGGCACCTGGTCATTTGAGCAGGGAAGTCAAAGGCAGTCTGATATAAGCCTAGCTCAAGTGTGTGTGCCTCTGTGTAGAGAAACTGATGCGTCTTAAATATTCTATCCCAGTGGGCAGCTGGCTGTGGGAGGACCTTCAATCTAGCTTATTCCAAGGCTGTTTATGCTGCTGCTCATATATCTACTTTTCATTCCTGCTTCTTCATGCATTCAAGGACAGCAGTGTTGGCATTTATCTTCAAACTAGGCTAAATGGAGGCTTATTCAACATCACAAGGTTTAGAGCAAAAACCAAGGTGAAGAAGCTGGTTCTGAGATTTCCTGTTTGCGGATGGTGCAGCCTTACCCACGGTGAATCTTCCCTGAAAAATCTCTTGGACAGATTTTCTGCATCATGCAAGAGCTTTGGGATGGCAATTAATCTCCAGATGACTGATGATCATGTACCAAGGGGTAGAAGAAACAATACCTGCCATCTCTCTGGAGGGTAAATCTCTTGGCATCGTCAACAGATTTTGCCATGTGGGTTCTACAGTCAGCAGGAATCTTGACTTTCAGACTGAACTGACTAACAGAATTGGAAAAGCAGCTAAGAATTTTGGGCTGTTATTGCATGAAATAACAGCAAACTATCAGCTAAAGTGAAGATATGAATCAATGAGACTTACATGCTGTCATCACTGCTTTATGGTTCAGAAACATGGACTACATATGCTAGTAAAAACAAGAAATTGAACAGCTTCTACATAAGTTGCCTTTTTGAAAGATCCAGAAAACAAAGTGGGAAAACAAAATACCAAACACAGATAGTAGAGCGCATAGGACTGACACAATTAGAAACCACTATCAGGAAGAACAGTTTACGATGGCTCGGCCATGTCGGGAGAATGGGTGGAGACTGTATCCCCAAAAATATTGTGTACAGTGATACTTCCCACAACTCTAAAAAGTGGGATTGCCCTCTATAGCAGTACCACTATGTGTGCAAAAATGATATGAAGTCATTCAACATCACTGTAGAAAGCTGAGTGGAGCATGTAGAATCCTGTCCGATCTGGAAGCAACATCTGGCACTGGGTGCAGCTCAGCATGAAGCGGCTTTGATCCAGAAAATGGAAGCAAAGTGAGAAAGAAAAAAGCAGTGTGCTGTAAACTTGGACTCTAACTCAGACAACACACAGATCTGTGAATAAGCTGTGTCACTCTCTTTGAATATGGCTTGTCAGTTGCAAGCGGATTCATCAGGCGCCTGACTACATCTCTTGCTTGTACACCAGGATCCAGAGGATCGATAGGTGTGTGTGTCCATAAGAATTGCTGCACAGATGCAAGGCAAGCCTCCTATCCCCTTAGGGGGGTTGCCTTTTCAGCTCTCCTGGTCTGTGGTAACCTAGGAATCAATAAACTGGATTTGTAAACTGACTCCCAGTCATTCACATAGCTGTGAAGAGGACAAATTTGTAGAATGTATGGGCCTAGCCTACTGGCTTATGCTCCTTAATAATAGATCTATTGAGGATCATTGACAATATCAGGCATATGCCTGAAGTATAACATTTCTTCTGGTCATACAGATGTAACTTTTCTATATCACTTCATTGTAACCCCATCCCCTGTTGGTTTTATTTTACATTATCCACAATCAGCTATGACTCATCAGGCAGCAAACATACATAACAAGGACAAGATGTTTCCAGCTGCTAATGCCACACAAAAGAGTTCAGCTCCTGAAACCTTTAACTGTAATTGCTATCCTAGATGCTTTATAGATATGTGACTCAGTAATTCAAACAAACTTCTTACCTGCTTGAAAATGCAGGCTCTTGGAGGGCAGCATGATCTCAGAAATGAAAGCAAGTAAAGCTGTGAACAATTTCATCCTGGGAGAAGCCTTTGTTCAGTAGGTACCCATCCAGGGTATTAAAGCATCTTATACTTGAGGAGGTAAGAACCTGTTCAGTGTTACAAAGAAAGTGATAGACAATAAATTATATGCATTAGATGTTCTCAAGCATTTTGTAGGGTAGGCTACCTTTTTAATGTGCAGATTATTTGCCTGAACTGTTCCCCCAACCCTTCTCTCCCCACCTCACCTCACCCCACTCAGCTAATGGACTGTGATGAATGTTTTTGTTGGGTTGTTGAGGCTTTGTATTGTCCAAGGTGACATGGATTGTTCCAAGGTTTGATCTAGCTTGGCTCAATCACTTAAACACATCACCCTTCCCACTTGCATTGCTGCTCCTTTGCCAGTAGGTGGTGAGTGAGAGCACAGCACCTGGCCAGCTTGTCCCTGTTAGGACCCACAGTAACCCTACAGGGCCACATGGCCATGTTCTGGGAAAAAACATTACAATATTTTTATCTTGCATACCTCAGAGGGACTTGAAATGGGATAATGGACTTCAATTTTTGTAGGAACCTGGGACAAAAGTCTTTCTCCTGGGACAAATGTGACATCAATTCACAGTCTGTGAAAGGAAGGATAATAGTTTGGTTAAAATGCAAAGTTTACAAATAACAAAGTTCTGTATGAGACAAGAGATTTCAAATATTTCCATTTTTGGTTGCCATAACTAGAAACCCTCGGGATTTATTTTTGCAGAGGGTTAGCACTGGCTACAAATCTGATCTCATAGAATGTGGCTCAAATTGGATGCTCCAAAATCACAAGTCACTTTTAATGATATTAACCTTAGCTTCTACGTTTCCTGTCTAGCTAGAAGACCTGGTTGGGACAGTAGATTAGAAATGGGGTTGCACTTTCACTTGGGCTGATAATCTACCCCTAAAGTATTGATGGTCTTCAAATACTTTCTTACAATTCTCAACATATGCCTGAAGACAGACAAGTTCTCCCACAATTCCTTGGGAAGGAACTGTAAAGTGACTTAGCTTACTGTATAGTGTGCGTGTGTGTGCAAATGCGTGCGCACACACACGTGCACACTTTTCTCTATGGGAAATTATGTAAAAAATACACATGGGTAAGTAAATGACCAGTGAGGATCTAGTCATTTGGATATGGTTTTCTACGTTGACCACTCAGAGCTGGGCTAAGCCAACCTGGTACAGATCACCCTGACTCCTTCTACAGTGCAGGATTCCCACTGGCCACATCTACATGAGAAGCTTACTGCGCACTACGGTTCATGCCATGCGATGCTACTCAACAGTAGGAATGAGCTACAGTGTAGTAGTAATGAGCTACTGTGTAGTCAGCATCACCAGGAAGCTGTGGGGGGATGCAGTCACCCTCGTTACTGCTTAGTCATTTAGTATTTGGGTATGCAGCCCCCCGGTGGAGAATGGGGGATCCTTCCCCCGTCGGCAGGATTGGCCATGGGGGACCCCTCCCCCCGGTTGGCAGGACTGGTTGCAGAGGGGGCATATGTCCCCCCTGACTAAGGCAGCACTTGCTGCCCATGCAGCCCCCTACTGCTGAGTATTACTAGGAAGATGTGCACTATTCCTAGAATGCTTGCCAATATTTTAAAAAAAATTACTTTTTTTTTTTTTTCCCCCTCAGAGGACATGACATAATAGAAAATCTAGTCCCCTTTTGCATTAGCTGAGTTAAATTCTATGCATAATTTTTCCACTTAATGGACTAGCTCTCAGCTTCCTTTTTCCTTTCAGGGGGTGCAAAAAGAATTTTCTAGTGGCTGAAGAAGTGGGTGAGTGAGGCTGAGTGTTGGGAAGTGCTGGGGAAAGATTGTACTTAATTCAGTGAGCAAGGAAATCCTTGATGTTTGTAGATGGGGGGGTTATGATTTGATACAAAATGTTATATTCCTCATGAGAAGGCAGATTGAGTCACTTCACATATAACAATATAATTCAAATTGAGGGAGAACACTTGTATTAAGGAATGACTAAGTGATTCATATTATTTAATAATGGTTAGCTCTTATACAGCACTTTCCAGATGTAGGTCTCAAAGCACTTTAGAAAAGGTAAGTAAATATCATTAACCCTATATTAAGGATGAAGGAACAGAGGTACAGAGAAGTGAAAGAGAAGGCCCAAGGTGCCACAGCAGGCTGTTGGCAAGGGCAGAAAGAGAAGCCAGAGGTCCAGACTTCTCAGCGAATGTTGCCAGCTCTGCCAACAATGGAAATTGTGTTTCGTGAAAAAAGAGTGCTTTGGGGGAGCAGGGGACAGATGTTTTATCTGACTGAGGAACTCATATAAGTAATATCAGCAATGGATGGGTGTGTTTTTTGGAGGGGAAATTACTTATTTTTCTAGTAGATGCTATGTACTCAGAAATTTCTATCAACCTCCTCCTAAATTTTTTAAAGCAAGGATGTCAGACAGAGAACTCTGGCCTTCAGAGTATACCTAAAGCTCACATGGTATATTTAGATTGTGTAGAAACTAAGCCTCCACCTAAAGGGAAAATAAATGTCTCATTCTTATGCTTGCAAAGAAAACTTTCAAAGGCTTGTCTGAACTGGGAAATTTATTGTTTTATTACATTTGGGTTAACAGGTCTTTAAGTGACTTAAATACCTAGGATAGATATAGGGTGCCTATAGATGTGCTCCAATGAGTTCTTATTAGAATGCACCTGAGCAGACGCAGTTAATTAGAACTCTCCAGCATGCCTTGCCGTCACGTGTGTGAAGTGTTTCACGTTTCAAAATGGCCCCAGGGCACATTAACTAAAACTTGTTGAATGAACTTTATTTAAAATGTCCCAGTGCTATTTTTGAAGTGCAGCATGCTTAATTCATGTGACAATGGGGCATTTTAATTAGAGTGGCTCTCCAGGAACCATTCTAATTAAAATGCCTGCACCCATCCCTGCATGTATCTATAAGCACCCAATAGGAATGATTTTGCCTTTACTTAGTAGTAGCTGTAGAGCGTGTTCTAGTCTTCTAGTTTACAGTTAACTTGAGCAAAATAAAGTGTACAAAATGTCACAGTGTGTTTCCGCGTCACACGTGCCTCTTCCATGTGACAAAATGTAAAACATCTCGTATGTGCTGAAAAAGGTGAGCAATTTTAGTTGTGGTTGCTCTTTCATGATATTGCAGTAGCAGCAGGGATAGAACTTTTAAAGCAGCTTTCTACAAAAGTATCGACTCCTGATCTTTCAACTAAACAAGAAGGTATCTTATCCAGCTGCAATATAGTGCCTATGGCTAGGTCTAGGCAGACTTTTTTGGCTAGTTATTCACCAAAAGCTGTAGATTTAAATGATAGATTAATTTAGTTCAAATGGACTGAATTATTTTGGCTAACTCCCCCCGCCTCCCCCATCTTCTTCCACAATCCCCCCCCTTCTAAAATGCTTCATTTGTCCATTTTTGGGAACAAAATACTTTAGTTTTTCATTTGGCATTTGGTTGTAAATTTTCCTTAACATTAACTAAAATTTTTACGTTAACCCCCTAAAAACTAAACAAAGTTGTTTTTTGCTAAATAAGTTGTTTGCCCCCAAAAGTGTTTTTTCTACCATTTTTGCAGCCAGGCTAGCAAACTGGAAAAAGCATTTTTTTTGCACAGTACTTAACTACACGGCATAGGAAGAATTTTGATTTCAGCCACTGAAGGCTGAATTTCAGCCACTAAGGGCATGTACACACCCTGGCTTGTTCATAGCAATATTAAGGAAAGGGCTAAACCCATTCTAAGCCCTAAATACTAGATTCTGTGGCTGTAACATTGTCCATTTTAGAAGGCAGCCGTAACTGCAATATTCAAATGGAGACTTGAGTTTTTAATTACAGGTAGTCACTAGAGTTTTGGGCTATTTGGTTTGTCCCTGAAGGAACTGAGGACACCAGATGAATTCAAGTGGCCTGATTTGAAGATAATGTACCAAAAATGGAGTCAGGCACCCCAACCTGAGATGGGCCAAATCAAAAGCCTGCTGCATACCAAGCCACCTTTCCAAGTCCTTTCTCCTGCATTTAATACAAACAAGTTGTCATATATTTTTCAATGAAAAATACTTTTGCTCAACTTGGTTTCATATCATACCAAAGTTTTTTACTGTTGCGGAAGCTACTGCAACTATAAATAGCTTCACCACAACCCTCTAAACCTGTGTCTTCATAGAGAAATAGGCTTGTTGAGTCTGCCTGTGAAGGGAGATTAGGATCCCTGACTGTTGTTGCGAAGGAGGGGTCTCCTGGTGCTTTTTTTCTGATGAAAGGAGCCGGGCTGCTCCTTGTGGGGAGTGAGAGGCTGCTAAGGAGCTCATGCCTTGTGAGCGTGAGCCTCAGCTCTGTTTCCTGACAAAGACTACAAAGGCCCATGCACTTCTGAATGTGAAAACCACTCAAATGTCACCCAAAGGAAACAAACCACCTCACCAAACAAAACAGCAGGCTAGCAGGCTTTAGCCGGAGTATTTTGATTCAGGGCATCAAAGTTGAAAATGAGGGCACCACCAACTGAAACTTTGCTTGTGATTGCTTCTGACAGGAGATTGAGATAGGCAGGTTGGGTCTGAGGCATACGTACTTACAGTTTGGCTTTACGAGAAGAGTGAAATTGATCCGACCTGAGCTAAGATGAACCAAAATCGATCACTGAGACTATTTTGTCATTTTACACATCATTTTTAAACCCATTTTAGAACACATTTCTGAGATAAATCCTGGGGGATGAGGTTATGGCAGAGTAATCCTGACATGCTTGAAGCTAAGTTCTTCAAGTGGAGCCAGAACCAAAAGCTGGATTCCCAGATCACAATAAGACAATGGAGTCAAGGCCAGAGTAGATTGATTTAAAATGCCAAATGGAAGGCCCTGATTTAAATCAGTTTTTCTATTTGTACAGAGGTGATGCATAACTGTTGAGAGGGGGCACAACTCCATGCTGCCAATTCTCCGCTGCTGCTGGGCACTGGCTTTGACCAGGCTGCAGCCCATGCCCCTGGTCAGTACACAAGTTGCACAGTCACAGCCAGCCCTGCTGCTGCTGGGCCCTGGCTCCAGCTAGGCTGCAGCTCTGCATCCCACCATCTGTGCAGAAATCAGAGGGGGAGGGAGGGGGGAGGCATATGTGCCCCCATCCCCTCCCCCCCCCCGTCCCCCTCCACAGTGTTGCTGAAGTACAGATACATTGCAATGTTTTAAAGAAAGGTTAATTCTTATTACAGCATGCGGATTCACAAACGAAATAGACTGCCAAGTCTTTAGTACATGTGTTGCATCTTTGTGCTGTTCAGTGGATAATCCTAAAGAAATACATGATGGTGTCTTCTGCTGCGTCCCAACTCCTGAGATGACTTTCTCAGTCTCCTGCACCCAGGAACACAGTTGCTGAGCCCACCACAGGGTCAAGACCATGTGCAGTCAGTCATCTAATCTACTCCTCCTGCTCAAGGCAGCAACATCCCTGAGTAAACCATCCCAGCCTGCTGTCTAATCTGCTTTTGAAAATTTCCAGGGATGGAGAGTTCATATTCTTCCCTTGATTCTTCCTTTTGGTTCATAGGTTTAGCATATTTATTTTTATTGAAACATTATGAGAGATTATAATAAGTTTAGGGCTTAACATTTTGTATTCAATTTAGAGTTCATTTTAAACAGGCTTATTTTTTAAAACAATCAATGTAGCAAAATAAAGCTATGCTCTTTAAATGAATTTGGGTTTTGGGGGTTTTCTGTTCTTGTTATCAACTGTCTTTTCTTCTCTACATCAAGATTTGAGCTGAGTTTTAACTGGGTCAGGGAACTGCTTTGTTATAACCAAGTCACAGGGTTATACAGTTCTAGATGTTTTTTAACGAAAAATAGAGGCCATCTACATCAAAGAGATGGATATCTAGAGTTCTCTGAAACCTCAGTCTATTTAAACACCCCCCCCCCACCGCCGCCCCCAGTTCTGTACATTTATTACTGCACAACTTGAATAGTGGCTGTGGCCATGAGAACTGCAGTGTTTTCCATGAACAGAGGATCATGCAAGACCTGCATTTTGTTTCCAACTCACACTGGGTTTGGGCCTTTCCCCCTCCTGAGCTTTCCGTTCAACATAACCCAAAACTTTCAGCACAGCTCTGCCAAATGCACTGAGCTGTATATGATTTCCATCCAAAACAAATCAAAAATTGTCCTGCAGTTCACTTGCAAGTTGGCCCCAAATCGCAGTAAAGACCATAACTCTGGAATTCAGGGTTGTAATGAAAGCTGATATCAAGCAAGTTTTATTTTAACCTCACATTCTCAAGTAAAGACCTAATTCTTCACGGGCTGAGTATGAGAGGGTTTGTGATTTTACGCTTAGGAATGAGAGCGAGAACCAGGGCATCTTGCTGTGAGGGATGTATAAACTGCATGGCCAAGGGGTTAATGTGCTGAGATGGGCTTTGTCAGTCTGTCCTTTCCTCCCTAACCCCCACCCAAATACACCTGCATTGAGTCAGGATTTCCAAAGGGGACAGCACAGCTCAGCGGGTGACAGGAGGAAGAGCAGATTTCTTGTTAGCACCCCAAAGGAAGGGCTGGATGAACCTACCCAGAGACTGCCAGATGCCTCCCTAAGGGAAAATAGGCCTAGCGTGGGACTGTTATGTTTACCATAGGTCTGTGTACATTGGCCATGTGCCTCTCTGAAGGCTGCTGCTAAAAGCTAAGCTCTGCCCATCCACTCTTGCTCTAAATGCTCCAGACAGGAAATACAGTGGGGGAGGGGTTTTTTGGGGGACCCTGGCTCCTTTCTAACTGCTCTTGCAAGAGACAGGACAGATCGGTGCCCCTAGTGAATCCTTACTGCTTCAATGCCCAATTTGGAACATGCAGGGTAGGAACGGAAGTGGCTGGGAGGGTCTCAGGAATGGGACATGGCCCCAGAGCAGACACACCTTTTGTTACCTGGGTTGTTATGAATTCTTTTTAACCTGAGATATCGGCTTTGCTGCTTTACATGGACTCTGTTTGAGGCCTGAATGTGGCTAGTGCAATGGTACTCCCCGAGGGCGCTTCCCCACCCCTTGTGGTGTCCATGCAGTGATTTGCCATGAGGTGAACGTAGTTCTGCTCTGCCAGAACATTTGTAGTAACCATGAGAGATATCTGTGAATCATATGGCTGTAGGTCAAAACTTCCCTGACTGTTAGAGGGAAAGAGGCTGGGGATGGGGCTGTGGGTAAGACAAGAATTACCCTAAACCTTTACTTCCAAAATGAGAGTTGCTGAAACAGTTAGGCATGGCTCTCTCCTGTTTTACATCTTCTTGCACTTGTTTTGCCTCTGTGTATATGGGACGTTAACACTGCTACCAGCATGAGCAAATTCAAACTTGGTAATCCTTCGCCCCATTGTACCCACCTGCACATGAGGTGCAAGAGCAGAGAAGAGGCCTGAAAGTGTATTCCTTTGTTCTTTCTTTCTTATGATGCTTTCCAGGTGAGACAGGATGAGAAACACTCATCATCACAATGCTGAGAGAGCGGTTATTTCTGAAAGCTAGATATATCCAAGGAGCATGGGCTACCTCCCAAGAAAGCCTCTTTTCAATGTACTTTTAGGCCAGTTTCTGAACTTGGAGATGGAGAGGGGGGATTCATAGATTTCATAGACATTAGGGCTGGAAGGGATCCCGGAGGATCATTGAGTCCAGCCCCCTGCCCCAGGGGCAGGAAGTCAGCAGGGATCATAGGACCTCAGCAAGATAAACATCCAAATGTCTCTTGAAGGCATTCAAAGTAGGTGCTTGAACCACCCCTGGCGGCAGTCTGTTCCAGACCTCGGGGGCTCGGAAAGTAAAGAAGTTCTTCCTTATGTCTAGCCTGAAATGGTCTTGGAGAAGTTTGTGACTGTTTGACCTTGTCATCCCTTGGGGCGCACTGCTGAACAGACGTTCCCCCAGATCCTGGTGAACACCCCTGATAAACTTATAGGTGTCTACCAGATCGCCCCTGAGCCTGCGCTTTTCCAGGCTGAAGAGTCCCATGGCTCTTGGATGTTATCCAAGCGGTACTAGGACTTTTTGAAATGTGCTTATCTGTACTAATTGATATCAGATTATGCTCTCTGTCTCATGAGCTGTGCCACGGGCACATGGGAGCACATAGGGAAGCATCTAAGTAATATAGACAAGATGAATTATACCTTGATTATAGATCAGGAGGACAGCAGCAGGCTCCAGGTGTGTACCAGGTGTCTGATTACCCCTGCCTGGAGCAAGATAGTGCCAGCCTGGACAAACAATTAGCTTGTCCAAATTAGGAGTTCAGACTGAAAGAAAGTACATCTCAAGCTTTTACCGTGGACAGACATAACAGGAAACTATTATCAGAGGAAAGGAGAGAACTTGCCATTTAGAAACATGTTATTTGAACTGTTATAACTGTTTCATCTGTTGCTCGTACACTGGTATAGTGCTGTAGCTAACCTGAATGAAAAAAAACACTGTAACTTTAAACCCATCTTCCTCTTGTTGTAGAATAGAGTGAGGAGATGGGGCAGTTATAGCATGTCAGCTGCAAAAAGATTGTAAAGGGTAGCACTTCACTTGTCTGTCTACAAACTTTTTTTTTAAGTCAGCACCTTGACTTGTCTAAATAGATGTTGCATTTGTCCCAGGAGAGAGGATTCTACAGACATACAGATCCACTGCCCCACCTCAAGTCCTCCTGAAATATGTGGGATAATATGCTAATGCTTTTTCCCAGGACCTGGTTTTGTGTGTTTGTAAGGTTATTGCACTTTATCCAAGGACATGATGGCTAGGCTGTGTGCTTCCCCTCTGCAGAGGGGCAACAATGCAACTCAGAAATAACTGTGGTGCACCTGTTTTGATTTAGGTCAGACCCCAAGGCAATCAGGCCTACATCAAAAGAAACATTATTTGTAGTTGAAGGCATACATTATGTATGCCCCTGCCTGGTTGGATTTAAAGGGAAAAGTGGACATCTAGGCTTCAGATCTGAACCCCTCAAAAATTGGACAGAGTTCAGATTAAAGTTGTCAAATTTTCACCACTCCCTACAAAGTGGATTTAAGTGATGATTCTTTAAGTATTTGACCATTTAAGCACCCTGACCATGGATATGCCTCTGCCTCTGCACTTGAGATGGGATGCATTTTGTCTCAGCAGTCCCTGCAGAGTGTGTCACGGCACCATTTCTCCTTGTGTCAAGCCTTGAAGGAAGAAAGGGCAATGTATGCTTCCTGCTCATCAGTTCCTCTCAGCCACCTTGGCTTAAGGTGTAGTGGTTTGTTGACTTATGAGGAGAAAGACGTAGGGCTTATTTGCCATTTTGAAGTCCTTCCTTTGAGAAGCTTCTGCCTTTCTCCCTGATCTTTTAACTTTGCCTTTTACTTTTTGTTGGGGCTTTGGCTCCTGTTTAGTGTCACCCTCACTTCTGTTTTTGTCTCTGCACCATCTTTCTTCTAGTCCATCCCTTCCCCACCTCATCTTTTTTTTTTCATTTGAGAGAGCAGAAGACTTGGACTGTTGGCTCAAGCTTCTCCCCAGTCACCAGGATTTATACTGTGTCCATCTTGTGAAAATGTCATACCCACCTCCAACTCTTCCCAGTGGTTCAGGGAAATCCTCCATATTCAGATCATTTGCATCCCAGGTTAGGGAGGAGCATTATGACAAGACAGCACTGTTCCATATAAAAAAACAGGGCTGGCTGAGATCTTTCCTTCTAGCCCAGAAAGCAGCCCACTTGTGACATTGGTAATTCACAAGCAAATCCACTTGTTGGTAGTCTTCCTGGACACCAGGACACTAGAGTTGTCTATCTCAGAAGTGGAAGGTTGAGGACCCCATTCTGCAGTTGATTTTTGCAGAGTGCAATTGTCCAGTAAAGACTTATTGGCCAGTGTCAACACCAGTCTTTCTGCTACAGGGGAGGCCTTTGCCTGAGCCACCTATTTGAAACCTTCTTCCTCCCTTGGTTAGGAATCTTCATATATACCTTCCCACCTATGCCTGATTCCAGATGTGCTTTGTGAGGTGGGACAGGATGTGGATGATGACTGAGGTATGGAGGATCCAACTTGATGATTTTGGTATCAAGACCTTCCCCTGATGTCAGTGAGGGACCTTAGGGCTGGGCAGCTGGTCGCAGATCTCTTCACTCAGGACAGAGAAAAGGTGCTTTACCCAGACCTGCCCTCCCTGAATCTCATTGCCTGGATGCTGGGTGGCTCTCAGAAATAGAGCAGAAACTCTCTATCCAAGTCAGACAGATCTTTGCTCTTAGTAGAAAGGACTCAGCTAGATGCATCTCTCTGGCCAGATGGACCAGATTTGTGAACTGGCACCCAGGCAAAAAATCTTTCCGTCCTGGCATGCCTTCTGATCCAGCCATACTAGAGCACTTGCTAGAGCTTGAACATGCCGTTCAAGTTCTAATCCACCTGTGCTGCTAAAGAGAAATTTGTGGCCATTTCGGCTTACTCCCCTTTGGTCAATGTGTTTTCTGCACATATTTTGTCACCCAGCAGTTCTAAGATCCAGAACCTGGTCAAAGTCTTCCCTTAGGTAAAAGATCCTGTTCCATAATGGGACCTGAATTTGACTTCCATGTCTCTGAGGAGGGCATTTTTTGAACCCGTGACAACTTGTTCTTGTTCTGCCTTTCCATGAAAACAGTTTTCCTGGTTGTGATTACACCAGCCAGGAGGATGGGTGAGATCCAAGCTCTCATGGTGGTTCCTCCTCTATACTACCAGTTGTCCAGACAAAGAATCATTCAGGGAACTACCTCCAGTTCCTACCTAAAATGGTCACACAATTCCAGCAAATCCACTTGCCAGTGTTCTTTCCCAACACTTCAGTCCTCCCAGCCTGAGACAAAATTATACTTACCCAACAACAAAGGGCCCGTGCCTTCCTATATAGGCAGGGCTGAACTTCCCTGGAAGTGCCTACACCTGTTTTGTTAACCAAGAGGGATGCAATCACATCAGCCCAAAGATTGCCTAAATTGGACATTGACCTGCATTAAGCTATGTTAGCTCTGCTAATATGTAAGCTATGCTAATATGGACCCATGATTGCTGGTAGTTGCAGCCCATTCCACTGAGGCCAGGAAACTTACGTAATTCCAGGTAGCTGCCTTGCATAATGTCTCCATCAGCAGTATCTGCAGGGCAGCCACCTGGAACTCAGTATATATCTTCACCAAACACTATACCATTGCAGAAGCTTCCTAGCAAACGCTGCATGGATAATGCAGTTCTCTAGTTGCTGTTTACCTAGGACTTTGGGGTATTTGGGCACTGTTTTGGAATCACTGACTGTATATGAACCCCTGATGAAGTAAGCCACTGCTTATAAAAACTTGTGCTTAGTCTATAAGGTACAAATCTACTCTGTCTTCTGCATATGGAGAGTCACTTCAAGGAGCGAAGCTACTTATCAGAACGTGGAGTTCTTTGAGATGTGTTGTTTGGATGCATGTCCACATCACACCCTCCTTATCCTTTTCCTTAGAGTCAGACAAAGCATAAGACTGTAGTGGAAAGGAAACTGAGGAACAGGGAGTATGCAGTGCCCTTTATCCCTCTTTGTGGAGCCTGAGCGATTGTAGGGCCAGGGCACACACTGTGGGTATTGCTAAGGCAGAAAGTGTACGTGCTTGTGGTATATACTTGATTTCTTTGCATTTAGCACACACCTTTTTCACCAAAATTGGAGTGTATGTATTCAGTGGGAAAGCTGCTTTTTACCTGAGGTACAAGCACATTGCTTTGATCCCTGCTCCACAATGCAGCAGCTCTGGTATTAATCTCTAGGCAGCTGAGAAAGTCATCTCTCCTTTTTAATTGTCTTGATGTTTTGCTAATGAAGCTAACCTTTCTTAGCATTTTTTTCTATCTGTAGGGCTTCTGGTCTTTTCTCCAAGTTAAAAGCTTTTTAGCTCTTTTCAAGATTATGGCTGGGGACAGAAATTACACACAAACTGGTTTAAGTGATCAGAAACTGGTTTAAACCTGTAACAGAACAGATATTCAGTGCATATAAGCCAGTTTGAAAATGGCTAAAACCAGTCTGCAATAAACCTGGTTGAATGTAGACTTAACAGACTTGGGTCAAACAGGTTTATGAAACTTCTGTCCCAGACCCCTTCCTGGTTCAAATTAAATCACAGTACCCCAGCATGCTTTCCAGACCTGGGCTGGGCTGTCTACTCTAGAGAACAGGGCTGGCCCTGCCCTGCTTCTGCTCCTTGTCAGCTGGCCCTCTCTGCTCCAGATATGGAGTTGCAGGGGCAAGCCTGGCTGGAGTTGCAGCCCAGTCTACAAGGCTGCCCCCCTGGCAAACCCTGACTGGGGTCTGAGTTGAACACCCCTTCCCCTGCTCAAATTTACTGCTGGCTGCAACTGTGGACTACGAATCCCAGAGGCACCTGGAAGCAAATGGAAGTGATGAACAACTCTGCAGAGTCCTGCTGCTGTAATTCTGTAATCTCAGAGACCTCAGGGACAGCAGAAAGAGGAAGTGAACATACAGCGAGAGAGCCATGCTGTAGTACTCCTCGCCACATGGCTACATTTCTTGAATCAAAGGTAAATGTTTGTTTACTCTGTGCAGCTTAGACTAACCTGCAAAAACTGAATCAATTCAGGCCTGGACTTTTGATCTCTGTACCCAGCCTTCAAGTCTACACACAGGGGCCAGTCTTCAGCAACAGTTAGGGTTGTAGTTAGGCAGAAAAAAGAGGGTGAGTCAGCTAAAGATTAAGCTCTGTCCCTGGTCTCTAGTGTATTATATGGGGACATGATATAGGTAGGAAAGTATGGTATGCACCTCACAATAGTGGGCATATGAGCAACACAGTTCAGAGAACTCCTTAACTGGAATTCTTCAGTTTGCCAGAATAGGAATGATGAAGGAAACAACAACCCTCCCCCCACCTTTTTCTTTTATGAGATTTTGAGGTAGTAAATTGTGACTTATTATTTATATCAAGAACGTTCTACCTTCTTTGCTTGGGAAAGCAGCATGTGTTTGCTACATGCTGGAACCTATCTTTTCTTTTTATTTTAGGGGTATTTCCTGTAGTTGTGTCTTGATGTTTGGGATCTTTCTTCTGCTTTGATTTTCAAGCTGACAGAATCTGAGAGCTATGTCATTAATGAATGACTGTGACCAAAAAGAGACATCACTTTTGGCAAGAAATGAGCCACATGTTTTCATAAGTGTCTGTGAAATGTTAGTCTGCAGATGTACTTTAAAAGCTAAAAACAACCGTATATGACCTCAATTAAAACTTTGCATGATTAATGGGAAACATAAACCAGTCAAATTTGGGTCAGATAAAATGCACACACTTTTCCAGTAAAATCAGAATTTGATTTATTAAAAATGTATTTAATTGTACAGGAATATCCAGTTGCTAGGATTACTGGTGCCACTTACTGACATTATTCTTCTTCCCTTATTATGTAATACAAAGTAATAAAATATTTAAATCAGTTCTAGAAAACTCAATTATTGAAAAAAAATGACTGAGATACACCACGTATCTCCATGTGATTGAGAAAATGCAAAGCTTTTGAGTTTAGCAGCTGGCTCTGAATATAATGTTTGACGTTTTATAAGTAACAAGTGATGTGTAATGTTAGGTTACCACTGTATAAACTCATTTGTATTGCTCTTTGAACTAACTGAGCAGCAATAATGAAGTGCTGGTGGTTTCTTGATAAACACATTTTTGTTATTTCTGAAGTGACCCCATTTGTGTTTTTATCTAATGTGTGCCCTGAACATGAGCCACTGCATTTCTCCTGGCAAAGTAAATCCATTTAAATCAACTAAATTAAATAGAATTTCTGAGACTAACTAGAAGTCAATTATTACAGTTTGGAGCTGCTTGTTTTTTGGTTGTTTTTTTTCCTCCCTGTAAGTGATTTTTGTTATGATTTCCTCTTTCATGGCAAATAAATAGTTTAATTGTGAAATATAAATTAGAATCTCTTGAGCTCATTTATACTCTTTCTACTGTCATGGTTTAAATAATTGATATAGACTAAAAATATAATACAAAGCAATGCACAATCAAAATGAGTCAGGTGTAGGCTATGGACAGCATATTGACAGGAAGAGGGAGGAATTTTCCCAAGCTGGGTCCCTGCAGGTGTCTCTAATAGTTTGTCCCTGCACAGGCTATCAGGGATTCAGTGATCTCCATGTCTCCCCCTCCTTTGTAGGGAGGTAGAACAGAGGGCCATGGGATATCAAGTGTCATGTACACCCAAGAGGTGCGCAGACATTTAAGTAGGACCAGGAGGAGGAAGATCTTCCTCATAGGCATGGATCCTGGTTTTATCTGATTTAAAAAAAAAAAAAAAAGCAAATTCTCTGATTGGAAACCCCCCAAATCCATGATTAGATGAAACGCCACTATATATATATATAGGTATCAGTTGAACACAATGTTTTATTGATATATTTACAGTTTTAAAGTAAATTGGAATCTTACCAGTGCCTCAATCCCGATAGTAAAATGATTTCTAAATACCTATAAATGTTGGCCTTTTGATTTAAGGTTTTTTATCATGGAAAATCATAACTTCCCCTGCCCCCTTTGCTCACCAGGACATGAGTCCAGCTACAGTTGTCCCCTCCCCCACTGCTTTGTGGTGCTGAGCAGCCCTGATATGCCAGTGACCTGCCCCTGCTTTTGCCCCTCACTGCCTCCACACAACCCCCAACCCTCACAACCCTGCTAAAGGGGGCCCCCAGTTGCCAGTGCTATGTGGCCAGGGTACCTGGCTCTGCAGCCTCCTGCCCCCACAGCAGTGCCTGAGCCCCAGCTGCTGCTCGCGGTAGGCAGCAGCTGCTGCAGCCACAGTGGGGAGCAGAGTGCAGAGCCTGGCTGCCCCTCCCTGACAGGCAGCATGGCCGGAGCGGAGCCCATTGGTGGGGGAGACAGGTGCGGGATGCCTACTGCTGGCTCGGGCTCCCTGCCCTGCTGCCCTCCCTGTGTGGCCTCCATGGCATGGAAGCTTGGTGCTGTTGCTGGGAGCTCTGCACCACCCTGGTAAGGCACTCCCTGCCTGTCCAGCAGCAGCGAGGGGTACAGCTCCATGTCGCTGCCCCCTCTGCTCCCAGGCAGGCAGGGGGTGCCTTACCATGGCAGCATGGGGCTTCCCTGCCCAGCCCCCCTCTTCCCTGCTGCACCAGGTCCTGGCCGCTGGGTGCACACATGAACCTTGGCACCCTCTGCCTGACCACCCTCCTTCTGCTCCCCACAGCCCCTTGCAGGCTGCAACTCTGCCAACCTTCAAGGGGAACCCTGCCTTAACCTACATTTAAAATGAGAAAATCTAGGTTTTACTATGTTTTTCCATCGTGAATAGAAAACCTGGATCCCTCCTCATTAGGTAACTGACCTAACTTCTTGCAGAAGAAGTTCTCTTCCTGCAGAAAGCCCTTGGTGTCTGCACACATTCTCTTTGTGCCAAAAGAATGGCTTTTCTCCCATCACAAATGTAATTGCTGTTCATGGCCATAATATACAGGCGTGCTAAATGCAGAACTTCACATTAGCACCTCATTGTAGTTGAGAAATCTCAAATGTCACTGCCTACGGCTCTAAGTTCTTTGCATTTTTTAAATGTAAACGAGTATTAGTGTGCATATATATGCACGCAGTACATATGTATACATACATACATACATATACACGCACACACAGTATAATGTTCAACTGCTCATGCTGCTTTCTCTCTGGGGAGAGGATGACAGAACAAATGTGACAGATGCTGATCACATTGCTTAATGCACTACCAGAGGCCATTCAGATACTATGGTGATGTGTGTGATACAAGATTCTAATAGAACTGAGCACTCAATATTCCCAAATTTAGAAGTTTTCTTCTCAGTGTTTGAATCAAGCCAAGCCATTATACCCACAATTTGTAGCAGTAGATGAAAAATGAAGCAAGACGTGCTTCTGTAACAAAAGGCTAGACTGAAACCCTTTTGAAAGCTGAGCTCTAGAGCCTGGATTTTTGCAAAACTTAAGCACCTGCATAACTTTACATACATGAGTAGTTCCATTGACTTCATTGGAATTACTCAAGCTTAAGGCTTTGTCAAATTGGGGCCTCCGTTTTGAATTTCCCAACTTGTGCTTGAGTTTTTAAAATCTCCTTGACATTAATTTTACATGCAACTTTTCTGATGACTGAGCTTTTTTTGAATGTGCCTCAGCCTTGATACAGCCTTTTAGATACACTTTACCTCTAAAGTTCTGCTAAACTGCTCTAGACGCCTGCCTTTATGACATCCTTAATTCATGGCCCTTCCTAGTCTCTTTAATTAGCCAGCCCTTAATTAAGACAGCCTTCTCTCAAGAAGCATGAAAAGTGACGAACAAAATCAAACCCTGTGCTTTTTGAACATTTTGCATAACATACAAATGTGGCCTGTATACGCTTATTTTCCCAAGAAAGAAAAACAAGAGAGAAAGAGACTAAGGGGTTTTTCCATTTTTCATTTATTTATTTATTTCTCTTGTATTTAAATATTAGCAATGTCAAGCCTTTGCTTTTTCTTGGAGGTCTAAGATATGGGGTGTATTCTTTCTCTTCTCATTATCAAAAGTGCAGGGTGTTTAAATCTTTGATCTGGATACACTTTCTCCTTAGTGTTAAGCACTCACAAGTAAAAAATCACTTCCCCTCTCACTTGCATGTTACACCTAAGATAACACTTCTACCCATTCCCTAGTCATTCATTGAATTTTCCTGCAAATCTGAATTTCTAAAGTAATAAATAAGGAAAGTACCCACTATTCAAATCTATCTGGAATTCATCAAAAATCTAAAGGAAGCAATAAGGGAACACAAAACTGGGTATTTTAATTATTTAATTTTGGGGGGAAAAAGTAAAAATAAATACAAATTAAACCAATTTCTCTTTTTCTTTACAGTTTCACTTTAACAGATGTGTGCTTAAGCAATTAAAGGTAACTTAAAGTTTGTGTCTAGGACTCGCCCACACTTTTTGAGCCACCTTAGCTTGAGGGCACTGACTAGAAGCTGTTTTAACTTGCATGCATGCTCTCTCTGGCTCTACATGGTGATGTGCTGTATCAGCACTTCTTTGGTGGCTCCATCAGTTTCTGCAGAGGTTAATTTTTCTTTCTGACAAAGATAAATTTTTATGCTTCAGAGCGATGCAGTTGTTCTAGATGTGAACTAATGCCCAGTAGGTAGACTGACAACTAGGAACAATAGCTCACAGGACCAGCTGCTGACACTCACTGACCAGCAATGAGAACAGAAAGGCCTAGACACATTAGAACAGCTATGGTTCCTCCAAGAGCAAGAGGCAAGCTGTATGGGGTGGGGAGCACAGCAGGGAAGAGCTTGGTGATGGGTCAGTGGAGGTCAGCAGCCTGCTGACTTGAGAGGAACAAACAACAGGGGGGAAAAAAAATGCCCCAGTCCCTTAACTGCATTTCCACCATTCCTATTACACACAGGGGTGAACTGAGGAGGTCCTACTTTTACTAGTATAGACAAACTCCATTATAATTATAGCTTTAGTAATAGATTGCTCCTATGACATTCCTGTTTGGTGTAGACAAGATTTCAGTGGCTGGGTGAAGATGTGCAGGCATGTACGGTTTGTGGTGCTCCAAACCTCTTTGCCACACCACAAGCTGCACATGTTGTATGTTAAGCCATTCCCCATGCTGCTGATTTGCAGCAGCACTGGGGCAAAATTTGCTACTGGAACTTCCAGGTTGCAACCCCCCCCAAAAAAACCAACCAAACAAAAAACAAAAACAAAAAACGTTTTGCAAAGCACATCAAAGTGCAGTGTGCTGGGACAAAGGTGGATATGGGGGAGCAGGTAGCCCAGGGCTGTCTGCTCCTCTGTCTCAACGCATTGCAGAGCCCCCACACTGAGGCATCCTGTGCCCCAGCCATCTGGGGAGTGGCACATGGAGATGGGGGGAACAGGCAGCCCAGCGCTGCTTGCTCCACTGTCTTCACACTGAGGCACCCCAGCCAACCCCACTCTCCAACTGGCTGGGGTAGGGTTACCATAAGTTTGGGTTTTCCTGGTCATGTTCTCTTTTTGGGTCCTCTGATCTCCATCTGGGTGGTTTTTTGAAATAGGAAGAAAAGTTCAGGATTTTGCTCTGCTTAGCACTGAAGCTTTTCCTGGCACTTCCTGGCTTGCCTTAGCAATGAGCTGCTTGGGATTGGCAGGAGCGGGGGAGGACAATTGGAGGCAGGTGGCATCACATGTGTCTGCACACGCACACACATGGGGCCAGCAGGCAGCCAGGCAGGGTGTTGGGAGCAGTCTTGGCAGCTGCATGCAGGTAAGTCTATGGGGGGCAGGGATTGGGGCACCAGAGCTTAGGGACTCTCTGGGGGTGGGGAGGAGATGGGTGTGTGAGGGGGGCTGGTGCCTGCCAGCACTGGGAGAAGCTGCCTGGGCACTGGGGCCACAGCAGAGTAGGGGTGGCTGCTGCCCCTCCAGGGGGGGAATGGGGCAGGGGGGCCCTTTGGGGGCAGCAGAGAACTGCATGGCCAGGCCGGTGGCACCAGGGCCAGCGCTGGGGGGAGGAGGTGGCTTGGGAGTGAGGGGCATCAAGTGGGTGGGGAACTGTAGGTCAGGAGCCATGGGCACAGGCAAGTGACTGAGAGTTAGGAGTAAGGGATATTGGCAGGGATGGGGGTGCTACAGGTTGGGAGTAAGGGGCACCAGCATGGTCTGGGGGATGGGGTACTGTGGGTTGAGAGTGAGGGGCAGCAGCAGGGCTGGGGAGGCTATGGCTTGGGAGGGAGGGGCAGGGGCAGGGCATGGGCTATCACTGCCCCACCCCCATAGTATTATTACCACCCCCCCACACACACACACACACACCGGTGTCCTCTTTTTGAAACTGGAAATATGGTAACCCTATGGTGGGGCTCAGTGGGCCTCGAGACCAGGGACCAGGCAGCCCTGGGCGGGCTGCTCCCATCTCCGCGCGCCTCAGTGCGGGGGCTCTGCTGTGGAGCCCCTGCACTGAGACATGTGGAGCACCTGTCTCGAAGCACACTGCACCTCAGCCAGCC
Organism: Crocodylus siamensis; assembly: GCF_052110815.1. Lineage (NCBI taxonomy): Eukaryota > Metazoa > Chordata > Crocodylia > Crocodylidae > Crocodylus > Crocodylus siamensis. The sequence continues at coordinate 134,589,398 of NC_143397.1, forward strand.
TCAAGAAAGGGGCTCCATGTGCCTCAGCAAGGAGGCTCCATAGAGGAGCCCTTGCACGGAGGCACATGGAGACAGGGGAGCAGCACCGGGAACAGCTGGTTGGGGTGCAGGCTACCTCAGTGTGGGGGCTCTGTAGTATCACAGAGATGGGGGAACAGGTAGCCCTGGGATGGCTGCTCCCCTGTCTCCATGTGTCGATCTCTAGCTGGCTGGGACACAGGGTGCCTTAGTGTGGTTGCTGCCTGCTGGATAGTACCGCACTGAGGCACCCTGTGCCCCAGCCAGTCCCCCACTTCCCTCCCTGCAGCACATGAAGCAGCAGGACATGCAGACCACATGAGCAGGGGCAACAAAAAGTAGCGGAACAAATTTGTGCCATTACTGTTTGTGCTGCTGCAGATATATACCCCTACTCATGTGGATGCAGTTAGCATGATCTAAAGCAGGTAATAGAACCATGTTGTAGTCTGTGTTGTAGTTCCACAGGGCCCAGGAAGTGGAAGGAGGAGGAAAAAGTGGAGTAAAACTTACCTGCAAGTTTCACTGCTTGGTTCCACTCTCAGCAAGGCTTCCCATGCTATTTACCCAGCTAAGGAGAGAATCTTTCATATGGATTCCTTCCCATTGTGAATGATAACTAGACAATGAAGCCATTGCAGAAAGAGAGAAACAGGGACAGCCAGCAAATCTTTCACTCTTCATTTACAGGGTTATAATTATCCACAATTTTAAAACAATAGTATCTGCTGAAAGAGAACATCTGAGGACTGAGACATCAGTCATTTGATGGGTATAAGCAGCTTGTGAACTGGATAACTCATTGCATTAGTGGGACTGACAGTTGCAAAATGACACTCAAGCTAACAAAGGTGCTAAAAGGTTTAAATGTAAGGATTGCACAAAAAAAAGAGATTGGTTATAAAAGAAATCTGTTCTTAAGTCATTCCAGTTAACAGGGCAGCAATAAGATCAGCATCACAGCAGTTATGGAAATTTTTCCAAATGGATATAAAGAGTGCAGTTGTAAAAAATTTCCAGTTTGTGTTCTCTGGCTTTTACAGTGATGGTAGCAGTGCCAATCTGTCAGGGTTTATAAAAATGTTAGTGCTGAGTTTCATTTACATGCAAGGAGTTGGTATGCCTGCACTGGTGAGTCTGGACCAGATGCCACAGGACCCTGGGGTGCCTTGAGATCCTTTCAGGGGTGCTGCAGAATGCCACACAATGTTAGGTGTACAAACATGATTCTCAAGATAAATGCAGAGATTTCAAATAAGAATTAAAACCATTCTGACCTGCTGCAGCCTTTCTAAATTCATTGCAACAGAGAAATTGCTCTATTATTTTTCCATAGTCAAAAAGTGCAAAACTGGCATATTTTGAGGGAGGCCTTGAGTACAATGAAGGGTATCCTGAGTCTAAAAACATTGAGAACCACTACTCTACACAGAGAGTGAAATTTGCTTAACCTACAGAGCAGGGATTGGCAACGTTTTTGGGTGGAGTGCTAGAAACACTCCAATTTGACTTGGAAGATGTTGGCGTGCCAAGGGCAGACAGCAGGAGAGCTGCAAGGGGGCTGCACCGAGGTCAGAGGAGCCCCAGAACAGCTCATTGCTGGTGGTTGGTACATGTGCACCTTAGTGCACATTGTAGGGGAACTGCAGGGGCCTGATCCTTGTTGCAGCAGCACAGCCCTGGCCCCTTCCCTACTGTCTGCTCCAAGGTCTGCGTACCAAGTCCATTGCTTTCCCATGCCACGCTCTGGCACACATGCTAGGTGTTGCCAACTCCTGTCATAGAGCAAGCATAATGTGAGTTGCAGAGATGAGCTGCTCTTGGAATTTAGGCACTGGACTGGGATGATGGGAATCTGAGTTCAACTGAGGATCAACTTCTGGTCCAAACCTGAGGCAAGTCATTTTTTCTTGCCCGGTAGTCCCACTACACGTCAGTAAAATAGGGGTAATGATAAGCTGTCTTCTCATACTTTGCCCTTCCTATTTGCACTGTAAGCTCAAGCCATTTCTTACCAGACATACACAGACTAATACCTGGCAGCCTCCATCTGATTTGCCATCTCTTAATTCTGTGGTCATTACAGCATGCCTGCCTTGTAGCATCCTACTCATGGACATCAACACTTATTTATCTGCATGTGTTCAAAGTACCTACCTAAGCTCTAGGCACCTGTACGGAAGGTAAAAATACTACCCAGGACAAGTGCAGTAAAAAAACTCTACTGTCTCAAGCTCATTTGCTTTGCAGTAGCTGATCAATATCACATCAGCCCTTCAACAATCAAGGACCTCTATAGATAATTCATAGATTAAAACACCAGATGGGACTATTGTGGTCATCTAGTTTGACCTCCTGCATAGTGAAGGTCATAGGTCTTTCTTGAATTAAGTCTCATTAAAATTCAAGCAAACCTAGGTTGGCTTAACCAGACTCTCAGGCCTAGGTTGGATGGCAGGAAAGATTAACTTTTGAAAGATTTTAACATTTAAAAATTAGCTGAATTGCCAAATTAAGTAGTGTCTAAAGTCATTTCAAAGAGACATGGTATAGATCAGGGGTGGGCAATTATTTTGGGTGGATGGCCGCTCATGAGTTTTGGCAAGCCATCAAGGGCCACATGACAGGCAGCCAGGGGCAGATAAATATTAATTTTCTAAATTTTTTTAGGGGCCCCGCATCCAGCTCACGGGCCACATTTTGCCCACCCCTCGTATAGACCAAAAATCAAAACATCTTGTTTATTAAAATGATGGTGGGTTGGTACTAAACAAAACATTTACTTACCTGAAAAAAGCTAATAGTCGCTAAAGGATTCAGGGCACTTTTACATGTGCTCCAGAGGTGTGTGGGCAGGGCTGGGGGGGTGCTCTGAGAACTGCTCTAATTAAAACACCACAGTGTTTCATGTATTAATGTCCCTGCACTTCAAAATGGCAGTGGGGGCATTTGAAATAAATCTCATTCGATTAGCTTTAGTTCAAGCACCCCTGCCACCATTTTAAAGCACAGGGACACTAATACATGAGATGTGGAGGCTGACTGGCACAGTAAGTACCACAGTCCAGCAGACTTGATTAACTGAACCTTCTCTGACACACTCATGTTACAGCACATAAGAGCAGCCCCGCAGCATGTCATCAGGCACCCTAAGCAATTAAAAAAATATTACAACAGCTCACCAAGAGGCTGTGGTGGAGCATATTTGCTTATAGCAAAAAGCTACCCTGAGTTTGCAAGTGGTTTATTTTAATGACTCCTGTGCAAATGTAACATATGCCAGTGTATTTTTATTATGGATTATTTCTGAATTAATTTTTCTCTGGATTTGAGTCACTTGGCCTACCAGTTAGGCTTAGAACAGATGTTGCATTTGTCACCAGATAAACTGTGCCTGTGTTTATCCCAGAATAACAATATCCCAGGATCATACACACATTGCCCTTCTAAATGGGGTTTGAGTGGCTGAATGCAGTGCCACTCTTATGCCATTGCTTCAGTGTTCCCAGAATAACTGTACAGATGTACTTTGCCATATCCTGGGATAAACTGTTACTGCTTCTTATCTGGGAAACTTTTTCAGAATTTATTCTGGGACATTAGACATGGGTGTCTGTATGTTTACACTTCACTTTGTCCAGGGATAGAATCATAGGAAATTACAGTTGGAAGGGACCTCAGGAAGTCATCTAGTTCAACTCCTGCTCAAAGCAGGACCATTCCTAACAAGATCATTCCAGCCAAGACTTTATCTAGCTGGGTCTTAAAAACCTCCAAAGATAAAGAGTCTACCACCACCCTGGGTAACCTCTTCCAGTGTTTTACTACCCTCCTAGTGAGAAAATTCTTCTTAATATCTAGCCTAAACTTCCCTTGCTGCAACTTGAGACTGTTGCTCCTCATCTGCCACCACTGAGAATAGTTTAGCCCCATCCTCTTTGCAACTCCCCTTCATGTGGTTGAAGACTACTATTCAATCCCCTCTCAGTCTTCTTTTCTCTAGACCAGGGGTTCTCAAAGTTTTTATGCAGTGGACTGGCAAACCACTGCCCAGCAGTTGCAGCCACCCACAGCCAGAATTTCCCAGGCGGGGGGGGCAAACTCTGCGCTGCCGTGGGCCCTGCAGAAGAAGCCACAGCCTCTCCACCTGGCTCTCGGGGGCTGTAGTTTGCTGGCCCATGGCCTGGCAGCCAACCATGCTGCAGACTGGCAGCTGATCCGCTATGGCCCAGGGATTGAGAACCCCTGCTCTAGACTAAATAAACCCAGTTTCCTCAGCCTCTCCTCATAAGTCATGTCCCCCAGCCCCCTCACCATTTTCATTGTCATCTGCTAGACTCTCCAATTTGTTCACATCCTTTCTGTAGTGGGGGACCCAAAAGTGAAGACAGTACTGCAGACGTGGCCTCATCAGTGCTGAATAGCGGGAAATAATTACTTCCTTTGAACTGCTGGCAACACTCCTACCAGTGCAGCCCAGCATGCCATTAGCCTTCTTGGTAACAAGGGCACACTGTTGGCTCATATTCAGCTTATTGTCCACTGTAACCCCCAGGTCCTTTTCTGCAGAGCTGCTGCCCAGCCAGTCAGCCCCCAGCCTGTACTGGTGCATGGGATTGTTCCAGCTCAAGTGCAGCACTGTGCACTTGTCCTTGTTGAACTTGGGTCTTCTGGGGGTGGGGGGCTGGTGCAGGAGAGGTGTGTTTGGGGGATCACATGGATGTGTGTGGGTCTGTTGTACGTATATGGGTATGAAAAGGGGGTATAGGTGTGTGGGGGGGTGTGGATGTGTGTGGGTGTGGTTGAGGTGTGTTGGTGGGGTGTGTGGGGATGACTGTGTGTATGTGTGGTGTGGGTATGGTCAGGTCAGGGTATGGGTGTATGTGTGTGGGATGTGTATACTCTGTGTGTGTGGGTATGGAGGGGGGTGGGGGTGGGTTAGGTGTGCACATGTGGGGGCTTTCCCCTTGCCTGCTCTCTGCAATGTGGCTGAGCCCAGCCCCTCCATGGGCAGGGGGAGGAGAAGAGGAAAGGGAAAGGGACACCGAGTACATCCTGGCTCCTGCTGCTGCTGCTCCCCCCTCCTGTCTGTCCCTGCCTGCCCATCAGGGCTTTGTGAACCGCCAAGGTCCTTCATGCCTCCCCCCTCCCCCTCCATCCACACATGATCCCCTGCCCCACACGAGCAGGATCAGAGTGAGCTGCAGGCAGAGCCCTGCTCCTGTCAACACCACAGGTCCCCTCTGTTCCTGCTGCCCACAGTGCTACAGCCAGGACAGCTACTGCAGCCACTGTCCAGGGAAGTACTGGGCTCCCCCAGCCTACAGCAACTCCTCCTGTCTCGGCTGCAGCACTCTGGGCAGCACATAGGGAGGGGAAGCTGCAGCAGTGTGGGAGCAGGCCATATTTTGCCAATCTCTGTTATAGACTATGATCAAGTTGCACCTTATCCTTTACTTTAATAACTTAAATAGATTGAGTTCCTGGAGTGTTTTATTATAAGGCATGTTTTCCAGTTTCCAATCCAGACACCTGAACAGGACATAGTGTTCCAGAAGAAGTCACTTTACTGTTAAATACAGAAGTAGTATGATCTCTGTACTCCTATGGGATATTCACCTGTTTACCTATCCAGGAACAGCATTTTGGGGAGCTCATGTTCAGCTCTTATCCATTGGAATCCCCCAAGTCTTTTTTGAGTCTTTCATTCCCAGGACAGAATCCTCTCTCTTGTTAGAATAGCTCGCATTCTTGTTCTTTACCACTCTTCCCCAATCTTCGTGTCATCTGCAAGTCTCTTAGTAATATTTTTGCTTTCTCTGTCACGGATAAAAGTATAAATATTTTTATTGATAAAAATGTCACACAGTGCAAGGCAGATACCTAATTCCAGCAGAATATCATTAGAAATGCACCCAGTCATTATGAGTCTTCATGTAAAATTGCATTTTAAAATGTATCAATTAGCCAGTTTTGATCCTTTTAATACATTCCCTGCTGATTTTGCATTGCAAATCAAATGCTATACAGAAATCAAAGTATATTATACCAACATTATTGTAATTACCAACCAAACTTGCAATCTTTGTAATCAAAAAAAGATATTGGGTTCATTTTAAAAGATCTGTTGTCCATTAAGCTGTGTTTATTGGCACCACTGATTTATCCTCCTTTCATTCTTTAAGTCTTGTATCAGCCACTCTTTATTTTAGCCTGGGATTGATGTCAGACTTGTAAGTCTGTAATTACCTGCATCATTTCATTTCTCCTCTTTAAGTATTCACAAAACATTAACATTCTTCCAATCTCCAGAACTTCCTTAGTGGTCCAAGGCTTCCTGAAAATCAATATTAACATTATATTCTGCCAACAGTCATCTAAAGGCTACTCACCCCACCCATCCACCTATCTATCCATCCATCCTTCTATCCTTTGGCTAAACCTCAGCCAGCTAGCCCTGCAGCCACTTCTGTCATTGGCTGCATCTCTGTGTCATTGGAGTCACTGAGCAACATGTCATCTACATATTCAAAGTATAACTGCTTATATCTTCTGTCAGATCCCTCATAAAAGCCTCAATGAATAAGGGTCTTGGTATCCCACATAAAAAGAGATCATTGCTTAGCACTAAACTCTGTGATCTTCAAGACTAGATGCCTTTCTGGATGCCACATGCAAGTCATTAGGTCACGAGCAGATGGTAAATAGAACCAAAGGCTATGACCAGACTTAAATTCTGGAAGGAGATTTTTGCTCTGCACCACATGAACAAAGACTGACCGATGCAATTTGACACTGGTGACACCACATCTGGAGAACTGTGTCTAGTTCCTCCCCTTTCCTGCCTCCCCCTCCCTTTCAAAAGGATGTGGACAAATTGGAGAGTCCAGCAGAGGAAAAGGGAAATGGTTATGGTGTGCACATGACTTATAAGAAGAGGCTAAGGGAACTGGACTTATTTAGTCTGAAGAAGAGAAGACTGAGGGGGCGGGATTTAACAGCAGTCTTCAACTACCTGAAGGTGGTTCCAAAGAGGATGGAGCCAGACTGTTTTCAGTGGTGGCAGATGACAGAACAAGGAGCAACGGTCTCAAGTTGCAGCAAGGGAAGTTTAGGATGGATATTAGGAAAAACTTTTTCATGAGGGTGGTAGTAAAACACTGGAACAGGTTACCCAGGGAGGTTGTGGAATCTCCATCCTTGGAGATTTTTATGACCTGGTTAGACAAAACCTTGGCTGGGATGATCTAGTTGGGGATGGTCCTGCTTTGAGCAGGGGGTTCAGCTAGATGACCTCCTGGGGTCCCTTCCAACCCTAATTTTTTCTATGAGTCTATGAATCAGGTGGTTTTTGTTATGCATGGAGAGAGAAGGTAGTTCACTCTCTGTCTTAATTCAGAGTTTGGTCTCCTCAGATATTAAGAGTTTTAGCAGGATTGAAACACTTTTAAACACAGATGCAGAGAGGTATAAGCCTTCATAAGCAACAGCCTACTTCGACAGATATTTTATTTCTTTAAAAAAAGTGAGATAGGCTCCAATCACAAAGTTTGGTTCCAGATATTAATTTTTCCAGTGTTCAGAATCCCAGTTACCTCAGTGGGAATATTTGTAACTTCCTAGGGAGAATTATCAGTTCAAGCTGTTAGCCCACACATCCCAACCATAAAATCTGGATCCATGTCTGAGTATGCTCATGCTCAATGATAAGGAGAAGCTGGGGGATTTGGGGATGATAGGCTTCAATTTGGGTTCACCTCAGTTTATATTAGTTTTGGAGTTATCTGCCTTTCTTCTGCATTCAGCCACTGAGCTGGATTTCTATTGTCTGTGTCTTAGGCTGTCAAATGGCTGCTTTCCTGTTCAGTTGAAAAAGGTGAATTTACATGTATATTTAGAACACTTTCACTTTTTAATTTTCATTGATCTATGCTTCATTGTGGATACACTACCCTTCTGTTTAACTTTTAAGCTTGATAGACATTTGGTTAGCCTGGCTGTTTTCCAGACTGAATTTGGTTCCACACTCTTATCTGGCCTGTTTTATCTCATCTGATCTATCTATCTATTGCACCATGCTCATCCCTGCAATATCTGAATGTTACAGGACCCTTATACCTTGCCTTTCTTGATCCATGTGTTCCAGTGCTTCAGTCAAGAAAAACCTGGAACAAATATCAGACAAGACTGAAAAATCCAGCTTTACCTGGTAATTCCAGTGTAATCAGCCTGTCTTGTAGCTGGGACTATAAAAGATATTCTCCAGGCTGGGTCCATGAAAAAAAGGAAGTCTATGTACCTCCCCTCCCCTCCGCCCCTTCAAGTTCATTTAGACATATTCTTAAATAACGCAGGTCATCCATGTAGATACAGTAGCAGAATATTAACAATACTAAATAGCAAATGGCAGTGACAAAATACAATGGGAAATGGTACTGTAACAAATTTGTGGCACATTATGACTTTATGGTTTTACCCTATGCTGTATATTGTGGCCTCTTGGAAGTTCATGATGACAAAAAGTAGAACAACCTAGTCAAGTATGTGATCATGTCTCCCTCTAGCGGCTGGTCAACACCAACATGAGGTTTTCTGCCTTAGCTCCATTGGTCAGGGAGGTCCTGGGTTTAATCCCAGATGGATCACAGTAGTGAGTGTGTGAAGTCATAGGTTTTATTACTGCATAGTGATCCAGGAAGAGCTTGAGTTTCTGTGAATGTTTAAAGTTCAGGGCTAATCTTCACTGGTTTACTGAATGCAAGTTACATCTTCCACTACTTACAGGCATCTTTACTACTGGAGCTGAAGGTCTGTAGTTCTAAATCACAATTACAACCCACTGTATTTGTCAGCATATAGCTGCAGGTTTGATAATCCAAGGTGGCACTCAGGGTGGCCTCCTGCAAGAGCATGAGACCACCCACTTGGATTAAAGAAGGATCATCATTATCAATAGTCCAGGGCCTTTTATCCCAAGCAACTCTACTTCCATCCACTACCTAACTCATTATGGGAACGGGCAGGGAAGCTGGAATTCACTATGTATATTGAACATCTGACTGTTTGTCAGTGTATTCAGATATGATTACTTGCTGAAAACGCAGTTAGAAAAACTGAATGATTGACTATGAATGATGTTGCATTAAGCCAAATCTTGTATTATATCACCAACTATTGTTTCAGAAAGGAGGACCTTCTGACTACAGAATCTCAAGAATAAAAAGTAACAGATGCACATCAGAGCAGATGCATTAATGTCTTATTTAAAGCATAGAAGATTTTTTTTTCCCTACTGCCAGGTGTCTCTTAGGGCTGAGCACTTCTTGCATTGTTAGATGGGTTCTCTTGTAAATACTTTGTTGCTGTTATTACATGTTCCCATGCTGAAAGTCTATCACAAGGCCTTTTTTCCAGGCATTGGCAGATGGCAATTAGCACCCTTCATATTCCTTCCCCATAACTTCAGCAGCTTTTTTGCCTGCATAGCATCTACTTAACAGCTCCAGGCATGCCAACTCACACACTTTTGAAGGACTTGTTGCTAGCAACAGATCTTTAATTCTAAGTGCCTAAGCACTATATGAATTATCTTGGAATAAGTTTGTGCCTATGCCTGCCTTTTCATGATGCTTTGAGTGTGTAGCCTGGACAACTTCGTGTGGTATAATCAGATTCCCATACAGTGCTGAAATTCCACAGCTGCTGCTCTTTGAAAAGGAAGGTAAAATAGAAGGTAGGGGAGCAATGAGGGACAGTAATTAAGTAGGACTTTAAAAATTAATGGCATATGCTGCTGCTTTATTAAGGAGCTACGTTTTCAATTATTGTGCACACTCAAATATCCCATTGATTTCCATGGGAGTTACAGGGCATGGACAGACAGACACAACCTGTTGCATAATTTACTACATTTTGTATAGTGCTGTCAATAACAGCTTAGTTGTGCACCTGTCTATTCCTGACTATCTCAAGGCAGTTCACACTGTAGACATCTGTTATGGCATCTTGCTGCTACATAGATTTCATAGATATTAGAGCTGGAAGGGACCTCAGAAGATCATCAAGTCCAGCCCCTCTCCCAAAGGGCAAGAAGTCAGCTGGGGTCATAGGATCCCAGCAAGATAAGCATTCAATTTACTTTTTAAGGTGTGCAATGTAGGTGCTTGAACCACCTCCAGCGGCAGGCTGTTCCAGACCTTGGGGACTTGGACAGTAAAGAAATTCTTCCTTATGTCCAGCCTGAAACGGTCTTGTAGTAGTTTATGACTGTTCAACCTCGTCATCCCTTGGGGCGCTCTGGTGAACAAGCGTTCCCCCAGATACTGATCGTCACCCCTGATAAACTTATAGGTGGCCATCAGATCACCCATAAGTTTATTATGGTTGACCACCAGTATCTGGGGGAAAGTTTGTTCAAGGTCTGTGGAGAAGCAATAGTCTGTTTGTTTCTAGCAAAAGACTGCCCCTGGATGGATGTTGACAGGCAACAGCTAAATGAATGTAACTTACATCAGTGGAGTCTTATCCCTGATTCTTTCTGGGGCAATTCTTCACCAGATTTGATGAAGCTATCCTGGTTTAGGAGTTTGCACTGCCAATTTTTGTGACTATTTCACACTTGTCTAGTGCTGATTGCTCATTGAAAATGTTACATCAGTCCATGTCCATCTTGGAATGCGCTTGCCTCTGGTTTCTTTGAGAAATCCTCCTTTTTTTCCTGGTCTGTGGAGAAGGTTAAGAACCAAAAACTGCTGCCACTTAAAAGAAATTCTCCATTCACTTAAGTAGAAGGGGCCTTTGTTTGGAGGTTAAAGAAAGAATCACTATTCTGGTCACAGTTCCTTGTGGGTGTCAGATTTAGGTAGCAATTGGGTCATCAGCTGTAATTTGCTGTAATTTCAAGGAAGTCAGTGGAGCTTACTGATTGACTCTAGCTGAAGCCTGGTCCATCATGGATATGTGCAAGCATTACATTTGTACATTTGTACATCTTCTGCACCAACTTGAATATCTGTACCCTGTTTGTGAAAGGCACAGGGGGCATTTCGCTGGGGCTTAGCTCATTCTGGGGCTGAGACAAATCAAGCTGCTTGTGTCTCTCACCCCTTCCACAAAAGGAAGGTACTCTGGTTCATAGAAAACATGAGGGCAAGGGGTGTGGCATTTCCTTGCTGCTCCACTCTTACATGGACTAGAAAGAGACAAGCTCCAGTTACACCCCCCATGCCTTCCCCAGATCAGAGTGATCCTGGTCTGAGGAAGGCATAGAGGGGCTTTCCCTGAGGCCAGAGCTCAGCCCTAGTTTCTCCGCAGTGGAGAGGGGCTGGCCAGAGGCTGGAACACTACAAAGATCTCAGAAATTTACCCTGGAAATAAATACCTCTCTCTAACCTATGTCTATTATTCCATGAGGACCTACGTTGGCTAAAACAGGCTGATGAGACCTGAAGGACAGGGACTTGAACTGTCAACCTACTGTCTCAAAGGAAAGAAAACTGTTGAAATTAACAAGCATATCAGTGGTGCCACACATTTGCACGTGAAATGCAAGTAGACACATATTCATAGATAGTTTAGCAAGTGTTAAGTGCCTTCCAGGCCTTGTTCCCTTTTCAGGGGAGAGTTATCTTCTAACACATACTCATGTTAATAGGTGGCTACATTCCAAAGATTTGCAACTGTTGCAAGTGAATGTGCTAAGGCCCTAAATTCTGTTCAGTCTTGATAGGACAGAGCCCTATGAAAACGCTCAGACCCAGAGGCAGATCTAGGGGAGGTGCAGTGGTACAGTCACACCCACCTTTGATTCCTCCTCCACCCAAAGTTTAAAATCAACTGCCTGGGAGAGGTAGCATCATTTCTATTCAGAGAGTCAATTGACTTCATGGCTTACTGTCATCTCCCTGATTCCTACTAATCTCTTTCAACTCCACAGGTGTTAATGACATTCTTTCCTTTCTAATGGTCTTGATGCTCCACTATTCAAACTATCCCTTCTTCTACAATTTTGCTGTCTATTAGCCATTCCTGATAATGTCTCTTTTCTGTTTCATAGCCTAGCAGACTGTTTTTAGTTCTAGCTAAAACCTTTACTTTAGGTGTGGCGATCTTAACACAGGGGTAGAAATGACCAACAGTGAAGTACTGGAGGCACTATCAAGATACTTGCGATGGCTGTATTTTGTTTAATGAACCTGAATAAGAGATGCACACTTAACTATAATGATTACAGGACTTATGAGACCATATCTTATATTTTGACTATTTTTTGCTGTTATTATTTTTTTGACATTTTTGACTATCCTGGTTGGGGGGGGGGGGGCTAAAAAACCCATTGTATATAATCTAGCAAATAAATGCACATTCCAATAGTTATATTTGTTTTTACTTTGATCTTAAACTGAATAATATAATGCTAGCCCCTAGCATACTAATAAAGCTTTTAGTTTCTCTTCAGCTGGAGAATAATGCATGTTATGTTGCATGTACTAATGTACCACAACATCTGTACCCGACTTTTCAAAATCCTAGGTCCACTTATGCTTAGACCTTATGGATGCCAAAAATATATTTTCAAATTACATTTTGCAAATATATAGGGGTATAGGTTGTAGCCATGTTGGTCTAAGGACAGACAAGGTTAATAGATTTCATAGATGTTAGGGCTGGAAGGGACCTTGGAAGATCATTGAGTCCAGCCCCTGCCTTGGGGCAGGAATTCAGCTGGGGTCAAAGGATCCCAGCAAGATAAATGTCAAATGTTTCTTAAAGGAGTCCAGAGTAGGTGCTTGCACCACCTCTGGAAAGAGTCTATTCCAGGCCTTGGGGGCTTGGAGAGTAAAGGAGTTTTTCCTTATGTCCAGCCTGATACAGTCTTGGAGGAGTTTGTGACTGCTTGACTTTGTCATGCCTTGGGGTGCTCTGGTGGACAGATGTTCCCCCAGATTCTGATGTACACCCCTTATGTACTTATAGGCAGCCACCACGTCCCCCCTGAGTCAGGCCGTGATGGGTTGGCTGCCAGTCTGCAGCACCTTCTGCAGGGCCAGCGGCAGTGCAAGGTTTGGCCCACCCCGCCACCTGGAGGGTGGGGGTATCCTTATCTGTCTTCCACTGGAAAATTCTAGCTGTGGTCAGCTGTGACTTCTGGGCTGTGGTTTTCTGGGCCACAGCCACTTCCAGGCTGCGGTTTTCTGGGCTGTGGCATTAAAACTTTGGGAACCCCTGGTTTGGGTTACTGCTGGTTCTGTGCAGGTATGTATGTTGGTCTGTGGGTTTCTTGTATGTCATGGTCTGTATTTTACTATTCTGGATAGTGATCATCGTGTCTAAAAAGGGGGTGTTGGTGCTGCAGTATGTAAGACATAGTCTGATGGAGGGGTGATGATTGTTGAGTTTTTGATGGAAATCAGTTAGAGATTGCAGGTTTTCAGTCTAAATGATGATGATGTCATTGATATATCCTAAGTCTAGCAAATGTTTGATGGTGCAGTCATTGAGGAATTCTTCTTCCAGGTGGCATGTAAGAAGGTTGGCATACCGTGGGGCCCTTTTAGTGCCTATAGCTGTGCCCATGGTCTGGAGGAAGTGTCCATGGTTATTGAAAGTGAAGTTGTTGTATGTGAGGGTGAAATGTTATTAGGTCAGTAATATCTTTGGGTCTGTACTCTAAGTTGTCATCTTGCTCTTCTGGTATATGAGGCAGGCCTGGATGCCATCCAGGCATGGGATGTTGGAATATAAGGTGGTAACATCCATGGTAGCTAGGAGGGTGTTTCTGGGAAGGTGGTCTATGTTTTTAAGTTTTCATACCAAGTCTGTAGTCTCTTGGACAAAACTTGCTTTTTAGATGACAAGCAGTTTTAGGATTGATTCGATGAAACCTGATATTTCCTCAGTGAGGGTTCCATGGTTGGATATGATAGGTCTGCCAGGGTTCCCCTGTTTGTGGATTTGGGGCATCATGGAAAAAGTTCCTGGGTTTGGTAGTGGTGGGGATCAAGGTCTGTAGTTTTTCTTGTACTTCTGATGGAAATGGTTTGATGGTAGTTTTGAGTTTCAAAGTAAAAAGGGGAATAGGATCTTCCTGTAGTTTTTTGTTGCAGCTGGTGTCAGAGAATTGTCTGTTGGCTTTTTTTATGTAGTCTTCATGGTTAAGGATGACTATGGCTCCTCCTTTATCGGTTGGTTTTATTCTAATTTTGTGGTTAGCTCTTAGAGAGTCTATGGCCCTTCTCTGTGATGGGGAGAGGTTGTTATGGTAGCGTGTGTTGTTGATTATTTTATTATTCATTGTTACATTTTTCAAATATGTAATTATATGCCATTGAAGTATTTTTTCCTTATCAAGCACTGAAAATACAAGGAACTAATACAAAAAGTTGTATGTGATATTTTAATTCAGTATTCCTTCACCTCCTATCGATTGAAAATCGGTGAGAACAGACCCCTTAATAATAATGTCACCATTCTCTATGAATTTAATCAAGTTACAACCTGTAGAGAGGGTTATAAATTGTATTTTTTCTATTGTCATTTGCTGTTGAAAAATAAAATAAGATAAACTACAAGTGGAAAAGCATTGCCCAGACCTCCAATCTCTTCCACTTACACTTTAAGATGGTTCACAATCTAGACCTGGCTCTGAATTTATCAGTTGGCCCCATTTCTTAATATCCAAAATGAAACCCTGGATCTAGACAGCTCTAAAAATCTGGGTCAGCAGATCTGGGATGATGAGTTTGACTAAACCTAGACATGGGCCCATCTCTTTAAAGCAAACAAAGAAAAGGTAATTTAAAAATCTGCATGCAATACACAACAAATAAAATAATGCCTGCACTTCTCTTCTGTGCTGGAGAATTTTATAGGTTAGCCACACGTTGGGTAGAACTACTATTTTCCCTGATTTGTTCAAAATGTATTTGCTACTGATTTCCATTTGAGAAACAAACTGGATAGGTATTTTGTTCTGAACAACTGGCAGTTTCCTGACACAATGGAGAATTAAAAAATAATTACCAGTATTGTTGACATCGTTTCATTAACATGGCTCTATCACTTTACTGTTCTAGTGTTAATTTTGATTTTAGTGAGGATAATATGACTTCTAATGTTGCATATATATAGTGACCAGTACAAATCACTCCCTTTTGTCTGGATGCTATATCAGACTTCTCCTTATGCAGTAAACTATAGGCATTGCCTGACACCAGCAATGTAAGGCACTACCCCTTTATATCACAGCATAGAAATAGTTAATTCCCTGTGAACAGATGCTTTGCATTTTACAGTAGAGGTAGCAGCTGCGCATCCTAAGTGCACTTTATATTAAGGCCATCTTACCATTTATCCAATATTTATCACATTTGCTTCACTGCAAATTGTAGCTCTGTGAGTTAGGATTGAGGTGGTTCCCAAAGAGGATTTCTATCCAGACCTTATGGTTGACAGTCTCTTTGGGGAATGTCCAACAGTGTGTAGAAGGGAGGTCACGTTCTGAAGTGCAAATGGAGTGAGATTCTACTGTCTCCTTCCAGCCATATGCCACTTTCCCCCTGTTCTGCTTTGTCTGAAAGAAACAGAAGTTCTGCCTGTTCAGAGCTCCTCTGACAAAAATATTCTTTGGAGGGGATCAGTATGTACTTTAGGATACCTAGGGAGGGAACTAGGCAAGCACTATATAAACTAATTGAACTGGGTTTTGTTTTGTTTTTGCAGACAGCAAACAGGACAGACATTCTGCAATGCATTTTGGGATCTGTCAAAGCAATGAATCTGAACATGCCAAATTTGGTAAATCCTGAATCCAAACTCTATGGCTTAGGCCCATTAAACATAAATCAAGAACAAATGAGAAAGTCCTCACACTGCTCTGAGCACAGGATGTACTCCAGCACCACAATAAACCCACATCCAATGTTGTCCAGTGGGATGCCACAGGGCCAACTATGTTTGCATTGGGTAGTACAGATACTGTCTTACTTGGTTTCTGCAACTGAATCTGTCTGCCAGTTGAGGACAGCCCCTAGCCATGTGCACTTGATACATTTAAAATGTTTTCACAGGAACTGCAGTTCAGAGAGCTTTTGGGTAGGTCTATATTGCATGCCATTATGCAAGGCAGACATTATCCATTCCCCAGCAAGAGCAGTGTGTTGCCTATTTCTCCCTTCCATTTCTTTTCTGCCTAGTTCTAAATAAAACTTATCAGGGCATCTGCTATTTTCCTTGGAGGTTGTATATCTTTGTGATGTAACAGCAAATTGTGCAACCATTTTTACAGCCTTCATTATGTTACACAAATAACTCTGACATCTGAGCTAATTAAGGTAGGTTGTACCATATCAGTCATCTAGCAGCCTGTAAGAAAAACTGTTGGAAGCATTTGGCCCTTTGTTGGATCTTTTCCTCCATAGGGATTGGTCAATTAATAGCCTGTTAACAATGTGTCTTTTCTGAGTTTATATATGTAGTATATAGGTAAATAAAAATGTGCATATACGTGTATATACAAAAACCCTGAGTATATGGTGACCAGTTTAAACCAGGGATGCCCGCAGGTCAGAACTAGCTCATGGTGCTGTCATCTGGGCTACAGGCCTCCCCACAGGTCTGGAAATTTGGCAGTGGGGGAAGTGGTGGCACCGCTCCCCTGCTACCTACGTTCCAGACCCCTGGAGAGCCCTAGGCCTTGCATGATGGGTCAGGTGCCAGAACCCAATTATAGGGCTTGGCAGGGGTGGCACTGGGCCCCAGGGCCCAATCCTGGTGTGGTGGGCCAGGAGGTGTTGGTGCCAGAGCCCTGAGGTCCAATCCCAGCACATAGGGGAGGGGTGGGCCAGTGCTGGGCCCCAGGGCCCAGTCAGTGTGGGGGCCCAGGGTCCAATACCAGCATTTGAGGGTAGGAGTGTGTGGCACCAGGCCCCTGGGGTCTAATCCTGGCACATAGGTATAGGCAGTACTGGGCCTTCAGGACTCAATCCCAGCAAGAGGAGGAAATGCCAGGCCCCCCAGAGCCCAATGCTGGCATGTGGAGCAGGGAGGGGGCATTGTCAGGCCCCACAGCCTGATCCTGGCACATAGGCCTCCAGCCAGCCTGCATGGCCAAATGATTGAGCACCATAGGTTTAAACCATGGCATTTCCATTTTACAGTTAAAACAATACCATAGACTGGACCAAACCAGGTTTTGAACTTGCTTCTGAATCATAATAAGGACCTGCTGAATTTGAGATATTTGTGTGATAACTCAAATAAGGGTTCAGTCCAGTTTATGCTACGAGTTTGACATTTGATTTAATTACAATAAGGAATAATTATTTTGTCAAGACTCTGTAACATGACCTTTCCCTCCAGCAATGCCTGCAGGAGCAGCATGTCTTTTAGAAGTGAGTTCTGTTTGAGGTTGACCTAGGAAAAAGAATGATTAGGTGTTACCATTTCAAAACCTAATGGTAGAGTGAGGCAGTGGATGCAGTATATTTTCTTTTAGTAAATTCTGAGGTTATTTGCTCTTCTTGGGTGAAACATAAAGAAGGGTTTCTACTCCATCCAAAGCGAGAGTGATACACAGCCATAGGAAGAAATGGTCTGATCATGATGAAGGCAACCCAGTTCAGTACAAGATCTGGTATACATCTATGTGTACAGCTAGAAGCCTTTTGGGGAAAAAAAAGATAATGTAGGAGGTGCCCCCAAAATGCTGTTGTGCACATGGACATGAGTTGCCCAGAACAATAATCCTTGGCAACCTGATCTATGCCTGATCTGACAATAACTAAGCCAGTTTGGCTGAAAATTTATAGCTGCAGTGAGGTCAGCTTGTGCTCCTAATCATTCCTGTTGCTAGCTTGTATCTGGATGAATGCATTCAAATAAATACAAGCTTGGAGCTGGAAGTTTCCTGCATTTGAAACTGGATACAGACAGCAATATTTCCCATCCATTCTCAGCTTGGACCACACCAAATAGCCATCTGGAGAGAGTTGAGTAAACAAAGGACCAGCCATGGACTTGGTTATATGCAAAGCTGTGGGGGTTCATCTATTATTAAAATCTGGATGGTAGAAACTTCATGCCCCACTGATCTTGCCTTAAACAGCATGAACCGAAAGACGGGGTCTCTAATAATTCCAGTGTCTAGCACTTTTAAGTTTAGATCCCAGGTGAGATGAGAGGAACAGATGACAATGGTCTGTCTAATCCTGCATGGCATTGGTCTTAACCACCTGCCAGATAGCCTCTTCTTCACAGCGATGACCTCGCATGACAGCTGTGTTCCACTGGAAAAAAACGACAAGGCAAAGACTATTAACAAGAGCCAGGACAAGCTACAGAGCGCAAACCCAGATACAATAAAATGATCCCTTCCCTCGCCCCATCCAGAGCTTAATGTGGAACCCATCTCAGACTAAGCTGTTGGTCTGAGTAATCCTGAGGATACTAACGTAAGCAATCCTTTTACTTACGTTAGTATCCTCGCACCTTATTTTACAAAGGATTCCTCAAATGATCTTGTTCCTGCCAGCAGAGCTGGAAGAGAATGAAATGTTTGTATGTTTATTATGGAAAGCACTCAGATACCATGGGCTACCTTATAAATACCTCAATAGTTAGGTAACTGTTGGTGTACAGCTGTGGGGCTTCCTGCCAAGTGGTTTACAGCCTGTCCTCATAGAAGTCAGGTCATCTAAAATGCCATAACAAATACTTCCTAAAGGCCTTCATAACCACAGCTAATATAATGCTTTCTACATGTAGGTTGCTTTTAATTGGTAGCTCTTAAAAGACTCTATCCCATATGGAATCCCAATGAAAAAAAAAATAAGAAAGGCTAGATCAGAGGCCTCTACCCTATCCGTACATGAGCAAATTACTTTATTTAACCAAATTCACTAATTGAACCTAGTATTGAAGTTCATCACCCCCCACATAAAAGTCTTCAACTCAAACAGCATAACTGACTTTGTAATAACATGATCTATTTTTTCTACTGTGCTTACTGCACTGAGAGACTGAACTATTTTCCCCAAATGAATGGCCATCTCCCATTCAATATCACGTTAGGTTTACTTTGACAATCTGAAAGCTTGGCTAAGATCCTAGGTAGTTGGTAATACAATAACAGCTGACTCTATTGCAGATTTGGATACTGACAGCTTAAACAACTGACTCCATTTTTTTCAGCAGCAGAAATAATGGAATCATGAGAGCAATAGTTTAAAAAGAAAAAAGAGAGAACTTCTGCCTACTGCAACATATCTTGCATTAATCTTGGCTGTTTTGAGATGCTTGCTGGTTTCAATTAATTCAAGAAAACATGACCCTGATGTTCAGATTGAAATACTTTCTCATACATTTACTTTTATATATAGTATATATACTGTGCTTTTTATATGTTTTCATATAGTTTTAATTTTAGCATTTTACTGAGGATAATAATAATATATAAGCTGAGGAGAGGCAAAACCCCCCCCCTTAACATTATTTATTATTCAAAGTTGCATTGTAAATGGCACAAGTTGAGCTTGGGGGGTGGGTCACTGAAGTGCTGCCATCAGCTATATTTAATATACCCAGATTGCATTGCTTTTAAAAGTAACTCATATTTACAGCACTTCCGGACTTAGGAACAGAAATCTCTCAAGTGAGTAGGCATAGGAAGCTGGAGGCCATATAGCACAACAAAATGAACTTCCAATATGTTCAGGATGTTTTGAACCTTGTGTATTTCCCCTCTAAGGGGGAGGTATAATATCAGAATGTGAGTGCCAAGGCACATGGGTGCATTCTTTCATCAGAAATGGGAGTAAAGCCTTCTTCTCAGTTGACCCCCTTCTTATTTGTCTCACCAGTTCAGAGGAATAATGTTAACTGTTTTACTTTTAAGTTTACACTATTATCAAGTTCTGTCCCCAAAAAATCCTGTTTTGCTCTTTGCATACCCAAGACTATTCTATTCTAGTTTTCTTACAGACCTCATCACCAAAGTATCAGAGCACTTCCAGTAAGTAATTCCTTATGTGATGCAACTAACATCTATCATATGTTCTTCCTTGTATCCTCTTCCCAGAGGGGAGAACTGTATGTAAAGTGTATTGGTTTTTGTTTTGTTTTTGCTTTTTCCTTTTAGTTTTTAAAAGTGTGTTCAGTAATGTATATGCCTAGGGGATGGTAAAGTGAAAGGATGTACTTTGCCATGGTAGCAGAAAGTGTTGATGTTAGTGAAAATACTTAGTTCTTCTGGGAATTCATTTGACAGACTTGTGCCAACCCTTAAGGAAAGCTGTCTCTTGTACAGAGATACTTTACTCTAGTAGTAAAAAGTTGTATTGTGCTTGTGGAGTTGAGGCATCTTCCATGGTCATCATTTTGAACTTTAAAACTATAGGCCTTATGCTAAGGAAGGGCCACTGAGTGACCTTGATAAGATATCAGATGGGATGTCATTGTAGATGATGGAGGACAGGCTGGATTGCTCTCACCAGACCACATTAGTGAGGAAATGTAGCATTCTGTACAAACAGGAGTTTCTTTTAGGGTTAATGGTTTTGTGGCCATGTATACTGCATGGCTGTAGTCAAGATGACAGGTGACAAAAGTATGTATTACTGAGGACAGGTCATTGTTCACCTGAGAAGCATTACTCATATTAGCTGCTGTATGCAAGAGCTTAGTGTCATCAGCAAATCCAAGAGTGCTTCTGACCTATGAACTAAATTAACTGGTTGTGGGAGTGCAACCTGAACAAAAGAAGAGTTCACTGTAGTGCCAGATTCCTCATTGCGCGTTCTTCTCCCATTAACATCAGGCTTCTGTCTTGCTTGGTTTCAGTTTCACCCAGTAGTTCTTCATCCAGGAGATATGTTCCAAGCCATCTTGGTGGTAGTGTTATCATTGCATGTGGCATCCTTTGTATATCACTGGCTGTATGTGTATCATCTTCAACTCACCAGGATTTGACTGCATGGTGTCTGTGTTTTCACTAGTTCACTAGTGTTTGTGTGTAGAAGTTAAATTTAGCTGGGAAGTACATTAGCCTGTGTGGTACTGTATAAGTAGGGTCTTTGCATAAACCATTTTAAAGCAGTACTGTAGATCCATGTCACCAAGTTAGGCAGGACAGCAGCATTACTGACAGTGTTAAAGACTGCAGAAGATGATGAAATGATACATAAGGATAAGAATGGATGCCTATCCACCATTTGCTAGTAGATGATCTTAATCCTGTGATTCAGCAGAATATGCCACACATGCAAATTTTTTTTTAATGAATTTAGTTTGCAAAGCAAATCTCTTAATAGAGAACGAAGTATGACATTATGCAGAAACGTATGAATCTTCAGGCAGCTTAGAACAATAACTATAAGAAGAATGGCCTATTCCAGTTTATCTCAGTGGGTTAACTCTGCAGGAAGCTTAGCTGCAGACTGTAAGTACATCATACTGTGGAGTATTCATGATCTTGAGTATATCATTGTCATGTAGAATCCCATCAGTATCTGGTATTAATGTCTATGTACTCATTAACTCATATATTATGGTTTATTATTACTTAAAGGGCAAGGGCAGTGGGATGAGGGCTTGGAAAGCTGTGCCCCTTCCAGTAACTGTTATCAGATAGAGTTCTTTACAAATATTCACTAAGTAAACTGCCGTAATGAAACCTACCTCCCAAGAATTCTGTTACCCCATTTCACAGAAGAGGAAGCTCAGACGGAGGTAAAAGCTGAAATTTTAAAAGTAGCTGAACAAGTTAGTTTCTCAAGCTTTGCTGAGTCTCAGTGGGTGTTGAGTTCCCTGAGGCTCCTTGGAAAGTCTTAGCTAAAATTAGTTTACTAATAGTTGGTATCAGAGCCAATATTAAAATGCTGGCTCTTTCTTTTGTGCTTAGTTCAGTACACTGCCAACATGCTACTGATCTACTTTGCCCTGACTTTGTCAGGCACCTGGCAAATGTTACACTTAAGACATGATTAACCAGTTAATCAAATCTTAAGTAGTAACCTGGCCACATATTCATGAAATTAATGGCAGAATAAAACAGGGAAAAAGTCATAAAGTTGTTGCACAAAATATGTGTAATAACTTTGTGGCTGGTTCCTATCACACCTTAAATTGAATGTGTGGCCAGCACCAATCAGCTAACTGGCGCTCCCAGCCCTGGGAGCTCACTGGACCCTTGAAGGGCTCTCATGTGCTCCCATGACTGGGAGTGCCACTCACCTGATTGGGGATCCCAGTACTGCGAGCATACTGGATCCTTGAAGGTGAGGACCTTTAGTAAAAAAAGTTGTAAGTAATGATACCTTTCTGTTTATGAACTCAAACTATATATGAGCAAGGAGAGGTAGTTTGGCAACCATCAATCCTTCCAGATCATGGTGTATGCATGAGAGGTCACCCAGACCTTCAGTGCATATGCCTAGGCAGGAGTATGGAAGAGTGGAGACTGCCCAGACCTTCCATCCTCCCTTAAGGCAATTGAGACAGAATTCAAAGGCTAGTCTGGTGCCTCCATGGCTATAGTTGCATAAGCATCTAGGAATTGAATCCAGGTCTGCTGTGTGACAGATGAGGAATCTACCACTGAACCACAGGGGACTCCATAATCAAGGAAAGGGGCAGAAATGTCATGATTTAAAATGTCATAGATTTCATAGACATTAGGGCTGGAAGGGACCTCGGGAGATCATCGAGTCCAGCCCCCAGCCAGAAGGGCAGGAAGTCAGCTGGGGTCATAGGATCCCAGCAAGATAAGCATCCAATTTACTCTTGATGGTGTTCAGTGTAGGTGCTTGAACCACCCCTGATGGCAGGCTATTCCAGACCTTCGGGGCTCGGTCAGTAAAGAAATTCTTCCTTATGTCCAGCCTGAAATGGTCTTGCAGGAGTTTATAACCATTCAACCTTGTCATCCCCTGGGGTGCTCTGGTGAACAAACGTTCCCTCAGATACTGGTGGTCACCTCTGATAAACTTATAGATGGCCACCAGATCACCCCGAGCCTGCACTTTTCCAGGCCAAATGCCCCATAGCTTTCAGCCTGTCGTCATAAGGTCTGTTTTCCTGATCTCTGATCATGCGCGTGGCTCTTCTCTGGACTCTCTCAAGCTTCTCCACATCCTTTTTGAATTGTGGAGCCCAAAACTGGATGCAGTACTCCAGCTGTGGCCTCACTAAGGCCAAGTACAAGGGGAGAATGACATCCTGGGATTTGTTTGAGAAACAGCTATGGATGCAAGCCAGTGTTTTGGTTGCTTTAGTAGCTGCAGCATCGTATTGCAGGCTCACGTTCATCCTGTGGTCAGTGATGACCCCCAAGTCTCTTTCTTCTATAGTGCTAGCCAGTGTAGCACTGCCAAGCCTATAAGGATGCTACAGGTTTTTCCTCCCAAGGTGGAGAGCCTTGCAGTTTTCGGTGTTGAACACCATCAGGTTCGCATCTGCCCATTTCATGAGCCTGTCCAAGTCAGTCTGGATTGCCTTCCTGTCTTCTGGTGTGGATGCTTTGCCTCAAAGTTTAGTGTCATTGGCGAACTGGGTCAGTCCGCTTCTGACTTCAATGTCCATGTCATTTATGAAGATGTTGAACAATACAGATCCAAGAACAGAGCCTTGGGGAACCCCACTGGTCACAGGGCACCATGACGATTGACTTCCATCAATTACCACCCTTGGGTCCAACCATGGAGCCAATTTCCCAGCCAGCGGATCATGGTAGACCCAAGACCACAATTGGCCAGTTTCGCCAAGAGGTAATCACAGGATACCAGACTGAAGGCTTTTTTGAAGTCAAGGTATATCACATCAATCCCTTCTTCCTTGTCCAGGTGATATGTCACCTGGTCGTAAAAGGAAATGAGATTGGTCAAGCAAGACCTACCTGCAACAAACCCATGCTGGCTATCCCTCAGGATGTTAACATCAGCCAGTTCATTAAGGATGGCCTCTTTAATAAGCTTTTCTAAGCCCTTTCCTGGGATAGAAGTCAGGCTGATGAGCCTGCCAGATCCACTTTCCTCCCTTTCTTGAAGATAGGCACCACATTATAAAATCAGTGAGTAACTTGGACATTTTGAGGTCCACAAAATAAGGAAGGGCATATGACCATGGGCTTTGTGGACACTGAAACTCTAACTGTCGCTGAGCCCAGAATCATAGAAATGATAAAGACCTTTTTCAGTCTGTCCATTTTATCTCTCTGCCAAGTTAGGAGCAACCCTTCTGTTTTCTCTGTTTCTATCCTTTGCTTTGCATTTCATGACCAGGAGCTGACACGTGGATGAAAACCACAGCATGGTATTTTTCATTATGAACTTTGCATTCTAGGCCAAATCCCACAATACCTATAGAATCCACAATGTAGGTATTTCCCTCCAACACTGTAGGTATTACCCAGAAGTGCACTCACCAGGTCACTGTGAAGACTGGAAGGAGTGGCAGTTGTTAGTGTTACAATGAGCCCATGTTCAGTCCTTGTTGTCAGCAGTTATTTTTACTTGGTATGCTGCTCAATTGAAACTGTCCTCTTATATTTTTTTTGTTTCTCTCTTTTTATTTAATTAATTCAGGTAAGGGGGGAACATCAAATTCAATGGAGATTTTTCCAAGGTATTGAATAGAGTAGGTGATGCAAGTGATTACTAAGCTCTTACAGATTTATACATTGGAGAGATGATAGCATGGAGCAAAACTGCCTGACATTGCTGGTCTGTCCATGTTTTGAGTATTTTACATGTGCTTAATTAAGGATAGGCATGTTTCATACATATAAATTTCCCTTCGTAAACTGATGATTTTTTTCCACAGACTGAAGGCCAATTCTGATCTCACTTACACCTGTATAAACCTGAACTAACTTCTTTGGAGTTTGTCCATCTAGTCTAATCTGTCTGTTCTCAAGTATGTCACTCATCGTAGTATCTAGATATCAACGGTTGTATTTTAGTGTTACACCTGTTTAACTGAGGGCCAAGTGGGGATCTGGTGGGGGGGCACCAGTATGTTTTGTTTGCTGTCCTCAGTCCTCCTCTTCCCAACCCTACTACTGAATCCTACTACTACAGCAGGGGAGAAGAAGGAAGGTGGTGACACTCGCACCATGGGCTCTGGACCCACATGAAAGTGGGGGCTCTGGCCAAAGCTTGTGCAAACCAGCTGGTGAGCTCACAGTGCTCAGTGTGCATGTGGAGGTCCAGCTGGAACCCATGGTGGCCAGGTAGTGAGCTCAGAGCTCACTGCACATGTGTGGCACAATCAAAGAGGGCTGTGGCTATATGCATCTTGCCCCATTCCTGGATCTGTGACATGTGAGGACATAGTGAGTCAGACTTTGCACCGTCCTTCACACCCAGTTTATTAGTGATGTTGGGTGATTTTGACCTTGGAGTAACCAACCCACAGGAAAATGGACAGGTGAACTGAGAACAGACAATGTGACGGAGGAATCAAATAGTAAGAGTCCACACCACTGTCATTTTCCAGCAGTGAGAGAGCCAGGGATCTATTTGTGGGTAAAATCTGCTCGAGGCATGTTTCCAGCATTTGTTCTTTCACTGGAAATTCCTGTGCACACAAGACGGCTAGAACAACCTGGCACAGTTGTCAGCCAAGCCGTTGTAGCTCATGTAAACACCATCACACACAACCCTTCTCCACACAGCGGTAAACCAAGGTCCAGCTTCATTTTCAGCAACATATCTTGGTGGGCATATGCATGCTCCTTTGGTTTCCCTCATACTTGTTATGCCACTTACTTGCTCCCCACACCACTGAGCCCTCTTTTTCAGCCACTCTTCCAACTACATTTACTGTTCACAACTCCAACCCCACAATCCTTTTCTTCACTCCCCAACTTTGTCAGTGGAATTTTACAAAATAAGATTAAAAAGCCTAACTTCCATTTAACCCCTCTAAACACAAGTATTATCCTACAGTGGAGTTACTTACTATGCAGCAACACATGGAGATGCTGGTGGGGCATGATAGCTGTTCACTGCAGAGGCTGCCTGCCAGCTAATCCACACTGAAGTACCCTTGTGTCCTAGCCAGTCCCTCTGCAGCATATTGAGCTGGGCTGGAGCAACTCCAGGCTGGCAGGCTGACCCCTCACTTGCAGGCTGAGCTCAGCCAGGGCTGCTCCAACCTGGCTCAATGTGCTGCAGTCCCAGGTGCATGTTCAAACATGGTGCCTGGGAGCAATAAACTCCAGTGTGAACTATGCCAGGGTGTATTCATTCAAATTAATTGCATGTATAGACATGCCCAGAGGGAGTCATTTCACTGGTTCAAAATTACTTTTTCTCATGTGAAGATATGCTGAACAGAAAGGGTTAAATTGTCAACACAGGATAAGTTCAAACTCCTGCATGTATTCTGTGATAGATAGTGAAAGTATTCCCCCCAAAATGCTGTGAAAGTCAGTCCAAAAGACAAGAATCAATATCAAGAGTCAAGAATATTTTATTTCAAAAATTATAAAACAAGATGTTTGGATATTGATAGAACTGTTTTCTTGGTTTTCTTCCAAAATGAAATTTTACTGAAACAATTTCTTTAAATGTTTTGATCTTGATCAAATTGCATATTCCAATGGAAGATAGTTCCACTGAGATTTTGAAGAAACTGGCTCTATTTGACCCCCTTTATGATCATAGACATGTAAGCCTGGAAGGGACCTCATGAGGTCATCTTGTCCAGCCTCCTGCTCAAGGTAGGATCATCCTGAATTAAACCATCCCAGCCAAGTGTTTGTCCAATCCGCCCTTGAAATTTTCCAAGGGTGGAGATGGTGCAGCTTTTCTAGGTAACCTGTTTAATGCTTGACTGCCATCAGTCAGAAAATTATTCCAACCTAAATTTTATCTCGTGCAGCTTGAGTCCATTCCTTCTAGTCCTATCCCCTGCAGACACAGAGAAAAGTCCATCTCCATCCTCTCCATAATCACCCTTCAGGTATTTCATAGAATCATAGAAGTAGGGTCGGAAGGGACCTTGTAGATCTTCAAGTCCGACCCCCGGCTTGGGCGGGAGAAAAAAACTGGACTCAAATGAGTCCAGCCAGGTAGGCATCAAGCCTCTTCTTAAAGACCCCCAGGGTAGGCGCCAGCATGACTTCCCTTGGAAGTTGGTTCCAGCTCCTAGCCTCCCTAACTGTGAAGTAGTTCTTGCAGATGTCTAATCTAAACCTACTCTCCAATAATTTGTGTCCATTGTTCCTTGTCATTCCAGGGGGCGCTAGGGGAAATAGTGTCTCCCCCAAACACTTCTGGTCCCCCCTAGTGAGTTTATAGACAGTCACCAGGTCCCCCCTCAGCCTTGTCTTTTGAAGGCGGAACAGGTTTAGGTCCCGCAGTTTTTCAATGTAGGGTCTGTCCTGTTGTCCCCGGATCATGCAGGTGGCCCTCCTCTGGACCCTCTCAATGTTGTCCACATCCCTCCTGAAATGGGGCGCACAGAACTGGACACAGTACTCCAGCTGTGGCCTGACCAGCGTCGCATAGAGGAGGAGGATCACCTCCCTGGCTCTACTTGAGATGCACCTGTGGATGCACAAGGTCCAGTTAGCCCTGCCAACCGTGACCTCACATTGTCGGCCCATGTTCATCTTGGAGTCAATAATGACTCCAAGATCCCTTTCTGCCTCCATGCTCTCAGGAAGGGAGTTTCCCATTCTATAAGAGTGCTGCTGGTTACTACTGCCTAAGTGCAGCACCCTGCACTTGTCAGTATTGAAACGCATCCTCTTTATGTTAGCCCACTCCTGTAACCTATCCAGATCTTGCTGCAATCTTTCCCTCCCTACTAGCGTGCTCACCTCACCCCAAATTTTGGTATCATCAGCGAATTTAAACAGGTTGCATTTCACCCCGTCGTCCAAATCCGCTGATGAAGAAATTGAACAGCGTGGGCCCAAGGACCGAGCCCTGGGGGACTTCGCTGCCCACTTCCCCCCAGGTTGAATATGACCCGTCCACCACCACCCTCTGAGTACGACCCTTCAGCCAATCTGCAATCCATCTGACTGTGTAGGCATCAATGCCACAGTCGCCCAATTTTTTATGAGGATGGGGTGGGAGACGGTGTCAAAGGCCTTGCTGAAGTCTAGAAAGACTACGTCCATGGCGACACCTGCATCCATTGCCTTTGTGACCTGATCATAAAAGGCAATCAGGTTGGTCTGACATGACCTGCCCCTAATGAAACCATGCTGGTTGCCCTTGAGCATCATCCCTGAAGCCGGCCCATCACAGATGTGCTCCTTGAGGATCTTCTCAAAGAGTTTCCCAAGGATAGCGGTAAGACTGACGGGCCTACAGTTGCCCGGGTCCTCTCTCTTCCCTTTTTTGAAGATGGGGACCACGTTAGTCCAGTCATCTGGCACCTGGCCAGATGAAGACTGTTATCAAATCTCCCATCAGTTTTCTCTTTTTCAGACTAAATAACTCTAGCTCTTCCAGCCTTTCCTTATAAGTTTTGCTTCCTAGGCCTCATATTGTTTTTGTTGCTCTGTCCTTCTTTCAAATGCTTATAATTCAAACTTTGGAGCTGAATTCAAACTTGCCCAAAGTTTGGTGATCCCATACATAATACTATTCTACATAATTCAGGCCTTTTGGAGGCAGTCTTCAAAACTCAGAGAAAAATAAATACATTTTGAATTAAAATAATTGGCAAGGATCTTGTTTTCAAAGAGTTTTATACATTTCATGGAGACTGCTTATCTCAGGAAAACAATTCAGCCTTCTGTGAGGAAATTATACTGTTTTTATGAAATTGGTTTTTTCCTTGGGCAAGATTAATTTGTGGGTCTTTGCAGCTGAAAAAGAAGAATGTCCCATGATTTACATCAACCTTTTGCTTTTACATGGACTACATAAGGAGATGTGTTCTCTCTGTAGTCAGTCCCTTACAAGAAAAATATACCCACTGTAAACCACCCTGGAGTGCTTTACAAGTATTAATAACTGATCTGTTCTGTCAGTTAAGAGGAAAGTGATTTTGGAGGAAAGCTGTCACAAGGGAATACTATTTTGTAGCAAATCATTTAAATTCTGGTTTTAACCTCTTGGTCCCCCTATTTTATGAAGCAGGAATATGTATTTCATATTCATTTAAATCTTGTTGTCAGTAGTTTAACTAGAAATTTTGGTGCCCAGGGGAGGCAGGGGTGTGCTGACCACCAAAAAATAGAGATTGGTTGTACTGCTGAGCACTTATTTCTGGGCACAGGGGCTGCTGTAATTGCTATGTTGGCATGAGCCATAACTACTGCAGCACTAGCTGCCTGCTTGCTGGTGGGGACAGTAATGTTGCAGGGTTACTGGGGCCATTCTGGTGCTCCTTCTAAATCAGGCCCAGGAATTGGCGCCTCACCCATCTACCCCTAGTTATGCTTTTAAAAGTCAGATTTTTATGTAGCTTCCTTACGTATGTGGAATTGAATCTATGGGGGCAGCTTTTATAATTGTTCATCTCAATGTTATGCAAAATATATACTTCTGATACAGCATCAGCATGTTCATTTCTACCTTTTCATTCCACATGGCTTACCTTCAGGGCCGTGCCCCATTTGCAAATATTTGGTTTTAACAGGTGCAAAGCCGTCTTGCGAACTTAAACATGGAGAGCAGGCAATTGTTCATTCAAAAAAAAAAAAGACAAAAGAGAGCTACTACACCTGTCCTAATTTGCTAGTTCTCTGTATGTATGTATGTGTTTGTATCACACAGTTTTAGGGCAGATGACCCCAAATCTGCATCACTGTGAAACAGTGTTGCTACACTTTAGCACAGTGGTTTTCAGACTGTGTTCCCCTGAGCCCTGCGGTTCCATGACAGGTCATCAGAGGTTCCACAAAGAGATGGGGGTTCATGTCAGAGCGGGCCAGAAGGCAGTGTGCCATCATTGCCAGGCCAGGCTTCCTGGCTTCATTTCAGTCTTTAGGATAGGGGTATGGACTTTAGGAAGTTTGAAAACCACTGCTCTACTAATTTGCTTATGGCCAGGCAGCCCAGAATAGAGTTAGTGCTCCTATCAGAGTTAATGCTGGAAGGTCAAATTTCCCCTGCTCTCACCCTTGCCTCTACCATTGTCATATGCACAGCTTATAAGCCATTAGTACCATTACAAGTACAGTCCATGTTGCAGATGAATACTGACTTCAGGAAGATTGCAATGGGAAAACTGCACTGTACTCCTATTTTCTTCTCATATAATATATGTGTTTGGAGTTCATACGTTATTCCTTGTCATTGCCCTTGTATCAGTTTGATACAGAATAGAGAGAACTTTGAAGTGAATGCTTTCTTTCTGCATTAGCTACTTATATCCTCCCTGCCCCTTACAGCATCTAAGCACCTCACAGTCGTTTGATATAGTTATCTGGGAGGCTGGGCTGTGGTAATGAGTCCCTTTTTAGTGATTTTCCCAGGGTCCAGAGAATTGAACTGGATCTCCCAAGACTTAGTCTAGTGCCCATAACTTGTTGAACTTTTCTTTTGTTGTTGGGATATGACAGATAGATAGATAGTCAGCTGGTATAACTCCATGGGAATGGAGCCAACTGTAGATGTCGACCTATTAGTTTTTAGGCCCTATCTTCCCCCTACCAGACAAAGGGATTGTTTAATGAGGACAATGGAAGTTATTTGGATCTTGTGCTGAAAGAATAGGCTTTTTAGGGAGAGATGTCAGGTTGGATCATTCCTCGGCAATACCAGCCTATTTGCTCAGCTGACATTTGGAATTTGTGATGCTATTCATGTGAGCAGTCATGGGATCTCACTTCTCCATCATTTGGGGAAAGGCACATGTCATGTGAAGATCATGATAAGATTGTTAGGAATGGCTGAAATGTTGGGTTTTTTTAAGAGGTTTTTCAGAAAAAAAGGCCTTTTC
This sequence comes from Crocodylus siamensis, assembly GCF_052110815.1. Taxonomy (NCBI): domain Eukaryota; kingdom Metazoa; phylum Chordata; order Crocodylia; family Crocodylidae; genus Crocodylus; species Crocodylus siamensis. The sequence goes on from NC_143397.1 coordinate 134,620,319, forward strand.
TTCAAAATGTTGAAATGTCCATTCTTAACTAACTGGGAGGAGGCATATAATGTTTAAAAAAAAACAAACTAAAAATGTAGTGTTTCAACAAAAACGTGAACATTTTGAGAGAGAAATTCAGCAAAGCAAATTACTTTTACATAGTAATATATAGTAGGAACAAATTCATTTTTTTGAAAACCCCAGTTCATATTGTAGTTTGTTACATCTTTACACTAATGTCTGCTTGTGAGTGGTTGTCACAGAGCACTCAGGTACCCTGCACCTAGGAGCAGAAGAACAGCTTGGGAGAGACGCCTAGTGGCAAGAAGGGGGAAGCTCAGCTGCCAGTCACCCAAGGCAGCCAGAGTCATGGGTGCTGGTTGCCAGGGCAACTGGTGGAGCCAGCTGACAGGAAGGGGCAGGGCCTGGCCCATATAAGCCCAGGCAGGAGGCTAGGAGGGCAGTTCCCCTCTGGTGACCGAGGGAGGAGGAGCTTGGCTAGTACAGACGGAGGGGAGAACTCTGACTGTGTGAGCATCCCTGGTTGCTGCTGGGGTTGGAGTGTTTACCTGGTAGGGACTGAATGTTGTTTGGCCGGATGGTCTAGCTTTTTATGTTATAGCCCAGGGGCTTTGTGTTTTTGTGTTTACTGTTTTAACCGGAGGACCGAGTGAGGCTATTAGGAGTTGGAGGAGGCCTCATAGGGACTCCACGGTAGTGTGGGGACCCTGGCACCAGAGAGGGCGCAGCATTTGTGTTGCATTGGCCCCAGCCCCAGAGCAAGGGGGCAGTGAGAATCTCCAGAGCAAGGGGAGCGATGAGGAGCCTGGAGAGAGGGCCACGAGAAGCAAGAAGCCCCAGAGCAAGTGGGGGCAGCGAGAAGCCCCAAGGAGGTAAAGGAGAGGGCTAAGACACAACAGGGCCCAGGTCAAAAATTATGTCAGTACCATCTGCGAGGCTTGGGCTGCCATGTAGGGGTGAAAAAGGAGCCTCAGATAGCGCCCCCCAGCACCAGGGCGCATAAAGTGGGCAACTGCCTACTAATTACATCTGTCAATTAATTAAGATCAAGGTGTGGCAGGAGAGTAAGCAGGTGGTTGGCCTATAACAGGAGGGAGGAGCCACCAATAGTAAGTCTTCAGTAGAGATACTCCTGTCTCAATGGTGCATTGGCCAGGAAGTTTTTATATGGCAGCATGCATCATAAGATGCTGGTTTTCCTGTTTAAAGAAGAGAGCTCTTGGGCCCAGGCAGAAAAATGAACAAGTGTTGGATCAGTTGCACTGAACGGTGCAAGGCCTACTGGACCAAGCCGTGAGGCAACAGACCCTGTTAGCCGCCGTGATCGAAAGCACCCGGCCCCAACCAACGATGGAGGTAGGACTGCGCGGCTACGGAGTCCAAGTCGACCCTGAGGCAGGAGATGAGCCACACACACTGTTGACAGAAGTGGTAGTAGAGGGGAAAAGAGTCATAGCTATACTGGACTCAGGATCACAGCAGATGATGGTGCAGAGTGACATACTACCGACAAGGAAGAGTGGACCGCGTGAGGACGCAGTGTTGGTGCTGGGATGCCCTCGTTTTTTACAGGGTGAGGGTCACTCTACGAATAGGCAACAAGACCTGCTGGATGCTAGTGGGGGTCTCAGAACTTTTACCCTACCCAGCAGTACTGGGCTGTGACTGGCCCGAGTTGCTAGAAGAGATAGCTAGTGTGAGGCACGAGGAGACCACAGAGGGTTTCGCGGGTGAAACCGGCAGTCTCCCCATGAAGAGGAAGCTGAACAAAGGGTGGACATCGCCCATTTGTGAGAAAACTAGCATTTTCAGCTAGAACAGAGTTGAGAGACGGATTTCCGGTGGGCGCTGCAGGAATACCTCGCTCGAAGAAACGACAAGGTATTGAGACCAGAACTGATGAGGACAACCCCAAGGTTCGAGGTAAGAAATGGCCTCCTATACCGGATTGAGCGAGGGAAACCAGAAGGAGAGGAAGTCGCTCAGTTGTTGGTCCCGCAGCGATACCAACGGGCCTTATTGAAGGTGGCTCATGAGCTTCGGATGGGCAGGCATTTGGGCCAGGACAAAACAGAGGCATGTATCTGGGCAAGGTTTTTTTGGCCAGGACTGGTGTGGGAAGTTGCACGATATTGCACTTCATGTCCCATCTGCCAAAAAATGAACCCAAGGCCGCCCCCAAAGGCTCCTTTGATTCCAATGCCTCTGGTAGAGGTCCCCTTTGAGAGGGTAGTGGTGGACATTCATGGGTCCACTTCCCCGGAGTAGCATGAGGAACCAATATATACTAGTGCTATTAGACTATGCGACTAGGTACCTGGAAGCAGTACTGACGTGGATGGTGTCCGCGCCGAAGGTGGCGAATGAGCTGTTGAAGATATTCTCCCAAGTAGGACTCCCTAAGGAACTACTGACTGATCAAGTAATGAACTTTACATCCCATGTGTTCAAAGGAGTGAGTAAAGCCTTGGGGATCAAACATCTGAAGACAGCCGTATATCATCCCCAAACGGATGGGCTCATGGAACATTTTAATCAGACACTGAAGCAAATGCTTAAAAACTTTGTGGTTGAGAGCCCACAGAATTGGGACAAAATGATGCCACCTTTGTTGTTTGCTGTAAGAGATGCACCCCAGGCCTCGACTGGGTTCTCACCATTTAAGTTGTTGAATGGCGGCAACCAAGAGGAATTCTGGACCTAATTAAGGAGGAGGAACAGCAGAATAGAGACCAGAACGTCCTCCAATACGTGATCCAACTATGGGAATGTCTTGAAGCGGCCTGGAACGTGGTTGTGGGAAATCTCCAAGAAGCCCAGCAACAACAAGCTCAGCATTACAACTGAGGTGCCCGGGAAAGGAGATTTGACGTGGGGGACCGGGTGTTGGTTCTGCTGCCAGACAGTGAGAGCAAGTTACTTGCCTGGTGGCAGGGACCCTACGAGGTCATATGCCAAGTGGGGCCCATGGATTATGAAGTGTACCAAACCAATAAGAAGAAAAAGAGACAAGTATACTGTGTCAATATGTTGAAGAGGTGGGAAGACCGGGAGTGTGTGTACTTACCCCCCCATCCCGAAGAGCTGGAATTGTGACCTACATTAATGGAGGAGAGTGGGCCAGGGGACGTAGAACTGGCCACGCAATGGTTGGAAGAACAGAGAAGACAGGCTGCGAAGTTGGTCAAAGAGTACAAAGATGTATTCCAGGGAACCCCTGGAGAAGCCCAGGGCATGGTGCACCGGATAAAAACTCCTCTGGGCCTGGTAGTACATGAGAATTGGAGACAGATTCCCCAGTGACTCCAAGACCCAATAAGAGCTGAGATTGCAATGATGCTGGAGAAGAGTATTATTTGCGAATCTCGCAGTGACTGGCGGAGCCCCATCGTGGTGGTACCTAAGTCTGATGGAAAAATCCGCCTCTGTATCGACTACCAGAAGGTAAATACAGTGGCTAAGTTTGACGCCTATCCGATGTCCTGAGTAGACGAACTGGTGGAGAGCATTGGGCAAGTTAACTATAGCTCCACGTTAGATTTGACCAAAGGTTATTGGCAGGTTCCAGTGGCCCCCAAAGATCAGGAAAAGACAGCATTTGTCACCCCATGGGGTCTTTTTCAATTTCAACAAATGCCGTTCGAATTGCATGGAGCTGCGGCCACATTCCAGCGGTTAATGGACAGAGTTTTGGCTCCCCACGGGAGTTAGGCTGCAGCGTACATTGATGACATCATTATATACACGGAGGGCTGGGCTGAGCACGTCACTGCACTGAGGGCAGTACTGTGAGATTTAAGAAGGGCCAGGCTGACAGCCAACCCGAAGAAATGTACGGTAGGGAAAAAGGAAACTCAATACCTGGGGTTCCTAATAGGAAGCAGGAAAGTGAGACCTTTGTTGAGCAAAGTGGAAGCAGTGCAGAAATATCAAGCACCCTGTACTAAAAAGCAAGTGAGGACTTTCCTGGGACTGGCTGGTTATTACAGAAAGTTTATACCTCTCTTCACAGATGTAGTGGTACTGTTGATGGACATGATAGAAGCAGGGGTTCTGACCAAAGTGAAATGGACATCAGAAGCACAAGAGGCATTCCGAGCAGTGAAGGATGCGCTTTGCCTACAACTGCGCTTGTATACTCCGGATTTCAAGAAACCTTTCCTGGTGCAGACTGATGTGTCAGACGTGGCTATCGGAGCTGTGTTGGTACTGAAAGGAGGAGAAGAAGAACACCCTATAGCCTACACAAGTAGGAAATTACACCCCCCGGAACAGAGTTATGCCACGGTGGAAAAAGAGTGTCTGGTGATTAAGTGGGCTATTGAAACACTGCGATATTACTTGTTAGGATGGCGGTTCACCTTGGTTACAGACCACACGCCCCTGCGCTGGCTGCAGAGCATGAAGACGAAGACGGATAATGTAAGGCTGATGAGATGGGCCCTTAGTCTGCAGCCATATTGTTTCGAGGTAAAATACTACCCTGGAACCCACAACGTAAACGCCGACTTCCTCTTGAGACAATACGAGGACGAAGTGGGGCCAGGAAGAACAGGGGGATACCGGATAAGGAAGAAAAAGAGCAGGGTGACAGGGAGGTGGATCCCCAACAACTGCAGTGATGCACCTGCCACCCTCATCAGAGAGGTATGCCGTGGCCAGAACCATCTGCCCGAACATGAAGAATGTAGAAAGAAAACAGGCCTAAATGCTCTCAGATGAAAGTTGTGGGCCTGTCCATGTCATTTCTAAATTAATAAGAAGGAGGAAGTGCTCTTGGAAGACACTTCTTTTTTACAGAACACAAGACATGGCCATGTGCCAAGGACAGAAAAGAAACATGCTCACAGACCTAGATAAAAAAGGAAGGAAGTATCTCTCTCTTAGCTGGCCTTTTTTCCCACTAAAGATTATATATGTTTCTAAAACGTGATGTCTTTATTCTCAGCAATGGCTTGATAATTATTAGTTCCGTCCTTTTTATTTTATATTCTGCTTCATTTGCAGATTTCCCCTGTTGTTCAGCAGCCCAGCCAATGGGAATGTAATTTCCTTCCTCTCAAGCTTGCAGCTGCTCAATTCACAGGAAGGCAGATGAGTGAGAGATGCTGGCTGTGACCCTTTTTGTCTGTCATTTGTCTGCAGTCATGTCCAGCACAGAAGAACCAAACTAGGGTCTTTATCAAATAGACTTCACCTCTGGTACAATGCCATTGACTTCAGAGAAGCTTACACCACAGCTGACTTTAGCCCCTCGGTGGTTATTTACTGAAGATAGCTCATCCATAAAACACCGTGTACACACAAACACACATGCTCACTCAGAGAGCAACCTGTTAAATGACTACAATTGCTCCAGGTATTCAAGGAAAATATAGTTATGGGCTATTACATATTTATAAAGGATGACATGAATTCTCCCGGCCCATTTGACTTTGTAACTAAAGGATTGTAGATATAATGATGCCATCCTTTTTTCCCCAGGATGCATTTCCTTTTATTATCACGCAGAGTATGTCACTGTTTCATAACATAGTAAATCAGATTGTTCTTTTGATTCCTTCCGCGAACATGGCTATACATCTGAGTCCTCTATACCCTGGAGTGGGATGCCTGTAGTGGCAAGCAAGAAGGAATCCACTGGAGTTCTGTACTTCTATTTATTTAGCCTCTATGTAAAAATATTTTTAAACATCTAGGCATCCGCTGGAGCCAGAGCATTGTTTTCATTGATCGCTGCCACTGGAGCTCTGGAGACAGCAGAACCGATCCATATGGAAACAAGGTTTCCATAAATCTGTCAAGCCTGAATTCTCTTGTGGAGTCTCATCCGGCTGCTTATCACTATTTTCTTTTTTTTGTTTTACTTCCTGCTTGAGTCGAGTTCAAACCAAGCTGTTACTTAGCAGTGCCCCCTGAAACAAAGGTATTCAATGTAATTGTCTCCAGCAGAGAATGCATGACCTGTTTGCATATACAAGATGTACGCATGTAAACATATGCACTCTTCCATGTCCACTGTCGTGCATTTGCATGCACACACCCTGAAGCCTTGTCCCCTGGTAGTAGGTAAGTGTTGAGAGCTTTTTCAAATGTGGGAATTAGACTCTTAGAATCTGTTAAGGTATGGGGTTATTAGCATCTGCTGTCTTTTGTCCAGTCTACTGCCCTCTTTGGTGGCTCTTCATTTGCTCCATGATTCCCAGAGCTCTACTGGCACTGTTACTGAAATTACATCATAACAGGACTTGTGACTCAGGGGCTTGAAAATAGGCTACAGAGACTTTCACCTCTAAGTGAGAAGCTCATCTTTGGCCTAGGCTAAGAGTGGTTTAAAGTTATTAGTTTCTGTAATATGCCAGGGATCTTTGTTCCAATTCCTGGTGGGCCAGTGTCTCCATAGCATAAAATTCACTTGTTTAGCTTTACCTGCTATTTTAGCTGGGTACTAAATATTCCTTGAATACCCCTCGCTCTTGGATGGGGTCCTTTGATGGTGTTGAGACATAAGGAGAAGCACAACAGCTAGAGCAAGGAGGCTACATGACCTCATTGTTATCCTCTACCAGCATCAAACGTACTTACAATATGTTTAAAACATGGGGCGGGGGGAAGTTGGTATGGTATTTCAGAGCAATGTAACACAGAATGGAAGACTCATATAGATTGAAAAGATTTTACCTAAGCATTATGATTTGCAATTAAATGGAACGCCTGCATAAAATAAGGCTGGGTGACCTTTATACTTTGTCTTCCTGTTTCTTAGGCTTTGATCTTTGGAAGTTTCTTATCCTGAATTGGAAGGAAGTGTAACATTGGCATCTGTATTGTTCAGAGGATACATTTTATAATATGGGAGTTTGAGCCAAAAGGGGCCTTTCTTTAATTGAATCAGTCACTCTTTATAAGAATCTACCTCTAAAAATGATCAGAACACCATGTAGAAAATTGGGTGACCTAATCCCAGTGTTGTTCTAGCCGGCACATCACATTGTGCCATCAGTCCTATTCAGGAGCCAGTTATTTTGGTGAAAGACATCCCACACACGTGGGCTATACATTTATGATCCCTCTCCTAGAAATGTAAATAATGCACTGGTTTAACTATGACCTCAGTGCTGTTTATAGTACTTCGTGCTAAAGCAGAAATACTGATAAAAAGCAATCTAAAATCATTTTACTTTCCAAAATGTTTGCAAGTAACTTTATGGCACTGAAATGCGAGGATAGATGTCAGGATATGCAAAGATACAGCTGACACTCTGTCCTTCACTTCTGTGCTATTCTGTTTTTATTTCCTTTGAAAAGCAGAGTAGCCCTTGAATTCCTCAGCTGTGGTGGTCCATTACATGGCCCTGCTGTTTTTAAGGAGTTATTTTGTATTTGATTTCCCTGAGGTTTTTGTTGGGTGTTTTTTTTCCTTCCCTGGAAGACACCAGAATGCTGATTTACCTTAAGACAAATATATCTACTTGAGGTCTATTCTTATTGGGCTTTTCCCCTCATCAAGCATTCTCCCCACCCAAAGCCCTGTTCTTCTGATAGCCATAGCACCTATGTGAGAACAGGCTAACAACCCTCCATCATAACACTGTAGTTGGGGTTGCTCTGAGGCACCCTCTACATGTTATATCTATTGCAGATTTACCTTAATTGCACACTAAATGTAGACTGGCTACATGTGCAAATTAACTATCATGCCTTAAAAAGGTCCAACTGACTATAAAGTTATTGCTTGAAAATGTGTAATAACTTTATAGCTGGCTTCTATCCAGCTTGAATTTGCACACGTAGGCAGTCTGTGGCTAGGAGACTGCAGCTGCTGCAGTCTCCCAGCCATTGCAGTCTCCCAGGTGTCGGGCACTCCATGCACTCCCATGGCTGGAAGACCACAGCAGCCCTTCATAGCTACATGTCGCATAATGTGTGGCAAAACTGGGACTAAGAGACCCATCAGGTGTGGGGCTTTCAGTTCTGGCTGCATACGGCCCCTGTGGCTGGGAGCCCCCTCAGTGAAGAAGGCTTCCAGCTATAGGAGTCTGCTTCTTCCTGATGCAGGGGGAGCCCAGAATCTGTCTCCCCCTATACCAGCAGTAAGATGTGATGGGATCTAATGGGTGATCCTACAGTCGTGCCTCCTGCCATACATGTATGGCATGGCAGGAGGTACAGTTGTGTGGATCACCCATTAGATCCAATCACACCTTTACCTGCACATGCAGAGGGGGCCTGAGATTCAGTGACAGGAAAGCTTAGCGAGTAGAGCAGAAACATCTTCCCAGTGACTAGTATATAAGCATGTGAATAAATCCTAACATACAGGAACAAAAGGGCAGTAAGAAACTGAGGTTGTTCGTCAGTCCGCCATACACCACAGTATGTGATACTGCTGTCGTGTTATTACAGTGGCTATCGCCTGTTCCCAGGTTTTTTCCATACTATGATTTCCAAATGAAATACTGTCCTTTTCTGAGTTTACCAAGCTACTATTCCTTCCTCAAAATCCTGTAAAGTCAGTTATCTGGCCATGTCCACAAGAGCGAATCAAACCCTTGCAAGTTATTTAATCCCCTGGTCTTTCCTGGGTTTTGCTTTGTCCACATCTGCATATTAGATTATAACTGCTTTGTGGAAAGGCTTATCTTCAATTTGTAGTCTATCTGTAGACCATCAAGCTCATTATCATCACAAAGCAGACAATTTAGACAGGCTTCTTATTTTTCTTATTTTTTTTCTAAATGAAGAATCCTTGGGGGTCTACAATAAATACAATTATAGACGCACAAGGTTTGGCCTTAGTGCTTTCAACATATAAACCAGGTGATTTAACCATTCTGCTGTACATATTGTGGATTACAGCATTTGTAATAAGCAAATGGGGGGGGGATTGTCCACTGGAAAGAGCCGAATTGCTCTCCAGGACTGAAAACAAGCCTATTGAGAATTTCAAGTTAAGATAAGAAGCTTAAAGAAAGAATAGAGAATCATAGAAAACTAGGGTTGGAAGGGACCTCAGGAGGTCATCTCCAAGCTATTTCCAACACACATTTCAAAGTGGTGGCAGGGCTGCTTTAATTAAAGCTCATTCAATGAGCTTTAGTTAAAGCACCCAGACACCATTTTGAAATGTGGGGACACTGAATACACGTGATACTGAGGCTGCCAATTAATCGTGTCTGCTCCAGCACATTCTAATTAGAAAGCATTGGAGTAGGCATCAGACAAATGTAGAGGTACCCTCTATATCTTAGATCCCCATTGGGAAAATGGCCAGAATGGTGCCTTCCTACCTGAGGAGAGTGTTGTGAACATGGTGACATTTTAAGAAATCAAGAGATGCTCATATATTATAGTAACAAGAGTCCACCCTATAAGTCCCTAAGGCAGACAGAGAAGTAAGGGGGTTTCCATTTATAGGAAAGATGGACTCCATGCTGGTTCCATAGCAAAGTCTCATCCAAATATATAGTGTACTTTGGCACTGAAGGCTGATGAATTGGACACATGAAAAATGCAGTTCCACAATTCAAAGCAACACTGCACTTTTTACATGGAGTTCAGGTCCTGTCCAGGAGAGAGAATAATGGAAGTGGATTTTTTCCCCTAGTTTGAATTTAAGTCTTAGATTAGCTGTCAGTTTAATATTGTATGAAAATCAATTATAGCACTGAGGTTATTTCATACCAAAGAATCCAATAATTTTGATGTTTTAAGGATGTTTTAAATTCCTGCATTATGAAATCATGGTCTGCAAAACTGTATTTAAACAAATGAAGGCATTATGAAGTTGGGTGACAGAAAGGAACATCTAAAATAGTAAGCTGATTCTTGCAACTTTGAGGTAAAGGATAATTCAGTGGCTAAAAAGCAGAGGTTTGAGAATCAGGAGATCTGCATTCTTTCCGTGATTCTGTAACAGATTTTATGTGACTTTGGGCATATCCATGCTGCCTCCTGCCAAGCACAGGAAGGACAGCCACTGAAAAATAAGGCCACACACCCACTCACTCTCTCTCTGCAGAACCCAAACCCATCAACAAGGCAGGGTACACAGCGTAGAGGTATCCAGATCATGTGCCCTGATACAGTGAGCCTGAACAGCACCTGAGTGCATGCTCAAGATTGTTTTAGGCCAATGATTCTCAACCAGGGCTCTGTGGCACCCTGGGGTGCCTTGAGATCCTTTCAGAGGTGCCACAGGGTACCATGTAATGTTAGCACTGTTAGGTGTCCAAGCATGATTCACAAAACAAACAAAGATTTCAAATAAGAATCCATAATGTTAAAAAAAATCTGACCTCTTGTGGTCTTTGCAACAGAAGAATGGCTCTGTTCTTTTTCCATAGTCAAAATGAGTGAAAACTAAGAGCTGGCATTGTCCAAGAGGTGTCTTGAATCTACAAAGGTTGAGAACCACTCTCTAGACCAGGAGCTGGTAAACTTTATAAGTTGTAGGCTGGAACAACTGACTCTAATGCAGCATGGGCCAGGTGGCTGCTGCAGTGCATCAGTGGTGCAGAAAGGGAAGGAGGACAGTTGCTTGAGCCCATGCTGGGGCCAAGCAACCAGGAGCCATCATTTCTCCCAGCTCTCTGCCCCCCAGCTGGACTAGGGACAGAAATTACACATAAACTGGTACAAGCAATTGGAAACCAGTTCAAATCTGTAACGTAACAAAAGTTCAGCACACACAAACCATTTTCAAAATGGCTGAAACCTGTTTAAGATGAACCTGGATGGATCTAGTATTAGACTGAACTGATTTAGGTTCAGTCAGTTTATTGAACTGCTTCCCCAGATCCCTTCCACATTTAAATGAACTTACAGTCCTCCAGCATCCCAGGATGCTTGTCACCTCCTGCACAAGCTCCTGCCCCAGGGTGGGTGGGCTAGCCTTGGCCCAGGCTGTCTGCTCCAGCCAGTCAGAGAGGTGTGCTCTACTGCCCCCCAACTTCTGGCCTGGGTCACCGCAGGCATGTGGCTGCATTTCCAGAATTAATAGTGAATGTCTGTTCACTTGCTTATCTATTCTTTCTAAGCAGCTTAGTCTAACTTGCCAAGATTGAATCAATTCAGCTTTGGGCTTTTTGACTGTACCTAGCCCTGGGGTACAAGCATAGTTTCCAGCCAGAGGCTGCTGGGGCTAGGCAGCTGGGATCTGCATCTGCCCTGCTGCCCCTTCCTCCCACCTCTTCCCCTGCCTCCCAGCTGCAGCTTAGTTCCCCACTAACTGGAAGCTGCACCTAGGCTGCAGCTGGGAGGCAGGGGGTGGAGAGAAGCATTGGTGATGCGGGCGCAGCTTTCGGAGGCCTGGCCCCAGCGCACCTCTTCATTGCCCACCTCTAGCATAGGCATGGGCAGAGGCAAAGCCTCTGGTTCTGCAGGCCAGATCCATTGGTTCCAGAGGCTGTATGTTGACAGCCTGTGCTTCCTACCTGCCAGGCTTGGGAACACATAGAGGAGTAGTAGCAAACAGGAAGGGAGCAGGAACAGCCTCCACATGTCAGCTTCACCATGTATAAAAGTGTTGCTAGGCTTTCCCTGTTAGGATTTGCATAACCTCTTAGAAGTAGAGGTGCACCGATATATTGGTCCATATCATATTGGCACTGATAAAAGGGAAATGACCTTATTGGCAATTGGCTTTTTTTGGCTGATGTGGCTGATAATGTCACCAATAAAGGCCCCGTGCATGTGCACAGCTGCAGCATGCACGCGGCCAGAAATTCAGCCTGACAGCTTGGAGAGCAGCATCTAGCTAATAAGTCTGTGGAGGGAAGGGGTTGGGAGGGAGCAGATCAAGGACCCCATGGTAAGGGAGGGAGGTGAGCAGGGGCAGAGGCAGGCACTTCGCAGCTGAAATAGAGTGGGGTGTGGGACAGAGCTGTGGGTAGCTTGTCCACGGGGGCACAGCGGTTTGGCTCCCAACCGCTGCATGCACCCTGGGAGAGGCATGCTTCCCAGATTTTTGTGTTGGGTGAGGGTGAGCTACTCCAGGCTTAGGTCCAGGGGCTGTGTTGGCCTCTTCTCAGCAGAGTGGCTGGGCCAGGGCTGCATTTGGGGCAGGTGGGGGTGGAATAGGCAGCAGTGGTGCTGGGGGGGAGGACTATGGGGGAGGACCCCAAAATTCACTGTAGCTCCCCTGTAGCCCCCCTCCCAGTGCCACCACCACCCACCTCAAGCACAGCCCCAGCCCCCCCCACCAGGAAGAGGCCAGTGCAGCCCCCAGCCCCAGCAGACAGCCGGCAGCCTTTCCTCACCCTGTGCACAAATCCAGGGGACACAAGCCTCCCATGCCTCCTCTGGGGTGTGCACAGCAGCAGAAGCCACCCCTTGTGCCACCTGGATGAGCCACCCATGACTCTGTCCCATGCCCCACCCTGCCTTGCCTGGGCAGCCCCAGCCCCACTCCCTCCCTCAACATAGGGGCTTTGATCTTCCCTCCACCCCCTCCTGACTTACCAGCCAGATGCTGTTCTCTAAGCTGCCAGGTTACATTTCAGCAATCAGATCGGTATCAGCTGATATTTTTGATTTAAAAATCAGCCATTGGTATCAGCTAAAAAAATCTTTATCGGTGCACCCCTACTTGGGAGTGCTCAAATGGAGGGCTTCAAAGAAGTGTAAAATATTACTGTGATTTACTCTGCCACTACAGTAGTCCTGTAGTGGCAGTCTTGGCTTTCTTTTTAAATCTTCAAAGAAATAGTGGCAAGGGGGTAGTGCTTGTGGACTCTGGTCTCATACAGAATTATAGTACAGTTCCTCCAGCCTTAACCTCCTGCTACTTTTTGCACAAGATAATGGAGCTTTATTGTAGGACTGACTGACAAAACCTGCATTTTCATTGTGCAAATGGCACCATCATTACTGACAAAATGCAAAGGTTTATATTGGGAGAAAGCTGCACCTCCAGTTTGCTGCGATGAGTGAATGTTAAAGGGCTGATGTGCTGAGAGCTTCCCCAGCTAATGGATCAGGATTTTTACAGGCAGGAGAGATCTGCTGTAGTCAGCGTGGTAAATCTGTAGTGACAGACGTTTGTTCTATATTTGTGAATGACCTGATTTGGCATGCATGCAGTTCATTCTACTGACAATAATGGAAACATGGTGTGAGACAGAGGGGGAAATAAAGCTATGGTTAAAGTGAAGCTTATAAAATGATAAATGTTTTAGTATAAAATATTTTCCCCACCTTAATTTCATGACTTGTTAAGAAAAACAAACCCTTTGAATAGGGCTTTCAGCTGCCTCTTGTTCTGTCTCCTTCACCTACCTCTAAGCCTCAGAGATGAGTTTAAGACCTCTGTCAAGACTCTACTAAAGGCTTTCTCCTGATTTGAGAGGACCTTTGGAATTTGTCAAACTATCCTCCCTGCCTGCTGCCATCCTGTAGCTCTGCTATATTTGTCCCTGTGGGGTAAGATCTAGGCACTATGTTGAAAAGAATCACTTTGTCTTCATGTTACTTTGTCACTGCATTGGAGGGAGGAGAGAGGAGGATTTCCCAATAAAGAAATAGCTTGGAGAGGAGGGTGCTCAGAACGTTTTAAGATGCACTTAAGGTATGGAAGAATAGCACCATCAGCAGAGAGAGTTTGTTCGCTTTGCTCAGAATTATTGTATCTTCCATTTCCCCTCTCTTCTTCAGAAAAATAAATTCCTGAACTTCTTTGGCTTGGTACCAACTGTTCCCTTGGCTTTCCAACCTGAAAGGCTCACTAGGGATGTAGAAATTGCCGTGCACAATGGTTTGGAGAACAAATAACACATGCGTGCAGTCCAGCATTGAATTACAAGAAATATGGGGCATAACTCTTGATCCTGTTTTGACAAGTCCCTGACTGCTTAAAAGCTTTCCCCTCTCCCCCTCCCAAAATAAAATAAATCCCACACACACTTTCTTCCCACTTGGAGCATTATGTGACCATAATCATTTCTTGGATACAAGAAGGATGCCTTTTTTCTGTCAGCCACATTTGTCAGGGAGGGAGTGGCAGGGGCATCTTTTCTGTCAGCCTCACTTAAGGTCTGAGAGGAGTGGGAGTGTACTGTAATTTCCCTTGATGACTGTTCGGTGTGCTGGTGGCTCTGCTTGGAGCCCATAGTTCAAACTAGTAGTGGTGGGATAAAATTAAATGCCCCACTATGTGCAAACTGCTCCTTTTGGAGTACTGCATTATAACGCATTCTGAACACTTTACCTGTTATAATGCAGATTGGCCTTGCTTTTTAGACTATTATTGAATGAAACTGCACGCCCCTGCCTACACAGGCAAGAGAAACCTCTGTTGTGTTACTGTTGGGGAACTGCTATTACACATGATCCCCTGACACAGCTATTTCAACCAGCCTTAACAAATGGAAAACTCAGGCTGGAAGAACAGGACGTAACTGTGAACAGTGTGATATAGCTCTTTGGGGCATTGATTGTGCTTGCTTCTCTGTCTCTGCAATGTCCAGAACAACAGAGCCACAACCCTAACTTGAGGACTCTGGGTACTAAAATAATATACAGGTAGTACTCAGGCATGCTCTGGAATCGTTTCCCAGAGGAAGTGGAATAAAGCCCCATCACTGAAATAATGTAAAACCACGCTGGGCAAAACTCTGCACAACATACTGTCAGGAGAAATGCTGCACTGGCAGGAAGATGGAAAAAAAGAATAAAGGAGGGGATGCCTAACATGGTTGTTTTGGAGTAATTTGACTCTAATGTAAAAATGTATTAGACAAGCAATGTTCAGCCTTACATTATCATTCCATTCTGGGGTAAAGATACCCCTCAGAAAGTGAAGGGCTGTTTAACCCCCATGTCCCTCAACAAGTTAACTGCTTTCTTATCCTCTCTTTGAACTCTTCAAACCACCTTCACCTCTCTCAGCAGTGTCCCCTACCCTTTTCCCTTCCTACCCCTTTTCCCATGCTTTGTATTTAAATTACTTTATTCCTTCCTGTTTAGTAACCTTGCCCTTTGCAAGGCCATTCATAGCATCTGATGCAATAGTCCATTGCCTATAAAAGCATATGCGTTTCTGAATGACTTAGAGTATTAAAGTGCTCTGCTGCATGTCTACTCCTCTTGGCTAAGTACAGTCAAAAAGCCTGAGACTGAATTGATTCAATTTAGGCACCTTCCTCTCAGCTGCATAGGTTGAGCGGATAAAAACTGAATTGACATTCTGTTTGCAATTGGGAAAGGCTGGAGGAGGAGGCCTGTACTGACCCAGGCCAGTAGGCAAGGTGTGCTGGAGCATAGTTTCTCAACCTGTGGTATGCATACCCCTGGGGGTATGCAAGACACAGGTAGGGGGTATACAGGTACCCACAAACTCTCTCTCTCTTTCTCTCTCACACCCTCTTTTCCTCTGTCTCTTGCCCCTTCCTCCTCTCAAAACTATGGCAAAAAATTTGGTGTGCTGTGCATTGCGCAGTGCTTTAAATTCCCCAGTAATAATTTTGTGTTCAGCCCTCCTAGCTTTGGCCAACATCACCTCTAGCCCAGGTACAAACTTGAGTTATGCACCCTTGGTGTAAAAGGTGGCAACCCTACCCACACCATATCAGGCATCTGTCATATCATGGCCTTATATACACAGCCCTTCTTCCAATATATGGCACACATTAGTCTGTAAATATAAAATTCCCTGGAAAATTGAGTGTTATTTATTAAAATTTTCAGAAGTTAGGGGGTACTTGCTACTTAAAAGGTTGAGAAACACTGTGCTAGAGCACATCTCCCTGCCTGCCAGCCACTGCCAGCCCAGCCAAGCATTCCCAAACCTGTGCTGTCCCCCCACAGGGGGTTAAGAAGCCCCCTGGCTGGGTGCCCATCTTGGGGGAGCCTCCCCCTCAGGAGGTTTCCCCAGCCCAGGAAGCCCTGGGGAACTGAGGGCAATTTCCCCCCATTCCTGATTGCTTCAGCCACTACCATAGGAGCAAGGGAGAAGTCCTCCTGGCCAGGTGCCCGCCCATGCAACCCAGCATGGGGGCACTGGGGAACCCCCACCTTTTGTGGGGAGTGGTTCCTCCACCCCAGTCCAGTGTCCAGTCCAGCCTTGGGCAGCCCCAGGGAGCTGAGAGGAGTTCTTCCCTTCCCCAACCCCAACCCCTTGCTTTAGCTGCTGCGAAGCTCAGGGGTAGCCCAGGGAGTGTGGAGGAGCAGGAGAATTCCCCTCTACCCCTCGGGCTATCCCTGAGCCTTGCAGCAGCTAAGGCAAAACTGGCTGTGGAGGAGCGGACGAATTTCCCTCCACTCCCTGAAGCTGTCTGAGATGCACAGTGCCTGACACAAGCAGCAATGAAGTTTGGGAGGGGAAGACTTCCTCTCAGCTCCCTGGGGCTCCCCTGGGCAGGGGCTCCCTGGTGCCCCCATGCTGGGCTTCAGGGGCAGGCGCCTGGCCTGGAGGACTTCTCTCCCTCCTGTGGCAGCCACTGAAGCAATCAGCGACTGGGAGAGGGCTGCCAGTCTGAAAAGGGCTGGGGCTTTCCCTCCTCCTTTGATTTTTACTGTCAAAGTTCTCAGCTGCACATGACTAGTATTGGTCATTTCCAGGTGCCTTTACTAGCAGGGTGAGCACTGGATCCTGCAACGTGTTGTTTATTGTCATTTAGTGCAGGGGTGGCCAACCTGCGGCATGGGTGCCTCAAGTGGTACAGGCAGCTTCTGCGTGTTGCATGTAGTAGATCGGGAAGGGAACAGACAGCACAGGGGCAGATACAACAAGAAGCAGAAAGCAAAGCAACAAATCAAACAGGGACCACAGAGAAGGAAGCAGGGCAAAAGATCAGGCAGGGAGCACAGGACTGGATGCAGAAAGCAGAGTAGCTGTCGGGGGATTGGGCAGGGGAAGGGGAATCAGAGTGCACTTGGAGAGGGTGCTAATTTGAGGGTGCTGAGCTAATTTGTGACATGCCTATAAGAAAGGTTGGATCCCACTGGGTTAGTGTTGTTTTATCTGTGTTATGGTAGTACCTAATCACAGAGCAGAACCCAACTGAGCAAGGCACTGTAGAAAAAGAACAAAAAGACAGTCTTTTGTCCAAGTTTATCAGTTAAGTAATCAACCTGAGCCCACCTTTATTTCACAATGTGCAAACTACTGCCCTATAACACATATCAGCTACTTTTGTGAAGTTAATTTTCCATGTGCATTTCACTCTGTAGTTGGTAGTGGACAGTTGAATGCACTCAACATATTGGCTTTCTGTTACTTACATCTTTCTGACCAGAGCAGGTAAATAATTCATTCTGAATAATACCAGTTAAGAATTTTACTATTTGTCACTGAATAAATTAATTGGTGACACTTCTGATTGTTCAGTCATCTCTGATAGCCAACTGGAATAGAGCAAATTATTATCTGATGATTTGTTCCTGCCAAATGTTAAATAATTGTTTGTCTCTCTCTTTTTCTTAAACAACTAATTTATGAATAGTGCTTGGTAATATTCCGGTTTTTGTTAGTGGAATGGCAAATATAAATCCTTTACCCAGTACTTCACCTAAGTATCATTTCTTTTCATGTTCAGAGAGCTTTACAAACATTAAATGAAGATTAGAACACTGTAAGAAGAGTGATTTCCCTTTCATCCAATACCAGTATTGCCTCTCTGCTGAGTGGTAACATAATTGTGGATGGTTTTGATGGATTCTGGTGCATTCCAAGAATAATCTGCTTTATTTATGTATATATACTATTCTTACAACAAGACAGTCAAAAATCACACAGGCAAACCTTCCTTTAGGGAATTTCAGTCCAACACCAGTATTCCCTTCCCAAGGAATACACCTCAAGAATTGATTCTGATCAGAGACCAAGGCAGAGACATAAGTCTCCTGCTGCTGGTGCAGCTTCCTCCCCACACCAAAATCTGCATGTCCCAAACCTTATATACCCAAAACCAACCAGCACACAGGAAACAACAGCTTCAAAGTCTGTTATTATTTGGTATTTACCAGAGCAGCACTATGCTGATTGTACTGAAGATACTCAGACATAGTGGACAGACAAATTTCTGGCTGTTGGATAGCAGGTTGAAAGTAGAACTAGGATTAGGATATAAGGCAAACACCTGTTGAAATCAATGGAGAATATTTCCACTGAATTGGTTCGGTATCCTGGGCCTTAGGAGTTTGCTGGTGCCAAACCCAACCTCAAACCACTAGACCTTGCTACCTCTCTGTTAGGAAGATTATTATCTTGTATCAGTTTGGAGGCCAAGGGTTTGACCTGTTCACTCCTATCTGTTGGCAATAGATCAGGTAACTTTAGCTTCCTGTGCCTGATGGATTAACGTGCTAAATGTGAGTGGAATAGCATGCCAGTAATACGTTGTATCCAATTACAGGGCACAGCTTCTATTATGTCAGTGGAATGAGTGGTATGCTTCCATTCACACTGTGTCAAGTACAGAGCCCAGAGTCTCAGTACTTGGAAGGAGCTGCTATTGGCAAGGTGACATTGAAAAAGTTTGACTAAACTATTTGAAGTAATATTGAATGTCCAACTACAACCCAAAAAGACAAGTAAAATTGCACCTGTTAGTTGGTCTCAAGCATTGGCGATGTGTTGGGGGGGCCTAGAAGGACACATGCTCTCTGCCCCCCCCACCCAAATTTCTGCTTCGATAGGGTGTGGGGCATGAGGCTACAGCCTGGCCAAAGCCAGGGCCTGGCAGCAGTGGGGGTGCAGCGGCAGTATGATTTCTGTGCCAATGGCAGGGTGTGGGGCTGCAGCCCAGCTGGACCCAATACCTGGCAACAGTGGGGGCGGTGGCAGTAGTGGCGTGTAGTTATGCACCCCCCCCCCCACCGTGGCAGCAGCACAGAGTTGTGCCACCCCCACCCCCAGTGTCAGCACTTGCATGTCGCCTGTGGTTTCAGGGGCAGATTCAGTGGGGCACACTGGTGCACTTGTACCCCCATTTGATTCCTGCTCCACCTAAACTTAAGAAACAACTGTGTGGGAGGCAGTGCAGAGAGAGTTAATTGACTTCATGGCTCATTATCTTCTCCCTTATTCCTGTTAATCTCTCCACTCCACAAGTGTTAATGACCTTCTGTCCTTCTTAATGTTCTTGATGTTGCATTATTCAAACTGTCCTTTCTTCTGCAGTTGTACTGTCTGTTAGCCCTTCCTGGTAATCACTCTGTTATTTTACAGGACTGTAGACTTTTTTTAGCTTGGGTGTGGTAATATTAACTCAGGTGCAAAAATGAACAACAGTGAAGTATTGGAGACACTGTCAAGATGCTCAAGAAAGTCAGATTTTTTTTTATGAATCTGAAAAACAGATGTACATTTAACTATAATGACTACAGGACTAATAATATGATGGCCTTTGACTATTTTTTGCCTAGTTGGTTGTGTTTTTTTTAAGATTTATATATACTCCAGCAAATTAGTTCACATTCCAATAGTTAGATTTGTTTTTGCTTTCATCTTGCACTGAATAATATAGTGCTATCACATTAGTAAATCTTCTGGTTTCTTTTTAACTGGAGAAAAATATGTGCTGTTTATGTAATTTTTTTCATAGATTTCATAGACATTCGGGGCTGGAAGGGACCTCATGAAGTCATTGGGTTCAGTCCTCCCCTCCCCCCGCCCAATATGTGGGAAGTCAGCTGGGCTGAAGTGACCCCAGCAAGAAATATATACATCTGTTTTTTGAAAGAGTCCAGAATAGGTACTTGCACCACCTCTGGGGGGAGTTTGTTCCAGACCCTGGGCACACGCACCATAAAGAACATTTTTCTTATATCTAGTCTAAATCGGCTTTCCTGGAGTTTATGGCCATTAGACTTTGTTATGCCTTGGGGAACTCTGGTGAACAGCTGTTCTCCCAGGTCCTGATGTACCCCTCTTATGTAATTGTAGGCTGCCATCAAGACCCCCCATAGTCTTCTCTTCTCCAGACTGAAGAGTCCCAAGTCCCTCAGCCTCTTCTTGTATGGCCTTCCCTCCAGGCCATGGATCATATGAGTGGCTCTCCTCTGGACTCTCTCAAGCTTCTCCACATCCTTCCCGAAGTGGGGGGCCCCAATACTGGATGCAGTACTCCAGCTGTGGTCTCACCAGGGCTGAGTAAAGTGGGAGGATGACTTCCCTGGTTTTGCTTGAGATGCATCGGTGGATGCAAGCCAGAGTTTGGTTAGCTTTGCCTGCCACAGCATCACATTGGTGGCTCATATTCATCTTGTGGTCAGTCAAGACCCCCAAGTCCCTTTTGGTCATGGTGCTAGCAAGCGTAGCACTGTTGAGCCTGTAAGTGTGCTGGGAGTTCTTCCTACTGAGGTGCAGCACATTACACTTCTCTGCACTGACGGCCATCAGGTTTTGGTTGGCCCACCTTGACAGTATGTCCAAATTGGCCTGTATCCCTAGCCTGTCCTGTGGTGTAACCACCCTCCCCCATAATTTGGTATCATCCATGAATATATAATAATATGCCATACCACCTGCACCCCACTTTTCAGAATCCTAGATTTTGTCCATGAATTGTAGCACAAATACGAATTAAGTACGGAAAGCTAAATTCACCTCCAGTGTGACTCCATCAACTTTCATTATATCATACCAGGGACAAATCAGGAGCATATATGTGAACGTACTACTTTGCATGCAGTAAAAACAGACAACCGAAGCTTTAATTTTCTCAGCTTTTGTTTTGAAGGTAAACCTCTCTGTCTATCCAGTTCATTCCTTGCTAAGCAAGCAACTTCAGCTTTACTGGCAAAGTTCACTGTTGTCAAATGTTGTCAAGTTTCCACAGAGGTCACTTGACAACAATGTGCATCCTCCATTGTACTTGTCTGTGCTTGCAGTATGGTTGTCACATCAACCCCATCTGTTTTATACTGACACTTTGGAAGGCTGAAACCAGGAAGGTGATTGGTAGGATTGGTAGATATAGAATATTTTTGTTGCCATTGCTGGAAATGATTCCTTTCACCAATGGAGTTCTATGTTGTTCTAATACATCATGTTGAACCACAGGATATCACCATAGAAGGGCTCGAGCAGTGATTCGCAACCCAGGGTAATGGGGTGTCACGGGATCCTTTTAAAGGGTGTGGGGTGTCATACAGCATTAGCAGTATTTGGTGTGCAAACACCTACACAGAGTTCTCAAGATAAACCCAGAGATTTCCAATCAGACTCCATTCTGACCTGTTGTGGTCTTTCTGAGCTCTATGCAACAAAATAATTGTTCTATTATTTTTCTGTAGTAAAAAAAATGAATGAAAGCTAAGAACTAGTATTATCTGAGGACTGCTTTGAGTTTAATCAGGAATGCCTTGAGTCGAAAGATGTTAAGAACCACTGGGTTAGAGAGATCCACTTACAGCAGTGGCATAGGACCTTTTCTAGTAGTTCGATAATTGTGTCCTCAGAATGGATCTGGGGTGTTGTAGCGTTGTTTAATACTGGCAGCTGTGTTAATGGGGTAGCATGCAACGCTCCTGATACGATGCACATGGTTAAGCACAGTTGCACATCAAAAAGTTTTGTGTGGGGGACGAACAGAACCAGACTAGTGTGCAGTATTCTGCAGCTCAGTAGCAGGGACATCGAGAGTATGTGAGCATGTGAATCCAGGCTTCAACCAGCTAGTTTACTGGGAAGGATCTAGCTTAGGCAGCTGTTTTCTTACACTGTCCAAGACAGGTCAAAGTCTGATCTAGTGTCACTCTGAAGAAAATGGGATGTGGCTCATCTTTTAGGTGCTGCCTATTTAAAGTTGCATTTTAGTGTTCAGGGAGCAGGAGCATTGTGCACGTGGAATTCACTTGTCAGTGTTGTGGTTGTACTGAGATGAATACCATCTGCTGCAACATTGAACCAGCTTAGCCAAGTTGGCTTTTAAGGTGGTGTCTCAATTAGAGGATGAGTAAGCGTGGGGTCATCTGCCTGGCTGACTTTTCATGAGTACATGGACAAGAAGTCATTGATGTACAGGTTGAATAACATGGGTGCCAGTACAGAATTGAATGGAGAATGGTTGACTTGTCTCCATGTGCTTGTTCTATTTCTCAGGTGTACCCTAAAAAGGCTGTTATGAAGGTATAGTGTTGTATTATCTATTATTGAAAAGTTGGACACTAACTAAATGAAGTGTTCTAAGTGTTGAGGCAGCAATCAAGGCCAGAAACCTGGCTAGGGTCTAAAGATTTGGCTGAAAGACATTTTTGATGTAAGTTGCCAGCACTAGAATATGGTCCTAGGCTGCTGACAGATGTAGTGGGGAAAAATGGTGGTTTACTGGAAGAGGAACTGCATCAGTTTCACCTGGCTCCCTAGCTTCTGTATATATCACACACTTCAGTGGGGCTTTTTGGTGTTTTTATCTGATAACTGCTTCAGTCTGACCCAGCCCCATAGCAGGGTTGCATAGCTAGCATGACTGCTATGGGGCTGTGCTGGGGTCATGCTCCATGCCTCAGACTAAAATGTGGACAGAGCTTGCTGGCATTGGAGCAAGGGTAAACAGAAGTGACAGGGACATGGTGGGAGAGATGTGAGGAAGGAGTGAGGGGGCCAAGACTAGAGCAGGAAAGAAGTGACATGGGGGAAAGATAGAGGGAGGTGGGTGAATGGGAGACAGGGGAGGGCCCAAGGCTTCAGGCGGGGAGAGGCTGGAGGTGCAGAAGTGGTGTGGGGCAGCAGGAGAACTTTATCTTAAAGGTTGTTCAACGAGCTTTAGATAAAGTGTTCCTGCCACCATTTTGAAGTGCAGGGACACTGATACACAAAATGCAGAAGCTGACTGGAGCACAGTAAGTATCACGCTCCATCAGATACAATTAATCAGGTCCATGGGCAACTGGTGCCTCCCGAGTCTGGGGGGCACCAGATTGCCGATGGGGACGTCCCCCAGTGGCCAATCGCTAACTGGGAGGGAGCAGGGGGGTCCCCAGCGGCCAATCACTGAGCCAGCAATGAAACCGGAAGTGGACTTTCACTGGCGCTTCCCATTTTGCGGCTGGCGCTCCCATGGAGTGCACAGCTGATCTCAGGGGGTGCACGTGGACCTGAGTGCACCCCTACGCATCACCAATGATCAGGTCTGCTCTGACACACTGTAATCACAGCGCATTGGAACAGCTTCTGCGCTCATGTATAGGTGCCCAACGATGTCAGCATAGTGATCTCAGGAAATCCAGTCAAGGGCTAGATGTATCTACACAGACTTGGCAAACATTCCTTTGTCAGCTCTCTGTCATGTTTTCTGGCAACCTTCTGATTTCATAGGTACTTAAGAGCATCCAGAGATGTTGTGCTAATACAGGTCATTTAATTAGGTGAAACATTAGTCTGAACTGCTATGTAAAACTGAGTGCAGCATTGTTGTGTATAAAGCAGTGAGATATCAAAAGGAGGAAGTAGTGACATATTGAATGCAGAATGATGTCTATCCTCTAACTTTCTAATTAAAATATACAAATACTACTACTGAATTCCAAAAGAACAATCACATTGATACAGTCAGATTAAATTTTAAAATCTATATATTTGTGTATGTGTACAAGTGTATGTGCATGCATGTGTGTACACTTGTATTAGAGCTGGTCAGAAATGCTTTCTTAGCAAATTTAAAAACAAAATCTTTCCATTTTTTTTCCTGTATTTGTTGCTTTTCTTGATAAATAATCAGAAACAAAAATATATTCAATTTTTGTATTGAAAAATGTTGCTCTTTTCCTTGCCAGTAATTTCAAGTAGCTCTGTACATATATGTCTGTGTGTATGCTTGGGCGCCCAGGAACATGAATGATGGATTTTGAAAAGCATTTGCACATCTAAGATGCTATTTAGATGTCAACTACTGGCTGGAGGCTGCTTTGGTACATAAGATCTGGGTGGGTACATGTTTTAGGATTATAGGAAAGTAGGGCTAGAAGGGGCATCGCAAGGTCATCTAGGCAGGATAATCCCTTAATAAACCATCCCAGCCATGTGTCGGCCTAACTTGGGCTTACACATTTCCAAGAAGATTCCACAACTTCTCTGTGTAGCCTGTTCCAACACTTGACCACTCTCACAGTCAGAAAATCCTTCCTAATGTCCAACCCAAATATCCTCTACTGCAGTTTGAGGCCATTGCTCCTAGTTCCATCCCTTACTGCTGTAGGGAAAAGCCCATCTCTATCCACTCCGTAATCACCCTTCAGGTTTCTGAAGATTGTTATTAATCCTCACCTCCTCTTCCCCTCAGTCTTCTGTTTACCAGTCTTTTTGGTGTCTGTTTCTCTTTGCTCTCATTTCTAAATCTAAGGTTGTTTATACACATGATCCAGGAGGCCTGGGGTGGGGTGGGGTAGGGGAAAGGGCACTTTTAGAGTACTCTAAGAACCGCTGTAATTAAAGTGCCTGGAGTGTCATGTGTCTCAGTGTCCCCATGCTGGAAAATCGCAGCAGGAGCGCTTTAACTAAAGCTCATTGAACGAGCTTTAGTTAAAGCACCCCCACCACCATTTTTCAGCACAGGGACACTGAGGCACGTGACACTAGAGTCTGCTGGAGCACGGTAATTGCCACATTCCAGCAGACTCAATTAATCAATCTGCTCTGATGTGTTGTAATTACAGCACATCGGAGCAGCCACAATGTACGTGTGTAGCTGTGTAGCTGGCCTAAATGACTAGATAGTTTTTGGCAAGCAGTGAAAAACCTCCGTGGAACTATCTTATTTCTTAGCCTTATTTGAAATGTTTTGCCCCTCATCCCTAGCATCTTCATGAGTTTCAAAGTACCCCACATGGAAAGGCCTAGGGCTCATATGGGAAAATATGAGACTCACTGTAATCTCAACTATAGCTTCACTGGGTACCATAATTGCCAAAGATATTTTATAATCTTCACAATTGGAAAGTAAGCTTTAATCAGAACCCATGTCTACAGCAGACAGATGTTATATCTCTGATGCTTTTGACCTGTGTTTCAAAACTGCATCCCATTTGGTCTTCCCAGTAAGTATAGCTTTCACTTACTGCAAGAATTAGGGTAACTTTAGTTGGAGAAATAGCTGTAGGAAATGTTGATTTTTTTTTTTATTATTATTTTTTTTAACATCAGTCATACTGTTTCTGCTAATTACATTGGCCATATTAATGGCACAGACTGCTCATTTTCAGGCTCTGTAGGAAAGACTACCCAGAGAGGCGTTATTCCTCTCAATGCAGTGTCAGATGTCACCCTGTGGGATATTAAAGCCAAGTCAAGACTGTGTTGAAAAATATTTTCTTTTTCGGTACAGTAACTCATATAGCACTAGATTGCATTAAAAAGAAATCCCTTTGCAGAAGAAATGTTAATGTGGGCGGCCAAATGGGAGAGATTTTCCATAGTTCACCATTAATGTAAGACCTCGGCTTCACTGAATGGGCTGTCTTCTAATGAACAGCTCTTTAATGAGCACAAAGAATCAACATTTCATATCTATACTACAGACAATAAAGTTTGGAAAGGTTTTTCCCTTGGTTTAATTTTTTTTAAAATATAAGCACTAATTGGCTCTAAATAAAACAGGATAGAACACAATAGATTTATGCTTTTTTTGAGAAACAATACCAGATCTTGGGCATTCAGAGAAACAGGCTCCCCTTTTATGAGGTAATTATGATTTAGTGTTTACTGTCTCCCTGTTGAGTCTGTGGGTTGCTTTTAAAGTGACTCTGGGATGAATGTCAAAAATGGAATTTACAGTCAAACCTTTTCAACATGTAAAATGCAAGAGACATTTATTATTTTTCTAAATAATATTTCTTCCGTGGGTCTATGTTGCTTTTTTCTGAAACAACACCTATAAACTTACCTCTATGGAAAGGTTGCTGTATCATCAGAAAATAAGTGTTTTTGGAAGTGCTTGTAAAGGTCCACATAGATTTAAACATTTCCTTTAATTATAATGACTGTTGTCTTTCACAGCTCAGTTCTCCCTGTCATTTAGAAATTGGCTTTGGTTGATTAAACTTGATCCTCCTGGAGGGTGGGCATGTACATGCCAGCTTGCCATTTGGTGTTTTGTTTCCCATTTTATTTTGGGAGAAGAGTTTAATGGGGTTTTGCTTCATCTCTAAGGGTCTGATCCAGTGGGATATTGTTCCAAGAAGAAGGATTGCTAGGAAGAGATGGGATCCACCTAATGAAGAATGGGAAGAGCATCTTCGCAGACAGGCTTACAAACCCAGTGAGGAGGGCTTTAAACTAGGTTTGCCACGGGATGGAGAACAAAGCCCAGAGGTAAGTGGGTAAGCAGGTGACCTGGAGGAAGGACAAGGAGGAGGGAGCAACAGGGGAGGTCTTCTCATTTTTTCTGACAAAGTAGGGCAATTGGCTAGTTAACTCAGGTTTCTATACACGAATGCACGGAGCCTGGGAAACAAGTAGGAAGAATTGGAAGTCCTTGCACAGTCACAGAACTATGATGTGATTGGAATAACAGAGACTTGGTGGGATAGGTCACATGACTGGAGTATGATGGATGGGTACAAACTTTTCAAGAAGGACAGGTTAGGGAGAAGAGGAGGAGGAGTTGTGCTTTATGTGAAAGAGCTGTATGATTGCTCAGAGCTGTGGTATGAAACTAGAGATAGGCCTGTCAAAAGTCTCTGGGTTAGAGTCAGAGGGGAGAGCAACAAAGGTAATGTCATAGTGCGGGGCTGCTCTAGACCACCAGACCAGGAGCATGAGGTAGAAGATGTTTTCTTCAGCAGCTAGTGAAAGTTTCCTGATCACAGGCCCTGGTTCTCATGGGGGGCTTGAATGACCCTGACATCTTCTGGGAGAGCCATTCAGCAGTACACAGGCAATCCAGGAAGGTTTTGGAGAGTAGTGGAGAGGCCAACTAGGGGCCATGCTCTTCTTGACCTCTTGGTCACAAACAGGGAAGCCTTGGTGGGGTATATAAAAGTGGATGGCAATTTGGGCAGCAACAACCATGAGCTGATTGAGTTCAGAATCGTGAAGAAAGGAAAGAAGGAGAACAGTGGAGTAAGGACCCTGGACTTCAGAAAAGCAGACTTTGACTCAGGGAACTGATGGGTACAGGAACCAACTATCCTGATGTGCAGAAGGACTAGCAAGTATGGCAGAAGACCAGCTTGGCTTAGCTAAAACACAAAAAGGAAGCTTACAGTAAGTGGAAACTTGGACAAACACTAGGGAGGAGTATAAGAGTAGTACTCACGCATGCAAGGCTGAAAATAGGAAGGCTAAAGGGCAATTGGAATTGCAGCTAGCAAGGAACATGTAGGGTAATAAAAAGTGTTTCTACAAGTATGTCAGCAACAAGAATAAGATCCAGGAAAGCGCAGGTCCCTTACTGAATGAGGGAGGCAACCTAGTGACAGATGATGCAGAAAAGGCTGAAGTGCTCAATGCCTTTTTTTTACCTCGGTCTTCACAGGCAAGGTCAGCTCCCAGCCTACTGCCCCGGAAGCACAGGTTGGGGAGGAAGTGAGCAGCCGGTATTGGAGAAAGAACAGGTTAGGGATTATTTAGAAAAGTGTGATGTGTACAAGTCCATGGGGCCAGACACAATGCACCCAAGGGTGCTGAGGGAGTTGGGAAATGTGATTGCAGAGCTGCTGGCCATTATCTTTGGTGATTAAGAGAGGTCCTGGATGATTGGAAAAGAACAAATATAGTGCCCAATTTTAAGTAAGGGAAGGAGGAGGATCTGGAGAACTACAGACCAGTCTCTACCACTTCACTTCTGTCACTAGAAAAATTATGGAGCAGATCCTCAAGGAATCCATTTCTAAGGACTTAGAGGAGAAGAAAGTGATTAGCAGGGAACCAGGTTTTCTGTTTGCTGTGAGAAAATGCAGAAAAATGCAGATTTTCTCTTTGAAAGGAGAAAATAACAGATTTTAACCTTTAAAGGAGAAAGACATGGGAAACCACAGGTTTTCCTTTGCAGGCTGGCCAAGTTCCAGACTGCTTGTGGCTACAGGGAGAAGGGCAACTGGTGGCAGGGGGTTTCACATGCATGTATGTATGAACATGTGCATGGCAGCCAAGCAGTGGTGGAGAGCAGCTCCTGCAGCTCACTCCTGGTAACTCTGTTGAGCAGGTGCGGGGGGCAGGTGTGGAAGGGGCACAGGCCACATGGGGGGGCAGTGGGTACAGGCGATGCAGCAGGAGATGGGTGTGGGGGGGATGGCAACGACATGTGTCCTCTAAAATTTTTGTGCCCACAGAGAGATGCGGGGCTGCAGCAAAGCTGGGTCAGCTCCAGGCAGGAACCCCCTCCACGGCCATCAGCAGGCACCCCCTGCTCACCCAGCAGAACTGGGATGCACACCTCTGTGCTGCTGCTGCTTCCTTGCCTCACCATAGCAGCATGGCGCTTCTTCCAGTGCCAGGTCCTGCTCACTGGGCCATGAAGATGGCTCCTCCTGATCTGGTCTGCACCTGCTGCAGCCCTGTGCCCTGCTATGGGTGCAAAAATCCCTGTGCCCCCCTGTTGTATCACCTGTGGCCCCCGCACCTTCCCCCACACACCCACTCCCTTTCTCACACATGGCAGGGCTGGGAGCATGGGGCAGTAGGTCAGGAAAGAGGGGCACCAGCAGGGCTTGCAAGGACTATGGGTCAGGAGTGAGGGGCACTAGCAGAGCCAGGGGGATGTAGATTGGGAGTGAGGGGCACCAGAGGGCTGGGGGGGCTGGGGGTCAGATTGAGGGGCACCAGCAGGCCCAGGGGGCTGTGGGTAAGGAGTGAGGGGCATCAGCAGGGCCAGGGGGCTGGGGCTTGGAAGTGAGGGATGGGCAGGGGCTGGGTACCGGCGTATCAGGCCTGCTCAGCACCACAAAGCAGCAGGGGGGACAGCTGCAGTTGGACCTGCGTCCTGGTGAATGAAGGGGGCAGGGGAAGCTCTGATAATCCATGCAAAAAAAACCAATATCAAATTCCAAAATTTATAGGTATTTAGAATTTATTATATTGATTGAGGTACTAGTAGGCTTCCAAATTGCTTTAAAATGGTAAATATATTGATAAAACATTGTGTTCAACTGATATAGTAGTGCTTTATTTTAATTGCAGGAAAATACAGATTTTGGGATTTTTAATCAAAGAATTTGCAATTCTTCAACAGAGAAAGTGGTCATTAGGAACAGTCAGCATAGATTCACTGAGGGCAAATCATTCTTGACCAACCTGATTGCTTTCTGTGATGAGATGACTGGCTCTGTGGATGTAGGGAGAGCAGTGGACGTGACATACCTTGACTTCTGATACACTCTCCCACAACATTTTTACATGAATGGACTGTAAAGTGGACAGAAAATTGGCTGAACAGTTGGGCTCACAGGATGGCTTAATCAATGGCTTAATGTCTACTTGGCAGCAGGTATCAAGTGGAATGCCCCAAGGGCGGTCCTGGGGCCAGTTTTGTTCAATATCTTCATTAATAATGTGGAAGATGGGAAGGAGTGCAACCTTCAGCAAATTTTAAGTTGACATGAAGCTGGAGGGAGTCATAGATACACTAGAGAGTAGGCTAGGATTCAGAGAGACCTTGACAAAATGGAGGTTTGGGCCAAAAGAAATCTTATGAGGTTCAGTAAGGACAAGTGCAATGTCCTGCACTTATGATGCAACAATCCCATGCAGCAGTACAGACTGGGGACTGATTGGCTAAGCAGCAGCTCTGCAGAAAAGGACCAAGGGATTACAGAGGACAAGAAGCTCAACGTGAGTCAACAGTGTGCCCTTGTTGCCAAGAAGTTTAGATTAGACATTAAGAAAAACTTTCTCACAAGGAGGGTAGTAAAGCATTGGAACAGGCTATCCAGAGCCATTGTGACATCTCCATCCTTGACAAAGCTTGGTTGGCATAATCTAGATGGGAATGGTTCTGCTTTGAGTAGTGGGTGGACTACATAACCTCCTGGGATGTCTGTACATGAGTCAGAAGGCTTCCCCAATGCACTGTAATTACAGCATGTTGGTGCAGACTCAATCAAGTCTGTTGGAGCATGCTAATTACCAGGGGTCTTGGTTTTCTCTTGCAAAAAAAAAAAATCCCCAATTTTTGGATTAAAAAAAGTAACCCGAAACCCACATTTTTGCATGATTAAAATGAAATGCCACTAAGATATATATATAGTGGTGTTTCATTCTGATCACGGGAAAATGTGAATTTTGGATTGCGTTTTTGATCCAAAAACTGGGGATATTTTTTTTTTTTATCAGAGAAAATACTCCAGCCACCCTCCATGTCTCATGTATCAGCATCCCCGCACTTCAAAATTGTGGTGGGAACACTACCTCAAGCTCATTTGGCAAGGTTTGACAGGGTCAAAGTGCCCCCACCACCATTTTGAATCATGGGGATGCTCATACTGAGAACTTTAATTAGAGTGGCTCTTGTAGCTGCTCTAATTAAAACATGTCCCCCTCCGCCCCCGCACACCCAGAGCACATGTAAAAATTCTGCAGCGGTCTCTTCTCACCCTAATTTTTCTATGATTCTGTCATTCCAATCCCAGTGAAGTTAACAGGACGCAGAAGCCAGTCCTACATTTTGAACGGTAACATACTGTACATATGCAAGCCACTTCATCCCCATTCACAACTCCTTCATTCAAGAAAAGGGTACCTGACACCCACTGTTGAACTAAAAAGAACATCCTCTCCATTGGAGAGAAGTACATTGTCCTCAAGTCCATGGGAGGAAGATTTATCCTTTCACTTTTCCATGGGCTTCTTCTCTTGGCTGATGGTTTCTATTTTATCATGTATCTTTGGATTTCTTTTATTCTGTCTAAATAGGCTGACTAACCAGTGCTTCAAACTATGTATTATTTTTATTTGTTTGTTTGTTTGTGTGCTGCCTGTGCTGCCTATGCCTCCCTTCCCAGCAAAGGCTCAGGGCAGCTTACAGTAAAAAAAACAGAAAACCTGAAAAAGACAACTAGAATAAATAAAATAAAATAAAGCAGAGACCCGCTAAATGACATCTCAGACTAGCTTGGACCTTTCTAAAGGTCTTGCAGCAGTTCCAAAAGATGTCGAGGCTCAGGCTCTGGCAGGTCTCAAGAGGGAGGAGGGATTTCCAGAGCAACTTCTGAGAAGAACCTCCCATGCATTTTTGTAAAGCGGACTTGGCATACAGAAGTACTTACAGGAGGTTGCTCTTATCTGACCTTAGGGATTGCAATAGTGTGCAAGGGAGAAGCCAGTCCCTTAGGTGTATAGGACCCAGGCAGCTTAGATGAAAATTAGCGCCTTTGAATTGTGTCCAGAAAGCTACTGGGAGCCAGTGATGGTGCTGGAGGACTGAAGTTATGTGCTTCTGGGGACCTACCTTTGTCAGGAGGTCGGCTGCTACATTCTGCACTAGCTACAGCTTCCAGATGGTCTTCAAAGGCAGCCACATGTAGAGTGCATTACAGTATTCTAGCCCTGATAAGGCACAGATGATGGTGGCTTGATCAGAGTATAGAGGAAAGGGTCATGGCCTTCTCACTAGATGGAGCTGATGGAAGGCACTCCTAGCCACAGCCATCACCTGAGTATCCAGGTTTCGCAGAGGATCCAGGAGTACCTCAAGGTTGTAAACCTGAGTAACAAAGGGAGGCTGAACTCCATCAATGATCCAGTCTCCCCACCAAGTCAAGTGATCTACCCACCATCGTCACCTCTGTCTTGTCTGGATTCAATTTCAATTTGTTTACCTACATCTAGTCCCTAACTGAAGCCAGGCACTAGGAGAGAATTAAGACTGGATTTGGGGTCAGAAGAAGTAGAGCTTGGTGTCACCTGCATGCTAATGGTATCTCATTCCAAATCTCTGTACAGTTTCATCCAGTGGCCTCATATGCACATTGAACAGGATGGAAGATAAAGATTGAGTTCTAGGAGACCCCACAGGAATGGTCCTGAGAGGATGATGAGCATTCACACATCACCACTCTGCTGGGAAAGAGCTGAACCAATTTAGCACCAGGAGTTCAATGGCAGGGAGCTAGCTGTCCTATCACATGCCACGCCACTGCCTTCCCCACCAGCTGGCACCACAGATCCAGCTTGGCAGGAGCCCCATGGTCTGGGTCTAGCTCTGGTCCCAGGGTGAGCTTGACACCCCTGCTGTAGATGGTACAGATTCACACAGATTCACAGAAGTTTAGGGCTGGAAGGGGCCTCATGAGATCATTGGGTCCAGCCCCCTTGCTCTGGGCAGGAAAGACTGCTGGGGTCAAATAACACCAGCAAGGTGTGTGTCCAGTCTCCTTTTGAAGATCTCCAGGGTAGATGCCTGCACCACGCCCTTTGGGAGTCTATTCCAGAGTTTTGCCACATGAACCATGAAGAAGTTTTTCCTTATATCCAGTCTGAAACCTTCTAGGAGTGTATGATGGTTGCTCCTGGTTTTCCCCTGGGGCACTTTGATGAATAATTGTTCTCCTAATCCCTCATGCTCTCCGCAGATATATTTGTAAGCTGCCACCAAATCCCCCCGAAGTCTTCTCTTTTTTAGGCTGAATAGTCCCATA
This sequence comes from Crocodylus siamensis, assembly GCF_052110815.1. Classification (NCBI taxonomy): domain Eukaryota; kingdom Metazoa; phylum Chordata; order Crocodylia; family Crocodylidae; genus Crocodylus; species Crocodylus siamensis. Next base: position 134,652,836 of record NC_143397.1, read on the forward strand.
TCTGTCAGCCTTTCCTCGTATGGCTTGCTCTTCAGGCTTCTAATCATATGAGTGGCTCTGCTCTGGACCCTCTCAAGCTTCTTCACAACCTTCTTGAAGTGTGGAACTCAGAACTGGATGCAGGACTCCAACTGTGGCCTCACCAATGCCGAGTAGAGTGGAAAAATAACTTCCTTATTTTTGCTTGAGATGCATCGGTGGATGCATGCCAGCATATTGTTTGCTCTGCTAGCTCTAGCATCACGCTGGTGGCTCATATTCATTTTATGGTCAATTATGACTGCCAGGTCCCTCTTGGATGCAAGTTTGTTGCCTGTAAGTTTGTTGCAGATTTTTCCTCCCCAGATGGAGCACTTTACACTCCTCAGTGTTGAACAGCATCTGGTTCTGATCCACCCGTCTAGCTAATCCATTTAGATCTGCCTGGATCACCAGCCTACCCTGATACGTGGCCACACTTCCCCACAGCTTAGTATCATCAGTGAATTTGTCAGTGTGCTTTTCACCCCCACATCCAGATGTTGGGGGTACAACAGAATGCTGGCACCTACTGTGGAGAGAACCATGAGAAGAAGGCCAAAGAAGCACATGGTGAAGTAAGAGGATGTATTGGGTAAAATAACAAAAATCCTGTGAACAGTGGAGCATATATGCTGGGATAAGAAGGTTTTGATGATCTTTTTTATTGGACCAACTGTATAGGTGGGAGAGATGTTAGACAAGTTTTTGATCAAAAAGTATCCTTCCTCAGTAAAACAGAGATTTCCAGTAAGATTGTTTGAATCTGAGAATCAGTCTGTGTGAATAATTGATTTTCAGATTTGGCTGCCAAACAAAATGACTGAAGATGAACAGGTTGAATCAAATCCAAGCATTTCTTTCTTGTTTGGCCTGAAACATTTTGCGTGATCACAAAAGTTTTTTCCAAAATAAGAGAAAAAGAAAGGTTCTGTTCACAAAAGCAGTAGCAGTGGATCCTACATCCAATCACTCAAACATGAATCAGTCTGGATCAGATAGAGGGGGAAGAGATTTGAGTAAAGAAAGGATAAAAGTTAGATTCAGACAAACAGAGGAGAGCGCTGTGAAGGCACTGTTTCTTTCCATGGAACTCCAAAGAAGGATAAAATAACCAACATGAAAAGCTGCACAGGTAGGGAGTAAGATGACAAGATCTGAGAAGGCCCATAATCGGACAAGGAGTAGGTCATTTATCATCCAGAGCAGCAAAATTCCCATTTAAAAGTCAGACTGTGATCCTTGGCCATGTGTGTACTGACTGCCAAAAAAAAAGGTTTTAAACACTTATACATAAAAATAAGCAGAGCTTACATTGAAGTAAAGCATTTTTATCACAGTAACTATGGCCTATGAAGTGAAAGCTTGTCCTCTCTCATATATCTTATTTACTTAATCTATAAAGGTGCAGATCTACCTTGCCTTCTGTGAAGTGAAACTACTGTTGCATCAGTTCCACCAAAGAGAAGACGAATAAAGTTTCCCATAGTCTTGCAGTGAGTAGCTCTTGGTACTGTGTTACAAATGTGCTTTTGCATTATACGATAAATATGTTTGTTTCAAAGGCTGTTCAATTGTTGGGTGTACTCTGCCTGACAGTATCAACAGAGACAAGTGTGCTGATTTCCTTGTGTTACTTTTAAAAATATTTCCTTGTGAAATCTTGACTTTTTTTCCAATTGTTGCAGGTTTTATATTTGAGGACCTTTAGACTCTTGTTGTCCCCCCATGAAATAACAGACAGAGTAATCTCCCTAAATCCATCTCTCATATGCCATCTCTCTGTTACATAGATAATTTATGAAAACAGAGTAGATGCTTTTTAATAATTAAGTAATAGATAAATGGAGGATACTTTTTCCAGTAGCATACAATGGCTTTACATTAGAACAGAGCCCTGAAAGGTTAGATGCTTGTGTATTGTATTTAGAAAAGAAAAACTGAAGAATGCTGCTAATCTCCTACCATATAATTAACTAAATTAAGACACTGAAAGGTTCTCTTTATGTTACAGTGTATGTACTTCATTGCAGTTGCATGTAAGCGGAAGTCTTGTGGCAAAAAGCCAGCTGATTGCTCCAGACTAAATCATGTAGCATCAGCATGGCCTATTCTCTCCAAATTACAGGGCAAACAATAACACAGGTAAAATTAGCCTGGGCACTAATTATACAGCACAAGTATGTAAAAGGTATAGAATGATAAATGGCAAATGCAAAATGTGTTGTATCATATCATGTAATCTCTCCTGCTGCAGAGCTGAGAAACAAAAAGAGAGTTGTGCCTTGTTTGTCTAACAGGCTGTATATCACAAATTAGAAATCCTTCCTAATTAAGATATTGCTAAATTTCCTTTGTTAACAAATTTTAACAATGTTAATTAGTGATCACTGATGACATTTTAACAATGTTAATTAGTGATTATTGTTCATCTAACAAACAATTAGTGTGATTTGCACTGTAGTTCTCTGAGGCATAAGAACATCCCAGAGCTTCCTGGATTTTTTTTTTTACCCCCAGGCTTCCTGAGCTGAGGCAGGGCATCTGGGAATGCTAATGCAATATGTAGCCACTCATTTGGAAGAGGCATTGTTGGCAAATCATGTCTAGTTTAAGAATGCATAGTAGTTTGAAGCAGTTGCAACTTCACTACAATGTTCTAGTCACAGACTGCATTCATTGAGGTTAGGTAGGCTGCGTATGTGCAAGAATTTGCTCTTTAATTTACCCCCATTTCACAACCTCTGGTCCTCCTATTCTATGAGTGGTAGCAGCCATGGAAGGCCTAGTACAGATCTGACTTCAGCATTTTTACCACTATGTAGCATTTAACTCTGCTCAGAGGTTTCAGATATATGTAGGGGAAGAAGAACAGGCAGCTGCCTAGACGTTGGCTGTGGTACAGCTTACACCATTGCTAACCCTGGTCAGTGTTACAACTCTGACAGGAAGCATCCCAAAACAAGCCCACTATTCTCTTTGCAGTGTAGCACTGTGATTATAATATAACGTATATTTGCAAGTAAAAGAAACTCCCACGAGGAAGTTAAACAGCAGCAAGCTGATGTCAAATCTTGTTAGGGGGCCTGAGAAATCACTTTGTTGGTGTCAGACTGCAAGAGCATAAAAACTTGATTCTGTTTCCTGTGTAAGATTGTGAAGAAATAATATCGTTTGTTAGGTTCTGTGCATGCTTCCCTTTACAATGGTCAGACTCATCTTAAGCAAGGGCAATGGTTTAAACACTAAGGAAACAATTCTATTCCCATTGGCTTTAACAAGGGTAGGATTGGGTGCTAACTTAATTTTAAAAATTAAACGTATTGTGGTAGATATATAAACACATCTTCTGAGAAAAAACAAATTCATTGAAGATTGACTTGCGGCCTTCTTTGCTTTTACTTGAGAAATCTCCTGCTGTTGCACTACCAGCAGTGATAGCAATGACTGGGAGCCTTGATGTCACTAAGCATGACCACAATTTAAATTTTTACTTACAATGTGAAATAGGGCTGGCAAGCCGGATAGTTGACCGGGCAAATATTGTCAATTGATCAGTCAATTGACTGCATATTTTTTGACTGGTCAAAGATTATAGCAATTTTATAAAAAGACCTACATTTTTTATAGTTTTCTTGACAGAAATATGATTTTTAAAATTGTTTTTGACACATTTCTTAATAGAAAATTTGTGCTTTTTCTGTGTATCATTTGGGCCTACTGGCAATTTTTTATAATTTTTTTTACCAATATTTGACTGGTCAATTAAACAAAGATTATTTGATCAGTCAAATCCCCAACCCTAATGTGAAACCATTCTGGCAGTAGCAGATATTTTCACCATGTTCTCTAGACTTGTTCTAAGCAAGGTTAGAAAACCAGGGCCCATATTCCAAGTGGACAAGCTCCTCAGAGCAATCCTATTCCACCCTATTTAAGACCCGGAAAATCAATTAATTCATCTATTTTTGCATCATGCTGTTATCTTGATCTTAGGACTACATCACAACAGAACAAGAGGGTAGAAGTAGGATCCACCCAGGGATTCAAGCAGACTGGAATGGGATCACATTCAGGTACTCTAAGTTGTAATAGGACCTGGCCTAAGTCAGGAAGGCCAACTGTACCTTGTCATGCATCCACAGATCAAGCAGGTCCAAGGAGGTGATCCTCCCCCTCTGTGAGGCGCTGGTCAGGCTGCAGCTGGAGTATTGAGTGCAGTTCTGGGCGCTGCACTTCAAGCGGGATGTGGACAACATGGAGAGGGTCCAGAGGAGGGCCACTCGCATGATCAGGGGGCAGCAGGGCAGGCCCTACATGGAGAGGCTACAGGACTTGAACCTGTTCAGCCTCCACAAGAGAAGGCTGAGGGGGGATCTAGTGGCCTGTTACAAACTAGTCAGAGGGGACCAGCAGGCACTGGGGGAGTCCCTGTTCCCCTGAGCACAACCAGGAGTGACTAGAAATAACAGTCACAAGCTGGCAGAGGGTAGATTTAAGCTAGACATCAGGAGGTGCTACTTCACGGTCAGGGCGGCTAGGATCTGGAACCAACTTCCAAGAGAAGTGGTGCTGGCTCCTACCCTGGGGGTCTTTAAGAGGAAGCTAGATGTACACCTTGCTGGGGTTGTTTGACCCCAGTACTCTTTCCTCCCATGGCAGGGGGTCAGACTCGATGATCTGCTCAGGTCTCTTCCGACCCTAGAAACTACGAAACTATGAAGTATTAAAAATATCATTCCATTATCTATATTAGTGCTCCAAACACTGGTATTGTTCATGAAGTGGTACATCTAGCCTTGAAACATGTAAGCTTTTGCTTCAGAGTCTAGTGTAGATCCAGCTACTTTGACACACTGGGCACCTATACCCACGCCTATCACCTGCTCCAACATATTGTAATTAGAACGTTCTAATTAGAGTGTGTTGGAACAGACTCAATTAATTTAGTATGCTGGCGTGTGCTAATTAGCATGTTCCGGCAGCCTTGGCATCACATATATTCAGCATCCTTGCAGTTAAAAATGGTGGCAATGGTGCCTTTATTAAAACCTGTCAAACAAGCTTTAGTCAAAGTGCCCCCACCACCATTTTGAAGTGGTGGGGGCACTTTGACTAAAGCTTGTTTGACAAGTTTTAATAAAGGCACCACTTCCACCACTGCATGGGACGCTGCAGGCGCTTTAATTAGAGTTGCTCCCAAGAGCCTCTCTAGTTAAAGCACCTCCCCTTCCTCCACACACCCCGGAGCACATATAACAACCTGGTCATTGCTGCTAATAGGCAAAACAAATTATATATTCTTTTTTTGGTCTGTACCATCCTTACTCCTGAAATGAAACTTGCTGTGAACAATGATTTCAGGACATTTTGTTCTCTGATTTTTACCTGTGCATCTATGGTAGGGAAATCTGCAGTTCACATGTTACAGGGTGCTGCAACTGGGGTGCAGCTATTGTAGCACAGAGAATGGCAATGCTCAAAACACAGTTTATTGTTCCATTACCCCCTTAAAATAATTCCTTAATTGCCATTTATGCTGCTTCATGTAAAAGTACATTTGTGGCAAATGCGTGTACAGGCAGCATCAATGAAATACTAAACATGGGCTTGAAAAATCATTATGGTTGCTGGCCTATCACACAGTATACGCTGTGCACATTGTTGGGCTGAGTACACAGCATTGATATGATGAGATTAGAAGACTGAAGCTATTTGCCTGTTTCTGATTAATCCCTCCTCTTCCTGATTATTATTGATAAAATTGGAGTGTAAACTAATGCTAATCTGCTTAGAGCCCACTAAGTTCTCATGAATATAAATGTATCAGCCCATCAGTCAAATTTACATTCATAAAATGTCCTTCAGGCAAGAACCTCAGGACAAAAGAGGCAATCAATATAAAGATAAAGGCTGGTCATCTTGATTCGATGAGAAAAATGACTTGGGCATTTCCCAGTTTTCCTGGTAGGGTGTTATGGGAGAATGGAGTGGACAATGTCCGAGTTATGTCCTTCAACTTGCCACTAATATTTATAATTTTTGTGCAAATATGAGCAATTATTGAAAGCAAAGAGATTATAGGACTGACAATAACTTGCTTTGTCCACGCTTCTCCTGCACAGCTCTGCTGAAGCATCTCAGTCCTGGCCTGAAGATTACTTATTATGGCTGTAGATCCCTTTGAAGTGAAGGTTTTCAATGATTTGAAAATAAATAGTTTTGTCTGAGGCTGTTGCGTGTCCACAAGTGGCTGCAAGAAAGTAGGAGAAGAGTACTCATTTCATTCCATGGGCAATGCAGGCAAGAGTTGAGGACAGGTCTTTTAGGCAAATGCATTAACATGTTGTTTTGTGGTTCTTCCTTAGATGAGAACGTCCAGCCTTCAATGTTAGTACCCTACAGTTTGGTGCTTAAAATTGTATTTAGATGTATAAATGGTGTTTAGGTATCTTCAAGCCCATTTACAAGTGTATATGCTACGTTTAACATGATCTAATTTTAAGCATCCACATTTAAAAACTGAACACATGTTCTGTCATATCTTGGAGTACCATTTCATCAGGGTGCATGAAAATGTTATCACAGTACAGGCATACCTCGTTTTATTGCGATTCGCTTTATTGCGCTTCGCAGATATTGCGTTTTTTACAAATTGAAGGTTTGTGGCAACCCTGCATCGAGCAAGTCTATCGGCGCCATTTTTCCATCGGTTAGCATTTTTTAGCAATAAAGTATTTTTTAATTAAGGTATGTACATTGTTTTTTTAGACATAATGCTATTGCACACTTAATAGACTACAGTATAATGTAAACATAACTTTTATATGCACTGGGAAACCAAAAAATTCGTGTGACTCGCTTTATTGCAATATTCGCTTTATTGCAGTGGTCTGGAACCGAACCCGCAATATCTCCGAGGCATGCCTGTATGTACTTTGCACCTTGATTGCCAGATGGGGCTGTTTAACTCAAGATATATTTTGAAGTATATGGGGGCAAGTGGACGTTTTTAAACTGCTTTCCATTGTATAATTTAAAAAGAAATGACTGAGCCAATCTTTTTAATGAGGTAAATTTGTTCTGTTGCTGTGTTCTAGACTGCAGTCGAGCATGATTTCTTTTTAGGTAATGAGGCATTCCTGCAAAGTGGAGTCATTACAAAGGAAATGCTGGCACCATAGTAACTGTGGGGGAATGGACTGGTTAAAATTAGAGATCTGCTTGCATCCAGTAATTACACTTTAGCACAGAATGTGACTGAAGTGTTTCATATTGGCCACCCTGTGGTGTTCACAACCCCTGGCAGGACTTTCAAGCCTCATGCTATATGACTAGAGGTCATTGTTTCTGGTACCATCACATATCCCTGAGGTAATGTCTTCTAAAAAGGGTGTTCCCAGCAGCCACAGCACAAGCATGGCAGCACCTGGTGGCTTCTGCCTCTGGTCAGCAGTAATCTTCGTGAGATCCATACAGCTTCCCTGTGATTGTTGTCTCATGCTTACTAGTGCATCTTCTTGCATGTCTATATGGGTGGCAGCAAGAGGAGAGTAAACAGGTAAACAAAGGCTATTGACTATTTAGCTCTGTCTCTTAATTCTGATGCATTGTGCTTGCCTCTTCTTGGGCATGTCTACATGTGCTATTAATTCAAAGTAGGCTTAGTGTGCAGTAAAAATACTGGGCAGTAACTCTACCTGGGGGCACATCTATACGTGTTCTGTCTTGGGAGCAGATTTGCTCCCACCCTGCTCTGTCTGCCTACAACAGCCAGGGGGAGCTCTAAGCTCTGCCTGGGTGCTAGCCTGGGGACTGGCAGGGAGCGTGGGGCCTGTCCTCATGCACATGGGGCCAGGAGAGCTCTAATGGCTGCAGTGGCACCTGGGTCCTTGCCCTATACACATTGGGAGGGGTCCTGTGCCCAGTGGCACTTCCCTGCAAAGCCCTCGGCTGGCCGAGAACTGTCCCGTTCTGGGGCAGATCCCAGCCAGCTCTGGGCTCCATGGAGAGTGCTCCATGGAGCCTGGGGCTGGCTGGGAACTGTCCCATCTCCTGTAATCACACCCCTTGAGAATCTGTCTTGCAGGTGGTAGGTGGAGGAGGAGGGGAAGAGTATGTTATTTTGCCTGGCATACTTTCTCTTTGCATACCAGAGATGCAAGTAATAACATGTGATAAAGTGAATGTAGCTAATACCAGCTACTTAGGTATTTTCCTCGTGCACTGAGAGCCCACAGGGTTGGGAGCAAAATTTCCTTAGATTCATGCAATTTCTAATGGCTTATAGTGCCATACCCCACCTCTTTGCTTTCCTCTACTACAATCTTGATTCTGTACTGTTCTGCATAACTATAAAACCAATGGGATTTCTTACCGGGTTCTTTTTCCCCTTCCAAGGGTTTTTCTGCAGTAGCGGAGGGAATGAGAGGAAGCTCTTATTTCCCTTTCTGTTTGCAGATTCTGCTTTGCATGCCACATCCGTAAATTAATGAAACAGCCTACGTTGAGGTAACATGAGAATGTGTCAAACTAAGAAGCAACGCATGTTCTGATCAGTTGCTGCAATACATGCTACAATGGTTTGTAGTACATAGAAACAACAGTGGCTGGCACTATTTAAATACCCTTCATAATGGACAGACTGGCTAGCTAGCTTGCTAGATAAATAGGCACTTCCTGTGGCAGTCCTATCAGTTGCAGCACCATTGTGCATGGCTGTCGTGCAATTTCACGCAAACATCTCACAATAGCCAACATCAGCTGGGATTAGTTGTTTCCATTAGAAACCAACTAGTCATCCAGGGAATGAATAAAGCTGTTGTGACCAAAGTAACTAGCACAATACAGTATTTTGTGGTAACTTTTATATTCTTGGTTGATTCCCAGGTGGGGCATAAATAAGGGAAATGGGAGGGATGGAGAAATAACAGGATTTAGATCCATATCTTGAGGAGAGAGGCTGATAAATGATGAAAGAAGCTCCAGCAAATGTGTGATATTTGTTTTCTTAAGCAAGTGTATATAAATAGTGTAATGTGAGGAATCTAAATTGGCCTTTTGCTATCAGTAGAAATAGCTATCTCTCTAAGGTAAATCCTCTAATCAGAGGTAAATGTACCTAGAGCACAGAAAATATGTTCTTTTTTATCATATGATAAGTCTAGATACATAAATAAACTGATTGAAGACAGGGAATCAAACCTAGAGCACACAGTTATGTTGCCTCCATTCTGTTTTCACTTCTCTTTCATCTTTGAGGACTGTCGCTTGTGAAAACACATGGGATGATCTTCTTGACTGAGACATTGGGATGTTATTTTGCCATGAATCTATGAGCGGATAATTAGCCCCTTATGCCTCCCAAGTGGCACACCTTTGCTTTATTTCTTTCTATTTTCCTGTATTCTGTCTTCCCCATCTCTACTCCACTTTTCTTCCTTCCCTTCTTACTCTTTTTGCTGTTATCTTCATCTCCCTAGAGACCTCATAGATGCTTTTTTCCATTGCCTATATTTGTCTGCTTCTCAGCCTCCTGAACCCCTTTCATTCACTATGCCTAGGCTCTGCCTTTACTCCCTGGCTGTCCTAGACATAGGCTGTTGCTTTCTTCTTCTCTGTTTTTCATTCCATATACCTCTTCCCCTTCCTCTGCGTTTCTCTCCCTCCTACCCCCACACACTTTTGGCTCTTTATCTTCCATCTGCCATTCAGGTTTATAAAGAGTTAGCCAAAGGCCACCTGCCCTTGTCAGTGTCAATGGGTGCTTTAAAAAGCCCCTAGTACCTTTGTGTAGAATGGGGTGCTTGGTGTCAGCCTGTAATAGGCATTCTAAAGCTAGAAAATTAAAATGCAGCCTGAAAATGTTCACTCCATGATATCATTATGCAAATTACCACCTAGTGGCTCATCTTACCAAGAAAAATCTTCCTGCATCGTCTCAGTGTTCTTCCACCTTCACAGACATGGTCACGGCCTATTTTTTAAATGCAAAGAATTTGTTTTAAACAGTAGCAATATTCTTACCTGCATTCTATATTATACTCAGGTATATAGTTTCTCAGTCCAGTTTTCAGTTCTGATTGTCTAAATGGAAGTCTCCAGGTCTAAATGCTAATGGACAAAGTAGTTTTTAGACACCCAGATTCCCATTTAAAAGCATCTGAATGCCAGTCTGAGCACTCAGATAAATAAATGGTTCCCTCTTACTAAGATTGTCCAAGTTTAAAATGTTCTGTGTCATTAAAGGTTGCAGTGTATTTTACACTTCTCTCAGGTTTCTTGTCTATGATGCATTTGTTCCTTTGGAGAACTTCCATAACGCACACAGTTTCTTACCTGGACATGCACTAAGGAACCTATCGTGCTATGAAATTTCCAAGCCATCCTTCATTAAGATCCCACTGTTGTTTGGAGAGCTCCACCAGCAGGCTCCCCATGGAAATCATCAGGGATGCTTGCTGGACCAGGTTAAACAGGAACTGGAGGTTATCTAGAGAGAAGGATCTCAGATTTGTTTCCACTGTAAAGTTAACTCTAGTTGCCTCTTACTCCAGTCCTGATCACAAACACAAATGTTTTACTCAGCTGCCATGATGCTTTTAATGTGAGTTGGCTGGCTAGTCAGAGACTATAGCCCCAAACCCAAGTACTCACAGTTCCTCAGCTGCTAACATGTCCACTTTGTAATATTGATGTAGACTAACATCAGCAGCTCTAGTCTTCTAGCATCTTCCCACAATTTCAGCCTCTCACCCTGTATGCCCAGAAAGCAAAACTTTCACAACTTACCAGGAAATAATTCATAGAGTGACTCCGCTAACTAGGATATGATCCCAGGATCACAAATGAGTGCAGTGCCAGAGTAGTCACAGCCACTCAAGGGCTATTTTGCAGTAGAATCCCTCTTGCCTGAAGTAAGCTAACTTTGGGAAGAGTAATGGACTGTGATAGGTCCATCCTGATGGACATACATGCATTGGCTTCATTAAGATGACTCACATCTTTAAAGTTAAGCACATGCTTAGCTAGCTTACTCTGTCATGGCCTGAGATACCCTCTTTTTGTTTTGCTTGCTGGACTTAAAATTGCATTCCATAAAGCTCCCAAATGTTTCCAATACACATGCCATACAAAAGAGTATCTAAGAAATGCTGGGTGAGAGAACCCTGTTACAAGAAAGTCCTAACTAGAGTAAATGTGCAGCTGCCATTTGCAAGAGAAGAGTGAAAGAATCATCCGCATGTGAAAGAACTCCAAACGAAGCTATAAAATGCATGTGTCAATAGCACATTTAGCAGATATCACTGGAAGCTCTTGCTGAAATACTTACAATACACAGGGAAATATGCAGGCATTTGTGCCCTGAAAGCAGTCATATTCTTTGTTTCATAGCTTAATTGAACCCCTCCTCCCCATGTATATGGTGACCAATTTAAATCACAATAAGGAGCTAACTTCAGCTCACAAAAACAAGGAAATAGACAGTTATGGTTTAAATCTGGTCTGACACCTGACCTTAACTGTGACTGCTGTGCCAACAGACAGGAACAAAAAAGGCTAGGTTTAAAGCCCCCTTTCCTCAAGTTGGAGCATTAGACAATAGCTGTGAAATTCCAGCTTTTGTAGGGTTAATTGCATAAGTCTGTACTGTGATTTAACAAGATGTTTTGAAGCTGAATAGCTGTGATTTCCTTTGTTTCTTTTGTGGGCTGAAGGTAGTTAAAGGGAGGAAATTAACCGTTTAATAGTTATGAGTGCTGGAGAACAAAAGAACCACGATATAGTTTGCTGTTGAAATTACTCATAAGAAACTTTTTTATAATCCTTAACAAACAGATGTAAGCCCATTGTGTCTCCTGCAAGGGCCAATTCATGCTTGTCTGTTGTATAAAGTCTTACACAGCCGTATTTTTAGCTCTTAGGTCATTTCACAGTGGTAAGCAGTAAAGAAACCTGAGTGAAGGAGGGGGCCTTTTGGCTGAGATCAAGTGAGACTGGGGACATCTGAATCTCAAGGCATCCAGGCCTGGGGCCTGCCTGGATTTGGGACCTGGTATCAGAAGCTCCAGACCAATTGGTGTGGTCAGGAGGATACTTGCCTAGTAGTAGAGCCACACAGACTTGACAATTGAGCTTTTATCAAATTTTGAAACTTGACTATTGGGCTTTGCCCAATAGAATTCAGAACTGATTTGGTCTTGAATAAGATAGATTTAAAAAAATAGGAGTGGGAAGAGAGAAGGTGAGGATACCAGCAAGGGGGTGCAGAAGCTTAGCCACAGGAACAGTTGGATTAGGAATAGTTGGAGCAGAAACCTTTGGCCTGGAGCTTTTTCAGACTTGCCTTTTTACAGACGGGGACATCAGAGTTTAACGCTGCACAGGTGAGGATGTCTCATTAATTCATATAACCGCATTGTTTGATAATAATATGCTATATTATTTCCCATTCAACATGTCCAATATTTTCTCCCTTTTGTGACCCCTGCTGCACATCAAGCAGATGTTTACATTGAGCTTTGCACAGTGACACATAGGCATTTTTTACTTGACTGGTTACAGCTAGTTTAAACCCATTAAACACAGGCATAGTTCAAATTGTGCTTTCATTTATGAATTCCTTTGCATTTCTCTAAATTTCTGCCAACACACTGCCCATTCACCTTGCTTGGCTAAGTCCTTATTAATTCTCACAGTCTTCTCTAGCTTTGATCAGAGATAAATAAGTTCTTCTCATCTAATTTAACCAACTCAGTGTTCACCCACTTTTTCACATCATTAAATTGGTATATTAGATAATTATTAGCAACTTTAGGAAACTGCATATTTTGTCATGTTGAAAATTGTTCATTTATTCAGCTGAGAGAGGTATGGTTTTCCTCCATAAAAGACTTGCTGGTTTGTCCATACACACTGGGTTCATCAAGGTAGTTCATAGTTCTGCAAGCTGACCAGTAGCTTATTTTCACTCTGCATTAGTAGGGTTACCATACTTCCAGGTTTTCCTGGACATGTCCCCTTTTTGGGTCCTCCCATCTCTGTCCAGATGTTTTTTTGAAATATCAGCAAATGTCCAGGACTTTGCTCTGCCTCCAATTTCCCAGCACTTTCCTACTTGCCCAGCAAGGAGATGTTTGGGGCTGGGGGCAGTGGGGAAAGGTGATTGGAGGCTGGGGCATCTCGTGCTCTGCGCGTGGGTCTGGGGAGGTGGAAGAAATGGGGGGAGCCATCTTCAGGGGCAGCAGGGAGCTGCATGGGTAGCAGGGTTGGATGGGGGGGGGGGCAGGGGGCTGTGAGTCAGGAGTGAAGGGCACTAGGGAGCCAGGGGGCTGCAGGTCAGGAGTGAGGAGTATCAGCAGGGACAGGGGGGGCTGTGGCTTGGAAGTGAGGGGCACCAGCATGGTCTGGGGGGAAAGGTACAGTGGGTCAGGAGTGAGGAACAGCAGCAGGGCTGGGGGGCTATGGTTTGGGAGTGAGAGGCAGGGGCAGGGCATGGGTATATCATTGCTCTCCCACAATCATATACTTGCCCTCCCCAAATGTTCTCTTTTTTAAAACTGAAAATATAGTAACCCTATCATTAGCATATTCTAAAATGCAGGAAAAGTACATGGGTAATAAAGAACAAAAAGCATGAAGTGCATGAAGTATACTTGCCTGTATACCAAGTTGTTTTGTGCTATATAACTGGTATGGTTAAATTAGTTGTGGTGCCATATTCTGCTTTCATTTGTACCGCAGGCAAACCTTTTCAGTTGTTTTTTGCCTGCAGAGCAAGTCCTCATATAACCTCATCCTTTAGGAAAGCTTCTCCAAATGTCTTTAACCACTATCTTAAGAAGGCCCCAAATGTCTTTAGCTACTATCTTAATAAGGCCCCACATGCTTAAGTCCTGTCACTATTTGGGGATATGTTTAAGTGCATTTTTATGTCCCATTGACTTTGGGAAGACTTAATTACATGCTTAATATAAAGCATATGTGTTAAGTAACTGTGGCGGAATGCCGGGCTAGTGGTTCCGGCACCGCTTAGGGGAGCCGCGGGCTTTGCGGAGCTGTGCGAGCGCGCGGCTTGTGGGGCGGGATTGGAGGTAGCTTTATAGCCGCCCTCGAGGTTCGCCGAGTTGGCACAAGTAGATGACTTGGAGTAAGTTGTTAATGTTTCTTAATTTGTAGGGTGTCCATTGGCTCACGAGGTTCCAGAGCCAGCCCTTGCTCTCCAACAGTGGAACTAGTCCAAAGCTAGGTGCGGCTGCCAGCTCCATAGTCCCAGAACTGGTCAACGGCTCATTTAGATGGGATGTTAGTAATAGAAGTTATTACAGGGTAGATATAGGATAAAACAAAAAGATTTTATTCACTCACCTGGCCTCACCCTCTTACGAATAAGAGGGGAGGCCGGTTGGAACGAAGCTGCAGTAAATACAAGTATAGCGAGCGTAGATATGCTGTCTAAGCTACGATGAGAGGCAGTCGAGGAGTGGAGTCTCCGATGTTTCTTCAGTTACAGTATGCTGGATACAAAGGGGGTCTGTTGGTTCACGGGGTTCCAGAGCCAGCCCTTGCGTTCCAACAGTGGAGCTAGTCCAAAGCTAGGTGCGGCTGCCGGCTCCGTAGTCCCAGAACTGGTCAACAGCTCATGAGTGGGATATACAGTACAAAACTGTAACACGGTGAATCGTTGTCAGTTGCCGGATTTTCAAGGCCTTTGTCTTCGCTGGGGTATGCCCAGACGGAGAGGCTGAGAACCGGTCTATAGGGTGATCGGGCCTATAGAGTTTTCCGGTCATCGTCTCTGCTGTTTTCTGTTTCTTTGCCTCTTTATAGATGTTGGTTGGACTGCCTCTGTGACACTAACTATGATATAAGCTGAGCATACAGGGATAGGATAGTTTCTTTTACATAGTAATTGCTAGGCAGACTTCTTACATAAGTTTCATTTCTGCAAAAATAACACTTCTAGATAAGAAATAAAATCTACAAAATGCGCATGTGTAGCTTAATGCCAACAGAGAAAAATACAAAGCGCTCATTTAGCTTACTAGTTAAGACTTCAAGGTTACATAAATGTGAGAGTGCTGCACGGCAGTTATACAGAAGAAAAAAATAAATAAAACAGTTACAGTAACATATTAAAGACACCCTGGGCATGCCTTCACGTGCATTTATCCTGACTTAAATTTACTGTGCAGTAAGTGGGGATAGGCCAGCATCTACATGTGCAGGCATTAAAGTGCATTAACTCTGTGGTAGTCCCAAGTCAGTCCACAGACACAGTCCAAAGGGAGCAGGCAAGGAGCAGCTGGACCTGAATCGGAACTATGCCAGCCAGGGCCAAAGAACTTCAGGGGTGGGGCCCCTGAAGAGTATAAAAGGGGAGTATGCTCGGCAGGCTGGGGAGATGACGAAGGATGACAAGGAGGGAGGAGCTCCAGAGATGGCCATCCTCAGGACCCTGCTTGAGCTTCAGCAGCATGCAAATCAGCGCACAGGAATCAGGATCTAGGAGCCACTTGAGGTGGCTTGAGCCTGCAAACCCGGCAAGCAGCTGGGCAGTTGGTGTGCAGATTGGCACACAGAGTGCTGGCCCTGGGAGCAGCTCATGGCTGCTCGGGCCTCACCTGGTGCACAGGTCAGCACATGGAGAACCTCCTTGGAAGCATGTTAGCCCCGGCCCTAGGCCAAGTGACCGGAGGCCCACAGTGTGGCTCCACTTTTAACTAAAAGAGCCCTGGTGCTCAGAGCAGGACCTGGGAAAGGGGAGAATCGGAGCCTGCAAGGGGTTGGCTCCTGTGAGAGAGAGTGAGCACTGGGTGCCCAGAGCAGGGTGCTGGGCCATCGAGGAGAGCCGAAGGCACTACTGGGGAGAGGCTCTTGTGGGATCGGCCACCAGGGGACAAGCCTTTAATTCTTCAGAGAGGAAGTGTGAGTTACTGGGGAAGCAGGCCCCACAGGGGAGGCTGACATGGGTGAGGAGGGTCTGCTGCCTCCACCCACCATTGCGGGAGGGGTTTATCCACATCCCAGGGCCCTAAAGGGGAGGTGCTGAGTGCACTCCCTATTTTGAGGTTATCATGTTGAGGGCTATATACCTAGGGGTATTTTTTTAAGGGGATTATATGGTTCATGTGTTTTAATGTCTCAGTGTGTATATTGGTATTGTTATTTGCGAAGGTTTAAAGAAATATTATGGTTAAGTTACTATCCCTGTGTGTTAATTATGTTGCATAGGTTGTAAATTATTTGGTTCATATATGGTATTATATGTGAATTGTGGAATATTATATATAGTATTGTATGTTAAGCCTTGTAAATATTCTATGTTTTATATTGAGTGTCTGTATTTAGTCTTGTAATAAATTGTACATAGTTAAGTATTTGGTTTTGGCCTAGCTCTATAGAGAGGGGAGGAAGCCACTCTACCAGCTGACACCTTCTTCAGCACCCTGCCTGACCACCACTGTCACTGGAGGACAGGGCACACCCCCCGGGTGTACCCTGGCTACATTTCCCTTTGTGTGCCCTTTCCAAAGCGTGTTTTCTGAAACATCAGATTATCCACTCAGTGCTCAAGGACTCAGGTACTAATGTAAAACAGATAATGAAGAGTAAATCATTTGCTATTTCTTGAAGTATAGGATTTATCCGGAGCAGCTCTAGCAGTACAAAGGTAACTAAATAGAATTAGCAACTGTATGACCTGCACCATGTGCCCTTGTTGTATTACTCTGACAAGCCCCTCCTTCCATCTCCCCACCCCACCTCTTCTATATTTCTGTACAATCATTCTAGTTATTTGGAGTTCATATGCTCTATGAGCTTCAAATAATTAGAACTGGTTTGCAATACTAGAAGGGAGATTTATGAAGCTAGAGTACAAAGAGCCTTCTAAAGGTGTCATTTTTCTCTCTGGACTTTGAAATACTTTTTTGCTGTCTCCATTCTAACAGAGCTATATCATTTTAGCCCACATCATTTTTATTCCTCTTTTTCATACTCAGGCAATGTCATAAGCCCCTATAAAGGAACAGATCAGAAGTCAAAGTTTTGTTGTAAATCGACAGGGAGCCTGTAAAAGGTGAGGGCGAGAGGGCATGGAAGAAACGGGCTGTTGAGGACAGACAAGATTTGTTGCCAACTTATTAGAAATGAAGAATTTAAAGGATAAATCGCCTCAAACTTTCTTTAGGACAATTTGGTAACAATAACAATTTCAGATTACTTCTGCGTTGGCTCCTGGGCAGACCAATTCTGTCATCCAGAAATGCAGCTTAAACATGATGCCGAGCTGTTCCAGAGGGTTCTTGTCTGTTGCTAAATGGCTTGTGAAAAACTATGAATATTTTAAGCCACGTAAGTAAGTAAATAAATAAATAAATGTGTGTGTCTAGGACCTTTTCCTGTGGTTTTGCTGAGAAAGCACTTTTGACAGAAAATGTGTTGTTAGCAGCCCTCTTTCCTTTTTGCTTACTTCCTTGTTAACTTTGCATAAACTGTTTAAGTAGCCTGATTTGCCCTTTCATAAAATAGCATGGTGGATACCACTGCTTCTCCCCAACCAGTCTAATTTGGGCCTTATGTTCTCCCTGTGAATCATTTGTGCTACTTCAGTTAAGCACAGTCCTTCTGTCCAACTGTTGTGTATGTAAGGCAGGGACAGGAGGGAGAAATTACAGAAAATATGTTTGGACTGGCCTTTCTGAAATCTTTTTTTATTCTTCTGTGGATTCATCTTATAACCATACTTTCCAGTTCACTGAAGATACTCCAGACTTTGGTATCACAAATATTAAAAGACTCATTACATTTTTTTAAATATAAAAAGTAAGGTAAGGCTAACAGTTTATGTAGGGAGAAATTATCTAAAAATTTCTTATACCATAGTTGAGCAGAAGATGGTTTACTTAAAAAAGGAATGAGTAAGAAATATGATTAACATCATACTGATATGTGTGCTTGTACAATCCTTTTTTTCTATCTTTCCACTTAGGGGTTTAGGCTTTTTTTTTTAAGCTGCCTATTTTTTGGAGTGGGTTCTGTATCTTTTATTGTGTCTGCATAACACACCATTCAATAAAACTCAAATGTGAGAAGACTCTCTGCCTTACAGGAATACAAATGTCTAATAATAATTTCACAGAGAGGCTAAAATAGTGTTTTAAAAAGTGAGTTAAAACAATTTTTTTCCAAGTGCAAGTCCTACTTTCTGTTTTATATGTGGTCACTTTGCACAAAAACCTAGCTGTTGTTTCACAGGTCACTCAGAGGTAGCCCCCAGAATAGCTACTTGTACATAAATGATTAAAAAAAAACCCCACCCTGAATGGTTTAACTTTCCCCTCTCCAGAATACTGCCATAGGCTAGCTTCAAGTTCTCTGGACATGCAATGTTTACATAGCTTAAAGGAGGAAACACATCCATGGTTTCCCACCTCACTTTTCAGTCAGGAAGGCTGAGCAAACCACACGTTGGTACAGAAAGCGATAGAAAGAGGCAGTAGTTGTAAATGTTCAATGAAACAAAGACACAGCACACAAGATTCCCAATCACAGTGAAAACGCAGGCAGGAATGTGTGCAGTCAGTAGGTCATGTAATGGGTATAACTATATTCTTAACTTAATTATATTAGTTCTTTGACATATTCAGGCTTTTGTATGTCCAGTTGGGCACCTGAAATGGAAGCGTATGATGAACCCATACTTTTCAATAGAGGTCTTTTAGTGGCTTACAACTTTGGAAGAGAATAATCAGGAAGAAATGAAGGAAGCTGTTATAAAGTCCGGACACAGTTTGTAATAATCTGTGTGACACAACAAGTAACGAGAAGTAGCAAAATAAATTATTAAAAGTGGAAGTGATAAGAATACATAAAATATTAAATTGGAAAATATTAATAGAGGGGAAAGTAAAATTAAGAAGTGTAACCAGCCCTCCCATTTGGGTTGAAGTGAAGGATTTAAGCTTGGCATAGATTAAGATTGCTTTAGTGAGGGGATGAAATTACCACAAAGAAGGTTATACCTCGGATGTAGGCATCAAGGTGATAAAAGGAGGCCCCAACTGGTTAGAGAGATTTTTGCCTCAGCAAAGCAAGGAGATTCATACCCTTGCATAGGCAAGTCTGAGATTTGATTTTTGGGAATTTGTCTCCTTCATAGAATCCCTTCTATGAAGGGATTTGAATTTGGCAGCAAATCCATACTTAACGTGGTTGGAAATGACTGCGTTGTACAGTGAGAGTGCAGTATGGGGCAGTGAGTATAATAACCATCTATGTTGTGAGCATCCACTTCAATAAACACAAGAACATAAATGTAATCATTTGAGTCCAAATCCATTCCTATATTCTGCAGAAGCTTTGCCACTTTTACTTACTTACAGGGGTGCGTGGCTTGCAACCCTGTGCTTTACCACCCTGAACCTTCATCAGTTTTATGGCCTTTAGGTACATAGAATTTGCCCAGTAGACCCCTGCAGTTCAGTGCTTGGCAGATATTGTAAAGAAGACATTATTAAACTGGTATCCCCACAGGCTTAACAGTGGAGGCCAATATGCAAAACTCAAGACCACCCTCCCACAGGTAAGATGTGAAAAAAAACATAAGGACATAGGGAATTCTGTTAGTGGAGCAGCAGAAAATTATTTAGCTCAGATGTTTATGTAATCTTGGCCAAAATCACTTAATATACACACTTCACTCTCTAGTTAGGTGGTCTGGAGAATTAGTACGAAAGATTCGGGAATTCTGGCAGGCTTGATACACATTTCGTGGTTCTATGTTTATCTCACAGTGTTTCTTTGTTTAATGAATATGGAGATGCGAAATAAGCACATTCACATTTTTAAATAATAGAGCAGATTTAGCTGTGTTGTTGCTGGGCAGTTAGTACCTTTTCAGCCACAGGACAAACTCACTGCTGTAAATACAGTGCTTTTCAGGTGGTCTGTCCTGGAGAGCTCTCGCCAGACCCACTGTTGTACTATTTTGAAAGGATGATGTTGCATCCTCTGAATTAAGACTCTGATTCCAAGCACCCAGCTCCTCCTAGGATTTACTTCTTGGAGATCAGAATGTTGTTTCTTTCCTGGAGACAACTTGCAGAGATTGCCCCCAGCCAACTGATCCATTTTTAATTAAGGCTGTTGCAAATATAAGACAGCTTTGTTGGCAATGTGACAGAAATAGAAAAATCATAAAAAGAGTAGATGTAAGAATGAACTCACCTAGACAAATGCAGCATAAAGGTGGGAAGGCTGTTAGTTACAGAGAATTGAATTTTCCCCTGACTTACATCTTAGTGTGACTTACCTTGGCATGGTTTTATTAGCTTTACCTTTTTTTTCTGCCAAGGCTTCATTTCAGACCTTGATAGAATTTGAAGCACCACTGAAGTGCAGTCTAGTTAAATCTATGCTGCAATATAGAACTATGTTTTAACTATGTCTGGTGATTACCCTTTATAAACAAGTGTCTCTTCACCAAGGTTATGAGATGGTTTTCATAGAAAATTCCCTGAACACAGTACTGATTGTGTGGATGATGCCAAGCTAGGACCCCTCTTGCAGCTACATATTTATTAATGTGCCATAGTTATGTAATTATGGTGCATTAAATTTAATACTTGCGTACCTAAGTACTAAATCAATGCTCAGTAACTGGCACTGCTGCGCAGTGTTATTAGGCTACTGCACAGTTAGCATCTCATGTAGACCCACCCATTGTGTTTTAAACGTGGATAATAGCTAATATAAGCCTGATCCAGTTTTCAAAATTTAAATGGAATTGTGACCTAAATTTTCATGACTAGCTCAGATTTGGGCATGCCTTATTTTGTGGGTAAGCACGTTGAAGGAATTTTACCCCATGGTCAGATTGGTCTGGACTGCCGGGGGGAGTGGGGCGGGGCGGGTATGGCCCTCTCCTTGAGATCTCTTGAGCATATATTAAAACCAATTATAGCAGCAGGATACTGGCCACCATGGCCCTCTGCTTTACCTGGGGCAGATTAAGGTGTTATATTTTGTGGTGAATCAGGGTGGACTGGGCAACTTTGCTAAGAAGTTAGACAATGGATTCGTATAGATAGGGATGTTTTTGCCTCAGGCAGGGGTTGGAGGTTGGACTAAATGACCTGTGGAGGTTCCTTCTAGGTAGTACGATCATAATAATTGTGTACACACACATGCACGCACGCACGCACACAGCCCTGACCCCATGGCTCCACACATGCGCCCTTCCCCTTGCCCCTTCTGTGACTCTACTGCACAAACAACTCTGCTTCCAGCCCAGCAGGGTCTGGACCAGGGAGCAGCCCTTTGGCTGGGCTCCATGGAGAAAATTGAAGCAAAAGGCTTGGACTGGCACAAACCCCCCTCCACTCTGCTTGTGCCCAGCTCCTGACTCAGGAGTTTCACATGCAGGTGGGTTCCCACCAATCCAGGACTTTTGCTTCAATTTGCTCCAATGGCTGGGATGTTGAGGCAGCCTCCGAAATCCAGGACACTAGCCAAAGTGTGTGCGTGTGTGTGTGTGTGTGTACAGCACAAGCTTCCATGAAATCATAAGAGTTCACCCCCTTCATGAGATGCTGTGAAAGGACGTGCATACAGCAGAGTATAAACACTTAGAAACACGCCAAATCTAAAACGCTGGCCTTCTCTTGAAAGTGTACCAGCAGTAGTGTGAGGGGATGTGAATAGGCACTAGCCCCTTTTTTGAGGGGTGCAAAAGTACCCAGTGGTTGCTGACTGTACCCTGTGCGTCACGGCTACCTCAGGCATGGAGCTGCCCTGCTATAGTTCCGTGTACCAATGCTAATGTCATCGTGCAAAACGTCCTAATCTAGCCAACGCCTGAATCAGACTGACATCTGTAAATCAAACTTTATTCATTACCAGATAGTCTGAGTTTTCCAGTCTGTAGTTTTCCAGTTTGGCTAAACCCCTGTGTAGTCAAGCAAACTTTTCCTCCTTTGCTGATGGCCACTCTGTCTCCTATTTGTTTAATATAAATTGAACAGGATTCACCACTGTGGTATCCAACATGTCCACTGTTCATTTATTTTCACCATCACCTTTCTGCCTCTCAGAGGCATAATGATGCAGCTGGACAACCCGGGCAGCTGCCACACACAGGGCAGTTTCAGGTTGCTGATTGCAATTGCAGCCATTTTTTCCACTCCCCCCCCGGCCACAAGTCAACACTTGGGACAGCTATTCTGGTCACTCCACCCTAGTTATGCCACTTTCCCTTCTCCCATTTCCTCTTTCTTGGCTTTATGAAAGTTGATGATAAGGATTGTCTGCATTAGTTGGCTTGTAATTTTATTGTAAGGTGGAGATACCCATGGCTGTGGATGGGCCATTCGCAAGATGTGAATAGATACTGATAAATTCACCTCTCTGCAGTAGTTTTGCTGAATTAAGCCCATTGTCTGCAAATTGAATAAATAAACATAACAACTTGCAGAACAGTTCACATAAGGAATCTATCTAGTGCAGCATCCTGTCTCTGACAGCAGCAAGTAGCACATTCTTTACAGTAAGACTGCAAGAAACAGGACATGTACTAAGTAATCCATCCCATTTCGTACCCTTCCAGTTATCGGCACTTATAGAATTAAGGGTATCCTGAGCCTCTGTTGTGTTTAATAGCCCCTCAGGGACCCATCTTCCATTAATTTGTCTAATCCTTTTTTTGGATTCAGATATACTCCTGGCCTTATGAGTTCCTTAAATTAATTATGTGTTGGGTAAGAAAATACTTTTTTTGTTTGTTTTAAAACTGCCAGCTGATAATTTAGTTGGATACCTCCTCATTCTTGTACTACAAGTCGAAGTGTAAAATAAAATAGGTCCATCTTCATATCATTCAATATTTTATACACCTCTGTTATATCCCCCTTCTGTCATCTCCTCTCTGAGCTGAAAAGTGCTAGTCTTTTTTGTTTGGCACTCAAGGATTGAGCTCTATAGCCACACTTGCAGATGTTTAATGAGCTGATACCTACTTGTGTGCTAATCTATTGTCTTTTGAGACAGACAGATGCCTATGGAAGCTATTCCACCCCATCGATCATCTTCGTTGTCCTTCCCTGAACCTTTTTTCATTCGACTATTTCCTTCTTCAGATGTGTTGAGTAGAACTGTACATGATACGCAAGATGAGGATTTTATATAATGATGCTTTCTGTTGCGTTTAGTTTTTTTCCCCCAACCTTCTATTTGCCTTTATTGAGCCAACATTTTTAACAAACTATTCCACAATGACTCCAAAATTCCTTTCCTGAGAGGAAAGGGCAGAGGAGAGCAGAGATATATACACAAAAGAAAAGAACCAAAGTTATGGATGGCAGAAGTGTAAGGACGTCTCTACTACGGAACCTGTCAGTTCCTAAAAACAATGATAGAGCAGTTTTCCTCCAGGGAAAACCTATGTAAGCCACCATGCACATATGGATGGGAATGCAAGAGAAAGGGGAATTCATCTACTGGCAACACTCAGGTGACAGCAGATGAGCTCTTCCAAGCAGATGCGCTCCTCTAGCAGCAGAGAGCTCTTCCAAGTGCAAGTAGACTCCAGATAAAACCAAGGAAACTGGAAGAGCTTGCCTAGTTATTTCAAATACTGTAGAGTTGACTGACATTATTCATTTGTATAATGACAAGATTGGTGTTAGGAAAGGGCTCTACATTTTGTGAGTAAATAGGTTAAGATACCAGTAGATGGTGCCCAAGAATAGGTAGCATAGTTGCCAATTCTTATAGAACTTAAGATTTTTTTTTGTTGCACATACCAAATGGCTTCCTTTGTGCAGATTTTTGCCTCCTCTTAACACTGCCTCTTCCATTGACATGCTTTTCATTGTAAAGGGACAGGTCCCAAAAGAAATAATTCCTTTTGCTGTTTAACTCACTGTCATGGGGATAAAGCTCCTCTTGTCTCTTTGAAGTCCCACACATTTGGGGACTGGAAGAGTAGGGGACTCCAACTTCCTGGGTTTAACATTGGGGGATTTGAAAGATTTTCGAAGAGGTCACTTGGATTTTTTTTTAGAAACCCCCTTATTTCATTCAGAGCGGGGTAGACAATCTCTTAAAAATATATATACAATTAAAATTATATTTTTTTTTATAATTTCCTTCATTAAATGGATTTTAAATCCAAGTTGTGGGAGTTCCATATGTGGAACAAAACAACATTGTATTAATGTTAAGTTTCCTGGGCTAAAACCAGTACCGACTTAAAACCCCTTTGGCTTCAGTGAGCTTGCGTGCAACATAAATCAGCGTGAAATTTGGCCCGCTATATCCGTTGCATTCACCCATCAAGCAGTACATTGTATATCACTGGAGAAAAAAGTTCAGCAGCTTCCAGATATATCCACAGATTTAGCTAAGCATGTTGTGGAATGCAGACAAGAGTGCTTACGTTTTCAGAGTAATTTTTAAGTGCTCAGTTAAAGGCAGTTCTTTGCCTCTACAAGGAAATACAATTATTTTCAGAAAGACAAATGAGCAATTAATAATCTGCTAAGGAAGAGTATTGCCCACAGAGAGGCCTTGCTCTTGCTGACAGCTCTTTATTCATGTAGAAGTGCCCTCAGGATCAGGGCCTTAATTTCTGAGCCAAATAATCCTTAGGCTTTCAAAAATATCAAGGAGAATTTTTTTCTCGGTTTGCATTTGTGCACTGGGTTACACGCATGCTCATTAACATAGATGTCCCTTCCAATTTGCTCTCTCATTTGCACTGTGTTAACAGCTATTTTTCATCTTTATTCAAACAAACGGTGGCCTTTGTAACCAAGAATAAAATCAGTAGCAAGTGGAAACCTGTTTTAATGAGGCCAAATTGTTATTTAACTCTAAATGTGTACAACATTTTTTCTCTAAATCTCCTTTAATTCCTCCCTGATATTAATTATATCTTGTCATACGCATACCTCTGAAATGCTTGTTCCCCCCAGAAGAGTTCAAAATAGAACCTTTTGCCAGTTTGCTGTGTTAACAAGGTAAGAGAAAAGCTGTCTAATTTTTTTTCTAAAACATCTGATTAAAATCTATGAGATCACTGGCATTTATATAAGCAGATTTGGCAGGTCTTTTGTATTTACTGGAACTGTGATATAAATCAAACCTGGGACTCCCTCTCCAAGAATGAGTTATTTGTTATCAGGGTAAGTATGTGTTAGTGGCTTAGGGATAAATAGGGTCTTTCTGTTATAACTTTGTTACAGTGTCTCCCGTTTTCTTTCCTTTCTCTGCAACTGCCTCCCTGTGTGACCGTGGGAAAATCTCTATATGTCAATTTAATTCGATTTAAATTAATGTACATTATAGGCTCCCTATCTGCTGACTGTAACAGATATTGGGACCTGGCAGGCTGGTTTTCCATCAGTAGAGAAATCAGAGAGACAGTCTCATTTTTAAGGTGGTTCATTTATTTTTCCCCACTGCACCCATGAGTCCTTAAACAGAGATGGTCCAAACAGCATGCAGAATGTTCTCTCTTTCAAGAATCTCTGCTACTCAATGAATGCTCAGGGTCTTTATTTCCAAGAACTTACTCTAGTTATAAGGTTTGAGGCAGACAGTGAGCACTTGTAATGGCTCCCCCAGAAAGAAAATGCCTTTTGAATGCAATGATGTACAGTGAAGAAAAGAAGTTGGAACACAAAGTATAACAGTACCATCTGGTGACTCCTTCCTTGCTCTGTCCCCCTCAAAAAATCCCAAACCCTTTAATCAGACATGAAAGAAGCTTAAAGCATTATTACTACTCTGCCTTACTTAAAGTATTTTGCTTGTGCATTTTGTCATGTTTGACTTTTTAAACTCTTTAGCACTTTCATGCAAGGAAACTTCAACAAATAGCATTTTCTAAATATACTCTTCATCAAATTTATCACTCAGCCATTT
Source organism: Crocodylus siamensis (assembly GCF_052110815.1). Lineage (NCBI taxonomy): Eukaryota > Metazoa > Chordata > Crocodylia > Crocodylidae > Crocodylus > Crocodylus siamensis. Next base: position 134,678,780 of record NC_143397.1, read on the forward strand.
GCTTGTTAGTAAACGGAGAGCAAAGCATTACTGAATATAGTGCTTCTCAGTCACTCACTGCTCACTATGAGTTTGATCCTGCCAGCATTGTGCACCCAGAGGCACTCATCTGTTCTTGAGAACAAGAAAGTGGAAGTGGCTGGTATGATTTTAGTGTCAAGTCATCCATATCCTTTATGCAGCACCAAATGCATTCAAAGGGCTAAAACATATTACTCATGGGCATCTGAGGCAAACAGATTTGTTTAAGAACTGGGATTAGAATTCTGTTTTTTTCTCTCTCTCCTTTTCTTTTTTTTCCTCATTCCATGAGAAAACACTGCATGATGCTTTTGTCCTTTGTTTATGTATTTGTTGTTGTTCCTTCTAGGACATAAGGGACATAAAAAAGCTGTGTGGCCAAGTAGGTAAAGCACTGGATTTGGATTTAGGAAACCTATTGCTGGCCTTGCAACTAGCCTTCTGGATCACTGTGGCCAAGTTGCCTTGTGAACCTCAACTTCCCCATTTATAAAATGGGGATAATGATACTTTCATAAGAGTTAGGATCATTTGTAGTGTCATTTAACAGATAGCAAAGGAATTTCCCCAGCATGGGAGAATCCTTGTCTGTAACAGAGTGAGCATAAACAACTCTGCTACTCCAATGCCTAGCTTTCCTGAGGCCAAATGATCCCAAGGTAAATGTGGCTTTAGCTACCCCAGAGACTGGAGAAGCAGAAAGGTGCCTTTGTGCCATCTTCCTCTGCCTGCTCAGCTGTCCACCTAGTTTCCCGATACAGCTGAGAATCTCAGTCAGTGAGAATGTGGACGGAGGACTTATCATCCAAATAGTGATTAGGTGGAAGGAGGTAGTAATTTTGCATAAGTGGAAAAGCTAGTTGCTGAGACTTAATAGTGTCCACAGCAGAAGTCTGAGAACAGCGGAGAACCCCTTCTCTCCTTCAAATAAAGAAAAAGAAATAAACAAAAATTACTTTTTTTTAATTTAAGGAAAGTGTTTGACTCTTGAAAATCCTTCTGTGTTTGTTTTAGTCATTTAGAGGATATTTTCTGTTATTCAAAATTTTCACATTGATCATTTGGAACACAAATCTTTCCCTGACTCCCCCTTCTCCAACATCAATCTGCTGTATGGCTAAAAGCTGTGTCCAGGGAGGATGCCATGTTGCTGTCAGATCTGCCCCTGACTGTGTGATCTTCCTTGCTTACTCTTGCTTACCGGGGAACACTGCTGTCTTCCCTCCTGATCCTGCACCTTTCCACCTTTGTAAGGGTGTTTGCTTCCACATCCTTATCTAGCTGTGTATCTGCACTGTCTGAGCCACTGACACAGTCTTACACCTTTTGAGAAGTGTTTTAGCTCTCTCCCCCTCCCTCAGAAAGAGTCAATGCTGTCTCCTTGAAGGGCATATCACAGCTCCATGTACCAATTCCCACTGTTCCAGGGAAATAGCTTGGCATTAAAAAAACCTATTCGTATCATTGACAGAAGGCAAAACTTATGCCTTTCTGAACCAGTTAGCCCCTAAGGTGCCAAACCTATCCTGCCTGCTTGACTTCACATTAACATGGGCAACTGCCTTTCTCTATTCATGTGATTGTGATCAATATTGAGCAAAGGGATCTTAAAAAAATATTTCCAAGGACAAATAAAAATATATGGTGAATACACTCCACAATGTGAATAATACAGTCAGCAGCAAGAAAGGTGTGAGATGTGCAAAATGAGCCAATTTAGAGAAGAGTTCGCTGTTTAATTGGCCAAGTTAAACAAGATGCAATTAGGGCTAACTTGGTCCCCTAAGATTTATAAACTCTTACGTGGAAGTCCAGGGGAGATTGTGGGGAAGCAGTTGCTTTAATTGTGTCTTGTTTAACTTGGCCTTTTTAATACCTAACACTTTTCTGACTTGGCTTATTTTGTGGATATCACACCTCTAAACAGCTGAGTAGTCTTTCTTTTTCCTCACTTAGCTGTTTCTATGTGTTAACTGTTCTGGATCAGATAGAACTTCTATGCATTCAGGGAAAACAATATTAGACTGTTTCACGTGACCAAATATTTAGTAATATAATTGGAATATAATGGGGCATATTCTCAACTGTGGGGTGTCGAGAGAGCTGGGTGTCAACATATTATAGGTTTACAGCAGCTGAGAATATGGCCCATTGATTAGCTTGAAATGATACCAGTAGACTGTAGAGCTAATGTATCAGCCTGTATACTACACTCACTTTCCTTGGCTTCCAAGCTGTTGGGTGCCAAGTTAAACCAGTAAATGAAATGCTCAGTATTGAGTTTTCCCACAAAAAGAAAGCAATGCTGATCTTATACAGGTTATGCTCAGTATGTTTCTAAATGTTATGCAAAGAAGATAGAATTTGGTTAAAAGAAAAAAGCCCAGATGCCCCAAACACAAAAAGATTTTGGTTTGGATGAATTAATGCCTCATGGGATTCTGACTGGATTTTTTCATCTCCTTGCTCTCTTACTTGGCTATCTTCCTTGGGTACCATGAACTGCATCTTCCAGAAACACCCACAATCACATGGCGTCCTCTCACCATGGAGAGAGGTTGTGATGCATCATGGGAAATGCAGTCAAACAGGGAGCCCAGCCCACAGAACAAAATGGGAGCATGAGCCATGGGACCCCCCACTCCCAGGGGGCATTTCCAAACTGAAGTATTCCAGGTTTCACTTTTGAACTTTTTCTGTGGAGAACATGGATGAAAACTGTGCTATTTTTGTAGTCCTCCATGAGAGAGAGCCCATTTTCCAATCGGTCTGCCTGCCCAGATGGCATTGCAAGATTCAAGAACTAACCTGTAAATTCTTTGGGATGCATACCTGTCCCAGGCCTTTTAAGACAAAATCAGGCACCTGCTTAAATACCTTGGTTGGGCTTTCATGTCCTTACTGCTGGAAGCGCTACAGGGCTTAATCCTTAAGAGCATGAAACAAGGCACTTCTAAATATCCTTCCATCTGTTTTTGAGTGTTAATGGAAATGAGAAAAGTGCTGGATTGAAAAATGGCACATTTGCCCTGGCCTCAACAGTCAGTATTTTGTAGCCTACAGACTGTTATTTGTACTAGTCCAGTAGCCAGTAGTCAAATACCACTAACGGAACCACTAGTTTTATGGACAGAATAACTCTAGAAATGTCACTTTGTGCTGTGGTATTCAGAACCCTTGGCAGAGGTGAAATCTTTTATTAGACCAACTAAATAGTTGCAGAAAAAAATTCTTTATTTGAAAGCTATCAGGCTCACATGCCCTTCCTTAAGCAAAGGAGAATGCAAAGATTGTAACATTTCTCCCAGGTAGAAATAAAACTTCATATTGCACAGGAGACTAGAAAGTTGTTATAGGTTCTCCTGGGTGGAAAAGTTCATTTTATGCAGATTAGGCTCAAATAAAAGTTGGGGCACTCTATTTACCTCCAAGGTGTGTTGGCAAGCCGGGTGTTGAATGTTATTTCCTTCATGGTAAGATGTTTTGTATTGCACAGGAGAAGGGGTCGACAGAATGCATCTCCTGGCTGAGGCCATTTTGTTGTGTAGAGGTTGTTTTCCAGGTATGCAAATTCAGCTCAGACAAAAGGCTGGAGCCGGGATGCAGTTCTCCAGGTCTCTGGGTGTCGGCTTTTTGCTTCTTTTTTGTAAAAAATTACAACGTTTTAATTTCAAAGCAGCTAATTGCAGTATCTTACATGTTTCAGGGATACAGGTTTTAATCATGTTGGTCTACAGGTAAAAGTATTCAGAACTCTTAGTAGAGTTGATATCTTTCATTAGACCAACTAAATAGTTGCAAAGAAAATGTCTTTATTTGCAAGCTTTCGTGCTCATGTGCCCTTCCTCAGGCAACGGAGAATACTGTTTACTTTATATTAGAGAGGGAGGTGATGTAATTTCAAAAAATTGAAACTGAGGACCCAAAAGTTAAGACACTGCAAAACTAAATAGCTCTTCTGTAATGCTAAATTAGCCAGAGATATACAGGGAGTATTTTTGATTGTTTCCTAGTTCTCTTTTTGGGAGTTACCAGTTTGTTTTTTGATGGCCAATCCAGATTTCATTAGATTGCATCCCTAATAATAGTCTTGACAGAAAGATGTACCAGGCCTGGTACGTTTTCATGATGATTCACAAAGCTCTTTCATCTGTTTGCAATATGTATATACATAACGCAGATTCACACTATTTGCCTGATTTGAAATAAGGGATATTATTTCAATATGCACAAATTCAATTCAGATCAGCATTTATATTCCATTTATTTCATCAAAATGTTCCGTGGAATATTTATCTTTTTGTTGGATTCAAAGCTGTAGCTTCTGGCTCCCTCATTGATCATCTTGTCACTGTTAAACTTGTGACCAAGACTTTGAAACTGACAAGAAAGGCTTCAAGCTGACCACCGCTGCTCTGACCACTACTGCTCTGAGTGTAAGGGGATTGGAGGAGTGCTTCAAGTTGGCTTATTGGGTTTTATTTCCCTACTCTTTTTTTTTTTGCTTTGTTCTTCTGGTGCACTGTAGCATGAAGAAGGACTTAGAAAGAAAGTGCTGAGGAAACTCTAAGAGGATGTGGGAGTCAGGAAATCATGCTTTCACAGGACAACTGAAATGCATTCTAGAGGATTTCGTAGCCTGTGGATCTGTGATCAATCCAATGGATCTATTCCATCTTGCCATCTAATCTACCTACCTATCTCAGCGAGCTACCCATCTGACTGCTGGTATTAATTCTACCGATTTTGTGATACATGGTAAGTTTATTTTTGAAATCATGTTTCACCAATTTAACATGCAGGGTGTTGCATAGTTGCATGGACATAGCCCAGGGAGGCCAGACAGATTGCCATCTCCATCATTTGGTGTGTGTTATGTTGTATATCACTGTTCAACTTGTGATTGCTGTTAAGGTAGGACTAGAATGTCTCTTTCTGTCTCCCCAGGCCATAGAAGCCCAGTGCCTGGCTGTTATAATGTGTATGTGACTCCAGCCATCTGAACCTGCCATGAGGTAGACTTGCCATAAGATAGTACATGCAGGGAGGGGCTGCCTGCCTCCTAGCCACATGGCTCTGCACTCTCAGCACCCTCATGCCCTAACTAGCCCCTCTTCCTTCTGACACTGCCACCTGGAGCCCCAGGCTGAACCCCTGTGCCCCCTACCTGGGCACACATGTAGGTGCTGCATGCAGGAGCAGTTTCCTCCAGCTCAAACAGCTTTGGAATTTATTACGTCACATTAACTATACGTGTAGATGCATGCACAGAGTATTCTGATACAGCAAATTAGACTTCTGCAAGGTTCCAGCAATGTCATGAAGTACCATGACATCCATGTTGTCATGCGTATCCATGCATGCTACTCTTTTATTATGTACTTACTCAGGGTATATTTAAACAGGCCATTTCTTATTTCCAAGTATCGGATAACAGGCATCATAAGTCGGAGAAGCCTTTGGTCACTGGTCTCTCACACTGACTGGGGGAATCACATCACCCTTAATGTTTATCACACCAAAAGTTGCATTTGTGATTGTAGAAAAACAGGCCCACATTTCTTAAGATGTTGGCATCAGGAACCCTTCCAGACTACTCCATATAAATAAGATGACCTTTCCCCAGTGATCAAATAGGCCTCCCAGTACCATAACAAAATATCACCCCCTCTGCTGATGAAATCCAAGCATTGTGTGGGGCAAATAATAGGTATCTGTGATTCATCTATGGTCTCTGTACGATTTGAGAAGCCCATGTATGCAAATCCATAAGTACCTCCCTGTGCATTGCCAAGCTTTAAGAAGTGTGGCAGCAGCATCTTCTTGACAGAAATACCCATTTCCATGACAACAGCCCCAACAGTTGATCCATCCCACTACTTAGCAACACACTGGAGGTGCTGAGTTTCCAAACAGTAACAGCCATGTGCTTCTCCATGCTGAGGTAAGCTCTTGAGCAAGTTTTCAGAGCTCTGCACAGGTTTCTTGGAAAGCAGCCTTTGCCATCCTGAAGTTCTGCCATCACAGCTGGCCATTCCAGGTGTGCATACTTCCCCTGTCCTTCCAGTCTGTGCCAGGTGATACCAGATGTGATGCCCTACCACATGAAGTAGCTCCAGGAAATGCTTGTGCACAAATATCTGCTTGATTGTTATCTGCCTCCTGACTTGTCTCTCAGGGCATCTGACCTTCCCAGCTGCATGATTGTCAAAACGTGAATCATTTTTTTTGTATTAATGACAGACAGGATTGTAGCACTGAATACCGCTCCCTCCATGCTCCCTAACGGTGGCTTGGAAATCCGGTGGCTCATGAAAACCAGATAAATGCCAGAGGAGTGGTGTGAATTTGTTACCTTGATCCCACAGCCCAGTACTCCAATGGCTTCTGGTAAAGTGTCCCATAATGCACCATGAGAAAAATTCCAAAATGCACAGAGCTGAGCAATAGAGCGTTGCACCATGGGATGCCTGCCCAGAATGCTGTGTGCCCATTTTAAAACACTGCAGCCTATGGATGGGATGTTTCCAAAAGGAAGGAGGCACAACAAAATTACATGGATACTTGCATAACACCAGAATGGAGATAGAGGAGCTCAAGGCTCTGGCTGCAGGGAGCGGGGGAAGGAGTCCCCTCATCAGCCGCATCCCGTCTCACAAAGTGCCATTACTCACACTTACCTCTCACTGTAGCAGTGATTGCCACCAAGTAAAGGCTTCACATCTTTGCTTCACATGTCAATTAGAGGCAGCTACCATGTTAACCCTGCAGCTGCTGGCCATGCAGATGGGCCCTCTTCCCTTCCTTCTTACCCCCACCCCACATAGGAGCACCTGGCCCAGAGCACAAACCCTATCACATTATGTTTAGTTTTGGTTATCCCTGATTCATTAAAGCAGAAAAACATACATTTGAAACAACTTCACCTGTACAGAAGTGGCTGCTAGAAGAAATTTAAGTCTTGCAAAAGAGAGGAAGAAAACAATACTCTTCCTGGTAAAATAAAACCAAAACAGTACTCAAATCAGACATCTTAACACCAAACATTATTTTAATCAGATTGAAACGCATCATTAATAGAGCAAAGTAGCAGCAACACTAATCTAGATTTTATGTTATTTAAAGAAGAGAGGCGGTTATTTGCGCCTTTTTGTCCGGAGTTCCTTGATGTTCTTTTGGCAATTGTTCCTCGCTGAAAAATATCCTGCTAGACAGAACCCAAGCTGTGCTGTCTCTGTCATAGCACATGCATGGTGCTCTGTTGATTTCTGGGCTCACAAGCCGTTTCTAAAACAGCTCATCACTTCACAGCTTTCTTGTCAAAAGAAGAATGCTGGTGGGAACTGCAAGCTCTAACGCTTCAGCATTCAGATACCATCATAAGAAGTCTGGTATAAATGCCAAGGAAGAATTTTAAATAAGGCCCAGTATGCACACAAAAGCTGAACTGCTTCAACTCTGGTAGTGCAGTTAATGCATTACAACTTTCCTAGTGTAGCCCCAGCTATAAAATAATAATTTAGTGGCATGGCTTTTTACCATTTGGCTACACCAGTCTAAGTCAGCAGGCTTAAGGAACTTTTGAATACTATTTTGAATACTATTCTGAATACAACTTTTGAATACCATTTATGAGTAGAGATCCTACTTAAATCACAGTTTCACGGTTTTCTTGGAAACTATGAAAATCAGTGGTTTCCGCAGTCACTGTGAAAAATGGCATTTCCTGTCATTTTGCATGGAAACACCAGAAAAAAGTAAAAGCTTATTGCAATACAAAGAAAGCATGGCAGTGCCTGCAGCCACAGAGCACGTGGTTTAAGAGAAAGCTACTCAGAGGCTGAGCTAGTGATTCGACTCAGTGAAAGCATCAGTCAGGAAAGCGAAAGGGTTTTGGTGCCATCTTTAAAGAAGCCAGATGCAATACTGCAGCCAGGGCCCTTAGGCCAATCAGCAGCGAGAGCAAGGGCTCATTGTGAAAAGACTGCAAAATCAGTTCAGCATGCTGTGAATGGCCTACAAAAATCCCTTTTTCTTGCCATGATTTAGGTGGGTCCCTATTTTTGATCCCTGGCCTCTGTTGCTATGTATGTTATATATCAGGGCTGTCCAACTTGCAGTCCATGAGCCAAGCTCCTGCCTGACCACTGCTCCTCCACCACTCTTTCTGCTGCCAGTAAGGTCTCTGTCCTCCCACTCTGTCCTCCAGCTTCTGATTCCTGCCCCTGCTCCTCCCCTGGAAGCTGGGGTGAGGCCTGCAGGGACTCAGTGGTGCTATACAGCCCATATGGCAGGGGGTGCCTCGGGAAGGCGGGGAAAGGAGAGGCTGGAGGGCATGTGCAACCCTGGGAGGGCAGTATATAGCCCATGTGGCACACAGGTCTCCAGTGCCTTAGCAAGGGGGTGGGGGGCAAGCAGGGTGACTGCCTCGGGTGCCGAAGTGAAGGTGCGCCAACAGGTGCTGCCCAGCTGGGGCAGGGCAAAGCCATCAGTGGCTCATTTGGCAGGGGGCACAGGGATGGGGGAAGGGTGGCTCCCACTGCTGTGTGCAGTCCCAGGCAAGCATGGGGGGGGGGTCCCCCCCAGATCTGTGTGTGGGGTGAGGGCAGGCTTCCGCTGTGGGCTTTGCCCCAGGTGCCAAACTTAGTTGCTACAGCACTGCAGCTCCCAGCCACTCAGAAGTTGGACGGCCATGTTATATAGTGTTTACACCTTTATAAAGGGTGTGTGAGAGAGCACTGCGCCAATTTGGCAACATTTTATGATCATTTTACAATGGAGTGGATGACTACAAGGGGACTCAGGTAGCAGGAAAGCAGAACCTTTAGGTACAGGATGGGGCACTAGAATGAAGCTATTTGTTTATCCCTGTACGTGACAGTAAAATATTCGCACCTATTTTATGTCTTTGGCTGTCACAAGTTATTTATCATGCTTTCACTAGAGAGGATAAAATTAAAACTGCACTTTAAAATACTGTTAAATGTGTTAGTTGGCTGAATCTGGCATTTATAATGCAATTTCGTAAAGTTTTATATTGACAGTGTGACACTTTAAAAGGGCTTTTCTGATTAACAAGGCTCAGAATTGCTCCCCTGATTACATTTTAAGAGAGAGAATAAAATGCTATGGGTCTTGAAACAGCTGAAATCATAATTTCCCAATATAATCCACACATTCGTTGTTTTGAAAAATCTGATGTTATGATTAGCTGTATGAGAACAGAATACAGTGATTCTGTGAAGGTTGGCCAGCTCCTTGGGGTGCCACAGGCTACAGCCATTCCCCTCCACCATTGAAGTAGAAGTTCCTGCTTTTGTCTCAGAGACTACAATTGTAGCAGACCTTGCCAACCTTGGTAGGGCACAAAGTTGGCACAGTCTCTTTGGCTAAGTACAGACAGTCAGAAAGCCCGTGGCTGAATCAATTAAATCGTTTTGCGTTAGTCTAAGCCACATGGATTGAACCAATAAGAAAGTAAACTGACGTTCACTTTTGATTCTGGAAATGCAGCCATATGCCAGCACTGACCCAGGCCAGAAGCTTGAGGATGCTGGGGCATGCCTCCCTGCTTGGCTGGAGCAGACAGCTTGGGCCAAGGCTAGCCCACCCATCCTACAAGGCAGGCTTTATGCAGGAGATGCAAAGCATCCTGAGATGCTGAGGGACTATGAATCCACTTGAATCTGAATGGGATCTGGGGCAGAAGTTCAATAAACCGATTTAACCTAAATCAGTTCAGTCTGGTCCTAGATCCAGGTTTATCTTACACTAGTTTCAACTATTTTGAAAACAGTTTATGGGCATTTATACACATAGTTTTTGGTCCCCTGACATGCCAGAGATCTGCCGCTTCAGAGCAAACTCGATTAATTGATTAAGCTGCATTGCGTGCAGTTGTATAAGTGGTGAAATGTGCGTCAGTTCCCAGAAAATGGCAGTGGTTCCCTTTTGAACTAAAGTGTCTTCAGTGTGCTTTAGTTAAAAAGCACGCCACTGCCATTTTGTCAGTGCATTTTGCATTTCACCACTTACACAACTGAAAGCATCACAGCTCCAAGTGCTTTTATGTGTAAAAATGTCTTATGCGCGTTGAACTTCAGTTGCGTTACAGATTTGAACTGGTTTCCAATCACTTATACTGGTTTATGTGTAATTTCTGTCCCTAGTCTTAGAGTGTGGACACATAACAATTGAAACATTCCAAAATGTTGCGGATTTGGGACCCCTCCTTGCAGAAATCACCCTCTGTTCTAGGGAGGTTAGGTAGCCTCCCTAACCCAGTTATTGGCAGAGTGAGGAATATAACTCCATACCCTAACTACCAGCCCCATGGTCTTACAACTTGCTGCTTTCTGCCATTGTAATGTTAGCAGAATACTATCTAAGGGTGATGAAAAATCAGGCAGTCCACTGACTGTAACAAATTCAAACCGCAAACAGTTCTATTCACAACCTCCCCGCATACCCTCAGACACCTGAACAAAGCCAGAACTCTCCAAACAGCAATGTAACAGTAAAACAATAGATTTATTACTCAAGTAAAAGAGCAGATGCAGACAAAAAAATCCCTCGTTATATTGCATAATACAATTTACAGCATAGAAGTGATACTCTTTTATTACACTTTCTGACAAGGATTGTATCCTAATGGAAAAGGTGATTATTTCTGATTTACACACAGTTAACTAAATAGGGAGGATTTCTGTTACACTGAATTGTCCCCTTTCAGTTACATGTTTAATAATGACAGATGGAAATGCTGGCATCAGCATTCACATACACCTCCCTCCATATGTATATATGTCTGTAGGAGTGTGTGTATAATATTTCCGTGGTTGCCTATCTGTTTACTGATGGATTTTCTGTTATGCATGCTTTGCTGATTTTAGTCTATCAGAAGGCAGGGTAGATTTCCACCCTTTTAGACTAACTAAAGATATATATAGAGAGAGAAAGTGAACAAGCTTTCATGAACCCAAGTTCACTTCAGATGCTGTGAAAAAGCTTGATTTGATCATTGACTCCAAAATTAAGAATTAAAGGTAGTTTTTCACCGAAGGTTGTCATGATCTCTTGCAGTTGCTTTGACTCACCTGGAGGAGGGCTTTGGGGATTGGACACTGCTGTGTATAATACAGTGCCTGCTCTTTCACTTAAGCAAAGACCTATTGCTTTATTATTGCTGTTTAGAGTTCCTGAGCCAAATTCACAGCTGGCACAACGCTGACTCCAGTGGAGTTACGTCAACAGAGGATTTAGCTCTTTGTTTTTCTTCCAATTGGGGTGTTGCTCAGCCCAAATTCTGTTAGTTTCTGTTGCTTTCGAGGCCTTATTGTTTGCAATCACAATGTGTGGCAGATTTTGGTTTCTTTGATCTTTTTTGTATGTCATACTGCTTAAACTGTGGAATAACAAAAATGAAGTTTAGTGCTACAAAACCTCAGGCAGATGTGCAATGATTATGCTAGGTCTGCCTTACAAATGAAGGAATTAGTGCTGGTTCTCAGCTTATTTAAATGACTTGCTGGTACTGAACATGGCACTGCAGCAGTGAGAGTTTTCCTATTCTGGAAGACGGCTGACTAAGGATAGAACTCTGCAAGAAGCTTGCTGTAAGACCTCCAGCAGTTCTAGGTGTGCAGCAACTGCTCATTGGGCAGAAAGTGATAAGAAGTTAACTTGAGCCTTTAAGATTCATAGTGCAGGTACAGAAAATTTTGTGTCCCTGGTAAGCGGTATTCCAGGTGGTAAGGTCTTTGCTGCAAGGAGTGTTGTTAGCTCTCTCTTCATACAATGCCTAGTACAATGGAAGCCCATCTTGGCTGAGGCCTGTAAATGCTAACACAATACACATGTACCATAATGATATCCAGCAGTTAAACCAAGCCCTTAACAATTACCATCTACTTTTAATAGAAGTGCTTAAAGTGAGTGGATGTCTGAGACAAATGACTGTTTTGGAAAATCACATATACTGTACTATAAAGTTTGTTTTAAAAAAGGGAAAGGTCTTCTAGGGGTGACAGAAATCAAAACAGCAAACTATCCAGTTTTAAGAATCAGCTCTCTGTTGAGCAAATTAATTAAACACAGGTGCAGGCTAGCTGCAACAATGTGACATCTTTTGTCTTTTCTTGAACACTTCTGACCAATAGAAACACCGCAGGCTCCTGGTGTTCTAATTAATCCATGTACAGTAGGCTCCGAGATAATTGCTTTGCATATCTTAGTGGGCAAAAATCAAGGCTGCATAAAAGCACACATCAGAAAAAAACAACACAAACACTTGTACATAGCCACTGCTGACACTTTACATGTGTAAAGCCCAGTATGAATTCTTTGTGGGTCCTCTCTTCTTTGCTTATTACAAATTTCTGGCCAGAAAAACTGTCAGGGACAATATGCAAGGGAACAGATTTCACTCCTCCACTCTTAATCAACTACTGATCTCTCTCACGCTCTCTTTTTACAGTAAAGAGGAGGACTGTTTAGAGACAATGAAACATCTGGAATCCCATTACATGGATTGTATACACTTTTGGAATATGTTTTCATTGGTATGGCATTGATTTTCATACTATCAATATAAATATTACTTTAGCTTACAACTGCTAATTATATCAACATAAACTTAATTTATAGTGATAATCACAGTCCCAATGTTGTGCTGCTGCCAGACCTCACAACTGATGCTTTGAAACATCATGTAAACCCAGCCATTAGCAATCAAGTAAATGCTCCCATTACACATTACTGATACTGGCTAAAGAACTTTTTAATTGACTTCTTACAATTTATGGCAGATGGTGCAGGCAGTGAGCTCAAATTCAGGGTTCTCTCTCGTATTTTCAGTCTCCTAAGTAGTTGGATGCCTGTCTTATATTGTATGCAATGACATTACATGCTTGAAATTGAAAAGCCTGGGCATGTTTCCCTTGGAAGGGATATGTATAAGAGAGGGCAAGATAAAAACATATGAAATAATTAATGGTATAGAGAGGATAGAATGGGAGCATCTGGTCTCTGTGTCCCACATTGTCAGAGGAGTACAGCGCTCAATGCAATCAAAAGGTGCTGAATTCAAAACTGATCGGGGGGAAGACAGTCTCACATGCACAAGGGCTTGGAATTTATAGTCACTAAAAGTTGCTAAGGCCACATATCTAGCAAGATTCCAAGGAGTTATAGACCAGAGGGCCCAGGGGTGTTATTCCAATACACATTTTGGAAAAGAACGGTTCATAACTAAAACTGATCTCCAGCTAGTTGGGATTAGGACAGCACCTTCATGGAAGACAGATTATGCCACATCATCTTACTTGTACCTTTCTTACATCTTCCTTGTACTGGCCACTGTAGGAAACAGGGTGCAGGACTAGACAGATCATAATTTGGAACTAATCTGGCAATTCTCATATCTGTAAGCTAGGAAGAAGAAACTGGAATTTTAGTCATTCCATTGATGAATGATGGAAACATATTGTGTGCACTCTCTACTGGCCTTGTCCTTGGAGGAACTCCCATGGAATTGAGGGAAGTTCTGTAAGTAGTCTGAGAGCCATTATCTGTCAGTAAGAAAGTAAACAATTATAGATAATATACTAAGGGGCGGAGAATGGAAAATAGAAGCAAGACTGACTATAGAGAAAGCTGATAGAAATGGGTGGAGAGGGGAAAACAGAGGTATGATGAGCAGAGGTTTTGATCCCCTAAGCTTCAGGTTTCTTTCCTGAACCAAACCTCTGTGCTAAAGTTTTGGAAAGTTTGAGCAATGCAGGAACACATGAAGCCTGTAGTGTCACACAGCAAATTCTCTGACTTCTGTTTATTTTCAATAGTATGTGTGCAAATTTGTATGCATATGTGCTTACATATAACATATGTTTATCAAAGCTCCAAGGTTCACATCCATCAGCCAACACTGAGAAATGGTGCAGGCTTCTACCAGGGGGGTGTTTAAGAGGAGGTTAGATGGACATCTTGCTGGGGTCGTTTGACCCCAGTATTCTTTCCTGCCATGGCAGGGGGTCGGACTAGATGATCTGCTCAGGTTCCTTCCGACCCTAGAAACTATGAAACTATGAAACACATTAAAATACAATTTCCCCTGTCTGTACTAGAGGTGTAAAGTGTTAACTACCTTTAAAAAACAAAACAAAAACATTTTTCATCCTAGTTTAGACATAGTCCCAGTTGCTAATATGGGAGACATTTTCAAAAGTTGTTAAAGGTTGAGAAAGTTTTGGAAATGACATGTAAGATGTCTAAAATATTCTGTAAACATGAAACATTACTGCAGAAAGCATAGGATATTTTCCTGATGTGGCCCATATGAAGCACAGAAATCAAGTTCTATTTTAAAGGAAATTACAAAGTCAGGTTTAATAAACTGATATGAGATAAACATGAGAGACTCTGGCTTAACGAGCCCTATACAAATTGGCATCAATCTTGATTTACTGGTAATATTTATTTCATTGAGTAATAAGGAGTTTACTAATATAAGCTTACTCTTCTAGTGAGCACTCTTGGTCAGCATTTCATGCAGAATGGAGCATTCAGATAAATTAATGAAAAATGTATTCAGATGAAGCCGCACAATTTTCCTTGTAATAAATAGATAAATGTTGTCTCATTTTTATTTAGAGATGACAATTTTTTTTGCAGGTGTTAGGGGAGGTTTCTTTTATGTTCCTTCCTCATTTGCTTCCAGTTGCATCTGATTGAATTTCTTTGGGCAAAGGGCAAGGGAAAGACATCTGTGATTATGTTATAAAAAGTATAGATTTGTAGTATTTCTAATGGTCTTAGGTGGTTGTATTTTACAAATGTGAGGCCCACTTTGCTGAAAGAGTGCGTGCCAGTCTTGCTGATTGACATACTTAAGTACTTAAGCACTTGCTATCTGGGTTTCACTGTATGATTTACTCTCTGCTTAATTTCACTGACAATAGCAAGCAGTGAACACTCTGTACTTGGTTTAGGAGTAAAGATTACTAACTCGAATAAATCAGACATATGAATACAAGTTTCTAATGACAGTTGAGGAATGTATAGTAGGGTAAACTCTGCTGTTGGATTATCTGATTTCCAAGTTTATGCAGTCACCTGGGCTGCTTTAGGTCTCAAAAAGACCTAAGCTCTTCTTCCCTTCCCCCTACCACCACCGCAGCCACCACAGTTACAACAGGAAAGCATCATTGCAATGAATTATAGCAGGCAACAACTGAGATTTTAACTCCTTCCGAGTAAGCTCAATAATGTTCAACAGCCCATTTAATAGTGTGAGACATTCTCCATTACAGAGAATTTCATCTTTTGCAGACGTAAATGCTTGCTTGCATGCAAAACTGCAAGGTTAAATAGCTTCTCAGATCGGTTTTTGTTAAACATATGCTGGCAAGTAAATTAAAAGTATTATGCATACAAAGAATAAAAGACCTCCATGTGAAAATCTATTAGCAATAGGTTTAGAACCAAATACTGTTTCAAAATCATATCACAAGTAGGACCTCCCTTGTGTAGGATTTGACTTGTATACCCCTCTTTGGTGCGGTTTGTGAGTGTTTCTCCTGGGAATAATGGGTGGCAGAAATCTGATGTTCTTAGAAAAGATCTAATATTAGCCTTCTGTTTCTACCATCGTTGCATTCCCAGGTTAGTCTCATGATTTCCTGAACTAAAGCTGTAAAACTGTATCATATCTCTTAGTTGCATTTACCCTCTAAGAAAGATAAGAAAATCTTCAGCCTGCAGCCCCTTCACAATAATTTGAGTTACAGTTCCACCCTGGGCAACTGATGGATCTAGCTAAAAATAAGACACCATCAATAGGAAAAAAAGCTGTACCCTCAAGGCATCATGTTGATGTAGTCATTGCTGAAATATGAAGAGGAAAAATATTTGT
Source organism: Crocodylus siamensis (assembly GCF_052110815.1). NCBI lineage: Eukaryota > Metazoa > Chordata > Crocodylia > Crocodylidae > Crocodylus > Crocodylus siamensis. The sequence continues at coordinate 134,694,711 of NC_143397.1, forward strand.
TTTATTTAAACTAAAATGGTTTTCACTGTGGCATAACCTTAAAGTGGAGAAACTCAGTTATTAACTGGAACAATTTAACCAGTTAGTTTCACAGCATGGTGCACTGTACAATATTATGCTAAATTCTAGGGTTAGAAGTGTTGGATTCGAAATTTCTTGAGAATCTAAATAATAAAAATTTCTAATTTTGCTGCTCTTCATGCAGAACCCCAAAAGGGCACAGCTGAGCAGAATTAGGTGCAGAAGAGGCAGATATTGTAAGTTGTATTTTGGCGTCGGACATGAGAACTGATAACTAAGACTGTGTGATACATTACTTACCCTGAAAACACATTCCTTCTCTCTAAAACTTATCTATGGGGAAACAAACTCATTAAAATTGAATTTTGCCTGGAATTAAATGGCAGACTTGTAATGTCCAAATGAACAGTTTTACCATATGCAAGGGAAGATTTGTTTTAAAAATCCCTTGTGGCCTTGGGAGAGGAAGACTGAGTTTGCAACCTGCAAAAAGGCTAATATTTCCTCAGGCTTGTACTCCCAGAAAGTCTTGAGATAAACAATGATCCTTATGCTTCCTGGATCCAGAGGAGAGGTATGATTTTTCTATAAATAAGTGGACTATAAACGTGTATAGAATGTAGCTAATCTGTGAAGAATTTTCATTGAAGGGAAGCTTGGAGCTGTGGAGTGAAAAGGCTAAGAACAAAGGAATTGGGAGAGTCGTTCACAGAGACTTACAAGTCCTGTGAGTTCTTGAGAAAGAGGTCAGCTTAAGCCAACTGCTGCTCCTTGTTCCCTACTGTTTTTACTGACTTTCAGGTTCTTCTATGTTATAAAGAGCCAGGAAGACTGTCGAAGCAACAGGAAACAGGAGTCATTAGTGCCTTGTGACGGACCAGCTTTTCAAAGGCTGAACTACAGCTTGGGAATTGCAGGCTTAGAGGGAAAGGAAATCCAAGCCTTGTATATATGAAAAAAGTGGCACCCATTTCATTAAATCTTTTTAAGATTGATCTAGTTAAATCATTGCAAACACTCTAATCAGATGCACTTAAACCAGTTTAATTTTGCTTAAATCAATTTAGTTTAATACAGTAATTTACCACTGGAAGGTAAAACTAATTTAACTAAGGATTAAACTGGTTTAAGTGTGTCTACATTAGAGGTTGGCATCGATTTAATTAGATCAGTTTTAAATGGATGTAATTTTTCTCACATAGAACAGACCTATAAGAAGGTGGAGGGACAATCTCAAAAAGTCGAATAGAAAAATGAATGCAATAATTCCACTAACTTATTTAATATATTGGCGGGGCGGGGTGGGGTGGGGAGGAGTGTTGTTTTTTTTATAAGTTATTTAGCAAGAATATCCTCTCTCCAGGTATCTTTTTTAACTTCCAGTTTATTTTATTCCATGGTTTTAATGCAGATATATAACATTTTTATATCATGGGCTCTCTCTACATTTCTGTACAACAAACATAAGCTAATTAATTAATCAACACAACAATTAGGCACTGAGGCTATGCCATCACTGCGTGCATGGTGTAGGCTTTGTGTTTTTACACCAAGAAAGCCAACTCAAGATTACTTTCTCAGTGTAAAATTTTAGGGCCAGAGTCTATTCCACCTATTATATGCATAAGTGTAGTCCTATTCCATCCTGCTTACATCCCTGAAAAACCATTAATATAAATGGTGGGTGTGTCCTTCTCCTTGCTGCTTTTTTGTGAAGGGTAAGATGATAAAAAAACTGATGATTTAATGCATTTTCAGGGACTTAGATTGCAATAGAATCACATGTAAGCACTTAAATCCACTTGGCATGCAAGAGATAAAATAGAATCAGGCCCTTAATATATGTCTACGTGGTACAGTACAGGTCTGTCTGTGAACCCAAGCTAGTTTGATACCAGTATAGTCATATTAGTATCACCAGGATAGGCCCAAACGACACAGAGAAAAAAAGTCTCATCTTAGATTTGAGTACCAGCCCAGGGTATGTGGAGGCTCAGATTGGGGCCAGAGCCAGAGTTGAGACACCTCCTGCCCCAGGCTGGGGTGGCTCATGCAGTAGGTGAGGGGCACACAATGGGGTGGGGGGGTGAGTATGAGGGAGACAGCACTGCCTGTTCCCCCCTCAGCTTATACCCCCCTACCTTCTGCTCTAGCTTTGGCCCCAACTCTGACACCTGTAGCCCTGATCCAGCTTGGAGCTGCTGCCCCTGCAAGGGGTGGGAGGCATGTAGCAAAGGGAGCAGGGGTATGGTGTAGGCTCAGGCACAAGGGAGCAATGGGATAGTATGATTTTTCCTGGCTATAATCTAATTATTGGGGGGTACCTTATATTCAGAGTTGTCTTAGATGTGGGTAAATACAGTAGAACCAGGGTTAGCACAAACCTGCTACCATGTTAATGCAGTTATTCTGTTTCTAGTGGGTATCTCTATTAGAGATAGGCACAATGCAGTGCTATGTATATAGGGATACAGGACTGGAAGCAGCCTCTTGGGAAACGAGCACAAGTAGTTTTAACCTAGTCAAGGTCAATCAAAATGCTTTGTTGTTGTTGTTTTTTGTTTTTGCTCTTGTTTTTTTGCAGTGAAGACACACCAGGTGACAGGTACCTCAGAAACACCTTAAAAACACAGCTTCAATAGCCCTGCAAAATAAATGGGTATTTCTCCCATTATAGGAGAGAAAGTAGGGTTTGCTAGAGAAGTCTGAACAGCTGCTCTATGGAAAAGGATGGGTTTTTCATCATGTGGTAGGTAACAAGTGGACCAGGAAGTTGCAGTTTTCACATGTAATAGTAAATGAAAGTGAATGCTGGATGGGGCCTGTGCCAGATCACACCAGTAACCCTGGTCTCATATGCAGGCTTATGTCATCTGGCTGTCAGGGCTTATGCGTTAGTTGCCACCACTCCCCCACCACCAAATTTCAAGACCTATGAGGGGCCCCGTGAGCCAGATGACATGGCTCCATGGGCTGAATCAGGCCCACAGGCTGGAGACTGAGCTCCACTGTGATAAAAGATGATCATAGCTCACCAGCAGCTGCCAAGGCTTTTGTAAGCCTCATGACAAAGAAAAGTTTAAGGAGCAATCTTAATGAGGAGAACAAAGGAGTTTTGAGGTGTTTATGATTAGTTTTTCCCTCACATGAGAGAGAGCTTGATAAAAATGATGAAGGTGCTTGTTTAAAAACACCTCACAAGTGGGGAGGTGAAGCGGGGACCACAGACTGATGAGAGGCAGGAGCTGACTTTTGTATATTGAATGTGAAAAGATTAATGGGGTTAGGGATAGACTGCTAAGGGCCTTGAAAATTAAGACAAGCATCATGTCATTCATGTAACGTCTCAGACATAGTGAAAGTAGAGGAATGACATAATCATTGAATTTAATATCAAAGTAAACGAAACAGAGGAAAGTGAGCTGATTGCCTTTAATTTCATATTCAATTAGCAACCTTTTAATGTAAGATGCTGCAGAAGCATACAGTCCTGCCAGGAATATATGAGGTCTCTCGAGTATGACTTTCAACTGAAGACATATGTGGGGTCCTGACTGCCTTCCGTGGTTCCATTGAAAGACTGTATAGTTTAGTGTGGGTGGGGAGCTGGGCTTTGCTTTTAGCTGGTTTGGGTTTTTGTTTTCAGTAGGGTTTTCAGTTTCATTGTTTGCTCTGCCTCTCTTAATGTTTTGACACTGTTTTCTAAATGTGCTCTACTTAGGATATATTTAGGTTTTGGCTTCTAATTTGGCAGTGCTTAAAGTCACTCTGATGGGGGTTTTTGGTTTTGTTTTTTTAAACTGTTTGGTACCTTTAAGTGTGTAAATATCAGCTCTAATTGATATTCCTAAATAGTCAGTTTCTAAACTGTCAACATTCTAAAATCTGTTAATGTGTGCGATCTTGAAGTTACCTGTGGCAACTGATTCCATCACCAAGGAGATACTGGCCTTGTGAGATCCTCGCTGAACAGGTTCTACTCCAGAAAGACATGGTAGCTCCTTTAAGAGGTATCCATTCTTAAACTTTAATATCCTTTATGTTTAATTTCTGATGTAAGCCAGACTTCCTGGCTGGGATGTAGCTTTTAGACTGGTACATGAGAAGGAAAAGGGAACAAGCTGGATCCTGAATCTCTTTATTGTGAAAGATGAGGGAGACTTGACAAGTATGTTAATACCCCCTAGATCCTATTTCACTGTTGACCTTTCATCTGAACAGCTTCAGAATGACATTACCATCAGTCACTTCAACTGGGATAGAATATGAGCTGGGTGACGAAGTCCTGGTTCATTCACGAGCTAACAAGATGTTTCTGCTTATATGTTGCTAATGAATGGAGACCACCTAGCAACATAAGTTGTGGTTTATTAGTTTGTATCGGACAGCAGGACTGTGCAAATGGGCCATGCTGGTCCTGGTCCTGCAAGGTCCTGAGCAAGGTCCTGAGCACCTGCTGTGGAATCCTGAGTGCTCTCTGTTGCCACTGAGGTTATGAGGATTGACCATTGCGGAAAGGGCTCAGAGCTTCCAAGATGTCCCCAGAATGGCTGATTCTGCCTTTAACCTGTACTGGGAAATTTTGCTTCATTGCAAAACCACACCTTCGTACGGCATGGGAAGAAAAGTGTATGCAGGTCCCTATTTACAACCTATAGCCATCATCACTCCTTTGTTGAGTTCAGTCTGCAAGCCAGCCCCTGATGCTTCCAGTTGGCAAGTCTTTTGAGCTCTTCCCAGCAGAACATCTTAGATGTTCAAAGATGAAGTAGCCTTCAGTTACCTTAATTTATCAGCCCCACAAACCACAGCGAATGTACCATATTTTTTTCATGTACAATATGTGCCTTTTCCCCAAAAGCAATGCTCCTTCTCCAACCCAAAAACTGTTTTAAGTAGGGAAGCTGTTTTCTTCACTGGAAAAGGAGCACTCCTGGAGGTACTGTGCATGCCTTGTAGTGGCCAAGATAGCTGCCATGTGTGTCTGCTTAGCAAACTGGAGTGAGGGAGACAGGGACAGAGTCTTTTGTTAACCTTCTCACAACCCACTGTAGTTTGCGCCCAAAGCAGCAAGTGAGCTACTGGTAGTGTCTTGATGAGGCTTGTGATGGAAAAACACCACTTTATTTACAGGAACTTATATAAAGAGCTACTGACAATAAAGAGCTAATGGTCTTGCTAGTGTCCTTTGCAAGGGTATGGGGCCTAACCTTATGTTACACTGAATGGGTGACATGAGCATGCATGTGCAAGGGCACACTTTCTTCTGTGGTATGTATTTGTGCCACTGCTATTTGTCTCTGGGCCTGCCCCTGCACATGCACTCTGGCATGTGGCAAAGGGATCCAGGTAGAGTAGGGGAGGCTGGGCCCAGCAGCCTTACTTGGGGTCCTGGGGGATTTTTTTTTTTTAATTAAAGATTATCATGAAAAAACATGGCTGGCAGCTGGGACAATTAGAAAGTACTAACTGGTTTGATACATCTGACAGAACAGTCAGCAACAGTGAAAGTCCTAACTAAGTGTTCCTTTCATTGTGAGCTTCCCCCTGCTGTATTTACAGATTGCTAATCAGCAAAGCTAGAGATTCCATGTGGGCAAAGAGATCATCAAAATCTATAGTTTCTTGCTGATCTAGAAAAGAATCCTTTCATGCATACAGTGATAGTATATAGATGTGTTTGTATTGGTTCTATACTTATAAGTCATTTCCTGCCCCCAAACAAAGCGTTGTTCCAATTTCCAGTAAGGATTGTGACATGCATATGTCAAATGACTTTTCTGGCTGCAGCCACAGTGACAAAAACTGGTAAGGCAGCAGGAAAAGATTTTATGTCAGTAGTTGCGGCAAAAAAAGCAGACATTCTCTCCTGGGGCCTGTTTCACCAGAAAAATCTGTTCTAGACAACTCCAAAAGACTTTCTAGAATACTTCTAGAACATCCTGTGAGGCAGGGGTTTTTGGTTTGTTTGTTTTTTACTAGAAAGAGAATCATAGCCTGGTGTGAATTGTGACCCAACTCATTGCAAATGGGAGATGGTAGTAGTTTTATCATAGTTGTTTTATCAAGCAGCCAAATCCCTTGTAGGTTAGTGAGCTGTTTCAGACTTTTATTTTTGTTTGGGTTACTAAAGTCAAACTCTAACTCCTTTCAGTTCCTGTAGCCTTAATTTACACTATTTATAATACCCATTTAAAGTTCACTCAAGGTGCAGTGGCAGTTGGAAAAGTTAGCACAGTACTTTTTTGACAAGGCTGCTGGTTAAACGGATGTGAAAACCCCACTGACCACAGGCATTGTAAAGCTCCAGGAAAACAAATTGGGGAGGGGAGGTAGAGGTATACGGCAAAGCTGCCTTTAAAGTATTTCTCCTTATTTTCTTCACCTGTGTTGCAGTCAAAAATGGGATTCAAACCTAGTGCAGTTAAGGACTGACACAACACCTTGCTTGATTAATGGCAAAAATGTGTTAATAACAATACCACAAATGAGGTATAAAACTATACGACAGAAAAAGACTCCTTCCCAATATTTAGTAAATGAGCTATTACAAAAATCCTAGTATATCTTAGCTGCAAACGTTTTTCTCTCCAATGCAGGCAAGAAGTGGTTTCTATCTTTTCAGCCTTCACTGGCCATGGATTTGCCAGAAGTGATAAACTGGGTGCAGGATACAAAGTTGGAGTGATTTCTCTCTCTTTTCTGGAGTGCACACCTTACTGGCAACTCTGTTTCATTCTTATACAGTTCAATGGTATAGCTTCAAAGCATTCCTCTTTGATAGTTGGTTGATTAAAGTCCGAACAAAACAGGTGGAAAGGGACCATCACATTACAGTTGCTAACTTCTTGGATCCTGTTCTGGAGTGTCCAGGTGTGAAACTTGTTTTTGCACACTTTTGATTAGTCCAGAGGTTATGCTCCAATCAGATGGGATTGGTCGTGATTGACTGAATGGAATACCTTGAGTATCGATTGCAGGACACTGTCTTTGGGTAATTGTTTTGACAATGGGGCAGAATTACAATAGTTTGCATTGATCACAGCACCGTTCTGGGTAGTTGTTTTAATGGTGATGGTCTACGGAGACATTTGCAAAACCCCAGACAGGCACTGAATACCTGTTCTGAGAAATATGCCTCAATCAAGAGGAATGTGTCAACCAGAATACAGTTACAATCACGTAGGGATATGCAGTTATTTATGAATGGATTAGCATAATAAAACATTGGGTACATTTGCAACTAGCACAGGAGATGAAGTCAGTTGGGATTCCTCTATTTTGCATTGTCCCAGTCACAATCTTGCATTCTTGTGCAAGATGCACTATTTTAATTTGGGCATTTACATTTCATCGATAGGTCCAGCCAAGCTTTCACAGTCATTACCGCGGCCTGCTATAGGCAGGTAAGGTTCTTTGAGTAGCTGTAATATCTTTTATTAGATCAACTGAGTAGTTGGAAAGAAGTTATTGGCAAGCTTTTGGGTGCAGCCACCCTTCTTCAAGCACACAGCGTCTCTGCTGTTCTAAGACTTCAAGAAATGAGAGAAGCTAAAAGTGTGGCAGGATATCAGTGGGAATGTAAATAGGTAGAAATTAGAAAGACAAAAAGTAAAGCAGAGATTTAAAGCAGAGAGGAGTGGGGGAAGAAAGCAGGGGGGAAAAGCTAAAGGGAGACATTACAGTAATAGAATGCAAGGTAGAAAAGAGACTGTTGGTGAAAAACGAAATAATTGAAGATCAGGAAAACAGGAATGAGAGAAGCTGAAAGTGTATGAGGATGTAGTGAAAATATAAATAGGTAAAAAGAAAAACAAAAGGTAAAGCAGGAGACAGAGGGGAAGAAAGATAGGGGGATGGAGAGAAGGCCAAAGGGAAACAGTGGTAATAATACAAGGTAAGAAAGAGGCTCTCAATGAAGAAGAAAGAAGTAGAAAATCAGGGAGACAAAGGGCAGAAAAGTAGGTGAGGAGAGGGGAGAAAAGGTGGGGGACAAGAAGAATGTAAAAGGTTAGGTCAGGCAGGTTGTAATGTGTTATAAAACTAATGTCTATATTGTGTCCATGATTTTTTGTATCCAGTAGATTTATGAAATGAAGTTCGTAGGCTCATCTGTGGAAGGTGTTTTGTAAGCTCCCTTTGAGGATTAGAACTGAGAGATTGGAGAGGGAGTGATTGTCCTGTGAGAATTGTGCCCCCACAGGTAATTGGGTATTCTTGTCTTTGATAGATTTTCAGTGTGTGTTCATTCCGGTGTGAAGTTGTTGTTTGATTTCTCCTACATATTTTCCATCAGAGCATTTGATGCACTGGATGAGATATATAACATTTCTGGAGGTGCAGCTGTAAGATCCAGGAGTTTCTGTTGTGGGGTGTACTTATTAGAGGGAGGGGTGGAGATGTGTTGATAGATTTTGCATGTCTTGTCCTGGCCTAGTCTGGATCCATTCGTTGTGGTTTGGGTCATAGGGAGTCTGCTTCTGGTGAAGAGATTAGCAAGTTTTGGTGTTTGTTTAAAGGCTAGGATGGGTGGTTCTGGAAAGATCTCTTTAAAAGAGGAGTCTTCTAGTATGGGTTGCAGTTGTTTGAGGATGCAGTTGTGTAGGTTACAGGGAAGGGGTCTTAACTAATCGTGTGCAATTTGTGGGGATTTTCTTTTTGTACTGAAGCAAATCTTCACGTATGATCCAGGTGGCTATTTCAAAAGTGTGATCTAGCTCTCTAGAGGAGTGTCCTTGTTGGCTGAAGGCCCTTTTGAGATTTTTGAGGTGGCAGTCACGGGTATGTTCCTTGCTGCAAATTTGGTGGTATTGGACAGCTTTCTTGTGTTTAGGGTGATTGCTGGTTCTACGTATGTTAGTCCGTGGATTTCTTATATATGGTGGTTTGAATTTTACCATCTTGGATATTGATCATTGTGTCCAAAAAGGAAATGCTAGTGTTAAGAGTATTCGAATGATATTCTGATGGAGGGGTGGTGACTGTTGAATTTTTGGTGGAAATCAATCAGAGATTTCAGGGTTTGGGTCCAAATGATGAAGATATCATCTAAGTATCTCAAGTACAGCATGGGTTTGATAATGCAGTTCTTGAGGATTTTTTCTTCTAAGTGGGCCATAAAAAGGTTGGCATATTGTGGGGTCATTTTGATGCCCATAGCTGTGCCCATTGTCTGGAGGAAGCATTGGTTGCTGAAACTGAAGTTGTGCATTAGGATGAAGGATACAAGTTCAGTGATATCCTGTGGTCTGTACTCTGAATTGTAATCTCATTCTTGTAGATATTTGAGGCATGCTTGGATGCCATTCTGGTGTGGGATGTTGCTGAATAGGCTAGTGACATCCATAGGAGGGTATTGCTGGGAAAGTGGTCTATGTTTTTTGAGTTTTCTCAGGAAGCCAGTTGTGTCTTGAATGAAGCTTGGTCTTGGGTGATGGATGGATTCGACAAAACCTGATATTTCTTCCATTAGGGTCCCAATTTGAAATGATAGGTCTCTGGGGGTTTCCTTGTTTGTGGATTTTTAGGGAGCAGGTAAAACATCCCTGGATTGGGTAGTGGAGGGATCAGTATTTGAGTTTATCTTGTAGTTCCAGTGGAAATGATGTGATGGTGGTTTTTCCATTGGAAATGATGTGATGGAGGGCCTACTATACAAAGTTACTGGAAAATCTATGAGAACTGATTGATATTTTCTCACTTGAGAAAAATATTTCAGCTGTGAAAAGTTCCCTTTTATTCATTAGATAAAACATGGATACAAGTTGGGAAAATATGTGCCTTTTTCACCAGAAGACTTACTTTTTGCAAATGTTCTTGTCCCAAAATGTTTTAGTAAATGAAAAATTTCCTTGATCCCTGAACCTGACAATGCTTATTTATTGGTTATACCTCTCTGGAGAAGAACCTCGCTCTGAAGAGTATGGCTTGCTTCTAAAAGTATCTGCACTTTGCCCTGTCTGTTTAGTCTTCATCTTAATGACAGGGGCTGTATGGGGAGTGGAATCTTTACTGCCAACTGCCTGACTTTTAGGTAAAGAGAGTGACCTGGATTTTCTCCTCAGTTTCTCATAGTGTGAAGTCTGTACACAATTATTTTCTCCCTGTGCTCCAGAAAGAAAGAATGATTGCATGATTATCAAAACTAAAACAAACTACAGACCATTTTTGTCCATTCATTACAAGCCATTAATCATGGATAGGGGACTGAGAGTTACAAGCTTATTCCTCTGTTGTAGGTCCTTCTTTTTTACCCTGTGAAAAATAATGAAAGGCCATTTTTCCTTAAATACAAAAATCAAATTAAAAAAAAAATACAGTCTGGTTCTACTTAAGATACCTAGAGTCTGATTTTCAGGGGGGCTGTATAGCCATCACATTGAAATCTGTGGGAGTAATGGACATTCGGCACTTTAGGCAGTTAGACCCAGAGAATATCATGTTAGGCACCCAAAATTTATGGCTCTTCATTGTGATCATAGTGATCACTTCGCTCTGGCCTTTCTGCAAAGATCAACCTGTAACAAAGCAATAAGCTATGTTTGCTTTCTAATAAGGTCCATATAAAGCTTGACTTCAGCCAGTTCAACACCTGCCCAAGATTCATGGGCGACTGGTGCCTCCAGATACTGGGGGGGGCACCAGCGGCTGATTGCCAACCAGGGGGAGTTCCCCAGCAGCTGATTGCCGCCAGCAGCAAAAGTACCAGCAGCTAAACAAAACACAATCTCAGGGGGGGCACCAGCCATCACCCCTCACTCCCCAGGTGGTGAGGGCCGATCTCAGGGGTGAATGTGCCCCCCTACACATTGCCTATGCCAAGATTATTATGAATATTATGAATGTATCATCTACAACACACAAGTTAATCATTGGTGTACGCTGATGGGTAGGGCACTGACTGGCAGTCAAGGAGACCTAAGTACTATTTATAGGCCTACCACTGATTTACTGAATAGCCATGGCCAGCTCATGCTTCTGTCACATTGTTTTCTCTCCCACCTTTTCTCAGGCTTATTTAGTTTGGAAGTGCCTTAGGCCAGGACAGTCCCTCATTCTGAACAGGTACAGCACCAAGCACAATGAGAGTAATACAAATAATAGGAAATACAGATATGTGATTGGAAGGACCAATACAAAATGAGCACTTGTAACCCTATTCCAGTACTACTGCCATTTACCTTCTCTTGCATGATGGAAAAAAAGTCAGAAGAACTTTTTTTTTCTTTTCTGTTTTTGAGGGGATGGGAAGAGGGAAGTTCTAGCTACTAGTTTTTGTCTTTATTTGTAATGTGAGCCCATTCTATAATAAGTTGGGCAATCTACCATACATTGAATGAGTAGGCAACCATCAATCTTCTGAATCATGGTATACATGTAAGAGGCCTAGTTAGACGCCTGATGAATCCGTTTGTGGCTGACAAGCCCAATTCGAGAGGGACACAGCTTTTTACAAGTTTCACAGATCCGTGTGTTGTCTGAGTTGGAGTCTAAATTTACAGCACGCTGCTTTGTTCTTTTTCACTTTGCTTCCATCCTCTAGATCAAAGCTGCTTCATGTTGAGCTGCACCCAGTGCCAGATGTTCCCTCTAGATTGGACAGGATTCTGAGCCCTCTTTCCAGCTTTCTACATTGATGTTGAATGACTTTATATCATTTTTGCACTCATTGTGGTACTGCCATAGAGGGAGACCCCATTTTCCAGAGCCATCTCAAATCTCACTATACAAAATATTCATGGGGATATGGTCTTCCTTCATGCTCCTGATGTGGCCAATCCATTGCAACCTTTTCTTGATAGTGGTTTCTAAGTGTGTCAGTCCTGCATGCTCCTGTGCCCCCATATTTGATATTCTGTCTGCCCACTTCATTTTCAAGATCTTATGCAGACATCTGAAGTGGAAGCTTTTCAGGCTCTTGATATGCCTAGCATATATAGTCCATATTTCTGAACCGTAAAGCAGAGATGACAGCACACAAGTCTCATAGATTCATATTTTCACCTTAGCTGATAGTTTGCTGTTATTCCATGCACGTTTCTGTAACAGCCCAAAATTCTTAGCTGCTTTTCTGATTCTGTTAATCAGTTTAGTCTGGAGGTCAAGATTCATGCTGATCAGAGAACCCAAGCAGCAAAAACTGTCAACGACACCAAGAAATTTATTCTACAGAGTGCTATCAGGTATTGGTTCTTTCACCCCTTGGTACATGATCAGTCTTCTTGAGATTAATTGCCATCCTGAAGCTTTTGCATGATTCAGAAAATATGCCCAAGAGATTTTGCAGGGCAGATTCAATGTGGGCAACCAAGGCCGTGTCATCAGCAAGCAGGAAATCTCTCAGTTCTTTCACCTTGGTTTTCACTCTAAACCTTGAAATGTTGAACAAGCCTCCATCTAGTCCAGTTTGAAGATAACTGCCATCATTGCTCTCCTTGAACGCATGAAGAAGCAGGAATGAAGTGTGCCAACAAAATGAAATAACTGATGACTTTTTAAAAAGTCTTTTAACCTTATTTCCTCCCCCCTCCTCAAATGGACATAGAAGCTGCCTTTTTTAAGGTGCGGGGAAGGAGGTGAATTCTGGTTTTCCTGGAGAAGTGGTTTATTGTATTGTATTTTAGTAGCTGCAGGCTGCCTTTGAATGACTACATATTACTATTCTGGTGCATCTCTAATTAATAAGATCAACTGCTCCTGTAGTTTTCTTTTACAAACTCATTTAGATATGCCAAGGCTGCAGTTATTTTGAGAATGATCTGGTTCTGTGCTTATTCATCTTTCCTCCTACACACTGAGAAAATAAAACTGTCAGCTTAAATGCCCTTTGAAGTCTGTTTTAGCTACTTGATTGAAAATTAAAAACTGCCCTGCTGCTGTTATAGTGGTTGGGATTCCTGCTCTTTTCTCCCCACTCTCTTCCTTTGCTTTGTAACGGATAATGAACCCTGAGATCTGGTTTGTTTCCAAATTCAGCCTAACATTGCTGGGCTCTTCACGTTATGGGTGAAATTGTAGTTTCACTGAAATGGGTGGTAAAAATCCCCATTCATCTTCAGGATTTCACAGGAGGGGTCCAATCCTGTGAGGTGCTGTTCATAGGCCTGAACTCCTGTTCGCTTATGCATGCCACACAATGTAGCTGGGGTAACGTAGGCCCAGCACTCTTTCCTGCTTATGCAGGGGGTCGGACTCGATGATCTATTGAGGTCCCTTCCGACCCTAGCATCTATGAATCTATGAATCTATGGAGGCTCATCTTATTTGAAGGAGCAGCTGATAATTATGAAACTGTTGAGTCAGCATTGCATGTGTGGTCCGGTTATTGAGGAAGTGCCAATATTTTCATCCAGGCTAGCATTTTACCCATTATCAGAGGTGTACCAATAAATGGATGCCATATAGGATCAGCAACAATAAAAGGAAAATTAACATTACCAGCTTTTTTGGCCAGTGTAGCTGATAATGTCATCAATAAATATAATGTGGCTTCTGGCTGGTGTCCCCAGACACAGCATGCATGTGCACAGCTGCAGCATGCACATGGCCAGGAATGCAGCCAGCCAGCATGGAGAGCAGTGCCCTGTAGGTATGTCTGTTGAAGGGAAAGGGCATGGGGAGGGGGGTGGCTCCCTACAACTGTGTGCCCCCCTGGGGGAGGCACAGGGGGCATGTGCCCCCCCCCAATTTGTTCATGCAGCAGAGGCACACTGCCTGCTGTGGGCTCAGGGCTCTCAGCCATTCTGCATTTGCCTTGGGAGCCCTGGACTGGCTGCTTGTCCCCTGCCCATCCAGCAGCAGTGGGGACATGAGTTGTACCTTCTGCTACCAGGTGGGCAGAGGACATGTGGCCAGCATGTCGCTTCTGGGGCAAAGTCACCAGGGTCGAGAGCCCCTAAGCCACAGCAGACAGCCTGCTTCTGCCCTTGCCCAGTATAGCTCCGCTACTAAAAATGTCTCCATGCTTAAAAATGGTAGTGCCAGTGCTTGAACTGAAGCTTATCTGATTAACTTTAGTTCAAGTGCCCCCGCCACCATTTTTAAGTGGCAGGACACTGATCCCCTGGACAAGCTGCCTGTGGTTCTGTGCCACTCCCCACCATGGCCCTGGGGTCCCATTTGCTACCCTGACTAAGCAGTGCCCCCAGCCCTAGCAGCTGCCCCTGCCCCTGTCCCTGCCCCTGCCCCTCTCCCTCCCTTACTGTGGAGGCCTTGATCTTCCCCCCACCATACCCCTTCCCTCCCCCATTTCCTTTCCCCTCCACAGACTTACCTGCAGGGAGCTGCTCACCATGCTGCCTGTGCTCCTGTAAATCAGTTATCAGATTAATATTGGCTGATATACCTGGTGAAAAATTGGCTATCAGTATCAACCAATACAACTTTATCAGTGCATCTGTACCAATTATTGTGTCAGGAGGCCCACCAAATTATAGTACAACAAACCTTCCATGTTGGATGTCTTCAGAAAGGAGGGGTGTGTGCGTGTGTATGTGGCAAGGGGGAGACTCAGATTTTAAACTCCCATAGTACATGCAGATGTTACAGTTAACTCAATCTTACTATGGTGAGCTCAATCTAAATACAGTAAAAGCTGTGTTAACTGGCACTAGCTGGAAAACTCTGTTAACTGGCATCCGAGCAATGTGGCAAAAGTGAAACCGGAAGTACCACTTTCACTGCCATAAGCTGAGTTTTTACTTTACTGAGCTGTACATTTGTGCAGGGAGATTAGATCAGTCAAAAAATCACTGGCCCAATCCAGCTTAGATCTAACTCAGCCCCAAGGCTGAGGTCTTCTTACACCCTTCCCCTTCCTTCCTCCTCTGCCAGCACTGGCCAGGTTATTTTTCACCCCCCAGACAGACAACCCCCCACAGACCCAACAGCCTTCCTGGGAAGCTGCTAGGCCCCCCAATCCTGTCCCATTTGTTAAATAATGCTGGTCAAACTTTCATTCACTGGCTCAGTTTTTTCAGCTTGGAATAGTCTCCTGGGGATGGTAGAACACGAGTGCTGGCCTGGAGCGTATGCATATACTTCTTATGGATGAAGTGACAAAGCAGGCTGCCTCTTCCTTAATGAACACACGAAACATGACCCTGTGGTGGAGAGGAGAGTTACATGAGTCAGTTCACAAGGAAGAGCTGTCTTTCTGAAAAACAAGATTTGCCATTTATATACATGAATTAGGAAAAGGTTTGGGTTTTTTAAATATCTTTCCCATTTCTAAAGTGCAGAAGTGCACATCCAATTTCTATGGCATTGGTATCAGCAGGCAGAGCTTATTTCTGTGCTTTGGGCAGCAGTGGCAGCCAAGGCAGTGGCAGCTGTGACAGCTAAGCTGGCAGTACCTTCTATTCTTTCACCCCCACCCCAAATCAGCAGCTGGGGTGCTGCCCTGGTCATTTGCCCCTAGGGAGACTACTGTAGCCAGGTAGGACAATAATACCCCAGCAAAGGCAATGATTTTTCACATGCTGGGCTCACCATCCCTCTGAAAAGCTTCTGCTTGATGTAGCTTAAGGTTTAAACTTTCTTCTCTGTTGATAAACAAATGCAGAAACTAACAGACACTGACGAGAGTACAGCAAAGGATTCAACAGAGTGTTAGCTGCCTCAATTTATTATTTGAAGCCAAGAGGCCTAGAGGTTTTGAGCTAATATTACATTCAAGGTGATGATAAATGTAGTCTGGCTGGAGTGGTAATATGGGAATTTCTATCCTGATCCTGTCTAGACCATGGTTTGTTACAGAGTGTAAGTCACAAAGGAGGGACTATAGTCATGCGTTGCATGGAAGTGCTGTCCTAGGGGAACTTCACACACATTTAAAGTCCACGCTTTGCTTCCGGCCTCTTGCTGAAGCTGTTATAAATAATGTTAGATCCATCTTTCAACAGGCTTTGGGAAGCTTATAAACTGAACACATTTTTTTTGTTGTTTGTAACCAAACACTTAGTTCAAAGCTGTCAGATCTAATTATTCTTTTTAAGACTTGAAAATTTGGGGGATTAATTAAGCAGAGAGCCAAAGCTCGTCCATAAGAGAAATATTTTCTCTTAGACACTGTACCATCATTTGATTGTTGGCTCCTTCAGTTTTGCTCATTCTTTATAAAAAAAAAAATGTACTGTGGAAATTGTCCAGACTATTATAATTTAATATAATATACAGGTGTATGAGTCTATATATCTGCCATGCATATACAGAGATAAATAAAATATAACACACACACCCCATAATGTGTGCTACTCATGCTTCATAAAAATGTGAATGTTTTTATGCATACTGTATATATAGTATCCATGTCATATAGGAAATGTAGTAGTTCTGGAAACATTTGTCTCCAGAAGCTTTGCATGTTGTTGTATTGTGTTGCTGAATACTTAGATGTTAAGTCGTCACTGGCTTTTATTTTTACATTTTGTCTGTTTATATATGTCACGTTTCAAAAAGTGATTGATTGCTACTTTGTCACAGCAACTGTACACATGAGATTGAAGCCAATGGTTCTAGAAATTGTGCTTATATACTAAGCAGGAGAGGGGGGAGAGATATTTTGATAGGTAATATAAAAATCCTTGTAGTTAGGACACATTTGTTCTTTCCAGAAGATTTTGTCTATTTTTGTTAAAGAATGATCTATCTTTTTTCACTTTCACAGTATCCCTCAAAGGCCCTATCATTGCAGAGTGCTGCAGTATTACATTTCTTTGAATGTAAGCGTTTGCCAAGTGAAACATGAGCCTGTTTAGATTCATTTTCAGTCTTATTTACTCTCAATTATATTAACACAGCTACTGTATTGACTTAATACCCCAGCATAGTTTGACAACCAGGCAAAGATTTTAAGCCAGAATGAAAGCCTGATAGAAAATAAGGTATGATTTATATGAAACTTTCAACACTGTTTAAAAAATGTGAATAGGATCTCTTTTATAAAATAGTTTACTCTCTCCCTTTATAAAATAAATTTGGGAACTTAAATGGAATATACTTTCTTAGCAAAATTATAATAGTTGTATTCCTCTGCACTCTAGCTTACATCAAGGTTGGTTACATAATGGGGTGTTTCATGACAGCTGGCTATTGGCATTGATATGCTAAATGCCAGAATTAAAGTTTCCTTCAGCTTGTTATAGAACATTATTTTTCACCTGCTCATAGTTTTTATAAATCTGTTAAACTAAAACTTTCCATGGTTGGTTCATACTGATATATTTTTATGGAAAATTATGAGAAAAAGCTTGCTTTTGCCAGTCACTTGTCTTTCTCTAACATACTGGGTTTTCTTCCCTTTTTCCTTCCTTTATTTTGGAATATTAATAAACCACTGTATAATAGTCTTCAAAATTTCCAACTACACAAATGTATTGGCATCAAGGAGGAGTTGCTTTGAGGATCAGTGGAAAAATACTTCAGATCAAAGGGTGTACTGGCAGGAGAGACAAACACATGAGTAGGTTGATAGGATTATCTCCTGAATCAAAAAAAATCCCAGGGTATTGTGCATATACAACATAATACAATGTTATTAATAATTCACTAAAAAAACCTAAGGAATAGCATACTAAATACATAATTATATACTATCTTATGCTGGTATTACATTTTCTATTGTCAAAGCATGTTTTTTTTTCCCCTTCCTTTTAAAAATGTACCCATGCTGTACAAACATACATGTTAATGCAATGTTGATGTAAGTGTCAACACCAAAACATAAGGACATTGCACATACAGAGTATTTTTTTTCCTGCATCTGTGAAATAGATGCCTTAATATCATATCTACACTCTGAACAAGGCAGGGAACTTAACAATGCTAGCCTTAGCCTTTTTATTTTCTTGAGTATTTTTAATGAACCTTGGAAATTTATGTTTATCTGATTATCCCTCTTTATATTTGTTTTGAAAAGGTGCATTGAAACATTCTGTTCTGTAACACAATATATGAATCAAGTATTTCATGCATTTTTCCTCCTCTTATAAGTCATGTTTGGGCTTACATTGATTGAAAGTGAATCCTTTGAATTGACATGCTTTAAAGACCTTGACAGCTCAGCAGTCTGCCACAGAAACAAGGAGGAGCTATAAATAAAGGTGTTTCCAAGTTGGAGTGAATTTTGGCTCTGTAGGGGAAAACTTTTTCCTTATAAAAGGGTCACTCATACAGTTCTAAAGGTCCCGATTTATTAAAGCATTTTAAACACACACTTTAGTTCTAATGAAGTAAGATGGACTGAAAGTACTTACCTGAATTTCACTTTTAAGCATCTATGCATACAAGTCTATTGAACTACCCACAAGTAAAAATAGCCTATGTGCATGTAAGATCAGGCCCTTCATTATCTTGTGTGTGAATAAAAATGATATGCAATTAATTCTGTTATGTGCATTTGCCCAAGACCTGTCTTAAGTTATCACATAGAATCTGTGACATAGGGTATCTTTGTCTATCAGATATGCAAGTTCTTTAAATTCCGATGTTTTTCTCCATATTTTAATTCAAAGACAATAAAAAAGCTTGTACAGAGGAGGACTAACAATATACAACCTCACCATAACTACATGAGGTGTAATTCAATCTAATTTCCACTGCTGTTCATCAGCCACTCAAGAGCTCCCCTGCTCTCACAGTTTATGACATTTCGATTGAATTAGTTTTGTATTCCACTGGGAATGATATGTTTATATTTGTTATTACGCTGTACAGTGCTTTGTTAGTTTGACTGTGTAGTGCTTTAAAGCTACTCAAACAAATTTGGCCTGTGCAATCTAATGGAGTTCAGCTTTAATATATCTCTTAACAAAGTTAACTTGCCCATGTTGTAAATTATATCGGTGTTTCCAACTCTTGCAGTAGTTGATGTTTTATTTAAAATCTCCATTTCTGGTGATAAGTAATTATGAGAGAATCATGGCTTTCATTAAAAAAAAGTAGTAAGTTTCTAGCTCCTGTGGTTCATCCAATCAGACGACTGGAAGATATCTCAAGGGCCATCTTGTCCAACCTCTGAAATCTTTTAACAACCCAAAACTTCATTTGCATTTGCAGGAAAAAAAATTGAAAATGTTCCCCAAGTGGACCCTCAAGGCTGGGAAAGAACTGGAATTCAAAGGCAAGGAAACTAAACATATTATTATTTTGAAATCTAATGGGAGATATAGAAAGGTAAATTTCACAAGTTGCATTAAATAGACAGTTGGCAGAACGTTGCTGTGAAATACACAAATGCTGCACAAACCTACCCATTGTTAATCGTGCTCCCTGTTTGAGTGGAAGGTGGGAAGAATTCTCTGCCTCTGCACAGGGGTCACAGAAGCATGATGTTTGTTGTCTTCTGCCTACTGTCATGTGTCCTGTAAAAGCCAAAAGAGGCCTTCCCTCTATTGAAAGAAGTACTTGGCATATTTGGAGCACATGCTGACACCAGTTGCTTTTCAAAGGCGCTGTAAATTCCAGCTCATTCTTCTATCCCATTCTCCATTCAGATACACAGCAAGGGGCATTTGGCAGACCATGAAATAAAGCTGCACGTGCTATAATCCTTTTCAGGATGAGACTCTTGCTCGTTCTCTCTTCCCCCTCCCCCCCTCCCTTCCCACCCCTTCTCTCTTGTCTACAAGTGTGAGCAAGTAAGAAGAGTACCTTGCTTAGATTAGGCCAGGCCATGGCAAAAGCTTGAAAAGTCCAGGGGTCTGTTATGAGCTGGATATAAAATACAATTCTTGTCCTTACCAGTTTTAAAAGTCCTCAGTGTTCAGTTCCACTCTGTGGGTTTTTTTTATTTCTGGCTTCCTCCTCCACGCTTTAATGCTAGGAAAATTTAACTTTTCCCAAGCTTAACAAGGTCAGCTATGTATCTTCTGTACTGGGAAAATATGTGGGAGGGATAAGAAATCTTCCTAATAATAGGATAAGAAATCTTCCCTTTATATTCATGTGAATGAGCAACGGGTTCATGTTTTATAAACGAGAGAACAGTCCAGTTTGCAGTCAGCATGCCCAGGACTTGAATGCACTTGCAGGCTACACTGATATTAGCTTTTTGGCACCAAAAGCAATTATGAAACTGAATCATGCTAGCAGATAAATAAAAAGAAAGAAGAATACAATTCCCAGCTTCCGTGCGACAGGCCTTTCTCTGAAAAGGAGGATTTAGAGTAGGGCAGCACAGGAGTGTTATGAGGCAACAGCAGGCCTGCGCTATTTAGTTTTATTAGATGGGACTCTCAAGAAAATTAATAGGCAGGAGAAGCAGAGCCCATACAGGTCCCTAGAAGTTTTATGGACCAGATCCTTAGCTAGTTTAAACTGGGATAGTTCTACGCATTTCATTTTGCATTTTGGCATAGCTTGGTAGACGTTGTGGGCCCTGTAATTTAAGGCACTGTAAGGTACAAACTCCTTGATTTCCTGGTGTATTTTTTCTGTCACTTGTCTTTCTATTTCTCACTATTAATATTTGCTTGTATTGTAGAAGCTCAGCCATGAATGAGGCCACATGCCATTGTGCTGTTTGCTGTATAAACACAAAGCAAAATGGGACGGTCCTTGCTTCAAAGCACTTATAGTCTATGATACGAGACAAGAAGTGCCTATAGACACCGAGAAGGGGGACCACAAGCAAGTAAGCCAGTAACACGGATCAGCATGGTCAGAGGAAACAGGTGTGTATTTGCTGAGACTTTGATTTCTGATACTACCAAGACAACTGGGAAATAAGGGAAAGAATTCTGAGGAACAGGAGAAAGAGTCAGGGTGCCCAATTTGACAAGGAAATGTGCATTCAGCATACTGAGCAAGTTTCCTGTTCCCCAATCCCATGTATTTTAAGGGAGCTAAAGGATGTGTTCTTTCCTTATTTTTTCAGAACTCAGAAACTTCTGAGAAACTCAGATCCAGATCCAAACTTTGGGTGCTTATACACGATCTGGGAGGCTGCTCCAACATGCTGTAATTATAGCGCATCAGATCAGATTTGATTAATCAAGTCTGCCGGAGCATGGTAATTATCGTGCTCCAAATAGCCTCCATGTCTCATGTATCAGTGTCCCCACACTTCAAAATGGCAGTGGGGGGGTACGTTAACTAATGCTTGTTTGACAAGTTTTAGATAAACCCCCCTGCCACCATTTTGAAGCATGGGGATACTGGTACACAAGACAATCCAAGCACTTTAATTAAAGCAACTCTCAGAGCCACTCTAATTAAAGCACTGCCACCACCCCCACTCCTGGAGCACGTGGAAAAATGCCCTTTGTGACTATTTATCTCCCCAAACTCTCCCTATTAGTTACAGTTGATATTTTGTGCCTATCATAGGCTCCCAACAATGGATTACAAATAGACTGGTCTCTGCAAATGTTTTTTGCAGAGACCACTTCTTTAAGTAGATTAATTTATACAATTTACCAGAATAAAATAATAAATTAGAATACATTTACTAATGTCCAATGAACTTGTAGTAATTTTATGTTTAATTTCTATCATGTATATGTACTTTTCTCATTTTAATATACAGAAGCTTTGTAAGAAAAGGGAAATGAAAGACCTTTTCCTTGACAGTTCAGAAGCTTTTTCTACAAGTTTTAGCAACAGAGCAAAGGTTCCGATCACATGGAAACCAGTTTATTCGTCCTCATCTTTCATCTACAATATCTTTACTTATTGTGCTTTGCCACTAATTTGCTTGTTGGTACAGGATTTGTACCAACAAGTGGAGGTCCCTTTGCATTGGTCTCTTCCAGCAGCCAGTAAAACTGCACAACATGTCAGTGTGCCAGGTGAATAAGGAAAATGTCACAATATTGTTTGAATCAGTCTGGGCAGCTAATGGAATTGGTTATATTAATTTCTTTTAAAACTACAGAATTCAAATTCAGCTTTCTATCATGTGGTCTACTGCAGATTTTAATGATCTCTTAAGCCTATTGACTGGACTCAATTTGTTCCAAAACCTGTTTCCACCATGGTATAATGAATTCAAATGCAATCAGACGGTCTGTCAATAAACAGATATGTCCCAACTTCAAAGTACAATGCATAAAAAAACACAAGTGCGAGGGGCAAAGATTTCTTAAGGTGACACATTTTATTGGACCAACCATGTAGTTGGGATAAAGTTAGACAAGCTTTCAAATGTAAGACATTCTTCATCAGGTCTCTAATTACGTGAAACCACACACAGCAAGTAAAGCACAACAAAGGGGAGGGGCTAAGAGAAATTCTCAGGGGTAGCCGATATACAATTGGCAGAAGAAAAGTAGGCTATAATTGGAATATTAAGCCTATCATAAAAAGTGAGGGGGGGACCACTTACTTTTCTTGTGCAGAAAGAATTCGGAAGTTGGATAAATTATAATGGGTCATAAATCTAACATCATTGTTTAGTCCTTGGTTCTTAGTGCCCAGCCAATTTATGAATCCTTGTTCCCAAGTTTGCCTTGTAAAGATGTCAGGTAGATTTCCCTTGAGCATGAGGATAGTGAGGCCAGAGATGGAGTGGTTTTTCTGTGAGAAATGTGCTTCTAATGGTGAGCGTATGTCTCCATACACTACTAAGTAAGTGATTGACTCTGAAAGTTTTTTTAAAAAAGCCTACATACTTTTCAACTGAAAGGCACTCCCTGAAATCTTGCAAAGCTTCTTTCAGGAAAATCATCACAAGTCCTTCTCTGCTTGGTCAGCAGCACAGGTGAAACATTGCTGACTTGCTTTTTTCTCAATGAAAGAGCAAAACTATATGAACCATGACAGTGGAATGGGTATATAGAGATATGGATGCTATAGTATACAATGTTTACATATGGCTTGCTTCATAGATTTCTATTTAAGATCAAGAAACTTTTAAATTAGAGCAGATTTCAGGATAATAGTAAAAGGAAGTTTTCAAAACAATAAATGTAGAGAAGCAATTAATATAAACTCTTGTTACTATATGTTTTACATGTAGAACTAATTCAAATTAAGTTTAAGTGATGTTGTCCCTTTCCCTGGGTATAATTATGCTAGATAAATAAATGGGCTCAGATATGGGTTGCCAACACTTAAAGCTGAGTAAATATGTCATAAAATTGGATAATAAATTGTTGCAAGATGGAGCTAGGTTCCCAATAGTTTTAAATCAGTCAATTCTATACAACTACTTCTAAACAGATAATACTTTGCAATGCCCGAATATGTTTTATGTGAGGACCCTTGTCATTTAAACTTCCCTATACCCCTTGGAAGTCAGTATTATTTAATGATGTAGCTTAAGAGACCTGATTAACATCACATAGGAAGGACAGAGCAAAGCAAAGAATAATCCACATCTCTTGACTCCAAAGTCTGGATTTCTTCTACAAGATGAGCTTTCCTCTCTGAATCCAGCCTAGTGTTACATCACTCATGTCCATTTATAAAGGCCTGCCAAATCAGCAATATGATGATTGTAAATTCTGAAACCTAAAATAGCTATCTTCTACTAGAAAGAATATTTTGTTTACAGCAATCTTGGCTGGACATGTCTTTAAAAATATATTTAAAGGAAAGAGTTTACCCAGCCATACCCATTGGGTTTTTTTTCCCTATTTGTTCATTTCTGTGGAAAATCAGTCAACAAAACTTGATTCCAGTGCTGACTGTTTAATATACTCTATTTATGTCCCAGTCAGATTAATCAGATCTATGTGAAGGGGGACACAAAGCAAGCTAAGCTTATTTGATAATCAAGTTTTAAAGCTTTTTTCTTTGAATTCATGACAGCCCTGTGCTCAGATCCTCTCTCACAGATCCTCTTCCCCTTCAATCTTCTTGCTCGCTCATAAGCCTTTTGCATCCATTACCCTTATATTAATACTTGCAGCCAGGCTGTCAGTTAAGACATGGTTAATCAGAATAACTAATAAGGAGGGCTTATCACTTCTGACATGGCTGAGGGGTATATTATGGGTGACCTGAAAACCTGCTTTTTGCCTTTTTATTATATATAAAGATGGCACAAAGGATATCCTTCTTATTTTTCTTTTTGCTTGGACCATTTCTCAAATAGCAAGTATGCTCTTCCTGGTTTCACTGAGCAGCATTCATACAGGACTCAAACATGTGGATTAGAGAGCTCCTTCAGCCGCTGCTTGACGAGGTGAGAGTGTTGATTCTTTAGCTCAAAATATTTTTGTCTGGCTGTTGAGGAGGTGTCTGTTACCAAAAAATCCAAACAGCTGTTTTATTCAAGCTGTTTAAAACTTTCTCAATCAGTGAGGTAGGTTTTACTTCCTTGGTATTTATGATGTCATAAACCTACTAATTCTCCAGTAATCCAAGAAAAACAGGGTGGAAAAGACCTGAATTCCTAACACATGCAGACACACACACATATCCCATTAAAACCAAACAAACAATGACAACCTCTTCCAAGTGTCTTAATACCTCATAAAAAAGTAGGAAGGTCACAGATCCATTTTTATTTTCCTATCGGATCACCTTTAAAAAGCAGGGTTACCTGTGTATTCATAGGCATCCCAGTATACTTGGCAGAATGTGAAGGGAGATGCTGGAGGTAAGGCGAAGATGACTGTTTTTAAGGGTTTCTCTGGTAGCTGTAGCATAGTTTGGCAAGTGATTTGTGATTCAGAGCAGGCCATCACCTGTGTTTTCATCATTCTGCCATTTAGCTTTAAAAATAAACCTCTGTGATTCTTCATCTGGAAGGCCTTGTTCAAACTGGCCTGCGCCTCATTTGTCAAGCTGCAGCATCCATCACTATCTTGAAGCCCTTAGTGAGACCTGACAATAGAGCTGTCAATAAGAACTGAGGAACTTGAGAAAGACTGACTGTTCTCTTTGCCTTGAAGTCATAGAAAGTGGCTGTATTGGCCCAAGACAATCTTATCAGTTACACTTACAAAAATGGAATGAAACCAGAATGAGATAATATTTAACTGCATTTTTTGAGATTATTTGGGTGGTAGGGTGATGAACTAAATCTACTAAAAAAATCATAGCAGCAAATGAGTAGAACAAGGTAGTCACTGGTGGGAAGAACAACAAGTGCCAATGGGTCAACTAAAAGTATAATAAAGACAATACCAGCTCTCATATGCCAGTGTGTAAATCATCTTGTAATTTTCCTGGCTTTGTTGTCATTTTCTGTCACTTGTTGGGATAAAACTGCTTAGTTAACATGTTAAACTGGTCATGCCGTTTTATGATCAGAGATGTTCCTTGAGCTATAATGTTGTTTATAGAAGAGAATTCTTTGTAAAAAGAACTCATTAGGTCATTGCAAAAATATACTAGAGGGAGGGAATAATGGCTTTCCCACTTCAAGATCGATTCTTCACTGATATTTCTTCCTTTTCTATAAGTTCCTGGCTTTGCAAGAATACCATTCTTTGTAGATTTCTAATCATTTTGAGAACTCTTTGCAGATGTTTCTATAACTGGATTGAATATTTTACATGGAACTTGATTTGAGATTTTTAGTTTTCATGCAATCGTATCTAGTATATGTCCATTATGGATTTATACATAATGACAGAATTAATATCCATTAGACTGATAACCAGCCTGGAGAGTGCTTTTAATTTGGCTGAGAGGCTTTAAAATCCCCAAGCAGATTTAACTTCATCTTCTTCCTGTCCTAGTCATTTTCTTAAGACTACCAAAGCAGTTCTTTACTGTAGTGCAGGGCTGTAGGGAAGGGTTTCCTATGGCCCCAACACTGGCAGGGTAAAGGGCTTGCTCTGTAACACTAGACTGCAGCCCAAGTTACAGCGTTCCCCTACGGGCAGTGGTTGCAATCAATGTGCTGTGGGTTTGTGGATGTCACACTGGTGTTTGTAGTTGATTAGCACCATGTAGTATTCAGATGGTTAAATTCCAATTTATTAGCTTTTCAACCTTGTCCAATGCAGTGGAGATTTCCACCATTTTGGCCATTTTTGAGGTCATTGAAGTGGTTTAAACGTTTGCGCACACAGCATTTCAGCTGATGGAACTGCAATTCCATCAGTTGAAATGTAACATTTGTGTATACTCTGTTTTAAGGTAAGATGTTGGTATGTAACAAAAATAGACACCTGAATGGATTTTCAGGAGGAATTTAATTGTAGTTAGTTGCCTATGTTAACTCTGATGTCTAAAAGGTGGAACAGAATCTGGCCCTTGCAGTATTATGACCAAGGACTAGACGCAGAAAAAAAGCAATTTCTCATGTCTTTCACCTATCTTGTTTTCTCCCTCTGTTAACTGTTTAGAGCAGTATTGTCTGTCTCCAAAGGCAGCCAAGTCCTGAACTACTCAGCCAAGAGAAGATTAGACTTCCATTAATATTATTTAGTAGTCATATTGCATTAGTCATTATTTCTGAGTGCCCAGAAGTTGCTGCCTATGTGCTTCACCAAGAAGACAACAATGTTCCTTGTCTGTAAGAACTTTGAACCAAATAATGAGGTGGATAGAAAAAAGGGAGCACAGAGGTGACAATATATGGGTTTGTGGTTCCTTAGGTATGGCATGTGTCTTGAAGTCACCAGGATATGAATCAAAAAGATAAAAATAGCAGCTCATTAAGGCTTGGAGTACCTCCTGGGAAGAAGAAAATTAACATTTAGAAATGTAAACATTTTCAGCTGGCCTGTTAATAATGCTCTGTTGCAAAGTGGGAGATCTGAGTTTGATGTGTGATCCTGGTCTCTTGTTTCCTGTCAGGAGTAAGGCCTCTTGTATCACCCAACAGCTTCTTGTCTGGCTTATTAAGGAGTAGTGTTTTTGTCTTCAGCTAGAAGTGTCTTAAATTTCAAAAGAAGTACGCATCTTACAGTACTGATACTATGGTGCTTGGAGTAATTATTGTAGCAATTTTTTAAAATGAAGATACTGTACTATTGAGCCTTGAGAGCACTAGGCTTTACAGATAAAAGCTAAAATAAACTTGAGATTAACTCAAGCCAACCTCAAAATAAACAAGCAAGCCTCCCTCATATATTTCAGTGTTTGTGCAGTCCAAGTCTTCAAAAGGGCAATAGCTGTGGCCCAGCGAATATTGTGTGGAATAAGTCTGAAGACAGAGTGACTTCTAGTATCCAAACAACTCAGTAATATCTTCCCTAGTGTGTCATATTGCTCTTCTAATATAAACATTGTTAGAAAACATAATAACTCCTTGTTCACAGGGGGTTATCTGGTAGTATACAACATTGCTGTTCACAAGCAAAGAGCACCCAGTTGTATCCAGCTTTCTATGGCCTTTTCTAATGCATTAAATTTCTAGTTATGTTATCTTATCAAATTTGTGTGTGATGGGGATACTTCTCGCAATTAATCTCGCTCCTCCATTTTCTCACTATGTTCTTGATCGTACCTTATTGAGGTTACATTTATCAAGGATTAATAAATGATTAATAGATGTTACAAGTATGTTCCAGATTGTTAAAAGCACATCAATTGAAAGTGCTTTAGATGTTTATAAGCCAGGCATAAGCAGCCTATTGATTTGTTGGAACTTATAACAGTCTATAACAATTGATTTAACTATTTATTAAAAAATTTATAACCTCTTTTAACCAATTTATAATGTAAGCTTAATGGAAAACATGACCTGTATTTTTAACGATACGCTAAACGGCTAGTACCAGTAATATTTAGCACTGATTAAGCAGCCCTCTGCTAATAGAAGCAAATCACAGGAGACGAACACAACAGCTTGTTTCATCCCAACCAGAATTTCTCCTGGCAGTGCAAGGGTTTTGTGTCGGGGATAATTTCTCTTCACAGTATTGAGGGATTTGTCAATACTTTTGCGATTTGGGAAATGGTGCTGGATCTCCGATTGCCATTATTACACCTACCTTTGCAGAGTTAAAACACAGATAAAGAAAATACACCTCTGGCCGTCAATGCCACCTCAGAAGCTAGGGGCAATCTCCTCTCTGTATGAGGCACTTTAACTTGTTAACTAAGCAATAATGGCTACAAGCAGCATATTAAATTAGTATCCCAATATTGATGATGCGTAGAGAGAGGGTGCACGCGGCTGCGTGAGCACCCCCTGAGATCAGCCGGGCACCCTCTGGTAGCGCCAGCCGCAAACCTGGAAGTGCTGGCAGAAGTGTGATAGGCTGCTGGGGTTTCCCCTCAGTTGGCAATCAGTGTCTTCTCTCACCTGTTGGCATCTGGTGCCCCCCAGACTCGGGAGGCACCAGTCACCCATGTATCCCAATGACTACAGTGGCTTTTTTTCCACTTCTGGATGTAATCCAGTGTGTTGATAATATCTCTACAAGAGTTATATTGTGATTTCCATGTGTCACCATGAGCACTGAAAGTTCCTTAGAACACGGTTTTTTTTTTTAAACAGATGCTACAGTTAAAGTCTGGGACCTAAAAAGAGGCAGCCTGAGCTGGCTTTCACTGTTGAAGTTTGCTGCCTCCATTGCCCGAGCAAACATCAGGAATGACGTGTTTACTTAGAAAGCAGCATTTGTGAAGGATGTAAAGATTTTTCTTTTGAGGAAAATAATAAGATCTATAATGTTCCTAGGTTGGCAAGTTCAACTTCCAGCTCCTACCTGCTAGATATTCAATGCACCCAAAACTGTGGGAGAGATTCTTCTTTCGTATGGCATCAGATATCAACTTCCAAATCTATGAGCCGCTGTCTAGTATTATCACTCAATGTGCAGATTTCATCTGCCCCATTTGGGCATTTGTAAAGATTTCAGCTTTTGATTAAGTGCTGTGTTTGTTGGATACCACGTTCACACAGGGACCTGTCCAAGATGTTTATCTTGTGTTGTATTGAAGCATCTGTATCCAGATCTCAGTCTGTTCAGTTTGACCCATGCTTCTCTGTCAAGGCCATGCCCACTGGGGTACTCATTCGGTGTTGCTACAGAACACTGCAGGAATAGGTCTGATCTTTCCCAGTGGTTGGCACACTCTGTTGCTGCCCATAGCTTTGGTTCAGCATCTCCAATCTTCCAGGAGCTTGTGAGCTTCATGTATCACTGGTTTATAACTTTTAAGTCTCTTAAGCCTCCATCTATTCGGGTCTTCAATTAACAGTTGATGGAGCAAGTGATTTTCATAATATCTCTGTTGCCAGTAAAGATATTATATGACCTGATGGTTATATGACCTTCTACTCTGGTCACTGGAACATTCAGAAAAACCTAGATTTTGAACCTGGTGGAAGAGCAACTGAAGTAAAATACCAATAAGAAATGTACTTGACAAGTTTCCATCGTCTCAGCATAGACCTTCACTTATCAGCATTGACAACATGATTTTTCAGCCTATGTCATCCAGACCAGCCCCAAAATGGCAGAAGGTGGATTGGCAGAAATATCAAACAATATCAACAAGAGAGCAAATCAATTAGAGAATCCATCAGAAACCAGCATAGATCAAGGTTACAATACATTTACCAACTGGATAATTGACACAGCCAAACTCTGCATACCTAGAAGCTAGAGAATCCATTATATACCATGCTGGGACAAGCAGTGCGAACAGATCTTTAACATCATTAAGTAATGCAATGACCTTGCAACTGTAAGAACTACAGAACAGCTAGCTACCACATTGAATAATATCAACAAGGAGAGGTGACTCACAACCCTAGAAGAATTGGATATGACCCACTTGATCAGACAAGCAGGGAGCACCGTTAACTGTCACACAGGCAAAGGCACTAAGAAAAGATATTGCCCTTTGTCAGCAAACTCCATCATGCAAATACTATGCAGCAACAGCAAGTAAAGTAACCCAAGCACGCAACACAGAGAAATGATTAGACACTTGACTTGTGAACAACTTAAATCACCTAACATCAATCTTAATTTAATTGTTCCCATCTCTGATGATGAGTTTGACGCAGCTATTAAAGCAATCAAGACTGGCAAGGCTGCTGGACCAGATAAGTTATTCCTAGAATTTGTTACCAAGCTCAGAACCACACAGTGAAAAAGATGGCCCCAAAAATTCATGTATAAATGTCTAGAAAGTAACAGACTCCCCAAAATCTGGAGAAAAGCTGACATCATTGTGTGACAGGGGGCACGCTCAAGGCTGGGTCTCATGCTGGGCTGCCACTACTTTGCTGTTCCCATAAATTGGTAGAAAATGCAAGAGACTGCTCATTACATGCCCCAATGCCAACAAGGTGCTATCTGTGGCTCAGACCTCCCCTATAATACAGCCGATGCCTCACAGATGGCATCCACAAGATACTCGCACCCCACACCATGACTGGTACTCCTGGGTCTCAAAGGGACTCTCCCTCCCTCCCTGGAGCAGCAGGTCATTGTGCTCAAACTTCCGGTCTTACTTTTGTCCAACACTTGGCTTCCTTGCAGTGGAGGACTTACTGAGGTTAGGACTTCCCTCTAACTCTCTGGCTGAGCCCTCTACTCAGCCTCTGGCCCTAACTACAGCCTCAGGCATCCACAGCTATGCCTTGGCCTCTTCCCCACACGTGGGGTTCCTTCTACACCCCCTCTAGGGCCTCTACACCACGCCCCACCCTGGGGTCTTCTTATCTTCATGATCAACTATTCAGAGGGCGGGCCCTTGTGCTGCCCTTCAGGCCTAGTCCCAGTTTGACCCTACTCAACGCACCCCTGGGACTGCCCTTCAGGCCTACTCCCATTCAGCCCTACTCTATGCGGGGCCTTAAAACTATGCTCCCATGCCACCCCCTCTGGGGTCTCCAGGATCTCCCATCCCTGCTGGCCTCAGATGGCATGCCTGGCCCCACTACTCCCACAACTGCCTCCAAAGCCCACCTGAAGATGGGGACTGGGGTTAAGCTGCCCCTCCTTGCCTTTCACTGGGGAGGTAACTGGCCTGGCATTTCCTGGGGGGCTTGCATGCCACTAGGAGCTGTACCAGGCCACACTTCCCTGGCAGGGTGCAATTTTAGGTCATGCTCATGACCAAGAACTTCCAGCTCCTACCTCCTAGATATTCCATGCAGCTCAACCAGGCAATATTTCTGCCTCAGCCAGCAGCAGACTGTGTTTATATAGCTAGCCAGTGTTCTAAAATGGCTGCTGCAATCAAGCACCTGGTGGCTGCCTGACTCAGCCCTTAAAGTGCACTGCCACACATTGTTATCATGAAATCCAGTAAACCACAGAGGATCCAGAGAGCTACTGACCCATCTCACAACTCTGCGGGCATGTTTACATGTGCTCCCAACTGTGCAGTTGTTACTGTGAAGTAACTGCCGTTACTGCCTAGTCCCGGCAATGCATGGGTCCTTTCTGACCCTACCACACAGTAGCAATGAGGTACTGCACAGTAGCTTGTTGCTACTGCACAGTAACATCAGCATCATGGTTCATGCCCACCAATGCTGCATTGCTGTAGCAGTGAGCTATGTCACCATAGCTCATTGCTATGGTGATGTAGCATCTCATGTAGAGGCACCCTGTGTTACATATAAACTCACGGAGCACATAATCCTGAATAGGATAGAGAACATCATTGATTCCCATCTCCCGAAAAAACAAGCTGGCTTTTGGAAAAAGTGGTATACCACTGACCAAGTTACATTATGTACATCTGACATAGAAAATAGATTTGAATGAGTCAGAAAACAGGCAGAGTCTTTATTGACCTTACAACCACCTATGATACTGGATGGCACCAAGGCCTAAAAGATAAACTGCACTCTGTGATACCTGACTGCAAGCTATATGCTTTCATCATGAACATGATCTCCAGTAAATCATTCAAAGTGACGACTAGCCAAGCAGAAAAATGTAGAGTATGAACTCTGAAGAATGTGGAGTCCTCCAAGGATGAGTACAAACTCTGAAGAACGGGATCCCCCAGAGATCAGTGCTAGCACCAATACTTTTCAACCTCATAAATGTTTCCGGACGACGTTGCCATAGTAGTCCAAGGAACTGATATGATGGAACTAGAAAGGATGCTGAGTACTAAAATGGAACTTATCGCTGTTTATCTTCAAAAGTGTCACTTTAAGTTTAGCATCAATAAATCAGTATCATCACTCTTCCACCTGGACAATCATTAAGCCAAGGCAACCACATGCTTCCTCATGAGCAACCTAACTTAGGAGTCATATTTGACCATTCCCTTGCCTATAAACATCACATTCAGAAGGTCAGCAATGAAGTCTCTGCATGGGTAGCTGCCTTAAGATGTCTGGCCAGCACAACATGGGGTGCCAACTTCAAAATGCTCAGAACCACCACACTCACAATGGTATATGTCCCAGCAAAATATTTTGTTCTTCTATGGTCCAGAAGCTGTCATACTAAAAAACTCAACACTGTATTTAACAGTGCATTGAGGCTCGTAACAGGCTGTACAATTTACACGCAGATGCACTCCCTGTACTCTTTGGAATTAGGCCAAGTGATATAAGAAGATAGACCAGGCATCATGACTGTGTGAGAGATGTATTTTATAAAAACTACAGTAAATAAATAAAATTAAATTTCTGTCAGACATAAATATGGAAATTGCAAACAGAAAGCTAGCTTTGTACGGCCCTTGGCAGATGTGCATGGGAGAATGCACAATGTTTGGGATGTGGCATAAAATCCTTTGCACAACAGGAATGCCTCCAACCTGACATCCAGATATCAGGTTGTGGATATCCCCAAAACTGGGTTTGCCCAGGGCCAACAATCAACTGATTGTCAGCTGTAGCCCTAACCCTGGGGCTAGTTCAAGATCTGGGCCCAGGGCTAACAATAAGCACTTCAAGTTCTCTGAACATGCCATATAGTTTTAAATAGATATGTGCCATTTAATCCACCTGCTCCACAGCCTATTGTTGACATCACACCAAGGCTGTCCCAGTCCAATGCCAACAATCAGCCATAGGCAACACCAGGACGGTAGCAGCTCTGGATGGGTTCCATATCCAGGGCTTTCCAGGTCCTAATGTGGATAATCAGCTGATTATTGGCTTTGGGGTGATGAGGCATGCCATCTGTTCAATTTATGGCACATGGAAACCAGCCATAAAAATGTTCCACATTTTATGTGGAATATCCTTTTGGCTGGTTTGCCAGTTTACTGCGCCACAATTTGGCTGAACATGTGGCATGTTGCTATGTATGGTGTGATTGACATGTTAATCATGCCATAAATATAATGTTTGTCAGGGGTCTCTGTTTCAGTTTTGTGCTTTTCTAACCTCTCCTCAGTGAACCATTTAAGGAGAGAAGAAAGGAAACAAGAACTATATATAAAAAAAAGACTTTTTGATTTACAGTGTCCTTGTATTTTGGGAGTGAATTTCTTTCTTTGACACTTTTTTTTTTAATTATGGGACAAGAACACAGCAGTACAAAGAAGAATAATGTAGTTGATACATATTTCTCATTTAACCTGGGCTCCCCAGTCTCAGTCCTTTCCCAGTGCCTGGTTATAGGTGGGTATTGGGTACAGGTGAACCAGTTGAAGCTGAATCCCAGACAAGACTGAAGTGACAATGATGGGCAGGCTGCATGACCTGGGAGGGTTTGGAAGATCCATAATTGGTGGTGTTCAACCTTCCCTTGTCACACAAATTTGAAGTTACTATTTTTTTTGGAACTGTTGCTGTACCTAGATCTTCAAGTGGCAGCAGTGACTAGGAGCACCTTTCACGAATTCTATCTGGTGGGAATGCTGCAAACCTTTGTCAGATTCAGATCTGGCCACCATCATCCATGCCTTCATAACATCAAGGCTAGACTGCTGCAATGTGCCCTACGTGTGAGTGCCCTTGAATACTGTCCAGAAGGTGCAACTGGTACAGAACACAGTGACCTACCTTCTGATGGGATTGAGTCAACAATAGCACATACCTCCAGTCCTGTATTGGCTGCCAGTAACTTTCCAGGTGCAATTCAAGGTCTTGGTTTTGACCTACTACACCCTAAATTGTCTGGACCCTATATGTCTAAGGAACTGCTTTCTTCCTTATGTCCCATTGAGATTCCTGGGTACATCCACACATGCAGGCATGTGCAGCATCTCAAATAGGAGCAGCACAAATTTGTGCCAGCGATTTTTTTTCCCTCAGTACACATACCTGGACGTGCACTTTGGTGTGGGGCAAGTTGTGTCACTTGGGGCAAAATGACCCTGCCCAGCTCCTCCTGGATCTGCAGCCAGAGGGGAGCTAGGTTGGGGCCAGCACCTGTGTTGGCCCCAGCAGTATACAAAGCTGCCCTGGCAAGCAGCTCAGGGCTACTTGATCTCAGGAGCATCTAGAGAGCTGAGGTGCCCCAGTGGCTGACCCTGTACTCCACCCTCATCCCATGAGCCACTGGGGACCTCAGCCAATTGGTATCTGGGGACACTAGCCCCTAACGCTGAAGCAATCCTAACCTAGAGTTCTCTGCACCCTCTACCAATGCAACAGTCTGGCAGTGAAGGATGCTGCCTGGGTATGACCTGCTGCTATCTACGACAGCATGTGGCCCCAAGGCTGCATGCCTCCCAGACCCAGATGGGGATGGCATGGCCACAGCAGAGGCTTTTGCACCTCTGGGCCAGCTGCCAGTGGGCCGTGGCTGCACAATTGGCCTTGAACATGTCAGCAGGGCCTCCCAATGTGACCCAGCCCTGCCTCTCCAACTAGTGTGTGCCTTTGGACAGAAGGCACAGGTGCTGGAACTACGCATCATGGTCCTGTGCAAAGGCCTTGCCAGATTGGGTCGAGTCTGGCTGGGCCTATTCTCCCCACACAGACTACAGGTCCGGCAGCACTGCCACCGGCATGGCCTGGCTGGCACCATAGAAGGTAGCGGGGCTGGGTGTGTGGCAGCCCCACCACAAACACAACATCCTCCCACATCACCCCTATATACCCCCCACCACGCCCCATGCACGCCCTACTACTCCCCACACCTCCCCCCACACACCCCCCACACCACAACCCCCCCCCAGAAACCACAAAGCTCCCCCATCCCCAGTACCTGCTTACATGGGACAGCGCCTGAGGCTGGGTCCTGCCACAGCCTTGCGCCACTTCTGTCCACTCCGTATGCTAAGGGTGTGCGCTGAGGCAACAGAAGCACTGTAGAGACCTTTGGGCCAGATACCAGTGCATCTCTGGAGGGTCGACTGCTGGTTTGTCTTAGGGCATGGCCCTGGATCGATTCCGCCCCCCCCCCCCCCCCCACGGGGTTTTTTTTTCGTAGCTGGATTTCCAGGTATCAAATTTAGAGTCAGTGCTACAAATATGCAGTGCAGGGAATGCTTTTTTGTTCCCAGCATGCCTTTTGTGGCATCTCAAACTGCTTTGAGATGCTGCAAGAGGCATTTGCAGGCTCATCTGGATGCACCCCTAAGGTCAGCTGAGAACAGCCTCCTTCAAGTGATAGCCATGTGCTGAATTTGCTTGTCAGAAATGCATGGGAGGTCATTTTAGTCAGTTGCTTCTCATCTCTGGATGTCCTTTGTTCTGTTGTCTTGTTTATTCTCCTGCTTTATAAGTTATTTGGTACCCTTCCTGTAAGCTGCCTAATAAATCTAATAAATAAATGAAAAGCAGTGATAGTCTACCTATTTAACATGCTTTTTATAGTCTTATGTATCTCAGTCCTTTCTAAATTCTTTATGTCCGTATAACAGTCATAGAGACAGGATAGGATCTTTTGTTCCCCTGCCCCCCTTGCTGTTTCCTGAAAGGAAAACCACACTGTAACACACAAGATTATCTAACCATTATGTTTAATTGTAAAATAAAAATAAAATGTGAATAGGTTTTAAAGTCCAAACAGGAAATGCTACAGGCAGAATGCTTTTGCAGAAGCTCAGTTGTAAATTTTGGCATTTGATTTGTGTAGAAGATGGATGCATTATTTAGATTAAACCACTCCAATAACCCTTTCCTAAATTTAAGTAAATAAATACAGTTTTATAGCAACTTTGAAAAGCTAGCCTGTCCCTTCCATGTGCTTAACTGCATTTTCCGACTTCCAGATTTCATCACTGGACCAGAATTCCTGCCGACAGGTATAATTAAAATGATAATTTTCACTAAGTGAAATCAGTACAATTAACTAATAATTATGGACCTGTGACAAGTATTTCAAAAACTGTTATGAAAAAGAATGGTTTTAAAATCATATTTTTAATTTAATTAGAACATCTTGAGTCAGTGCCTTTATTTCTAAATAATATGGTTTTATAAATGGCAGTCTATATCACCCTCAAAGACTCTTAGACTGTTAAAATGACTTCTTCAAAGTCACAGAGCAAGTCACCACAGGAATGTCTACTGACTCCCACTCCTATGTGAGATCTATTTTACCATTTTGCCCCATAAACATTAATTAAACTATTTGGTAGAAGTATATTAAGATGTTTTTTCCTCAAAAAACCAAAACTTCTATTGATACTTTATCCAATGGCTTTATAACTTAGCTTCTGAAAATGTTATTTAACTATCGTATTGAAAATATGCAGATTAATAGGAGCTTTTACTAAATCTAATGTGTTAAATAGATTCAGACCTTAAAGGAAATGTTTAGGAATGGAGATACTAGACTTAATTGGATGGTGGGAACAACCAGCACATACCTGAGGAGCCTCAATGCAAAAACAGCCATGAAACAAGAAAGGAAAAGAAAAAATATCTTTCGAAGTATTTCCTCAAGGGATTCAAGATAATTAATGACTACAAGAGGTTACCTAGGACCCTCATCTCACTCACCTGGTCATTAATCCTCACAAAATGGTTTGAACTTCATTTAGTATGAGTCAACTTGTGTAAATTAACCTTATGGCAGAGAACATCTTTTCCTCCCCCATTTCCAAGCTGAAGTTTGTCAAGACTGAAAACAGAAAGAGGTTGGCTGTGTTATTGCTATGAGATGCATGAGGTGGACAGCTCTGTAGATAGTGCTAAAGTTCACATCCTACCTTGTGCACTAGTGTTTCCCAAACTTTTTATACATGGGGAAAATTTTCTTTCTGGATTAAAATTGGCAGCACACTTCATTCTTATACCAAAAAGTGTGTGTGTAAATAATGTAAGACTTACACAGTGATGCCCAACTTTTTGACTCTTTGAGCTTGATGAGCAGTGCCAAATTGATCCATTGTCCATGACTGGATCTGGTCCATGGACCCAGTCCCAGCATGGGGTCGTCATGGCTAGGACCTGATCCTGGCTCAGTGGGCATGGCAGTTTGGCAGTGGGGGAGCAGAGGTAGTGTTAACTGGCACCATTCCATCACTGCCAACTTTCCACACTCAGGGGAAGCTCTATGGGTCTGATCTGAAACTGAAAAACTATCATTTTTTGCAGTGTGCTTCCACCACTCTTGTGGCACACTAATGTGTGATGGCACACCCTTTGGGAATCACTGTTGTACACAGACTATGACGTGAACAGAATGACTTAAATTCGTGTGCAGTAATGACATTACATGGTGAGGACTATTTTTCTCATAAAGTTGTGGGAATATTTTCAGGTGAGTTTAGGAGTTGTTTTGATTTTTAATTGACTTGATATTTTGTTTCATTCAGTGTTTCATTTTCCATCTAAGTTAGTCTGTTGGACAGCAGGGGTTGTCCCTTCCCGTGAATAACAGTAAGCAGCCAACTGGTTGCCTGGAGCACATTGTACATTAAGGAATTAAAAATACCCATGAATGTTAAGCTCCCATTGATCTGTGGGTATGATTCCTAGCTGGCGAAGATGCAACAGAATTCCAGTGCTCAAATCAATCCATGGGGACCCTATTGCTGGAGAAAAGTGGAGCCTATATGGACAGCAGCTGAAGGTCCAAAATGACAGGAGTTGTTCTGTTCGTCACCATCATCAGGGAATATCTATGGAACTCTATGCACCTTGGCCAAAATCCTGAAGACTTGTCTTTGTTTTTATTCTGAGGCAGGAGAAGAACAATTTTTGAAACTCTGAAAGATGCTGCGATACAAGATTGCCATTGTCCAGTAGGCACCAGATAACAGTCTGTGAACTCACAACTCAGATCCTCCGTGGCTCAATAGGCTGTCATCAATGTTCACACCTACTTATTAAGAGTCTTAGCTAATGGTGAGTTAGCACCATTTCTGTTTGCCACAATGTTACTTTAAATTTTAACTGTGGGTGAAAGGATTGATGACCAGTGAAACCATTTCAGTAACAACTCAAAAGCTTTATTAGGATATGCAATAGCAAATACTTATTTGTATTAATAAAGATAATGCTTATGTAGCCTAGGATTTAAGGAAGAAACAGGTTTGCTGGCCAGGTATAATTTATCATGCCATTCTTTGGCCGGGTGTTTATGCTTCTTGGCATAGCCAGCTGTTTTGGTACCCTTCCAGAAGGACAGCTTGGTGTGCCACTTCTAGCTTCTAAAGGTATTGACTGTTCCCTCCTGCCATGACTTGATGTTTCAAATTTTGTTAAGGGAGAATGGTCTCATGCCCTTCAACTTTGGCCCTCAGCCAGACCTGGAACTTTTCCTTGGGGCTCCGCTTCCCCTACACCCTACCTAGCGCCAGCTCGATGTTGAAACTCCTTCTCCAGTAGATTGAGGCAAATAGCCTCCTGAAGCATCTTTAACCGTAATATTCAAAACAACAAACACAATGTCCCAAAACAAAACTTCTGCTTACAGTTCAGCATACCCTTATCTGTGAAGTCCACCCTCTGTGGAGCAGTTAAGGGGCTGAGCAGACAACTGCTATGCTCAATGCCCTATCTATTCATGGTTTGGTCACTCTTTTATGCCTTCTCTTTAGGCTTCTCATCATCCTGGATCCAATCATCCGGACCTACCCTCCAGGCCAGCACTTCAGGTAAGTTTTCTGGCTCCTCCGAGCCAGTGTTTGGGGGTCACCACTGCTGATCAGGCGTCCACCAATCACCCCTGCTGGGGCACCCTGTGCCTGCGCTTTTTCTCTTTCAACGCTGAGAACTCACTTCCAGTTCCTCTGTCATTTCCTTCCGTGCTGTCCTTAACTCCCTCCACAGGCTCTTACTCCCTGCTCTTAACACCCAGTCAGTCGGTGTCGGCACACACTCACAAAGCATGCCCATGCCAGGGCCAGGGTGTCCCCCTTAGGGTTCATTGTTGCTGGTTATGTCTCCACCTGTTGTCCGGACTGCTTGGTGTCCTCCAGTAAGTATCTTCTAGTGGTGGGTTTCTTTTCTCTGCCACACCAGGCTTTTCGTTCCTCTGGGGACTTGAGTTGGTGTGGTGAGCTTTAGAAAAGGTTGAGGGTTTTTTTAGTCTATGCCCAGTATTTATAATTGGCTGTTTTTTTACTTTTATAAATGGTTTTTGGTTGGGTTTTTAATTTTTTGTTTTTGTTTTACTGAAACTTTTAGAATGGGATTGAGCTAGATTTTTGTTAGCTCAGAAGATTTGGGAAAGTAAAAAGGGAGGACTTTTTATTTCTTTTTATTTCACTGTGGAATGCTGTTTAACACTGACCTGTTACTTTTTTGCTATAGCTTATGGGGTTTTTTTGACAAGGCTGCTTTGTTTTTACAAATTATTTAAGAATTTTAATAAAAATGCATTTATTATGGTAAAATAACATTTAATACTGTTGCTGGTAGATGTTATAGGGTTTTGGTGCTCTCTTACCTGGTGTTTTACCCCCTTGCAACGTCCATGTGAGACCTTGGAAATAATATTATCTGAGAATCCTATCATTTGTTCTCTCTCATCTGCCACGTCTTAATGTTCTTCTGAAAGAGACAGTCTGAGCAGATATCCTATAAGGTCTCACTCTTTCATTTCTCTCCAGCCTTCCCTTTACCCCACCCTTACCACTTCCCGGACCAGAATTGGCAGCGTCGCCTAAGTATCAGTTGTCTTGGGTGATAACTTCTCAAGCACACTGCCCTTTGTTCTCAAGGGCTGCCTGCCAGTCATCAGCTTGTTGTCAGCCATTCTTTGGCTAGTGTAAACATCCCTGCAACTAACCTCATTGTGTCTTTGCATAGAATAATTTCGCTACACAATAATTTAAACTAAGAACTCAAAGCGAGATTGGTCAGCCTGCTATGTGATCCTCTGGTAGCTACCAGGTTCTTACTGCCATCAAAGTTGTGAGGGTTCTTCCATATTTAGCAGTTTCCCCTTTTTATCCCACCCAGGTCTTCCCCAGGTAATTGTCCCTTTG
This sequence comes from Crocodylus siamensis, assembly GCF_052110815.1. Lineage (NCBI taxonomy): Eukaryota > Metazoa > Chordata > Crocodylia > Crocodylidae > Crocodylus > Crocodylus siamensis. Next base: position 134,734,848 of record NC_143397.1, read on the forward strand.
GCTGTCACTCCCAAACTCAATTCTGACCATGTTGTCAGCCACAGCCTACTCCTTGGGGTTGCAACCGTCACAATGGAGCTGTTTCCTCCCCAGCTTCTTGCTGTCAGGTTCGGCAAGGTTCAGCTTTTATGGGTCCTCTGGGTTTTCCCTGCTGGGCCTCTATTTTCCACCTAGGTCCCATCCCCAGTCTTCCCCACCCTGTACCTCTGGGCTCTTACGTTGTCTGTGCCATCGTGGCTCTAGACCCTCTTCCACTCCACTCTTCACTGGGGTACACAGTCAGCTCAGCTTTTGGGGTGAGCCACTTGTGACTTCCCAGTCACTCTTCACCATGGAGCACAACTGGCTCCCCTCCCAGAGCAAGCCACATGCGGCTTCCCAGGTCCATCCTGTCTCTACAGGCTCTTTTAGCTCCAGCAGCAGTGCCTGCCATCTGCCTCCCAGCTCGCTGCTTGCTCTTCGCCTCCCTGGAGGCTTCCTGTGGCCCTGCCTTTCCAGCGAGCTGCTTCCAGGTCCTTCTCCCTAGTTCCTTTCCTTCTTCTCCAGTGTCTTCTCTCCACTTCCTGATCTTTCCCCCTCAATACACGCCACTTCTTCCAGCTGGCTCCCTCTGTCTCTGGGCCCCACCCCCTCCTCTCGGGGATCGGCAGGCTCCAGCTGCTGCCAGATTGCGGTGTCAGAGCCAGCATCACTCTCCCTGCAGTGTGAGAGGGGAAGGACAGGGAAAAAACTAGTCTCCCATTTCCTTCCCCACCACAAGTATATCTGGTTATATACTATTTTTAATATTTTAAGATAAGGCCAAAATATAATGCTTTGTTTAATGAAGTTTTATTAGATGTATTGATAGCATTTGCTAGCCAAGCTAATTGTTACATCTGCAGAAATTTATGCTATGGTTACAGGCCTGGGTTTTGAGGCCTTTTGCTGCTTATCCACACTTTGCAGCTTGCTACTGTTACATAAGTTAAGCTTTGGCATGGAGGCATGGCTTACAACAAACAAGAACAAGAAATATAACAATACAAGAATTCAGCTATGCCATCTACCTTCTTCTCATCACTGTCTCTTCTTGGCTTCCACTTGCTTCTCTTTCACAATCCATGTCCCACATCTGTCCTCATCTTGAATAACTTAACTGCAACCTTCATGTACTACCACAGCAATATAGACTCTCTCTCTATCGCTCACATGTGTGCACACACATGCACAAACACACAGATTCTTTAACTTCTACATAAAAAATAGTAAGTTTGGATCCCCCCATGTACATAGCCTTTTTAAACCATTATAGGAAAACATAAGTAGCAGCTACCTTTTGAAGTCTGGTACCTTGTTCCTCTTGCTTTCCTTACATGGATCAGTACAAAATCACCTACAAAACTGTTTACTTTATGTTTTATGAAAGCTGAAAGGACTGTCATCAGAACTCATGGACATATAGTCAGTGTGCCTTGCTGGAACTCCAGGGGCATAATACCACTTGCTTTTATCTCTGCCACATGAAATAGAGCACTGCTCTTGGAAGTTCTCCAGGCTGAAAAAAGGCTTGCCTTTACTTTGGCTTAGCTGGTAGGCACTGACAAGAATACTAAGAGTGACTTGATTACTTCAGCTTCAAAGGCAATTCCCACCACCTCAACAAGCAGCCCAAAATAGAATTCTTCAAAAGGACAGAAGTTCACTCAGCTAATTTAGAATGTTTCCAACATTCACTGACAGTATTAGGAGGCAAAATGCCTTCCACCAACACCGCATATTTCAAATCCCTACTTCATTATCTGTCTTTCTTGTCTGACTGCTTTAAGTGTTGACTAATAACTTTAAGAGATCACCTTGTTAAAATCAACCGACCAGCTCTGTGGTACATAGCCAACACCCAACTGCTACTGGGCTCAACTCTGGCAACATCTGTGTTGTCTTCCAGCTAATAATAGGCATTTTTACATGTGCTCCAGGTGTGGGAGAAAGCTCTAAGAGCTTCTCTAATTAAAGCACCTGCAGCATCTCATGTATCAGTGTCCCCATGCTTCAAAATGGTGGCGGGGGTGCTTTAACTAAAGTTCATCGAACGAGCTTTAGTTAAAGTACCCCCCACCACTATTCTGAAGCACAGGGATTCTGATACATGGGACACAGGGGCTACTGGAAGTGCGCTAATTAACACACTCCAACAGACTCAATTAATCAAGTCTGCTCTGGCATGGTGTAATTATAGCACATCAGAGCAGCCCCCCTGCACATGTACAAGCACCCAACACTCTGGCAGGTTTGCTGTAGTTGTTACCATCTGCTATCAGATATAAGTTTATCAGGGGTGACCACCAGGATCTGGGGGAACGTTTGTTCACCAGAGCGCCCCAAGCGATGACGAGGTCGAACGGTCACAAACTCCTGCAAGACCGTTTCAGGCTGGACATAAGGAAGAATTTCTTTACTGTCCGAGCCCCCAAGGTCTGGAACAGTCTGCCAGTGGAGGTGGTTCAAGCACCTACATTGAACACCTTCAAGAGTAAATTGGATGCTTATCTTGCTGGGATCCTATGACCCCAGCTGACTTCCTGCCCTTTGGGCAGGGGGCTGGACTCGATGATCTCCCGAGGTCCCTTCCAGCCCTAATGTCTATGAAATCTATGAAATCAGAACGGTGAATAATTCCATACATTTGCAACAAAAGGAATGAGTTTTGTCTCCTGGCAAAAGTGCTCTTAAGATGAAAGCAGCCATGCTGGCACAGCTGTGTTATTTACCAGTAAAGTAACCCCCGCCCTTTCCCATGAGCAAAATAAGGCTATAATGGTATGAGCAGAGTTTTGCCACTAAGTGTATCTACACTAAGGAATTCTATGAGCCTAGATACCGTATTTACTCAGATCTAAGACAAGGTTGGAATCAATTGACTGTCTAAGCACTGTCTAAATAGAAATGCTGTCTCCCCACCACACCTCCAGGTTTGCCCTTGCCCCTGTAAGGGGCAGATCCAGGTGGTATGCAGTGGTGCAGCTGCACCGTCTCCCTTTGATTTCTACTGCACCCAAACATTAAAACCAACTGCCTGAGAAGGTCAGCAACATTTCTATTTAGGCAGCACTGAGAGAGTCGATTGACTTCATGGCTTATTAGCATCTTCCTGATCCTTGCTAATCTCACTCTCCTCTACAGGTGTTAACAACTTCTCTCTTTTTTCATAGATTTCATAGACATTAGGGCTGGAAGAGACCTTGGAAGGTCATCGAGTCCAGCCCCCTGTCCCAGGGGCAGGAAGTCAGCTGGGGTCATAGGATCCCAGCAAGATAAGCATTCAATTTACTCTTGAAAGTGTACAATGTAGGTGCCTGAACCACCTCCGATGGCAGGCTGTTCTAGACCTTGGGCGCTCAGACAGTAAAGAAATTCTTCCTTATGTCCAGCCTGAAATGGTCTCGCAGTAGTTTATAACCATTCAACTTTGTTTGATATTCCACTGTTCAAACTATCCTTTCTTCTACAATTTTGCTACCTGTTAGCCATTCCTGGTAATGTCACTCTTCTATTTCACAGCCATGCAGATTGTTTTAAATTCTAAATAGAAACCTTAACTCAGGTGTGGTGATATTAACTCGGATGAAGAAATGACTGAGTGAAGTATTGCAGGCACAGTCAAGACACTCAAGAAAGCTAGCTTTTATTTTGTGAATCTGAATAAGGGATGTACATTTTACTCTGGCCTCTTTATATATTAGTAAAGCTTCTAATTTCTCTTTAACTGGAAAAAAATGTTTGTTGTGGTATATGTGATGATGTGCCACACCTTCTGCACCCCCCCCCCTTTTTTTAAACATGAGGTCTGCCCATGTCCCCTGCCACTTCCTCCTACAACCAGCAGAACCCTATCAGGCATATGTTGCTTTGGAAATGTATATGGCCTCTGTTAATATAGTATTTATGCACCTTGGACTCTTTAACATATTTATCTTCATAACCCACCCTGTGCTATAGTCAGGCAGTGTCACCACTGAAGGACTGGCTGCACCTCTTCCCTTTCCAGGTCTCTCTGATTTCACTCTTTCTGATGTTTTTACCTCACCTGCAGTACAATTCCATAAGTAGCCCATTCTTAGCCCTGACCACAGTACCTTATATGCTGTCCTTTAGGACTGTGTGAAGCTTTGGTCCCTGATTCAATTCGGCAGAGATTCAGCCTGATTCGGTGGCCAAATCTCTGAATCCAAATCGAATCAGAGGAACTTTTAATCTCTCCAAATCAATTTGGAACCCTCCGAATTGATTCGGAGAGATTTGGACAGATTTAGCAATTTGGATGTAGATACAGCTTTAAATGTTTTTTCTACATACCTCTAGGTAGCAGGGGCTCTGAACGCTGCAGTGCTGGGGCAAATGCAGCATCCCACAGAAGCGCGGGGGGCTCACCAGTGCACTCAGCAGCAGACCTGCAATTGGACCAGCAGCATTTCTGCTCCACTTCTGGGTCCACCAAGGATCGCGCTAGAGGGCCCCCCCAGAACCTCCATCTTGGTGACTGATGTCTCCTGCATCTGAGAGGGGGCACCCGGGTCCCCCTGTGGCCGATCACTGGGCTGAAGGGGGCACCAGGGGACCCTCAGCACGCTTTCCGTCAGACTCAGACGTGGACTAGAAGTAGTTCTGGTCCACTTCTAGGTTTGCTGCTAAGCATGCTGGAGAGCCCCCCTGTGCTCCTATGGGATGCTGCATGTGTCCCAGCACCACACTGATCATGAGCTGTGCTGTTACCTCAAGATACGTAGAAAAAACTTTTAAAGCTGTGCCTGTGTCTGAATCGTTGATTCGCCAAATCAGCATCGAATCGTCAGATTCAGAGTTGGCCAAATTGAATCGAGGACAGTGATCCGAAACAACAGATCAAATCACTGTCCCTGATTTGGACCAAATCCAAATCAAATAGGGCCTGTTTCGCACAGCCCTACTATCCTTTCTTACCCAGCAGATCTAAGACTGGCACCTCCAGAGTCCTTGTCTACAAGAGTCTCAGCAATGCTGTATTATATATTGACAAAACATCACCCAAAAAGCCATATATTGTTTGTTTAAACCTAGGAACAAGAAAATATGGAGAAAAAGAATTTTAAAACAACAAGTTGTCTACAGCAATGCCTATCTTACCTAGAGGTAAGAGTAGTAGTAGTTTAGCCGCAGTAGTTTCTCCAGACACCACAGTAGATGCTGAGCTTAGTCTGGTTTCCTGGGTAACTTCCCAACAACCCAGTCTCCAGAGAAAGAGAGATTTATTCAACCAGCCAGAATTCTTTTGTTCCTATCAGTTCACATCTTTTGAGTTTGCTTCTCAAAACCAGTTTGTTGCATTCATAAAAAGTCAAGTCAGATTCTTCAGAGCCAGTGACAGCCATTTTAACACCATAACCCGTAAGTCAGTGTTTCCCAAACTTTTTTTCTGGATTAAACTGGACAGCACTTTTTATACCAAAAGCTGCTGAGAGAAGCAGTGGTGGCATGGACAAGGGTTAACTCTGGACTGTGCCACCTAGTTTATGTTAGAGCAGACTTCAGTCTGCTTCACAGAGATAAAATGAGCAATCTGTAGTCCTTCAGCATCCCAGGGTGCACTGCTTCTGTGTCCCTCTCCTCCCCTCACCCCCTGCCAAAACAGGGATAAAGCTCAGGTGTCCTGGCTTCTAGCCGTGCCCCTGCTTGTCAGCTCTCTAGTGGCAAGTCAGAGCTGTGCAGGCAAGAAACAGGATTAACCATTAACATAGTGTGTGGTGTGAGCAGTCACAACTTTAACACCCCACTTAACAGTTCACAGATTTAGTATGGTCTAAGTGTAATGTGTATAGTAGTTAACATCCTGGCTAACTGACCAGTTTGCAGCCTCTCTCCTAGAGCAGTATAGTATGCTTGAGGACACCACCGTGGACTAAGATTGAAATGAGAGATAAAAATAAATGAAAGGGAGCTCAGAATACAAAGTGAGGGGGTATTTGGTGGCTCAGGGAGTATACTACAGGACAGAAAGATTTTGACCACAAGTTTAGCAGCTTGAATTCAAGTCAAGCTAGTCATGACTGAGAGTTTTTACTACCTGGTGACTGTTTGGATACTAGATTGGTCAGAACTAGCTTATAAGAAATAAATGGTTAAACTTAATTCCAGAGGTGCACCAATACACCAGTCTGATATTGGATCAGTACCAATATAAAGAAAATTTACTGTATCAGATATTGGCCCAATGGGGCTGATAATTTGGCCAATAAATGCTCATTCTGCCTGCAGCCACAGCGCAGCACTCAGGCAGCGAGGAGCACAGCTGGCAGCATGGAGAGCTGCCTCCAGATGGTTAGTCCATTGTGAAGGGGGGGATCAATGCCCCGCATGGTGATGGAGAAGGCAGGGGCAGGTGCTGCCCAGGTGGGACGGGCAAGGCAGGGGGTGACTCCTGCCGCTGCTTGCATCCTGGGAGGGGGTGTGCCCCCAGATCTACATGGAGTGTGGTGGGGCAGGGCGGACTGCAGCCAGGGCTGTGGGGCTCTTCTCGGCAGTGGCTGGGCTCAGAGCAGGCACCAGCAGCTCTGGGAGGATACTGCATCCACCCCAAATTTCACCATAGCTCAGCTCCCAGCACCACCACTGCCAGCCACCTGGTACAGCCCTGTCTTTTCTTGACGTGTGGGTGGTGGCAGGGCATTGAGCTGGAGCAGTGCTGGGTGGCTGGCAGTGGCAGCACTGGGAGATGAGCTGTGGCAAAATTTGGGGTGGGGCCATTGGCGCCTGCTCCAAGCCCAGCCCCCACCAAGAAGAGCCCTATGCAGCCCAAGCCGCAGCTCACCCTGCCCTGCCCCTCCCTGCACAGATCCAGAGGCACATGCCCCCCTCTTCCCCATGCCCCATGTGGGGTGCAAGCAATGGAAGGAGCTGCCCCCCCACCCTGCCTGGGCAGCACCTGTCCCTGCCCCCTCCCTCACTGTGGGGGGCGTTGATCTGCACCCCCATGCCCCTTCCCTCTCCTCTCCCCTTTTACCACACTGGACTTACCGGCTGGAGGCAGCTGTATCAGAAATCAGATTGGTATCAGCCACTATGCCTCTTTAAATATCAGCTATTGGTATCACCCCCAAAATCTCTATTGGTGCACCCCTACTTAGTTCATTCCTTACAGAAATGATTACCCTTCTCCATCCAGCAATGCAGTGTATTGTGCTCTTTGCCACCTTCCTCAGCTTTCAAAGTTCAAGGGTTGCTGTGTCTGCTACTGAAATCCTTCTAGTGGAATCTCCATTGAATTATCTGATTTGTGCATCATTTCAAAAAGTGATGATTAATGGAACAGCATGAGGTACTGGTTAGGACACAAGACAACTATTCAACAGAGGAAGTGGAAAAGAACCCTTTTGTGCCTGAACAGTAAAGAAAATGAAGAAAAGATCAGGGTACAAGTCTGGCAACCAGAAGCAGAGCTGGTTGAGAAATGGAAATTCTATTTTGCAAAAAATATTTATGATTTTGGAATTTTTTTCCCAAAATAGGTCCAAAAAACCTCATGAAACTTTGGCATTTCCCCCAAAATTCAGAAACCATTGCACAGCATTTTAGATGTGGTATAATAAAATGTTTCACGTAGAAAGGCACAAAATGAAACTTGTGCATCAGAAAATTTTGATGGAGTGCTTTGACTTTTTTTACCTGGTTTTCATTGCATCATTCAGGAAAGGGAGAGGGAACTGTAGTGTTTCTGGGCAGGCAACCCAGCCCACGCTAAAGGGAAACTTGCAACAAAGTGAAAAAACCCCCCTCAGAATTAAATGAACTAAAGCTATCAGGAAGTATTATTTTGAACCGTTCCAAAAATTTTTCAGTGAAAAATGTTGTCAGAATATGTTTTCTATTAAACCTTTCATTTACATAAAGTATAATTATTTTTGGAAAGAGCTTCACCAATGTTGTGACCATCTCTACTCATAAGACTGATGTTCAAGTTTGTGCTCTGCTGCAGCTTCCTGTGTGATACCTATGTGATTCATTTTGGGTGAAATCATACTACTAGTCAGGTCTAGGAGGGTTGCCTTTGATGTCAGTAGGGCCAAGAGGAATTCACACAAAATCTCTTTCTGTTGCAAATCCCCATCTGCAAAATGGAGATAATGGCTGTGATGGATGCGAAGCTGCTTGCTCTATGATGATTCAGGAACGCTATATGTTGACCTGGCTAGCGTGATATTTACTGTATAAATACATTGTTTAAATATAATAGTCAGCTATCAGGGAAAATAAGGTGAAAATTCAAAAAGAGTTCAAAGTAAGCCACTACCCAGCAAGCACTTAAGGCAGTGATTTCCAAAGGATGTGCCATAGTGTAGTAGTGTGCCGCAAAAAATGAAGCTTTGGGTGGGGGTTGCATTTTAAACTGGAGGTCACAGCATGCATGCAGGGCAGGGCATAGCAGAGCAGAGCAGAGCACAGCACAGGACAGCCGTGTCATTGGGATGCATGGCAGCATCAGTTTGTGGATGTCTGGTCCCAGCACAGCCCCTCAGTGGCTGGAACCTGCGCAAACACCATAGCCAAGGAGCAGGGGCAGGGAGAAGCAGTGGCAGCACCAGGACCAGACATCTGCAAACTGCTGCTTCTACTCCCTGTCTGAACCCTGAGGACATGGCTGTGCACTTAGCACAAATTAACAAGTTCTAATGTATGATTGCTCATGTTTTAAGTGCTCTTAGTATGATCTAGGTGTTACACGTAAATTCACCCTTGCTCGGCAGTGTTAATTATTTTGCCTCAAGTGCCTCACAGATGAGGCCCAGAACAGCACAGTGTGTTTGAGAGCAGTGGCTCTGGAACATATTAAGTTTACTATGTAAACATGGTCTTAGTCTTCCAAGCATGTAGTGTGTGCCTGCCAGAGTTGTTTCCCACAAGATATAGTAAGCACACTTTTCTGGAATATGTTCCTCTCTGAAACTGTATGCAAATAATGCTTTTGGCTATTTGTGTCCATTTCTGTTGAGTTAATCTTCCAGGATTTAATGTAGGTGCTATTCATGGGGAATTCGGGAGAGGGGACTATTAACCAGGGAAAGGGGAGAAAAGCAGTGTTGAGAGGAGGACAACAGGTGATGGGAAGAGATATGCAAATAGATCCATTCTCTTTCTGAAGAGCTTATTTGTAAGGGAATGATGATGAGGAAGATCTCTCATGCTTTTCTTTTTGCATGCCAGGCCTGAGAAAGAGACATAAAACCTAAGGAATAAAAATCACTCAAAAAGAGTTTGAATGTAAAATTCCACACAAATGAATAGAAAATTGTGCATTGCAGCTCATTTTTCTGGGTAGAATAACTCAGGGCTCCACCCTCAAAAATATAGAGCAGCTTGGTTGAGTTAAACCCCTGTCGCTGAAAAATGACTGACTTGTCAGGGATGGAATTCATTTCAGGAAGGAGTGTCCATTTTAAGGTTGTCTAAGCTGCATGAGTTCCTAAGTGAACCCTGTGGTCCTGAAGAGCTTATTTGTAAGGGAATGATGATGGGAGTCAGGGGGTATAGCATAGGACAGTAGGGTGGGAGAGCAGGATCATAATTAGTGAGATGGAAAGGTAAAGGCAAGCCAAAAGCAGCACAAAAAAGGCAGGGATTAGAGGAATCCTGGAAAGAAAGTAGGGTTAGAAGAAGGGTGAAGGTGGGAAGGCCCAATGGGGAGCCCTGTCAACTGACTGCCTGGCACAAGCTACCTGGTTGCTCATGCTGTTGACCCAAAAAAGAGAAGCCAATGGCCATTTTCCGTCGCTGCTCTGAGTAAATCTCAGCACAGACCTGAATCTAGACTAGAATATGTAGAATTATATTGCATGGCGATGTAGCATCACTGACTTACTCAAATGGAAAATCTGGCCAGGAATAGTTTAGTTTAAAAAAAAAAAATGTATTCTTTTCACAGCTGAAAAACTCATGTGATTTTACTCTATTATGTGATATTGTTTTCAGTATCAATATAATAGCTCGTTCCAGCTAAAAGACTGAGAAACTTTAGACAAATGGCTTCTTATGTGTGCCAAGAATCATAATATGAAGGAGGGCTAACTGTCAAACAATCATAGAGCTGGCTTAACCTTAGACAACATTCACAGGTAGGAGGGGAAAAATTGCTCTTAGCCTCAACCTCATGAATTTGAAATGAAAATCCTATGATTTGAGTCTGAAAACCTTTTCCAGACATTTTTATTAACACTCTAGGTTTTTTAATGTGGCTAGCATTAAAAATGTATATGCCTGACTGCAAAATCACACAAGTCAAAGGTAGAATAATGAGAACCACATATTCAAGAAGCTGGTGAAATAAAAAATAAGGAGGTGCATGTTAATAAAGATACAATAGTCTTGATTTGAATCTGCTAACTGAAAGTTCTTTCTTTATGATGTCAAGAGTAAACACCAAACTTTTTAGAGAAGCAGTGAAGCCTCCTGATGTGGGTTTGATGCCCAAACCCAGAAATAGACATTCTAAAACAAAAGACATTGAAGAGAACTTCTCTTCTGTAGAGAATTGTCATTGCACAGCTGTGAAGAACCATTTGAAAAATGAGTGAGACAATTATTTAAAAACTGATAGGAAGGACATTGTTGTCATTAATATTTTAACATGTATTTAGGCTCTGATTCAAGAAAGCAATTAACTACTTTAAGGCCATTTCATATTCAGGAAAGCACTTATGCATATTGCTCAACTTTAAGCTAGTGCTTAACCACTTTAGTGAACAGGGATACTTTTCTGAATCAGAGCCTCAGTATGTGGCATTATATCATAATAAAGAGGCACTTTCGCATAAATAAAATGTGGACTTTCCAAAACTAAATGAGAACTAGAAATATTTATGTGAATGTTATATTTAATTTAGTGGGGGTGATAGATATCACCCACAAAAACCCTTGTCTTTCATATTTCATTTAGTGCTGTTAGAATGGTGGAAGGTAGATATATGTAAGCAGTCCTCTTTAGCATTACTTTTCACTCATAAGAAAAGAAAGGGAGATTATGGGCAGCAGATAAAACTGGCCACTCAAATTTCCATATTCACACACTGTGAAATGCACAAGGAATCCAACACCAAACATAGTGGCGGGGAGAGGGGAATGAATGTGTCTTAAAAAATGTCTCCTAATTAGCAATATTATTTTCTAGAAAAGGAAATATTCTTTAGGCACCCTTTATGTAGTTTAGAATACACCCACAATGCAGCATATATGAACAAGTTAAGACAACCTACCACCAGTAGCCTGGAAATTAAAAAGCTCAAATCCCCTCCTTTTGCATAACCCCTCATCCTCAATTATTTCCCATTAAATGTGGTTTATAACCTGAGTCAAGGTGTCTCTATATAACTAATAGTATCTAGGGTCGGAAGGGACCTGAGCAGATCATCGAGTCCAACCCCCTGCCATGGCAGGAAAGAGTACTGGGGTCAAACAACCCAACAAGGTGTACATCTAGCGTCCTCTTAAAGACCCCCAGGGTAGGAGCCAGCACCACTTCCCTTGGAAGTTGGTTCCAGCTCCTAGCCGCCCTGTCAGTGAAGTAGCGCCTCCTGATATCTAGTCTGAATCTACCCCTAGCCAGCTTGTGACCATTATTTCTTGTCACTCCTGGTAGTGCTCAGGGGAACAGGGACTCCCCCAATGCCTCCTGGTCCCCTCTGACTAGTTTGTAACAGGCCACTAGATCCCCCCTCAGCCTTCTCTTGTGGAGGCTGAACAGGTTTAGGTCCCGTAGTCTCTCCTCATAGGGCCTGCCCTGCTGCCCCCGATCATGCGAGTGGCCCTCCTCTGGACCATCTCCATGCTGTCCACATCCCTCTTGAAGTGCAGCGCCCAGAACTGGACGCAGTACTCCAGCTGCGGCCTGACCAGTGCCGCATAGAGGGGGAGGATCACCTCCTTGGACCTGCTTGAGATGCAGGCAACTTCTCCCTCTGTTTCAAAATAACAGATCCCTGCCCTTTGACAAAGGCAGGGACCAATCCTGCCACCCTCCCGAAGTCAGTCAGTGTCTGAGTAGCCTGACTGGCTACACTGGGAATTGCCCTAGTGCAGGGTTATCAACCTCATAAGGCCCTGCAGGCCAGGTCCAGATCATGGGACTGGGCTGGCACTGGTGCTTCATGTAGCACATGCCTCAGACCAGCCCCAGATTAGAGTTAACCCTTAACCGTGTACAGCAGGGGTCTGTACCCCTGGCATGCGTGCTGAGCGTGGCACGCAAGGCCATTTTGCTTGGCAGCTGGTGGCCAGCCCTGGCTCTGAGTAGTTGCTCCCAGCAGGCAGCAAGTCCTGCTGCGAGCAGCCTGGGATCGTGGCTGGCAGCAGCTCCCCAGAGTTGGTTCTGGCTGCAGCCAGGAGGCTCCAAAGAGCTGCACTGGGCTCCGGCATCAGCTCTACACTGGCGCATGCAGGCATACCTCGGAGAAGGTGGTGGGGGAGTGGCCTGAGGCCGTCTCTCCCCCACTCCCGGCATAAAGGTGATGAGCCCGCCGCAGCTGGTTGTAGCCAGCCCAGGCTTTGGGCAGCTGCAGCAAGCAGCGGGCAGAGTGCAAACAGCTGCACCCGGCTCCACAGCTCTGGCATCTGCTCTGTGCTGGTAGTGACTGTGTGTGTACCCTGGGGTAGACAGCGGGGCAGCACAGCCAGCCCTGAGGTGACTGTGCAGTCACTGCCAGCACAGAGCTGATGCTGGAGCTGTGGAGCCCAGTGCAGCTGTTTGCAGCCTGCCCGCTGCTTGCTGCAGCTGCCCAGAGCCTGGGCTGGCTCCAACCAGCTGGGCTGGGCTCATCACCTCCTTGCTGGGAGCGGGGGAGAGACGGGGGGCTGCCCTGCCTCAGGCCCCTCCCCCACCACCCACTCCGAGGTGCACCTGCATGCACCGGTGTGGAGCTGATGCCGGAGCCTGGCACAGCTGTTTGGACCCTCCCGGCTGCAGCCAGACCCGACTCTGGGGAGCTGCTGCCACCCAGGATCCCGGGCTGCTCCCAGCAGGCAGCTGGGACTCAGCAAGCCCTACTGGGAGCAGCCTGGGCTCCAGCAGCTACCCAGAGCCAGGGTAGCTGTTGGCAGACACAGAGCCTGGGCTGTGTGGCAGGGACTTTGGGTGGGGGGCAAGGGGCAGTAGGGCTGGGTGGCAGGGGCTTGAGTGGGGGGCAAGGGGCACAAGCAGGGCATCCTGCCATGTACCCCTTGCCCTCATTTTGTTTTTCTGCTATGCTGGCACTCCAGCACCTTCTAAGGTAGGCATCATGGTGTTTTTCAGCACTCTGGCCAAAAAATGTTGCCTACCCCTGGTGTAAAGTATCAGGAACACTTGTAAAGAATCGTGTAGCTATAACGTGACTTGTACCTACAGGTATTTATATAATGCAGTCTGTATCTATAACTGAATTCTACACATCCTGTTATATGGATACTTTAATATTAAAAGTTTTGAGCTCTTTTTAGAAGGGTGCATTTAAAAAAAAATCCTTATGATTCTTTCAAAGAAGTTATATTTTTGTTCTTTTTTTTTGCTGGTGGTGCTCTGTTCAATAGATTGGAACATTCAGTTAGTTCCCAGAATACCTCCAGCAATAGCCAGATGTGGCAGTACCAGTGGAGCAAGAAGCAGCAGAGGTGGCAGGGTTTAACACATCACTAATGGGGTTCAAGCCCCAGATTTCAGAAATGGGCTCTACACCTGCCTGCTCCATCCCAAAATTCACAGCCTCTCTACTAGCCCTGAGGGCTTCACAACACAGCCCCTGGGATATATATTTGACACCCCTGATATAGGGAAATGATATACCTGCATAAACTTTTTTTCATTTTTACTGAGATTTAATTTGGTCAATAGAAAGGAAAGAAAAATAGTTTGTTGAAAACAGCACAAGAACCAGGGAGTTTCTAAGCACATCATCAAGTTCCAGTCAGAGAGGTCAGAAAGAAAAGGGTGATCATGGTGTCCTATTTTTCAGAGAATTACATCATCATTGGCCTGCTACATATGTAGCTACTTAGTATGGTTGATGGCAGGCATCTGAGCACTGCAGAAAATAAAGCAGTCCAGCATACTGGATGGGGACTTAGGAGATCCACTTTTTCTTTTTAGTTGTACTACTGAGCAGCTGTAGACCCTTGACAAAACTCTGTACTTTTTCCATGCCTTCAGGTCACAGTGATTGATTAAGGAAAAATATGGCAGGAAAAAGGGAAGATATTTGAGGAGTCACTGTTATGGACAGTAGTTCAGATAAGCATCCAAACTTTCCAGTGAAGAATCTGAACTCCCTCTCTAACTGAAGTTCACTAATCACTAGATCCCCTTGAAAATCTCTCTCTCTCTGTCTTTCTGCCATTATTTTAGACAATTATTTAATGAAAACACATTTACAAGTAAAATGATGGATTTCTCAGGGACTCTGACCCTTAGGAGTAGATTGTTAAGATGCTGCAGAAGGAGCTGAGTACACAAGTCTTGTTAATTAAAGCAGAGTGAATGATTCATAGCAAATAATGTATTCAGTTAATTTGGCCTCTCTTTCTTTTGCAAATTGTCCATGAACAGTTTGTGATTTTCTTCAATTCTTTTGTTACTTTGTGGCTAATTCTTGGTCTGTAGATTGTTCCCACACCATCTGAAATGTAAGTTCTGCTTTTTAGTTTTGATTGGACAGAGACACGGACATCACATGGTTTTTTCTTCTTTCCTGATTGGATGACTGTCTCTTAAAATCCACTTTCTGATGCACAGGCTTGTTTTTACAAAAGCAAAACTTTCCATGAGCATTTGCAACTTTGTAGATACAAGTAGCTTCTGCCAGCATTTGTAGATTACTCTGTGAAAGCAGACATGGTAAGACAAACAACCATAGTGAATTCAAATTTTCAATGAAGATAATGCTTGAGAACTACTCTTTTAAGTTATTGGCCTTGCTGCATTGTTAATATTAGTCTCCTGAAGCTATTTGATATACAGCCACACAAGTGGTATGTGCGTAATCATCTACTCGGGCAGGTTGGTAAAGATTTACCCTCAATACATCAATTTAAATCCACTGAAGTCAGTGGGATTTCACTAGAGTAAATTAACATCCAGGCAATGTCCCTGTCTTGGGGTCTCTAGGCACTTTTTTGAATGCAGCTTTTCTGTCTAGCACCCACAGTCCAGCTGTCTTCCCTCCTGATCCTACAATTGACCCTTAAGAGTCCCCTGTGGCATCACATCATCTCCCAAAAGCAGCCTATAGTTTAATTACTTTGGAACTTGTGATGTGTATAAGACACACACTTGCATTCACATGTACATGGGTTTGGGCATGATTTCTGAAACCACTTTTGCTCTCTGTATAAGCATGAAGATTATACAGATATAGACAAAATATGTGGGTTTCCTCACCACTCTGGAACTTCCTTTGGCCTGAGAGTCAGGTCTTTTGTAATGGTCAAAGACATTTCTGTGTAACTCTCCTAGTTTTCTTTTAACCATAGAGTCTTTTCTACTGATCTCATTTCTACTGATCTCTTGTTTTCTGACTGTTTGGTTCTGTGACTAAACTGCCCCCTAGCTACGAAAGCCTATCTATCATTTCTCCCCTCCCCAATACTTCCTGAGTGTCCCTGTGAAGCTACCTCCTTTGTTCCTTCTCTGAGTCCTTTGTCACTTTTGTCTTTGTCCTGCATGAGGTATTTTCACTCTCTTCTACCCCAGTCCCCTGCAGACAGCCATGGTCAAACTGGTTTCCCTGTTCAGACAATCTTTTTAGCATATCTATTGTCTGGTTAAAACACAGTCATTAAAGTTTAGGGGTTTTTGGTTGTGGCTGTGTTGGTCTAAGGACATAGGCAGGCAAGGTTCTGGGTAGATGTGATATCATGTATTAGATTAACTGAGTAGTTGAAACAAAGTTCTTTGCAAGCTTTTGGGCACAAGTACCCTTCTTCAGGCATAGGAAGCCTCTGCTTTTGTTCTGAGATCATTAAAGTGAAGACCTCTTCCATGTCCTGAATCTAACGGAACATGCTAAAAGGTTTGTCAGCGAGGTTTGGATGCATATTCACAAAGCAGCATTCATGAGGCAGCATTTTTCGTAGTAATGATTCCAGAGGAACTTCATAATATCAACCAGAATTCATAAGTTGTACATCTGTTTCCCAAACAGTTATACATCACAGAGCAGCTGTGCATAAAATACACAGCACTCCCTCTCTCTGTTGGTCTTCCACAATCAGTGCGAGTGAAAACCAGATGGGTCTAGGACATGACCAGCTTGATGCACCATTATGTTCCTCTGGCCTTAAACCAGTGTCACTTCAGTGAATTGAGGAGAATTTTGCTACTATGAATAATTCAGGAGTGAACAAGGACCATCATGTTTAGACTCTGTTAAGAGTCAAGGTTCGTTGGAGCGTGTGGATTGGCACATCACACTCAAGGTAACACAGAGGAGGCAGCTTGTTTTCTTTATTAGGTATGCTCACTCCATTATCAGATATCAATTTAAAAGGGATATGGTACTGTACAAACAAATGTACAGCAGTATTCTTGTAACAGGTGCATAGCATTTCAGTAATAGGTTTGTGAAATGTTTATTCACTTGCTAAATTTATTTATCAGGTATTGAATTCAAAGGATTTCCCCACAGGATATACAGAGAGTAGTGTGCAGTGCAAATACTTTTTGAACAAATTCATCTTCTAATCAGAAATTCATTTCTATAATTCTAGTATCAACATGTCTGTCACTGGAATGGATCATCTGGTATTTCCAATAGCCATTTTTCAGGGGGTTATGTATCATATTTCAGATCCTACCAGGATGAAGTTTGGCCTGCAACCTGTCTACTAAGACACATGCTCATACCCTACCCATATGCATGTAATTAGAGCTGGTGGGAAATTTTACAGTAAAATGTTTCCTATTGGAAAATGAAGTTTCATCAAAATTGAGTGCATCTGTTTTGAAAAAGAATTGAAAAAAAAAGAATTTTGATGGAGAATCTAAATAATTACATTTTGAATATTCTTTTTAGTTAGAAAACAGTTTTAAAGCAAAAATCAGAATGAAACATTTCAATTCTATTGAAAAACAAAAACCCTTTCATTTGACTTTTTCCCCAGAACTTTGTTTCACAGGAATTCCAACATTCCCCCCCCTCCCCATTTAGGACAAACATTTCAGAGTTCTGCACTTTCCAAAAATTCAAAGTTTCAAACAGCTTTACATATATGTAGTTTGAAAGATAATTTGGAATGGATATTTAGGTATGTAGATTTGTAGAGAAATGTTGGTATTTTGTTAAGAACTTATGAGCATAAGAATTGCCATTTACTGCATCAGACCATAGGTGCATCTTCCCCAGAATCCTGTCACACGGGGCATAGAGTAGATGCTGAAAGGGAGAGTGAACTGTGTATGACCAAGGTTTTATCCACTGTCCCTCTCCCACTTGCAGTCTCCAGCATTTAAGGAAGTTCTAATTCAAATGCTGCATCCATAACTCCCATGCTCAATAGCTACTGATGCCCCTTTCCTCTAATAATTTGTCCGATTGCTTTTTTGAATCTGGCTAGACTGTCAGCTTCCACAACAACTGGTGGCAATGAGTTCCACATTTTAATGACATGCTGTGTGAAAAAAAGAAAAATGTCCTTGGTTAGTTTGAAACTTACTGCTGTATCTACTGGTTTCATTGTGTGACCCCTAGTTCTTATATTGTATGAAAGAGTAAATAATAAATCCCTATTTACTTTCTCTTTGCCATTTAGTATTTTGTAAACCCTTATCAGCAGGCAAATGCGGGGCAGTGGGTAGAGCTTCAAGGCAGCCCAGCCACAGGCTCTGGGCTGCTGCAGCAGAGGTGGGGAGGGGCACACACAGAGCCAGGATCACAGCCCGGTATGTGAATCACTAGCAGCACAGCAGGCAAGTACCAGTCTGAAGGGGAAGGGGCCTGGGAGTGGGAGATCGAGGCCCCCACATTGAGGGAGGGAGTGGGGCTGGGGTGAATGGGGCCCCAGCTGTGCCAGGTGGTGGGACAATCAGAGCTCAGGTGGCTTGTTCAGGGGGCGGGGGGCTCCCACCACTGAGGCCTGGGGGGCATGTGCCCCCCACATCTGTGCACAGGATGGAGGTGGCTGCTGCTGCATAGCTGCTGCAGCTTCCCTGGGAACAGCACAACACTGCTGGGCTGCGCCATGTCCCCTGCCCACCTGGCAGTGGGATGCATGTGGTGTCACACTCCTCCCAGGCCAGCTGCAGCAGTGAGCAAAGTTCAGCATGCAGTAGTAGCCACTGCTGCCTCCACCCCGTGCAGAGATCGGGGGAGCATGGATGAACCACCTGGGCTCCGATTGTCCCACCACCCAGCCCAGCTGGGGCCCCATTCACCTACCCCCTGCCCCTGGCCCTGTCCCACTCCCTCCCTCACCGCTGGAGCCTCGATCTGCGCCCCCAGGCCCTTCCCAGCCCCCTGCCCCATCCCCTACTGACTTACCTGCTGGGTGGCAGGCAGGATGCACATACTCAGCTCCCCCAAATAATTTTTTCTCCCTCTGCCTATGCTGACCTCTGAAAATCTGGCTCAGTTTAGGATGTCCCCTAGCCCCTTTTCAAAATTTAGGTCACTGTGTTTAAGCATCCTACTTAAATATAGTAATAACCTAATTGTATTTCACTGGATCATAATTTGGTCTTATCTCTATGACCAAATAGTGCTAGAGAAAAATTATTTAAATGTGCTCCAGCTCTGATAAAGATCCAGCAAAAATCAAAACTATGTATTAACAGCTTTCATGACTTTTCAACTGAATGTTTGCCCTTTTTAAGTTTGTCTTGGGATTTTTGGAGGCTTGAGCACACAACCATTATTTTAAATGACTCTTTAGACTTGTTAATAAACAGTATTGAGCATGCAACCCTGCCCAATTTATTAAGAAGGGGGTGTTTGACAGGGATAAAAGGAAGGCAGCATAACTGAGCAGAGAGAATTAGTGGGCATGTCCAGGCAAGTGTGGACGTGCGGTATGCAGTGCCACAGGCCCATCTGCGGCATTGTACACTGCACACACAGGCATTCCCCACAATGCTAATTTGCAATATGGGGAGGGGGGGAAGGGGATTTGACACCGGGAAATCCTGGTGTCAAAAAACCTAAATCTTAAAAATCGAGGCAGTACACATGGTGGCAACATATACCACCTGAAACCAGAGCCAGGGTGGCCAGAGCCACACTCCAGCTGCTGCCCAGGCCCTGTGCTACCAGACTGCCATGGCTACAGCCCTGAGTCCCTCAGGACCTCAGGTAAGGCTACTGGGGCCATCAGTGGTGCTGGACCCAGCTTCCTCTACCCCATCTGGGGCAACGTGCCATGCACCAACATGCATGTACACAGGCATTTCCTAGGGACAAGCAGCAGTGGTACATATATTTTCCTGAAGAACTCTACATATTGTGCCGCTGTGCTCTTTGTCCCAAGAGCAATGTATGATCCTGCTCACAGTGATGCGCCCACTATGTGCAACTCGTGGGCACATCACTGTGATGCAGAACAGTGTTATAAGTGAATTGAATTAATCAGGCAGAAGACAGAGTACAGTTGCACCTTATAGACTAACTTAATAAGAACTGCTTAAGCTTTCATAAGCAGCAGCTTACTTCATCAGAGAGCATCTTGTGAAGTAAGGTACTGCTTATGAAAACTTGTGCATCTCTGATTTAGTTAATCTATAAGGTGCAACTTTACCCTGTTTTCTGCCTGACTCCAGAGTAACTACAGTACCTCTTTTTGCTCATTAAAATAGCCTACTGCACTCTTTTAAAAAGGAGGAAAGAGAAAGAGTGCCTTGTTACCTTGTCACTGTGCATATAATTAAAGGAGAGAGACTTGGAGTGGAGAGCCTTATGCAAATGTGTAAGGTCCCATTTACACTACAGTGCCAAGGGGATTTGGTTACAGTGGGAACTTGGATGTGGTACAGATATGCCACTCCCACTCTGTGCACACTAGCTCGGGAAGCAGAAGCAGTATAGCCACATTAGTACACCCCTGTGGGCAAGCTGATGAGGTTGGCTTCTTGTGCTAGCACACAGGGTTGCCTTGTGCTATGCAGACAAACTCTTATGGTCCTTCAAGGTGTCACCAGATTCTCTCATTCAGTTAATACTGTAGCATAAGTAGTGCCTCAGCTTTCCCCATCCCTAGTTCACAGTGCTGAATCTATCTACCTCCTAAGCAGAATAAACGGGGTTACCCTTTTCCTCTTAGATTGTATTTGAGACCTGTAGGTGTTAGCAAGAGTTTTGGTGTAGTTTCTGACCATATCCGTCAGTGTGATGAGTAGATAAGGTGAAAAGAGGACATGTTTCTGGAGGGATGCAGTTTAGTGAGACACCAAGGAGTGCAAGCTGCTACCCAGAAAATACAGACCTTGTTGCACTTTCAGAAAATATTTTGTTCCTTCAACTCAGTCTGCTAATGCAAAATATGTAACTAAGTTGACTCTAGATTCCTCCCTATGTTTGAAAATGGCTTCGGTATTATTACAAACAGGCAGTGGATTGTACATGAAAGCCTTCACTCTTGAGCTTGTTTCGTCCGCTGTGAAATTTTGGAGGTCAGATCCTGAGTGTTCAGATGGTTGAGATAGTCATCCAGACAGCCTCCCAAATAATGAGCTGGCAACCTGAACAATAAGTTCGATAATTTTTTTGTGCTTATGATGCTTAAATACAAATGGCTCAAGCTGTAACATTTAAATCCAGTTTTGAAGCCTCATAAAAAGCTGGGCCTGCAGATAGATGTGTTTTGGATTTGGCCTGGTTTAGGCCTATGCATTTCACATCTGGATTCAAGTTCAGATTCCAAGCACAAAGCTTCTGAAAGCGCAGAGATGTTGTTATCTGTGGTCTTCGCTCATGCCAACCTTTAAACTTATCTGAAAAAGCAAGGGCGATATTACAGCATTGTGCCTATTTTGCCTTGGAAATAATGTAAACAAACAGAACTATACTGCCATCTTGTGTTTGCTTGGAGTACAGCCGCTGCACCGCCATACCTTTTTTCCAGGAAGGAAGCATGTCTGAATTACAGTTCAGACAAATGCCTGCCTTCCGTAACTTTGGATCTGCTTGAGAGCCTAGAAATGTATAGAGTAACAACAGGGGAAGGTGTCCTCTCTGTAAGATCACATGCTTCGAAAATGGGTCACGTGGGTTAGCAACAGGCAGCAGCCAGTTAGAAAAGATGCTGTCAGGTGGTTAGCTCTGTCAGAGGCTCCCACAGAGCATGCTTGAGGATATTTTTCCTGAAGAGCTCTCTAGTGGAAACATCTCCATGTAGGGGCTCTTAAGAGGAGAGAATAAAGAGAAGTCAGAATACACCGCTGTGTTCTCTCGGAAAGAGTTTAAAAGCTGCTTGCCATTTCATAGAAGTAGCAGCTGCAAGATTTTTTTGTAGTTGTTGTTTAAATGACAGCAGCATTTTAATACATTTGGGCTGAGCGTGAGGGTTGGAGTGGGTGGAATAACTGGAGGGAAAAAGAGAAAAAGAAAGTAGTTGGCTGCTAGCATATGTTTGAGCTGAAGGACACTTTTTGCTTAGGAGGACCGGTTAACCTGCACAAACTGTTTTGGCTTTTAGCCCGCAGCAGCAGCAGCAGCATGCTGCTTCCTCCTTTTGTGCCAGATTCCTGAGACAGAAACTGTCACTTTGATGGAAAGGAAGGCGGAAGGAAAAATTAATAATAAACTTGTTGTTGAGTTCAGATTGGCTGATATTATTTTTCAGGAACACGTCTCAGTGCAAGAGTAATGAGCCAGCTGTGTGCGTCTGCAGAATAAATCAACCCTTCTGGGAAAGCCTCGGGGAATGAAATCAATACAGTTCTATAGAAATTACTCAAAAACAACAACAACTATAGAATTTAATGAAGAACAAGAACTTTTCTGTGCGTTGTGTTGAACCGTCCTATAGACTTCTATAGCAGGGATAGAATTCTCTTGTACATTCCCTGACAGTTTTAGGAAAACACTGATTATAAATGACTCTGTTCCAGAGAACTTGCCCATTGTGGTAACAAAATAACCAATGGCAAAAGGGTGGGGGTCAGAAGATGGGGGACAAAGAATTAGATTAAGAGCTTATTTTAAGCATTGAAAGCAAGGTAGCATGAAGCTTTACCACATCGGGCAGAGCACACCCCTGCAGGCTGTTTTTAATTCCAGGTAAAAATCTTAACTCAGGTGTGGTGATATTAACTCGGGTGCACAAATGACTGACAGTGAAGCATCGGAGGCACTGTCAAGATGCTCAAGAAGACCAGATTTTGTTTTGTGAATCTGAATAAGAGACACATTTAACTATAATGACTACAGGACTAATGGTGCAATCTCTTTTGGCTATTTTGACTATTTTTATGTAGTTTGCTGTTGTTTTTTTAAATTAATATATCATCGAGCAAATTAGTACACATTCCAACAGTTATACTTGTTTTTGCTTTGATCTTAAATGGAATAGTATAGCACTACCACCCTGATGTATTAGTAAAGCTTCCAGTTACTCTTTAACTGGAGAAAAATGTGTGTTGTATATAATAATATGCCACACCTTCTGCACCCCTTTTCAAAATCCTAGATTCACCCATGTCCATACCATTTGCTGCAGTGGGGAGGACAGCAGCTACACAGAATCTATTCTATGTAGGGTCACATTTTAGTCCAGCTGTAAGTGAGCAAAGTTTGGTGTGTTCCTCCCAACCCCTCCTCACCGAAGGCCAGATTCAAGAGTTTCATTTCTGTACAGGAAAGATTTATTTTTTTCAGAAGTGGCACAGCCTGGGCAAGTTCCAAAGCTGCCATTATTCTTGGAACCCACTGACCCCTGGTCATTTATACCGGCACATTCACTTATATATGCAAACATTCAGAGATCTCTCTAATGAAACTCTACCTCCTGGAAGTCCTTCTGTTCCTAAGCTTCAGAAGTGCAGGCCTTCTACAAGTCGGCAGATCCTTTACCACTAACATACTCTACTTCATCTCATCGCATCTGGAGAAGACAGTAAATCCCCATTTATTTATCTCCATGCCTTTGGGCTTAGACGCTCCTTCCTCTCATCTCAGAAATCCTCCTAGGGCAGGGGTGATAATGATGAAGCGAGTGTCACCACACTCATATATTGCATAGATTTCATAAATGTTAGGGCTGGAAGGGACCTTGAAGACCAAGTCCAGTCCCCTGCCATAGAGGCAGGAAGTCAGCTAGGGTCAAAGGATCCCAGCAAGATAAGCATCCAAGCATTTCTTAAATGAGTCCAGAGTAGGTGCCTGCACCACTTCCAGCTCTGCAGACCAGATTCAATAGCTCTGAAGGCCCATTGTTCTGGCCCAAGGTTTGAAAAGGTTGCTGGCTCCTGTCCTAGGGGATCAAGTTGTCCCATCCCCTTCTTAAATGTGTGTGTGGAACTCAGGTGTAGGGTTGGTACTTTTATGCCACCCAGACCAGAAAAAGTCTTCCCAAGCTACAAAGGCCTCTGGGATATCTCAAGTACCAAAAAGCCAGTTAGTTAGTGCTAATAGAGAATAAAGATATCCTGTTTTACTGCTATATCAATGGGCAGGAACAAGCTACTGCCTTCCAGATCTTTTTTCAGATGTAGGAGAGCTGATACTACCGGCCACTCCTCTCATGAATATTGCTGATGGATGAAGATAAATATTTAAGGGAACCCACCTGAAGACTGGAGGAGAAGGAGAGTGAGTGGTGAGTACAGATGATCAGGCAAGATTAGTAACAACAGCATCAAGGGTAGGGGATGAAATTACACATAAACTGGCATAAGTAGTCAGAGACTGGTTCAAATCTGTAACACAACAGAAGTTCACTGCACTTTCAAAATGGCCAAAAATACCAGTTTAATATAAACTTGGATGGATGTATTATCAGATTTAACAGATTTAGGTTAAATCAGTTTATTGAACTTCTCTCCTAGATCCCCTTCAGATTCAAGTTAACTCCAGTCCTCCAGCACCCTAGGATGCTTTGTACCTTCTCCACAACCTGACTCCCCTTGGCCCAAATCATCTGCTCCAGCTGAGCAGGGAGGTGTGCTCTAGTGCCCACCATGTCTAGCCTGGGCTACTGCAGGCATGTGGCTGCATTTCCAGAATCGAAAGTGAATCTGTTCACTTGCTTATCAGTTTAACCTAATCTAATTTAGACTAATCTGTGAAGATTGAATCAATTCGTCCTTGGGCTTTTTGACTGTCTGTCGTTAGCTTAAGGGTTCAAAAGTGACGAGTCATCCTGCAAATCATGGAAGTGGTTTAAAGGGGTGAATTCTTGGCAGTTTGGCCTTTGATCCTTTCAAATATACATGGGTCATATCTTCAAGCTTTCGCCACAATTACAAGAGCTAGACCAATGTTGTCAGGTATGTAATCATTATCTAATTTACACAGCAAATTTGACCATTGTGTCATGTAGGACAGTTGCAGAAATGGTCAAAGTGTACAGTAATTCACACAGAATCAAAGAGGGCTCAGATTTGAAGGAAAATGCTCATATTTGATTACTTTTTCATCTTAAGTTGTCTTTTGTGCTGTCTCTCATGCACATTGACTCACTCAGTCCATGTTGCACATGATTTAAGGCAGGGGTTCTCAAACTTTTTGATACCACAACAAGGGGGTTGCAAACTTCTCTTCCTTCCCTAGAAGTGGTGGTAAGGGGGGCGGTGCCATCACTGCCATCAAGCACTCTCACTCGTCAACTGGGTGGACCTGAGTGTGGGGAAGTGGTACGCTGCAGTTGCCCGACCCCCCCCCCCCCCCCCCCCCCACACACACACACTTCTAGGGAGGAAAGAGAATTTGCAACCCCCTTTTGAGCTGCTCGCTACTCCCCGGGTAGGTTGAGCATCCCTGCTCTGAGGCAAGTAACAGTAGAGGACAGCGATTCTGAAGTGGAACCCAAAGGAGGAGTTCAAGTTTTAAGAGGCGGCAAGGAATTAAATTATCAAACTATTTTTATTTAAACAACATGATCATATATTAAGGACAAATCACCTTTTGTGTTGGCATATTCTTAATTTTTTGTGATGTACAATACTTTTTTTGGTAAATCCATTCACATTAAGCTAATGTGATAATATTCCCATTTTTTTTTTAGTCTAGTAATGCTGGACCAGAAATGTCCTTAATTTAGAAAAATGACAGTTGAGATTCTCCAGTAGCTGAAGGTTTAAGAAAAACATCAAGTACCATGAGACTTGTGATGAATTCATGAGTGATAACAAAATTACTTCATTCCAGAAGACATCTGAAGGTAAAAAATTGTTTTGAGATTGTGTTGAAGGAAAGGGATCACCAGGGAATTGTGGGAGAAGGCCTGGGGGTTATAGTCATTTATTTCACTTGTTTAGATTTGTTACACAAAAAAAGAAAAGCCTCCTGGTAGTATTAAGCTAATTTTAACGTGACAATAGCATAGTCAGTGGATCAGCTGAAAACACATAACCAACCAGTTCCCCCAAAATACAAACTAGGCAGACACAGAATCGCTATAGTTTTTATTGGGCCCCTCTGAGATGGATCTTTCTTTGTATTGTGCCCTCAATGTTTCAAACCACAAGGAAAGGTGAATTGCAAAGGACTTTTTATGAAGAATACCTTGTTAGCAGCTCCCTCTCTCCTACACCAGTGGGTTCCTGTTTAAGCATCTCTTCTGCTATCTGCAAACTTCTCAAAATCACCCAGTGAGAGAATTAGGAAGGGGTATAGCCAATGCTATCTAGTTGTTGAGAAATACCCATTTACTCTAAGATATTTTGCCTGCAAAATAAACTATGTATTTGTCTTACACAAGAGTGGCCAACCTGCGATACAGGTGCCACAAGTGGCACAGGGGGCCTCTGTGCATCACCTGTGGGAGATCAGGGAGGGAGATTGTGGGGTGGGGCAGGGTGGAGCAGGCCTCACAATGGCAGATAAGGCAGGAAGCAGAAAGCAAAGCAGCAAATCAGATCAAAGAGCAGCAGATCAGGCTGGAGAAGGGGATCAGAGTAGCATCCGAGGAGAGTTCAGCGCTAGTTTGTGGCACAAAACACAACTACCAAAAATGTTGGCCCCCACTACTCTGACATATCCCTAATTATTCAAACATGTCAGTACTGTCCTGCAATGAGAAAGTGGCAGAAGCTGAAAAAGTAGAGAAACTTGATGCATGTATCATAAGATATGAGACACATTTCAGGTTTCTTAGAATATATTCACCAATGTTTCACTGGAGGTAAGTTAGTGTTAAATTATTGGCTTCCACCTGATTATTAGCATTGGTCACGTGCCTGGCAATGGAATGCAAAGTTACAGAATTGGAGGTGACTGAATGTAAATTGGTTTGTGGGGTAGAGGAGAAGGCAGAGCTTTGTGTTCCCAATAGTACATCCTGCTCAAAGTTTATAAGATTGATTTTATGACCCTGACTTATGCAGTTAGTTCCATTATTATCAATAGGGCTGTTAACATGCGTTAGGTTTGTATGGATGAGTCAGATATGACCACGGCTCCTTCATGGGGTCCCAGTTTAGGAAAGTATGGAAGGATAGTTATACATGTCCTATTGCAACCAAACAAGTTGAAGCTAATGCTTAAAAATAGGCACACTTTTCTGAAGAGGGATAGCTTTATACTCACATTTAAATGCTTTACTGAATCAGGGGTATTAGTGCCATATTACTGAATGTTTTTATAATGAGGATTTCAGCTCTGGTCTGGCTCATTTGTCTTTTATGAAAGGAACATACAGTAAGGAGTTCATAAAGGGATCTAGAACTTGTAGGCATTAGATTTGCTGCTTCAAATCCAGTCCAGAAATGAAATCCTGACTTCGGTATAGTAAATAGCAAACTCCCACTGACTTCAGTAGTGCCAAGATTTCACCCAAGGCTACAGGGGCCAAAATGAATTATTATGCGATGGCAGTGTACTCCTGGCTAATGTGAAATGCATTGGTTATCTGAGTTCATTTTCTACGTTATGAACAGACATCTCATTTGACTATGGATTGATTGTCCTAGGATTTGACTCGGGTTAAAACTGGTGTATACAGTGCTTTATATTACATAGCTCTTTCAACCTGCATTTCTGCTCCTTTTCCAATAGCTAGCCAAAGAGAGCACACAGCCTGACAGCTTGTGCCTGGAATGAACTGCGATAACTGTACAGACATAAAGCAGGATATCCTGAGAAAAAGTATTAGTTCATTTTATCCAGTATACTTCAGAGCGATTTGAAGCAGTATAATGGACCTTTGCCTTTGTAGGAACCCAGGACAAAAGGCTTTTTCTTGGGAAAAATATGATATGTGTTTGTATCCCGAGAGGAAATTACTAGATCACAAAACCTCCTCCTGTCCTTTTGGCTGGTGGTATAATCAGAAAGATCTTCATATTCTGAGGACTGAACTACCTTTTCAAGTTTAAAGCTGGCTCTTCTGGTACAGAGTTGAAACATATTGGGGTATCCTGTGGTCAGCTCTCCACCTATATGGACAGTGTGAAAAACATCTGTGACTGTTCCTTCCCAGTCTTGCTTCCAGAGTCACTGCTAATCCTTCCATAATATTTTGAGGTGATCCTTTTGTTTTTCCCTAAATCCTGGTATAGAGTTGGCAGTATACGTGTAGGGCACATTAGCTGTGCAAGGGTTTTTGAGCAATCCTCCCCCTTATGCGCCAGTGCAAGTTATTCCTTTGGATATTATCTGAAGGTCTAAGATAAAGTTACAGGTCAAGAACTGCATTCAGATTTGGCTTCTCCCAAGCAGTAAGTACAGGGCACTAACTTGCAGATTATTTCCCCACAGGGTGTCATAATTCTAACAAGTCTTTGTGCTAGATATCTTTGTGCTAGGCACAGGTACTAAAATATAGGACTTGAAAGAACTTCTTGCTTCACAACACAGGTCCCTACACTTGAGTGAAAGGTCAGTCACCATTAGTTGTAATAGCAATAGCAGCAATTGTAATCTCTGTAAAATGCTTCCAGTAAAATGTATGGTGATTACCCATACACAGTAGCACTGCTGGCATTAAATCCAGCAGGGGGTCTAGTGCTTATTCACACCCCTTGCCAAATTATAGCAATTTGTATGAGGATGTGCTTTTGGGGGTGAAAGAAAAATACATACTTCTGTCAATGGTCTATGCACTTGGCCATGGCTGTCTGTTTCCATGCAGTAGCCAGTGGTTGTTAGGTGGTATATTCAGTGCAAATAAGTAATCATCATTACGCCCTTTCCAGGGCAGTAAGGCCTTTTTCACGTGAAAAGGTGACTAAGCACCATATTCTGTATGAAGAACCAGCTAGTGTGGTAGGCCCTACAGCAGTGAGTCTCAATGAGAGTGGAGGGGCATCCCATTCTGATCTCTTATGGGTTTTCTATGTTCTTTGCCACAGAAGAATTGCTCAATTATTTTCCCATAATCAAAAAACAAATGAAAGCTAAGAGCTGGCATTCTCTGAAGGGTGCTTTGAGTCCAACTAGGAGTACAATGAGTCTAAAATGGTTGAGAACCACTGCCCTCACAATTAGGTGAAATTCCAATTCTTTTGAATTCAGTGGCAGTATTTTACCATATACTTCAGTAATGCCAGGTTTTCATCCATTTTTCCTACTCCAGGGCTTTTCTGATATTTGAATCCCAAAAGTCTCATACTGATGCCACAGTTTCTCCCTTCCACCCAACAAGTTACATTGTGTTCAAGGGAGGAAAAAGACAGAAAACGGTTCTGGACTCTCTTGTGCATTGGGACAGGTAACTCAGGACAAGGCAGTCAGGCAGGCCTGTAACTCTTTCAACATTTGAACACTTCTGTTTAGTCACTGCAACATGCTCTCTACTCTGAGAATAAGCTCATCCTGATAAGACATCTTTTAAAACAAATCTGCAGTCATTTTCACTGTCCTCAGTTACACCCACTCCAGGGCAGTAATGCCCTTTTCATGTGAAAAGGTGACTGAGCATCATATTCTAAATGAAGAAGAGCAGTGCCTGGTGCAGTAATATTATCACTTCTTCTGATTTATATTCTACTCCCTTATTCACCCCACTATCCCATTTGCCTTTTATGCTACAGCCATATACTGGCCTGATGGCTTGAAGGGTTTTACTAAAATAACCCCTAGAGTAAATTCCTTTCCTGGTCAGTTCACTCTGAATTACTGCTCCACGTAAAATGTACTCTCACTGTCATGGTTCACTGCCTCTGGATTTATTACGTAACATTTGTCTAATTTAAATTGCATTTTCTATTTACTGGCCCAGTTGCCTGAAAGAGCCACATCACTCTGAATCCAGTTAGACTGTTGCTCATTATTCTCATTCTCTCTCCACATCAGGTCCCATCAACTGACATGGATATCTTGCATATGACATTCTCATCTAAACCATTTACATATTTTCCTGACAATTCAATGCATTTAAAAGATATAGAGGTCAGATTTGAGGAATCTCCCAAGGTCGCTACAAATAAGGCAAAGATGTCATTTGGCTTTGCCTGTCCTTTTTATATGGAAAATTTGCATTTTGCTTCTCACAACAAGACTTTTATTTGCAAATGTAAAAGTGCCTTGGAAAAGATATTTTAATCATGCATGTAATTTTTTATGATTATGTCTATTTGTATTTAGCCTGCTTGTTATCCTTGATGATTTTTGCCCAGAGGGCATCCAGATGAACACAACAGTGCGCACTTTAGTGGATTATACTTTGTGCATCTGTAAGTTATCTGCCCTTTTAAAATAATTTTCACTAAAAAAAAGTGTTGTTTCTAATGAGAACAGACAATAAGCATTTCCCAGTGAAAATGACTCTTTTTAACTGCTTTTCTTCAGACCAGTGCATAAGTGCTAAGAGGTTCCAAGCAAGTTATAGGCATCTTATGCTTCTTGTGACAGACACTTTGGACACATCTACACACGCACCGTTATTGTGCAGTAATTTAGGTTACTGCTTAGTAACTGAAAATTACTGCACAGTGTAGTAACTATGGCAACTTATGTTGATTTGGGAGTAAATTTGCTTCCTGCATGATGTAGGCAGCAAATTTACTCCCAAGTAGTTACTGCACAGTAAGACGCATGTAGACGCCTAACTGCACGGTAACCCTGTTTGTGTGGACTGACTTCGAAATAACTTTACTCCAAATTCGGCGCACACACAGTGTTACTGCACTGTAACACTTATACATGTAGACGCTGGTCTAAAAGCTGCTTACTGAGCAGTAAGTTACTGCACAGTAAATGCATGTGTAGACACGCCCTTTAAGTACTGAGGTTATGGTGAACATTAAATCAAACTTTTAGACATTTTGTTATATGTCTGCAAAGGAAAAAGTAGTGTTCAGCCTCCATAAAGAGCATGTTAGGCCAGGTATGGCTTTGCTCGGAACATTACAGTGGAGAAAGCAGGAGTCATAAGTGGGTTTTCACTCTCCTTCCTCCCTCCCTCTGGACAAGAGTTTGGACACACAACACATTTGCATGGGTATCATTTATCTGGTTTCATATACCAACATAAATTACACCACTGACCTAAAGGAAACAGATAACTGGTTTGTCCCAGGGAGATCGTAAGTATGTAGTAACTCATTTGTGATAGGCAAATGACTACTCAAAGGTAAGCTGCAGGCCCATGGCACCCATCCCTGTGTAGTTTGCACTGATAGGCTAGGGACAGAAGTTACACATAAACCAATATAAGTGATCAGAAACTGGTTCAAATCTGTAACACAATAGAAGTTCAGTGCACATAAACTATTCTCAAAATGGCTGAAACTGGTTTAAAATAAGCCAGGATGGATCTAGTATCAGACTTAACTGATTTAGGTTAAATCGGTTTATTGAGCTTCTGTCCCAGAACCCTTCCTCATTCAAGTTAAGTAACAGTCAGTCCCCCAGCATCCAAGAAGGCTTTGCACTTCCCCTGCACACCCCACCTCACTGAGTGGGCAAGCTAGCCTTGGCCCAGGCTGTCTGCTGCAGCTAGCAGGGAGGCATGCTTTAGCACCCCCCAGCTTCTGGCCTGGACCACTGCAGGCATGTGGCTGCATTTCTGGAATCAAAAGGGAATGTCTGTTGGCTTGCTTATCAGTTTAATCTAAGAAGAGACTGAATTGATTCAGCCTCAGTATGTTTAACTCTCTGTATTCAACCACAGTGTTTTATACTGGCTAATGTGAAGTTACTCCATTGTAGAGGTTCACTGCTACCTGTCCACTCCTTGGTCACACCAGGACAATGTTTTGCATGTCCAAGCACCCCAACAGAAATTAAAGAAACCTCAAAGTAGTTTTAGCTTGTACTGTATAGAAATGTCTCTGAGGGACCACTCCACCAGCCCAGGAACAGCAATTTTTTGTGCTTTCCAGCCATACTTTTCCAATTCAACCCTCACTGTATCCTCAGCTGCAAGAGGGTGGAGGGACAGAAACAGGTGAAATGGAGTCTCTGGCTTCTGTAAAATACCTTGGGGCATTGGCATCTGGCCATAAATTAATGTAGTCCTTAACCTGCTTTAAGTTATGCTGAAGTATCTGCCCTGTCTGCAGCTCTTCCCTCTGGAATATATTGTGTTTAAATGACAGGAAGGAGACAGTTTGCATATTCACTCTAGTTTTGCTAACTCTAAAATCCCCTAGAGGCTGTATTTAAGAAATATAAAACCTTGAACTCCAGAAGGTTCTTCACTCCCTGTTTTGTCTGCCTGCCTGTCTGTCTGTCTGCCTGGTTAGGGCAAGTTTGTTATTCTCACTAAAGTTTTCTCCTACTTTTGCACTTCCCACAAATATATCACAGTGTGGAAAATCCTTAATAATAAACATGACTTTATATTGACATGTATTGGTGCTGATATCTGATCATGGTAACTCCATACTCAATAAATAACTAGATGAATACTATGAAATTCGGCAACATGCAAAGGAAACAAGTACCAAATTAGAGTACAGGCCAGAAATAATGTCTTCGTTTCATGATATGGCCAATATTACCATACTATCTCAGTGCCTTGTAAGTATTAATGTACCATGGTTTTTTTGTATACAGTGTGCCTCAGAATTAGATATACACCTTGTTTTTGAAAGGTAGATTGAAGGGGGGGGGAAAAATCTTTCCTCGCAGTAACTGAATAACAGCAGCTAGGGAGCTGAACTTGCGTATTGTTCTGCCCCCTCCCCTATGGATCATGTGCAGACTTCAGTTTCACTTTCCCCAGCAAGCAACAGAAACAGCTCTTACCGTATTTCCTTACATATAATGCATACCCCAATTTCCTGAAGCTGATTTTTAGGCAAAAGGGTGTGTGTTACACAAGAGAAAAATATGGTATTTGTCCATACAATACACTGATAAGGAAGAAAACTTCATCACTGTCAGTTTTAACATGGAGAGCCGAAGCTTATGTAAAATGATTTGTCAGAGAACATATGGGAAGTCCATGATAAAGCCAGAAATTGACCCAAAATTGATGAATTCCAGTAAATTAATCAGCCTAAATTTTATATATATATATATGGAGGAAACCAGGGCCCAGAGGGTAAGGCACTGAGTAGAAGTAAGGAGAGGGAAGTGTAAATTAACAAGACGTTGTTGCAATTGCTCTTTCCTAAAGCATGCAAAAAAAAAAGAGAGAGAGAGAAAGATTTCAGCAACTGTCCCTCTAAGTATTTTTTTTCTCTTCTCAAGAAGGTACTAATTATGAAATTAGCCTAAAGTAATCTGCGCGCTAAATCAAAATAGGATCTCTCATTTAATACCGTCTAATATAGGAATGTTCTGTAAACTGGCCTCATCAATGACATGAAATTAACTTCTTATAATAATGTATTCTTATCATTCAAAATTCATTTCTATATATCTCAGACAGCTGTCACTGAGATATATTTGTAACTATTCACTGAATTTTATTCCTGGCAGAACAGATCAGAGGAATTTCAAGAGAACTTTATTCAGTTCCACAGAAATCAAAATACTCGACAAAGTAGGGTTGACTTCACCCAGATTTTATATCAAAAGAAAACTAGCCAAAAGAGGTCTAACAATGTAAGGTGGAAACATCCCATTTTGCTTTTCAGAATAAAAAATAATTAAAAAGGCAAAATTAAGCATGTCAGTTGTATGGAAAAGGAAACCATCAGTCAATCTGAAATATGCTTTTGCTTTTTTTCTTTGCAGAAGATTTTAGAATTTGGGGATTTCATTTGAACTCATAATAGAGCCATTTTTTTTTTAATTATTAAATATTTCTCAAAGAAAAATGTCCACCTTTGCGCTGCACATCAAAATTTTTATTTCTTGGTCAAATAGAGCAAATCACTGTCCCTCTCTGTGCCCCAATCTTTCTTTATGTAAACTGGGTAATAAACCACTCTGAGATCTGTTTACCAACACCTCAAATATTATGCCTAGATATTTGTCCTAAGATCACATTACTGCAGTCACTATCCTTGTCTCACTGCCTTTAGTTGTGTGTTTTTCTTTTCCTGAGTCATCTGTTCTTGGCCTTAGTCTAGAACATGATGGAAGGCCCGTTTTGGTAAACTTTGTCATTCTTTGGGCCTTTTCTTTGTCTTCTTTCCTTCTTTTTCTGTTTATCTAAAATGTTTTTGTTTTCATTTTAGTTTGTACAAATTAGGAATTTTCTCCTTTTCTCTGGTGGAAGTGATTGATTGAGTTCTACTGGTTTTTTCCTTTTGCCAGATCCTTTTACAGTTAGTGATCTATCGAAAGGAGCATAGAGATGCCTTTCAGCATAGAATAGATGCACTTTGGCAAGGCAGTTGCCCATCCTATGCATAAATAGAAGTCGGACTTTATTTTCACGACTACGCAACACTTAAGTCCTCAAAGCAGGAAATAGGCATGTATCTTGTTGTGCATAAGCCATCTTTAAAATGGTAACCTTCTCTCTTAATTTGTTTCCAGAAGTAAGGCATTGGGGTTTCTATAAAATAGCAAGAGCTGAAAAAACATTCTGGATACTGGCCTTCAAGCAGTCTTCTAGGCAGCTATTTTAGACAGCCCTCTTTAGACTCAGGGAAGCCTTCAGAGGATGCCAGCTCAGTTTTCAACTAGTTGTTTGTACATTAAAAAAAAAAAAAAAAGAATAGAGCTATTCTTCTGTTGCAAAGAACTCAGAAAGGCCACAACAGGTCAGAATGTTTTGGCACTATGAATTCCTATTTCATAGATTTCATAGACATTAGGGCTGGAAGGGACCTGGGAAGATCATCAAGTCCAGCCCCCTGCCCAAAGGGCAGGAAGTCAGCTGGGGTCATAGGACCCCAGTAAGATAAGCATCCAATTTACACTTGAAAGTGTTCAATGTAGGGCCTTGGGGGACCCCACTGGTCACAGGGCACCAGATTTGAAATCTCTGGATTTATCTTGTGAATAATTTATGGGTGTTTGCATGCCTAATGGTTCTAATATTGCACAGCACCCTGTGGCACCCTTAAAAAGATCTCACAGCACCCCAGGGTGCCATGGTCCCCTGGTGAAGAATCACTGCTTCTACATTTCCAGAGTCCCTCAATCTAGCCCTCTAGAGCCAGATTCCTTTTTACGAAATAAAATTATCTGCTATTTTTCATGCCAATCACATAATATTATAAATTACTTAATAGTTTCTAGGGCTCAAAATGCTGAAAATGGCTGTAGGCTGATGTGTGCAGCATGTGAAAGAATGCTTTCAATCTAGTTTTTATCCTATTTCACTCCCGGTGGTTTCTAAACATTCCATAAATAGTTATGAAAAGTTCTCAGCTGGAAACAGCAATACAAACTTGTAACAAATGCTGTTTAGTCACAGCTTTAACAGTCTCTTTGCATTTCCATGACCATTAACACTGACATCTTGAAGCTATGATTCATCTTTTGCTTTTTGCTAAATTGATCTAGGAAGATAACTGTCTTTACACTTCAGTTTTGAGAGATCCTATTTTAACTGTCATCAATGAGGCAGCGAGTGATTTGGATGGGAGCAGGATTTATGCTTTATTTGTATGTGAATCCTTCCAAAGAACCCTTCTGTAGGATTTTTAGTCTTAGGGATCCAACCTCCCCAGCAGAGAGCAGAAATCATTAATGAGATGTTGGCAAAATGCAATGAAAAGTTCCTGAGTCTGCAACTCTGGAGAACATTCTTTGATACCCTTTGCATCTCAGTGAAAATGCTGATGGGGGTTTCCACGTTCCTCTAAAGAGATACTAGTACATATATTCACATCACATCTCCAGGGTCAGATTTAGTGATAATTTGACTCAAACTAATATCTACATAAAGGAGTTTTGCAAATTTATAATTTCCAAAGGGCACATCTGCTAATATTCTATTATAATTTCTTAACTTCATTTCTTTCATTAAGGAGCTAATTTTGTTCCCAAGTGGATCATTAGCTTTTACCCATTTTGATTAATTTAATTCATATTTCCAATAGCTACCTAAGGCTTTATGAACTGGATGAGAACTTTTAGCTCTTACTTTAACCCAGTCTTTCACCACGAGAAATCTTGTCAACTCTAATTGCATTTAGAAGAATTTAAATTCACTTCCTCTGACATTATTTCCAAAGCTATAATAAGTAAAGTGTGTATTACATTCTACATAATGCACTTGTCACACTTGTATAGGATATCAGTAGAAATTTGGTTGAGTTTGTCCCTGTCATTCACAATGGACCTGATTCCAAAAGGTACTGGGTGGTGCTCATCACTACTATTGAAACTAAAATAAGCACACAAGATACTCAATATCTACTGGCTGTGTTTATGATATTAATCCTGATCTTTTCATTCAGAAGAAATCTGACTAGTTTTCTTCTTAAAGCTTTGTATCAAAATGCAGCAGATGCAAGCGATAAAGAGGTCACAGGAGCCTCTTTCTTTGATTATAGAAAGTAGTTATCATTTTTTGACTCCCTGAATGCAAGAGGATGAGGGCCACTAGTTTTGCTGGCACTGAAGAAGGGGCCAGAAGGGACCTGCCTAGCCAAGGTGGATACACTAGGCAGTATCAGACAGCCAATGCCTAGGAAAACGTGTGGTGAATCTTTAAAAACAGTAGTAGCAAAGGTAGATCGTGAACAAGGCTGCACAGAGTTCCTGACTACCTTATGCCTGTCCCTCCCTGACTTCTGCAAGACATTTCTTTGATCACTCTAACAGGGCAACATGAATGCACAAACTCAGTGGCCTTCACTCTAAGCCCCTAAACATTTTTTTCATTTCCCTACCATATTCTGCCAATAAGTCATCTGACAATCACGATAAGAAATTTGACATCAAAATGCAAAGGGTGCATTCCACCTTACTTATGATTTCTACTTCATGACAGAGATTTTAAAAGGCACCAAAACCATTAGGCACCCAATTTCTACTGACTTTCAGCAGGAATTCACAACTTAATTCTCATTTCTTCCTTTGAAAATCTGCCCTATATTGCCAAGAAAAGCAAGTGTAGATGCTTGTAAGGATGTCATTCTTATTTTTTAGCTTCATTTTATGTGTTGTATTTCATGCAGATATACCATATCCTGATAATTAAACCTAGTGAACTGGTAATCATTTGACCCATTCATGTACTCGGGTTGGATTTTTTTGGCACGTATTGCAATTTTTAATTTTTAACTCTGTCAGATACTCTCTCAGCTGCCTACATGTCCCAGCAGAATCTGTGGTATGTCGTAGGTCACAAAATTGTGCATTAGAATCATAGAGAAGAAGAGCTAGAAGGGACATTTAGAGGTCATCCAGCCCAATCCCCTGCCTGAATCAGAATCATCCCCTGTCCAAATCATCCTATACAAATACAAAATCTAAACTCTTCATAACACTACCGTTAACCCCGACACAGCACAACACATAACACCATCACCTGCTACAGGTAAAACATTTACAGCATTATTACAGCAGCCAAAATGCTGTTTCTGGAAAAAGGTTGTTAATATACATTCAGGAGATCCCAGTTAGAGGGCCACATCCCCTGCTTTCAGGGAGCTCTTAGGAAACAGAAGTGGTGAAGTGATGAAATGTAGACCTAACCAAAGTGCTGATGAGACTTCAAGGTAGAAAAAAAAAAGTATGTGTTTATACACTATAAAAAATAGGCCTGACTACAGAATTGAGCCGCTATTACTGAAGTTAGTGTACCTGTTTTTGTATTTCCTTTGCCATGCTCCATTATATGAGTTTGCTGACTCCAAGTGTATTCATCCTCTCTGTTCCATTGTGATTTGCTTTTCTATACCCTGATACTGGACAGTAGTTCAAGCAGGGTCTGATTTTGATCTCATTGGATGCCTTGGATCCCCAGTGGGAACAGCAACCCTCATATGAAACAGTTTAATTTCACTGTCCCATAAATCTTTGTTGACCATCTCAGTACATGGCTCCATGCAAACATTTTATCAAATAGACTTTTTCAAAAACTTTCCCTTCATTTTCCAGTGTAACCCCCCAGTGAATCATTAATATAACGAGATAAAGATCTCTAGCTAAGGAATGATTCTTATTATAAAGTTCCCATGTTCCACTAGGAAACCTCTCCAGGGTATATATTAAACCAAAATGGTCCCACACAATCATTTAAATCTACAAAATTCAATTCATTTCTGACTCCCTCCAGGGCACTTGTCTTACAGTGATCTAATAAAGGGGAGTTGTGGCTGTTAAACAAAAAAGCCTCTATAGGGTTCATGGGAACTCTGCAGACCGACCCCCAACATTTGCTGGGAAGCTTTATTGCAGTCTCTCTCAGGCATCCCTTTTGTAAGGGAAACCATCCTGCTCTTTCAAAATGAATGAATTATTTAGTTATAAAAAAAAAGAATGTGTATGTTTTCTTATATGGCTGCTCTAGGATCTAGCTTACAAAGAAATTAAGAATTTAATTCAAGGGTGTAAAACCTTTTCTTGGGCAGGAGTCACTTCTCAATTTCAGCCTAACACACAAGTCATGATAGATTTCACAGTGAGGAGTGAACCATATCTATATTCAGTTAAATTTAGGGAGTAAAACACAGTCAAGAGCACCTCCACAGACATATAAGATTAAGATTATCCCTCTCATAATAATACCTCTTAGGTAATACCAAATACTTCAAGACTACATAGATTCCAAAATAACGTAATATTTGGGCACCTCAGTACGATCTGGCAATGATTTGTGACTTCAGTGACTCCTGCAATGGGACTACTCTGTATACAAATAAGAGCTCTTTTTTAAGCTCTTGTTTAGATCTTTACAAAATGCAGGCTTATTCATGATCAGATTTTCAAGGATGCTGCAGCTCTATCTGGCTTTGTAGCTTCTTCACAACTCAGGGTCAAAAACAATCAGCCTAATTAGTGGAATTTGGTTTTGAGAGGTCTGGCCTAAATCTTCCACACAATATACAAAGATCCTGTGACGGATATCCGTGAATAAAGGCTGCAGACAGAATAAAATAAAATAAAATAAAAACATCTTTTAGGTAAACACCAAAATACCAAGATATTCTGTCCTTTCAAGAGGAAGAAAAGTCAAAGGGGAGGGTCTTAGAGAGGCGCATACCTGTCAGACCCACACTATGTTGATACTTAGATGATGTGCATGTTAGGATCAAGGCCTATGTCTTCCTGCTCTCACAAGCTGCTTTGTGAACAACGTGGCTCACAAGTTTTGAGGTTGATTGCTTCTGATTTAATTATTCCAGATGTTTATATATTTGTAGATATACTGAAACCAAAGATAGAAAAAAAACTATAAAATCATCTAGCCTACATCTCTGCCAGAACAGGGGAGTTTCCTACATTGCTTTTTTTTCAGTACTTCTTCAAGTCTAGTTTTAAATTACCTGTGAAATAACCATTGATACAATTCTGCCTTGTAGTAATGCATAAAGATTCCCTAGCAGACATCGTCTGTTGGGGTGGTTTTTTTCATAGTCTTGAAAGTAGAGAACATTCAAGTAGAGATAATGAAATACTAACTTCCTAGGTTGGATAAATTCTGTAACTGCCTATATACCAGTACCATCCAGAAAACTGCACTCATAAGACATCAGAGGCCTTGTCTGCAATAGGAAAACATTTATGTGCTACATCAGGGGTTCTTAATCTCCAGGCCGCAGCCCGGTGGCAGGCCGCGGCAAGTCAGCTGCTGGATCGGAAGTGGCCGCGGACTGGCAAACCGTGGCCCCCCCCAGAGCCGGGCGGAGAGGCCATGGCTTCTCCCGCAGGGCCCGCAGCAGCACAGGGTTTGGCCCACCCTCCCGCTCGGGGTGTGGGGGTATCTTTACTGTCTTCCAGCTGGAAATTCCGGCCTCAGTTGGCTGTGACTGCTAGGCCACGGTTTGCCAGGCCGCAGCATAAACACTTTGGGAACTCCTGTGCTACAAATGTGTTATTTACCTGACATTACATATTAGTGCCTAGTATAAACAGGAACTGATTATGCTTTAAAATATGTTGGTTGTAGTTAATCTTGGGAACCCACCATCCACAGGGTTGATCGTGACCAGTGAATACCGTATTTTTCGGACCATAAGACGCACTTTTTTCCCCCCAAAAGTGGGGGGAAAACGAGGGTGCGTCTTATGGTCTGAAGGTGTGGTACCCCAGAACATTTGTTTGCAGTCTCATGCGCCCGCTTACTGTCCTCTGTCCGCTGCCGTTCCCATGCTGTGGATTGCTGTGTGTGTGGGGGAAGTCCCGCCTCCTGGAGTCTCAATGTCAGTCAGTCAGGTCACATGATCGGCACAGCGCACGCCTCCCCTGCGTGTGTGTGTGTGACACTGACAGACTGACAGGATTAGAACGTTGAAACAGGAGGCAGCTAGGTACAGTACCAGGTAACGTCCCGGCCAGGACTATGTGATGCAGCACAGTGCCCTGACAGGCAGGCAAGGAGCCCGTCATGGCAGGAGAAACACACAGAGAGCAACAGAGCTTCATAAATTCTGACACTAGTGATGATGAGTTTTTAGGGTTTCAAGAAAACTAGAAAAGTGCTTGAGCCTCTAAGTCTTTCCTCATTTGTTAATGGAAGTGATGATGGTTCTTAACACCACTGTTGAGTTTACGCTGTTAAATATTACCGTATTTTGCTTTATTTTAATAAATATTTTAGTATACCGGTACTATTTGGTTCAGAATATTTTTTTTCTTGTTTTCCTGCTCTAAAAACTGGGTGCGTCTTATGGTCAGGTGCGTCTTATGGTCCGAAAAATACGGTACTTTTTTTAAAAATTGACTCATGTTAATTAATTAATTTGCTGCTATCATGTGCTTCATCCAGGGGTACTGACCAGGGAAATTGTACATCTTCTTCAAAAGCAGAGGCCTTTACATCAGAATGTAAAAAGGAGAATCAAATTCAGTGGGCTTGGGCTCCCAGATTTGAGGTTTTACTACCTTTGCAGCCAAAGAAAGTAAAACCCAGCCTCTGCAATTTGTGCGGTGGAATTTTTTAAAATAATATTTCATTTTAATATTATTATTTATATATATGTGTATTATTAATAATACTATTTATTTAAAATATTTATTTTAAATACGCTCCAGTGCTGGTGAACCAGTGCTAGTGCTGATGGACTTTCAGTGTTTCTTAACCCTTAGTTTGTACACCAAGCCCTGCATACCCTTCTCTTTTTCATAATAGGACAGTAGACTTATATGTAAAAATAGGTTTCCGGAAAAAAGGTAGCTGGAATAACCTGTGGAAGTGTGAGTCTTGGGAATATGCCTCACTATTCTAGGGTTGACCCATAGAATTTAGAGACAGGGTAGGAAACCCCAAGTAGGTCATGTCTGTCTCCCCTTTCAAGTATGTCTTTTAAAGTTAGCAACACTGGATGCTGTTGTGGGGTTTATATATGCACCGCAAGCTAGCAGTAGACCTATCAGGCTATTTAAATAAATCAATATTTGAGGCTTGTCCTAGGTTACATGTTTGTTAATGTTTTATTGATTTCACTATTGGTTGTAAATTATGTAACTTAATAAAACTGTGGACTCTTTCCAATAAAAGACAAGGGAGTTATTCAATTAACTGGCAACTTAATGCAAACAAACTTAATAATACGGCACATTATAAGAGCATAGTCCAGTGTCTGACGAGTCCAATTCATCATGGAAGTGACCATCATGATGTCACAAATGCTAGGTTTTATCATCATGGAATAAATTAGGTAGATGGGAAAAGGGAAGTCTTTATTTACACACAAATAATGTGGTCATAAAAGTGTGCAAGAGAAGTGAACCAATCCAAAAGGACACTTGGAGCAATTCAGTAGTTAGCAAGCTGCATTGCATATACCATGTGTAACTGATATGCATGTGTTTACAATGCATGCATATATTATTTTCCATGTTGCTGGGTTTGTGCCCAGAAGCTTGCAAAGAACTTTTTTCCAACTACTCAGTTGGTCTAATAAAAAATATCACATCTACCCAAGAACCTTGCCTGCATATATTATCTGCTTTCTATGTATATATTGTTTGCCAAGCCCTGTGGGATCCTGCGGGATGAAAAATATTCATGTATACATTTCTGTTGGTAAAGAATCAAGAACATATGGAAAATATAATGACCATTTTTTATGCTCTTTTCTTTTTCATTTAGGCAATAGTAGCAGTCAGTATCAGAGCTGGAGTTCATAGATTTCATAGATTTCATAGACATTTGGGCTGGAAGGGACCCCGAGGATCATTGAGTCCAGCCCCCGCCCCATGGGCAGGAAGTCAGCAGGGATCATAGGATCCCAGCAAGATAAACATCCAAAAGTGTCTTGACGGCGTTCAAAGTGGGTGCTTGAACCACCACGGTGGCAGTCTATTCCAAACCTTGGGGGTTCGGACAGTAAAGAAGTTATTCCTTATGTCCAGTCTGAAACTGTCGCAGAGGAGTTTGTGACCATTCAATCTTGTCATCCCTTGGGGCGCTCTGGTGAACAGACGTTCCCCCAGATCCTGGTGAGCACCCTGATAAACTTATAGGTAGTCAACAGATTGCCCCTGAGCCTGCGCTTTTCCAGGCTGAAGAGTCCCAAGGCTCTCAGCCTCTCATCATAAGGTCTGTTATCCTGACCCCTCATCATGCGCATGGCTCTTCTCTGGACTCTCTCAAGCTTCTCCACATCCTTTTTCAATTGTGGAGCCCAAAACTGGACACAGTACTCCAGCTGTGGCCTCATCAAGGGCGAGTACAATGGGAGAAAGACGTCCTGGGATTTGCTTGAGAAGCATCTATGGATGCAAGCCAGCATTTTGCTCGCTTTACTAGCTGCAGCATCACACTGAAGGCTCATGTTCATCTTGTGGTCAATCACAACCCCCAAAGTCCCTTTCATCTGTAATGCTAACCAGCATAGCACTGCCGAGCCTATAAGGATGCTGCAGGTTTTTAGAGCACATGAATTCCTGGCTCACTGCCCCGTGTCTGTACAGACAGCAAACACCTCTTTTGCTTATTACTTTTTCTGTCCAAACCATTTCAAACTCTCCTCACTGAAGAAGTTGCAGATTAATTTTATTATTTTAAAAAATCCCACCCCAAACACTACAAATATTTTAAAAGAGATGAAATGGCTAATTTCCAAACAAGTAAGGGTTAATGCCCTGTAAAGCAATTCTTGCAGTGATTTTGTTTTCTTTGGCCATTTCCACTACTAAAGAATGATATCCCCATCCCTTTGGCCCATGCCACAATGCGTGAAGTCTGCAGGATTGGCCCCAATATTTAATGAGTTTGACCTCACCTGATAGGTGAGTCCTTTTGTGATGCAAGTAAAAGCGACTGAAAATCAGTGTCACAAGGAACCTTAAAGAAAATGCTGCTTAACTTCTATTTAATGCAAAACAGAAAGAAGGAAAAGTCCAAAAACTTTTTACGGAGCAATTCAGCAATCTACCCAGTTTAAAAGCCAGCGCGCATTCCTGTCAGCACCCTTCCTGTTCCAGACTAACTAATTAAACACAGGTGCTGGCTAGACTATTAGTATCCTCTTTTGGCTGTTCCCAGGATCTTCTAGCCAATAGGAACACCACTGGCACCTGGTGTTCTAATTAACCCATGTGTAATGTGCTTAGCAATTCAAAAGTGCATATCAGCTCTAAAAAATGAGCCTGTATATCTAACTATCTTCTAACTCAGCACTTCACCCTGTGTATTCAGAGTGCTAGCGGCTCACTTTACTGGCCAAAGTGTTTACTGCTTTTCCTTCTTACTTGCTGTGCAGTACCAACACAGGGGAGATGGAATATGTTTTGGCTCTGAGCTTATCAACAGAATTGCTAAGTAGCACTATGGTGACAAATTGTTTCCCTGTCATTTCTAGCAGGAAGCAGACCCCCACCCCCACAGGGGTTTTGACAGTCTGGCAAGGTAACAGCAGCTCTGTTACCTACTTCCCCTTCACCCCTTTTTTTCAGTTTTCCATGAGGAGCTTTCCACTCAGCTTGGGATCTGTTGCTATGTGGAAGATGGAGGAGAGGAAGGAAAGAGAGCTGTACCAGGGTAAGGAGCAGCACTGGAACACCACTGGAAAGCTAGTCACAGATGGCAATTTTGCACATGCTCTGGGGAGCGACTCTAATTAAAGTGTCGCAGTGTCTCATGTATCAGCATCTCCATGCTTCATAATGGCAGCAGTGGTACTTGAACGAAAGCTTGTTTGATGAGCTTTAGTTCAAACACCCCACCCCACCCCCATTTTGAAGTGGAGGAATGCCAATACACAAGATGCAGGAGGCTGCTGAAGTGCAGTGATTACTACATTCAGTTAATTGAGTCTGCTCCAATGTGCTGTAACAACAGTGCATCAAAGCGCCCTCCCAGCATCTCAGCAGGAGCCCAGAGGATGCTCTGGGTGTGGGGTCCTCCCCCAGCCCCCATGCCATTTTCACCAACACATCTTTCATTGTACAGCTGCTCTTTAATTCCTATTTAATTGTAATAGTGTTTAGCAGTTTTGGATGCCTGTAGCTCTTAGTACCTTGAGTAACACCTTTTAAACTTTACTTGATCCTGGGTTCTTTCAAATAAGGAAAAGTCTTTTCATTGTATGGCTACAATGGGTAGCTCATCAAGCATGCTGGTTCCTGAGAGAGACATCTAAGCATACTGAAACTCAGACAGAACATCAGACAAGGACCCAGGTGTTCAGAAGAGGCTGAACTTCACCCCCACACACCTCCCTTCTGAAAATCAGGTGCTCTAAGAAAACTTAGAAAACAAATTGAGGCACCCAAAATTACTACAAATTTTGGAAAACAAAATCTAAGGAAACAAATTTGGAGAAAATTGTGGAGAAAAGTTGTAGAAAATTTGCTACAACCTACACCCCTGAGAAAATTTAAGAAATTCCACTTTAAGAAAAATTTTAAAGAATTTTTTTAAAGAATTTTAAAAAGAAATTTCAAATTTAAGAAAACTACAAATTTTGGAAAACCAAAACTAAGAAAACAAAGTGAGGCACCCAGAATGACTACAAATTTTGGAAAGGTCTAGGTCTAAATCATTTAGTTCATCAATCAATCAGTATATTCTGCAAATCAGGCCTACCTGTAAGACTCACTCTTAATTACACCCAGGTTCAGTCTGAATTGCTTATGTGATGAACAGAATCTTGCCTGGTGAGTTTAAAGTTGTGAATTAAAGCTGTAAAGAGAAGTTAGTAAAGTTGTTAAGTCAGTACAAGTTTGGCATCATTTATTTGGGTTTACTCACGGTA
Source organism: Crocodylus siamensis (assembly GCF_052110815.1). Lineage (NCBI taxonomy): Eukaryota > Metazoa > Chordata > Crocodylia > Crocodylidae > Crocodylus > Crocodylus siamensis. The sequence continues at coordinate 134,779,627 of NC_143397.1, forward strand.
TGGGTAGAACATAAATTTAGTAAAAATTAATTGTATGCGCAAATAGGCCAAGGTTCAAAATCAAAATCCTTCTGCCCCAAGCTAGCTTCCCAGTTGTCCCTCCCACCCTCCAACCTACCAGTACCTCCTTTCTAAGCGCTGCCTAGACATATCCAGGAATACATGAACTGTGTAATTTAAAATTCACTTAATGAATTCAGGCTCTGACAGACAGACACCAAAAGCAAGCTCAAAGTAAAAAGAAATCTCCCCAAAATCACCCAGTCTCTAAATGAACGCATGGTATAGAAACATATTTGTTCCCTGATAATATGGGACTGATCCCATGATGTGTAGGGACCTACCTAACTCATGGCAAGAGAAAGCAATTTTCACAGCTTGGTCATGGCCCAAAGAGCTGACTTCATGGTCATTTCATGGCAGCCCCGCCTCTTGGCACAGATTGTTCTCACAAATCAAATGAGACACCATGGGGAGGAGGGACAAGGGAGCGGTTGCTTGGTTGCTGGCTGCCCTTAGTGTGGCCCTGCCTCTCCGTGTTGATTGGTAGAGAGGGACAAGGGTGGCAGCCACCATCTTGGCAGCTGCCCTTCATGCCACCCCACCAAGCAATGCCTTCCTCTCTCAATCAGGCTGCGAAACCAGGTCACAGCAGCAGCAAGGACTGCTGGCTCCTACTGTGGAGCTAACGTTTTATTTTTATTAAGGGCTTTTTTTTTTTGGTTAATTTCCTAGGAAATCACAGTCAATGTCATTTTTCACAGTGATCACGGTTTTTGTTAGTTTCTGCAAAAATCACAAAACCATGATTTAAGTTGGTCCCTAATTATGCTTTGAATGCAGTATCTCTTTTTGCTATTTGCTTGAATGTGGCAATGGCTGCTTAGTAGTCCTTTTCTCTTTAAAAAGATTGCACTTCCTGAAGTGTTAGACTGGCAATCCACAGGAGAGCACAAAACGAGATCCAGTTCATATGACCTACATACGATCTAATTATTTTGACCTGCCCATTAGCCATGGGATGTGAGCAAAGGAGATGATAAAAAGCATTGCAAGCTGAGGGCCTGAGCTTGTTATGCTTCAAATGAGTGGCAGGCAGCTTAGTCACTACCACGAGAGCAGGATTGTACCCTCCGTCTGTTCTCATTTGGAGCTGAATTTGATATGGAACATTGATGATCTTATAGAAATGGAAAGGTCAGATTTAAAATGTGAATTACTTCTGTTAAAGGGGGCACTGCTGCTCAGGGCTGTTCTACCTCCATTGCCATTACTATCGATTGTTCCATGTGTAATGCTAATTGAGCTGTGACCCTGGCCTTCCCACTTCTATTTTTTGTCCCCTCATCTTTAAAATCAAAAGCCAAGCATGAGAGATGGAAGGAAATGAGATGTGAATCACAATAAGTCCATACTAGCTCACCTAGGCAAGCTGCATGGAGTTATTTATTTATCCTGATCTTCCTTTCTCTTCCCCCATTTTGCATCTTGTAACTTGCCACACTTACTGTCTGTTGGTGCAAACACATGACATCCTATGAACACTTGTGTATGTGAATAACCTTTCTGAAACAAAGTAGTTGACAGATCTGATCCTGCAAATGTTATATACTGTTGTTTTTTCGAGGCAGGGAGTATGTTTTATATTTGCTACATAAAGAGCCCAAAACATTTTGGGCACTGCATAAATAATAAATAAAATGTCATTTCAATAAACAGTGCTTAAGCATTTGTCAGTGATGAAGAGGGTATTGTGTCTGGTTTAATTGCTGTTTTTCTTAATAATCTTTTCGTGTTATTACAAGTATGTAAAATCAGATGCTGTACCTTAATCATGTACAAGTTTTACTGGAGACACATGCATCGGGCTATTTTACAAAACGTTTCCCATTATTGCATGTAATTGAAAACAAAAGACTCTGAAAAAACAAGAACTGAAGTGAGGGTTTTTTTTTTAAAGAGTTTAGCATCTTTAAATTTCCATTAAAGAGAGAATGCTGTGACAGGTAGGCAGCCTTAATTCCACATGCAGTCTTTTAAAATCAAACCATTTAAAATCCTTTCAACAACTGAAGATCCAATTTTCTTCTCCCAATATATTTCTTTTTTAATTAGTGCTTACAATCCCAGTATTGAGTCACTTCCTTTCAGGGGGATTTGCATACCTATCATTATTGTTTGCTTGTTTTTGATTTGTGAGAACGTCTACCAAATTCTGGATGCTTCATAGACACCAGACAGCAGCCCATACCCCTTACTTCCTAAGCAATCAAAAACAACAGTTGGACAAAATCAGTTAATGTGGTGCAGGTGAATTGAGACAAAAAGTTAACAATAAAGGAATTCTTGTTTTGCACATAACAGAACTTAGAGCACATCATTTATTTAATCAATTGGATGGATCATTTGTCAATGAAAAATAGCACTACTAACACAGGATTGGCTGTTTGGGAGGAAACTGGCATTAAATGGTCCAAGTTAGGAAAACGTTTCTGACCCCCTGTTGAAAAGAAGCCTGTTTGTTACAAAATGCATGAAGTACTAAGAGGTAAGTGCTGCTACGCGGTTCTAAATAGAGCACTTGGGAGCATATACTCAGTTACTGGTTCTCAAGGGGTTAAGTGCTGCATGTTTGTTTTTCCAAATCTGTGGGGAGGTTCCCAAGTCTATATATAACCCTGCTATAGCACTGGGTCTTGGTTTCTTTTTTGCATTGTGTTCTTTTCAACATATTTTGCTTTGAGAAGGCTGACACTGTATTTTCCGTTCCAAGAATATAGCATTTTCTAGGGATAGGATTACAAGGGGATTGATTTCAGAGGTGGAGATACTACTGCAATGTGTGCTGACCAAATGCTTATACCCTTGCTCCTCCCAGTGACCACTGTGTTCCTGTGTTCAGGGTGGGATTTCTCCAAAAAGGGGGCATAAAAAGTGCTTTTTCTGTCCTGTCGCCATCATGTCTAGATCTCTGCTGTATAGAGAAGCTTCTCTCTACAAACACCATAGCACCTGGGAATTGTTTGCAAGTGAAGCTGTTAGTGCAAGGGTTTGTTTCTGGCTAACTCTTAATGTCCAGTTTTATCTACATGCTATTTCATCAACATGTAGCTATATTTTAATGCAAAAGCTAGGAAGCATTTCTCCCTAGCTAAGTCCATTACACTCTGTGTTAAAGAACTTTGATCTCATAGACCAGTCTCTTTAAGTTAAGTAATAAGGCATCATTTGGGTTGCATTTCATCCATTCTTTATCACATTTACATTCAGGTAATTGCTTCCATATGCTCTTTAGGAAAAGAAAAATCCAACCACAGAGCAAGCATGTTTACATTCATGGATGGAGTGATTTATGTCAAGTGTTGATGCACTTTTGTTTTCAAAGTGACTGATACTGAAAGACTGCTTTACTAGGGTTTGTTATATATATAATGTATTTTACAAATTTTACAAAAATTGCTCCCAACTGAAATGGTTTTAAGGTCTCTAAGTTAATGCACATGAAGCTTTAACACTTGCTGTGCCATTAGACATTCAGAAAAGCATGCTGGGTAGACAGTGTTCTTTGGGTAGATGTGACTGACTAAATAGTTGGAAAAACTGTTCTTTGCAAGCTTTCAGGCATAAACACCCATCTTCAAGCACAGGGAAAGTAGGGTAGATATTTTGTATACTCAGATGTATGTCAGCATTTAATATGGGTGAAGCTGTAATACTTTCCAGGCAAGCAGATCTAGGAATGAGAGTAATATTTCTGCAAAAAGAACAAGCTATATTCTGTGTTTCCTAAGATTCCAGGGGAAAATACTGCACCAAAGCAAACTGTATTTGTTCACTAAGCTGCTTACAAAAAAATAAATGGTTTTGCTGAATGCCATGCAAATTGTAAAGGAAGAGAGAATGATATAGAACATGCTAACATTGGAACAGTTATTTTGCATTAAGCTGATTGCTGAGAACAGAGAAGATATGCAAATACGATAGTACAATATGCACTGAAGCTATAGTACTGCCTTGTCGTCTTTACATTTAAAAAAAATTGGGGTCCTTTTATCCTGACAGGTATTGTTAGTGCAGTTGACATAATTTTTGCTAATGTTAATGGAAGTGTACAATTTACTGAAGCCATTTACAGGTATTAAGATGTAGTGAAATTGAAATAAACTTGTGAGAAGACGAACCTAGGAGGTTTGACACCTGTTTAGGTGACAGAAAATGTTTTTAAGCATTGACTTTCCTATTCTAGAGCGATTATACATTTTACCAATTGCTTTTGCTTAGAAGCTATAACAAATGCTGTAAGAAGATTTTAGCGAAGCAGATTTTTAACTGTTCCTTTCTTCAAGTGAACAGCCAAAATTACAGAAAAATAAGACGGAAAGCAATCTTAAAAAGTCATTTAGTTTAAACCCCCTATGCAAGGTAGAATCATTCCTGGCTAAACCATCTCAGACAAATGTTTGTCTTGCTTCTACTTAAAAACTTCCATGACAGATTCCACAGCCTCCGTTGGCAATCTCTTCCACTGCTTAATCACTTTCATAGTCAAAAACTTCTTCCTAATCAAAAGCTTCCTGGTTGCAAAATAAGCCCATTACTTCTTATCCTGTCCCCTGTGGAAAAAGAGAACAATTCATCACCATCCTCTTCATAACAACAGTCTTTTCTATTTAAAGATAGTTGTCACATCTTCCCTGAGTCTTCTGTTCTCTAGACTGAATTATTTCAGTACTCCCAAAATTTCCTTGTAGCTGATATTTTTAAATCCCTAATCATGCCCATGTCTGAACTCACCAGTTTGTCCATATTGCTCTTAAAGTGCAGTTTTAAAAACTGGACACAGCACTCCTGATTAATCTTGAACAATGCTGAACAGAGCAGAAGAATTACTTCTGACTACTGTTATATACATTCCAGTATTTTTCATAACCATTTTACACTGTTTACTCATTCAGTTTGTGATCCACTATACTTACAACCCCCAAATCCTTTTCAGCAATGCTGCAGCCCAGCTGGTCACTTTACTTATGCATTTGGCTGTCCCTCCATAAATGCGGTACTTCGCATTTGTTCTTATTGAATTTCAGGCAGTTTATTTCAGACCATTTTTTCCAATTTATCAAGGTCAGTTGGAATCCTAATACACTTCTCTAAAGCATCTGCTACCAAACCCTGCCTGTTTTCATCGCATATTTAATAAGCAGGCTGCCAATTCACCCTCCAAGTCCATAACGAAGGTATTAAACAGTACCCGGTCAGGATGGATCCCTGAGGAACCACACTGGATACCTCCTTCTAGCTTGACGTGGAGATGTGCATAATTACTCTCTGTTCACAACAATCCATACAGTTGTGTACCCACCTTCTGATATTATTTCCTTAGCTTGTGACAGTGTTGTGGGACACAGAGTTATAAGCTTATGCAAATCGAGGCCTAATCATCTCCACTACTCCATTCCCCAGCCATGTGGTGTCATAGATGGAAATCATGTTGGTAAGGCATTAGTTGCTCTTGAAAAGCCCATGTTGGCTGTTACTTTTAACTTTGTTATCCTGTAGGTACTGTGGAGGAAATCAAACTTCACGTTGTAGTTGAATCAGAACTGACAGAGCCAGCTTTCCTTTATATAGGGCTATACTGTGATCACAGGGAGAATTCCATACAGCAAGGGGAATCACCCATTTGTCTGTTTCAAAGGATTTCTTGAACTCTATAAGTTTACAAGCATATTTATACTTAAAACAGAGAAAGAGAAAAAATACGACCTTGGAGAAACAGAACAATAGTAAATCACACACAGACATACGACAGTTTACATAGCGAAAACATCCATGCACAGGGTAATATATCAAGACAAAACAAGGCATTCCTTATCTCAGAACATGTAACTGAAATAAGCAGTATCAGCACTTCTGGTCTCTGTCTGTTTTCCTAGTCAAGCAGGCCAGAAGCCTGACCAAATCCACTACCATAGTACAAAAGTGACTGTTTGATGATATGCTCCAGTATCTTTCTGGGTTTCAAAGTTAGACTTAGAATTCCTTGCATCTGTAATTCCTTAAGTGCTCCTCCCTTTCTTTGAAGGTGACCTTACATGGCCTTTTCCAGTCTTCTGGGAACTCACATGAGTTCTATAAATAAATAAAAAATAGCACAAATGGCTCTACAATTACTTCAGCAAGTTCCTTAAGGACTGTAGGGTTTGAAAAGTCTTATTCCCCCTGTCCTTGCTGCTAATTGTGTGTGTCATTTGACAGTTGACCTTTTTTTTGTGAAGATGGAATTAGAAAAGGCATTAAGCAATTCAATCTTTTCCAAATCATCCACTATTAGCTTCTCTTCTCCATTCATTAAGGAACCTACACTTTCTTAACATTTTCTTTGGCCTTCCTAGTACTTCCTGCATATTTGTAGGGTGCTTTCTTATAACCTTCTGTATCCAAGCCCATTTCATGCCTTGGCCTTTCTGATTGTTATCCCTGCATATTTGTTCTATTCTCCTGTCTTCATCCTTAGTAATATGGTTCAAGTGTTCATGTTTTGCATGATACCTTCTTAAATTCCAAGTCAGTCAAGAGCTTATGTTTTAGCCATGAGGTGGCAGTCTTGCTGTGCTTCCTTTTTCTCCTTCACATCAGGATAGCATGTCCATATGCCGTTTATATTGCCTCTTTAAGGAAGAGCCAACTATCCTACATCATTTTTTCCTTAGACTTCCCACACATTGGGTCCTGCCCACCAATACTCCAAATTAAATTTTGCTTTTTTTGAGGTCTGATGTGTTCATTCTGCACTTGTACTTTTTTCCCCCTTTCCACAGGATCATGGTCTCTAGTGTTTTGTGATCATTGTCATCCAAGTTGCCTTCCAGCTTTAGACTTGCAACCAATTCTTCCCAAGTTGTATGATATAAATCAAGAAGAGCCTCACCCTTAGATGGCCTCTGTAGTAGCTGTGCCAACATCTGTTGCAATCCAGTAGTAAATTTCCCTGGACTTCATTGCATTCTATGTGTTTGCATAGCACATAGCACAATGTAATCCAATGTAGGGCTGCTGCAAGTTTATTAATAATGTAGCATTCAAAAACTTCCAGTTCTAGCTTGGCACCATGCTGCTGCCTTGAGAGAGAGCCACAGAGATATGCAAGGTAGCGAATGGCTTCCATTCCCATTGCATCTCAGCACCTCATCTTTAACTTGCTTATCCTCACAGTGGGCACATCTACACAAGATGCTACATTGCTGTTGTGATGAGCTATGGCAATCTAGCTCATTGCTACAGTGATGTAGCATCAGCAGGCACAAATCATGACCCCAATGCTACATTGCTGTAGTGAGGAGCTACACTGCCATAGTTCATTGCTATGGCAATGTAGCATCTAAAAAAACTGTGTGCCACCGGGACTATGCAAGGGCATGTGTAGATGTGCCCAGTGTCACCGAGGTATCAAAGTACTTATCTTCCCAGTGCCATGCTCGCAGGGGATGGGACTGCACCAGCTGACTGCCAAGCCTGGCCCTGTCAGCTGCGAGTGGTGCTGCCAAGCGCTGAGCCCAGCACCACTCATAGGGGATGAGGCTGTGCCAGCTGAGCACTCGGTGCTAAGCTGGTGTGGCCCCATCCTCTGTGAGCAGTGCTGCCTGGTTCGCATCAACACTGCTTACAGGGGTTGGGACCATACCAGCTGAGCATCAACCTGGCACTGCTTGTGGGGGACAGGGGTGGGTTTGGTGCTCAGCTGATGCAGCCTCATTCCCTGTGAGTGACACAAAGTTCAGTGCTTGGCTGGCGTGGCCTCATCCCCTGTGAGTGGCACTGCCTGGGCACACCAGCCAAGCCCAGTGCCACTCACAGGGGACGGTGGTATGGTGTATATTGAGTCTGATTTTTAAGACTCAAAAATTGGACTTCCAAACTTGACTTATACACCATGAAATACAGCACTATATTTACTCAATTCTAAGAAAAGCCTGTCTTAGAAATGAGTAGAAGGGCAGCAGGGTGGCAAGGTGCAGGCAGCTGCTGTGTCTCAGGGTCCATCCTGAACCTGGGGTCAGGGCCATAGCTGCCACCTGCCCTTGCACCACTTCATCACCCCACCATTTCCCCCCTGCAGCCACTGCTCCCCACCACCCCATGCCCCTATAGCTCCTGCTAGCCCACCTGCCCCTCTCTCTCCTCCCACTGTATTCTAGCTCCATGCTGGCAAACTCTGTCCATGCCGCAGCCTGGGGCACTAAGCATGGCCCCAGCAGTGCTCAGTGCCCCAGGCCAGAATGGAAATGGAGCCTTCCAGCATGGAGCGAGGGGAAGGGGGAAGGGGGAAGCGGGAGAGCAGAAGCTGGGGGAGGAGGACCTGAAGTGGCAGGGGAGCAGGCACAAGCAGAGGGCAAACTGCTTGACCTTTCTCACTGTCTGTCCCCCTGCAACAGTTGGGGGTTGAATTAAAGACATTCCTCCAATAATTAGATTCTATACATGGAAAATTATAACAAATATATACATTTTTTCACATGTAGGATCTAATTATCACAGGGCCATCTTAGATTCCAGTAAATACAGGTTTGTTTGTTTTTACCCAGAATACAGCATGGCTACACACAACAACAGCAGTGTGCTGTCCTTGTGTGACTTTAGCAAGTTACTTCACCCCTAAATACATCAGTCTGAAATGCCATAGACTATGTCTATGGATAGAAGGTGCTACAAAACATACGAAGCACCAGCGCTATACAAATCAGGTGATAAAAGCATTTTAAAAACTTGGAGACTGGAATCCTGAAAGCTGTAGGCTCCTATAGTTTTAAAGCCAGACTTGGCAAATTACAAAAACATTTAATTTGAAGAAAAGTTGAAATTCAGAGAGGTAGTGACGGTACCACTGTGCTATAGGGAACAGTCAGGGTTGCAGTAAACTTGATGGCATTTAGTGAGCTGGTTAATAATCTTATCTTGGCAATGGCTGAGGATTAAGAGTACTTGCTAATTTTTATTAGTTCTGTCAGCTGCCTTTCATACTGCTGACTGCACTGTTTTGTTGAGACACTCTAAGCCATTTTCAGCAGAGCCCAGATGGCTCTGAAGTGGCTCTATTCATTCCTTTGTGGGAGGTCTCAAATGTGGCGTTAAGCAATATTTGGGCATATAGGATACTAAAACACTCAATTTCACCATCCCTTATATTTGATAGGTGTCGGAATTGGTGAGGAGAGTTAGAGAGTGGCAGTATAGGCAGCACGCTGGTCATATATGGAGCTTACGTACACAGTGCAGCAGATTCACCTAGACCATGGGAGTGAATGTAAGCAATCCAATGTCATTATGAAGTTGGATGATGGATGAGACTGAACTGCAACTGTCGTCATCTGGATAAGACTAAAGTAGCAAAGATAAATAGGTAGAAGCAACCGCAAGAGGAAGGGAGGGTGAATTGGGCATTTATGTCTGGCAACCGGAGTGCAGCCTTTGCCTCTAGCCAGTGTGGACTTTGCTGCTGTCCTCCATGCTTCTGTCCCCTCAGAACTGGGCTACTGTTTGTAGGGCTGAACAGTGAAAATGCCCTGAGCACTTGGAAACTCAAAATAGTGCACATTGTTGAGTGGCCTGATCTACAGGAAGCATATAGCATTCATACCCCAAAAGCTGCACTGCCTCCCAGTTGGTCTCTTGGGAGAGCTCCAAGTGCTGATTTAACTTACAAAGCACTAAAAATGGCTTATGTGAAAGGCTGCCTTTCTCCCAGCACCAGAATGCAACTGCCATAATCAACAGAGGTACCTGGATTGCAGTTACAAGCAGGGCATTCTCTATGATGGGTCTTTGTCGAGTGCTTCCTTTCTTGGTCTTCTGTATTCTTTATCTCCTAAGCCTTCTGGTCATTCTATACAGCTTAGTTTCATAGTTGAGTAGATCATCTAGTCCAACCCCCTGCCATGGCAGGAAAGAGTACTGGGGTCAAATGACCCCAGCAAGGTGGTTGTCTAGCCTCCTCTTAAAGACCCCCAGGGTAGGAGCCAGTACCACTTCTCTTGGAAGTTGGTTCCAGATCCTAGCCACCCTGACTGTCACTTGACAAGGCTCCCAGGCACAAGGGTGCACTATGCTCAGCCTGAGACTCCCAACCCCTGGGGATAACAGCTGCCAGGATCCCCAAGGTTAGTGAAACACCCAGTCCTATTAGGTGCAGCTGGCCCCAGCCTCCTTTACCCCACCCGGGGAACTTTGTGCTGCTGCTATTTGTCCCCAGTGAAACGCACATGTGCACTCATCTGGACGCGCCTGTCTGGAGAAAATTTGCTCCTGATGGGTGCACTTTTAGATGCCCTGCCCAGGAAAATTTACTGCACAATATTCTCCTGTGCAGTAAGCTTACAACACATTAATAGCATGGGTAGACATGCCGTTACACATGTAAAGTCCTAAAAGTATTTGCCATTACTTGCATGCAGCCACTACTTGCATCCATCCAAGCTCTCTCCCTCACCTAGTTCTGTTGCAGATTTTGCAGTATTTACATATAACCCTAGAGAATGAGCTGTCTTTCCAACCCTGCTTCACTGGCAAGTGGTATCAACTACAGTCAACAAGACACAGAGAACTGTGAATATTGATCTTGCCTTGGCAGCTAAATTAAATTGGAATTATCAGATACTTTGTTTTCTTTTTTCTATTCATTTGTAGTCATTTAAATCTGTATATATAGTCAGCGAATGACATGGGGAATCATACAATTTGTGGTATTTACCTAAAAGGAAAAAAAATGTACTTCAACTTACCTTTAAATAGGTAGCTGCTAGTAGCATCTGTACCATAATGTAGAGTTCTTGCTTTCACACACAGAAATGAGGAAAATCAATTTCAATCCTCAAAGGACAGACTTATTGGTTGAGAAGGTCACTAAACACTAGTAGTTGCTCAGTGGACTTGGAACAAGGTACTGTCTGCACTGCATCACTGCTCTGCTGTAAGAGGGGAAATAAGAACTGGTACACAAGAATGATGGAATGATGTTCAAAACACTGTACACAATACTGTTAGATAGTGAAAAGAGAAAAAAGGGAGGAGAACAGCCTATGTATATAGTGAAAGCCACTTTTTTTTCCCCAGGGTCATGCACAGAATTATACCAGGAATGAATTTGGTCTATGAGGTTGAACAAAAGCATGCTTGTGGCTATTACTCAGGAAAAATTGGTCAAGAACCATTCAGCCTTTACAGAAAATATTACTGTTGCAACTCTGCCAAGGTCACTGTCAGCCTGGGTTATCTGCTGTGTAAGTGCTAGTCACACAAATCAGGTTTAGCTAAGAACTATAATTCTTTACTATAATTCTTTACTTCTGGTTTCTTTACTATTCCATCCAGGAAGGGCACATACCAACTGCAGGTGCTTCCTCAGCTTGATGAAGGGTGTTTGTACACAAAAGCTTGCAAAGAAGAGATTTTTCAACCATTTGAGTTGGTCTAAAAGATATCAGATTTACCCAAAAAACTATGTCCTTAGACCAACATGGCTACAAGTTATACCCCTGAACTATAATTCATACACTCAGCAGTTCTGGAATGTCTCTTTGCTTTCTCTAGTTGCTATTTTGGATATTCCTTTAGTTTTAGTGTATAGCTGTTGCAACTTCCTTGTGGAGTAATTTTTCTGTCTGGTGTAGTGTTCCCTATGTAGTAGCTAATCAAAGATGAATGCACTCTATCTGCACATTGAATTTGTATGTGAAGTGGAAAAATAAGTAAGCAATTTTCTCTAAATGCACTCAGTTCCACTCCCACCCCCAGAAAACCTAGTGGAAAAATAAAGACTACAGTCTACAAGAAAAAATATTAATAAAAATAATCAAAATATGTATGTCAGAGAACGAGGAATCTGGGTTTCTTCCTGGACCTGACACAGACCTCCTAAATGGCCATGGAAAACTTCCTTTAAAAACTGAGATACAGGGAAACTAGCTGTGAAGCATAGATTATAAAATGTTGCTATAGCATAGAGATTTCTAAAGATAAATGCATTCATGTTTTTGAATCACCTTGGAATTTTTTAGTGGAATGTACCATATTACAATGGTGCAGCAGTGTTTACATACAGACATTTCTATGGTGTCATTTCTCAAAACAAAAAAAATGTCATTTACAGGAAGCCTGGTGAAAGAGGAAACAAAAGTATGCCTAATAGTGTCATTATTCCATTCAAACTTTTACATCCTCCATACTAAGCAACACATAAATATACCTCTCTCAACATTGCCAGTGTCATATGCCTCCTACAGTCGTACACAAATTCACCTGCTAGAAGGTTTGGTTTAGTTATATAGTCAACAGGTATGAAATAACTTGCCTGAATAGATAACCAATAGAGGTCTACACTACAACAGAATGCTCTTGGTCCATTAGCTTTTTGAAATTTCATAGACATTCGGGCTGGAAGGGACCTCGAAGGATCATCAAGTCCAGCCCCCAAATTATTGATTATGAATTATTTGAATGCTATGCAGCTTACTGTGTGAAGGATTTTTAGATGCAACCTTAAAACTTCCTTTTCAGAGTGTTTCTGACAGCCATTGGCCTTGCCATTTGATTGTTGCTGTATCTAACCTTTGATCTTCAGCCAGTTGTAAGCTCTTATCCCTTGTTTTTTCTGCTTTGTTGATAGGGTGACAATACTCTCTTTACAAGTGTGCAAACCTCTCTGAGGTGCAGGGACATTCCTTCACTTTGAAATTGTCACTGATATGTTTTCAGATCCATCTTACAATAAGACAATTGAGCATCTTAGCATAAGCCATAAGACTTCCCCAATATCTACTTCTTCCAAGCTTTGCAGCCTACTAGTGTGTGTTGAAAAGTAAGTCAGAGCTGGGTCTAAATCAAAATGCTAAAATTATCCATTTCAGTATAGCAGCAGGGTAACCAAGGGGAGGCAAATGGGTATCTCCTTTGTGGGGAAGCGCACAAACAGCTGTTGATGGTAGGGTGGCTGACCACACCACCACAATCAGCTTGATAGCAGCCAGCACTGCCCTATGCATTGCATCTGCCCCCAGCATAGCGCTGCCTTGCAACACCTCTGCAATATGCCTGTGAAGGGAAATAGTTTTGTCTTAGACCCAATCTTCTCTATTCAAAACAAGCTATTCCAGAAACCAGAAATAATGAACATAGTTGCTTCCACAGAGTCAGGCTGGCACAGGCCTCAGTGTGATCTCTGCATTATAAATCTGAGAATATAATTATAACAGCACTTCTGAGGCTTCCTTTTAAAAAAAATTCTCCCTTGACATGCTAATTATCAATCTTTTTCCATGCTCCTTGTTAAGGAGGAAAAAGTTGTTGTGATAGTGACTATGAGCCATATCAGCTAATACCTTGAATACTTGTGACTATTCAAAAGGAGGAGCAGTAGGCCAGGTCTGCCCATTCATGTAGGTTCTTAAGCTGCATACAGGACTTGCATCTAACACAGGAGGTATGCAGTCCCACTAGGGGAGATGCCTTACTTGACTTCGTACTGGACTCAGAGGAGGACTTGGTGGGGGAGCTACAGGTACAAGGTAACCTAGGGTATAGTGACCACCAGTTGATAAGATTCACTATCCGGCATAAGGTGGGAAAGACAAATAGTAGGGCATTAGTGCTAGACTTCCAGAAGGCCAACTTCAACGAGCTCAGGAGATTGGTTAGGGTGGGACTGATGGGTAAGTGCATCTGTGAGATGGGGGTCCAAGAAGGGTGGGAGTTCCTCAAGGGACTGATCCTACAGGCACAGAGGAGAGGAACACAATCCCAGTACATGCAAAGGGAGGCAAAAGAGTCAAACAATCTTATTGGCTGAGCAGGGAAATCCAGGAGAGCCTTCAGAGGATGAGGATAAAAGAGGGTTACAGGCTGTGGAAGCAGGGGGCAGCCACCAAGGAGGAGTATACCTACTTGGCTCGCACTTGCAGGGAAGCAGTGAGAAAGGCCAAAGCAGATACAGAACTCAAGTTGGAAACAAAGATCAAGGATCAAGAAGTCCTTTAAGGCTGTAGGGAGCAGGAAGAAGGTGCGGGGTAACATAGGGCCGCTACAGAATGGACTAGGGCAACTCGTAACTGATAGGATGGAAAAAGCGGAGCTCTTAAATTATTTCTTTGCTTCTGTTTTCCTGGATACGGATACAAATGCACCTCCCAATGAATCTTTAGTCTGGAGTGAGAATAGTACCAAACCACCAATGGTTAGCACTGACCTAGTGAAGGGGCACTTGGAAGGGTTGCACATATTTAAGATGGCAGGCCCCAGCAATCTTCACACAAAAGTACTAAGGAATTGGTCGATGACATAGCAGAACCACTGGCACAGCTGTTTGAGCACTTGTGGCACTTGGGACAGGTCCCAGAGGACTGGAAAAGGGTGAACATGGTCCCTATTTTCAAGAAGGGGAGGAAGGAGGACCCGGGTAATTATAGGCCAGTTAGCCTCACCTCTATTCTTGGCAAGACCTTAGAAAAAATCATAAAGGATCACATTTGCAGGGTGCCAGTGGGTAGCAAAATGGTAAGGGGCAACCAGCATGGGTTTATAGCAGGCAGATCCTGCCTGACTAACCTGGTCTCCTTTTATGACCAGGTCACAAAGTGGTTAGATGCAGGGGAGGAAGTAGATATTATTTACCTAATTTTAAAAAGGCTTTAGACCCAGTGTTGCACCTAATTCTTATGAGCAAACTGAGTAGCTGTGATGTGGATTTTTTTCACAGTAAGATGGGTGAAAAACGGGTTTATGGGACGCACCCAGAGAGTGATGGTGGTTGGGGTGGTTTCTCCCTGGAGGGATGTGGGTACTGGTGTCCCCCAAGGCTCTGTCCTTGGACCAGTACTGTTTAATATCTTCATCAGCAATTTGGATGAAGGTGTTGAAAACACCTTGTCCAGATTCACAGATGACACTAAATGATGGGGCATACTAAACACACTAGAGGGCAGGGAGCAAATTCAGGCAGATTTGGACAGACCAGGGAAGTGGGCAGATCAGAATAGGATGCGATTCAACAAGGATAAATGCAAGGTGCTGCACCTGGGGAGAAAGAATCTCCAATACACCTATAGACTAGGGGGTACCATTCTGAGTACCACAACAGTGGAAAGAGATCTCAGAGTCCTGGCTGACGCAAAAATGAACATGAGTCACCAGTGTGACAAGGTAATAAACAAGACTAACTGCATGCCTTCTTGCATCAGCAGGAACATCACGAGCAGGTCTAGGGAAGTGATGATTCCCCTTTCTGTGGCATTGGTGAAGCTGTAGATGGAGTACTGCATCCAGTTTTGGGTGCCTCACTTCAGGAGGGATGTGGATAACCATGAGAGGGTTCAGAGGAGGGCTACTCATATGGTTGAGGGCCTGCAGGTAAGACCCTATGAAGACAGACTGAGGGATCTGAATCTCTTCAGCCTCCGCAAGAGAAGGCTGAGAGATGATCTTGTGTCTGCCTACAAACTCATCAAAGGGGAACCAGCAGGGAACAGGGGACACTCTGTTTACCAGGGCACCCCCCGGGGTTACCTGAAATAATGGCCACAAAGTGAAGGAGAACATTAGACATTAGACTGGACATAAGGAAGAAATTCTTTATGGTAAGGGTTGCCAAAATATGGAATGGGCTTCCAAGGGAGGTGGTGCTCTCCCCTACCCTGGAGATGTTCGAGAGGAGATTAGACAGGCATCTGGCTGGGGTTACCTAACCCGCCAGTGCTCTCTCCTGCCTGGAGCAAGGGGTCAGACCTGATGATCTACCAGCTCTCTTCTGACTCTAGAAATCTATGTATCTATTCTTGACTACATCCAGACTTGTTCTGAGCCCAGGGAGGGTATTGGAGCAGTATACATTCATGTACAGTTCTTGCTACTACCTGCCAAATGTTCATGTTACAGTTATTGGTGTCCTTGGTTTTGGTGGTCTAAATGAGGCAGTACACAAGTTATCTATCAACAACTGGAAATGTGTATTTTAACTGAAGTAGAACTTTGAGACACAATTAAATGATTATTATTGTTAATAGCAACAACTTGGAAATGCAAAAAATAAATGATGACAATCTGTTTTATAGATACCTGCTTTAACTCATACAGAACAGACTGGGTGAAGCATCTAAATCAATTAAGTAATGCTGTTCATTCTAAAATAATATGCATTTAATATGGTATTTTTATTTTTCATACATAACACACAGGAATACACATGGTAATTAACTCTGATTTTTTATTTGACATACGGTACAAGCATTTATAGGTAAAAAACAATTATAAAAAAACAAATATACTAAATAAATACTATATTCACCCTGACCGTCCTTTCAACCACCAACTGAACAGGAATCTCTTCCAATTAACTCAGCTCAAATCTTTAATAGGCTGAAAGGGGGCACTGATGAGCGCCTACTATGTTTTCCTCCTAGTAACCCTTCATATACAGATAAAACATCTCTGTCTTTAAACAGTCTAGAATTACAAAACAAAACAAAACCAACCCTCCGGGGAAAAAAATCCCAAACAAAAAAAAGCATGCTGCATCAATGAGTCCATTTGGCTTCTTACGAAATGTTTTTAATTATTTCAGTTGTGATTGCACATCTTCCATGATGTGTCACTCATCCCACAGACCTTCTCCTCATGTACAAACAGCTCAAGTCCTTCTAAAACCCTCCTCCTTTAACTTGTATCTAATGAGGAAGGGTCTGCCCTCTCAGATTGTTTCAGCTGAGGCTTGCAATGTCTCTTGTTGTCTGTGGTTAAACATGACAAGTCTTCCTTCCCTTGGGACAGGTACCTACAGTTAGCTTTTCTAGTATCCTTATTTCTTGTACACAGCTTATACCATGAATACCCATGAAGCCCAATTGTTCCAGCTCATCTAAGATCTCTTTGCCAACTCAGTATGTTCTAAGGAACCAGATGGCTGATTTTGCATGCCATAGGCTCTGTGCACCGTTGGCATCATTCCATTGATTTAAACCAAGGATAAATTTTGGTTTCATTTATTTTATGAAACCATCCATTTTTAAGCGTCTTTGACTTTCACATGATGCTTCACTGGTCGGGTTTTTGGGGGGGAGAAAAAAGAACAACTACTATGTATCAGTGTTTAAATGAACAGTTTCTGAATTAAAGGTACTTTTTAGTCCCATTTTTAGCATAGAACTCCTGCTACTCTTGCAGTAGCAGGACAGTCTGCACACTAAGCAAAAATTTTCAGGTTGTTTTCTGACGTTTTTCAGGGGTCCCTTGGAGATTTAAGAAACACCTGGTCTGATCTGGTGAAAATGTAGGACGATGTTATACAGAGTTATTTACATCAAGAATCGTAACTGGGTGTCCAGAGTAGAAAAAGTCCTACCTGTTTCATTCTCTGAAAACAGAGCAGCAACTGCTGTGTGCGATTTTGAAAGAGCAGAGGTATTAGTTCAGTAAATAACTCTATCCCCCAAATATAAGCTGACACATTCTTGCTATAGTATAGTCTTCATGTGGTAAGAATAGCCACCTCACTCCAAAAAAGACAGCCTTTGATGGATTGAAGAAATAGTATGTGCTAACATAGTTGCCTTTCAAGATAGTTGTATAGCTGCAGTGGTATTTGTTAGTCATGTTAAATTCAAGAATTATTGTAGTGTATGAAAATGCTCTTCGAAGACTTGTCCAGCGCAAGCAGATAGCTGACAGATCACCCAGACAAGGCTTTCCTGAAGAGGCAATGTGTTAGCTTTTGTTCTCTCCACATTGCCCAACCATCCATCTTCATGTCATGTTTATTGATGAACCCACGGTGTCTTAACAACATCAACTTAGACAGAACTCCAATTAAGTCCATTTTTGCCAGTGTTGCTGCTGTCTAAATGCTGGAAAGTCATCATTTCTTGTGCACTGACAAGGGTAAGTGTGTGTTTCTTTCCTCTTCTTCCTTTCTGATAATCTGAAAACAAGCTTTCTTTTCTTAGACATTTCTAAAACCAAAAAAAGAAAAGCATAATTAGAATTTTTTTCCTTTCTGAATTCATTTGAAAGCAGGAATTATACATTACAGTAGGTGTTAAGAAACTTGAAATTCACAGCACTAACCAGTTAATGAGAATGTGTTTTTCATTCATTTCCCATGAAACAGTGGCTCAAATCAAAGGAAAGGGGTTTTTTTTATTATTATTCACCTTCTCTTGCTTGCCCACTAATCCAAAGATTTCATATGGTAAGAAGACCTGGATACCAGGGGGGAAACTT
Source organism: Crocodylus siamensis (assembly GCF_052110815.1). NCBI lineage: Eukaryota > Metazoa > Chordata > Crocodylia > Crocodylidae > Crocodylus > Crocodylus siamensis. The sequence continues at coordinate 134,797,888 of NC_143397.1, forward strand.
ATTTTTAATTAAAGGTTGATTAAATGGGTCTCACATTGGTGATCTTTCTGAAGAGTGACAGTGTGAACCCGACCAGCTCTCTAAGAGCTTCATATCCGATCAGGTTTCAACAGACTTGCTTCCATCTGGCTTGTATACCAGGTCCTGTCTGAGATATTTTCATCAAATTATCAACCTTAAATCTTAATAAAGCCCCTATCCTGCTTTCAGTGCACACTCATAATTGCCAGTGTGTTTAGTGGGAGTTGCACACACAAAGGAATGATGAGACTTTTATAAAAACTTGTCAGACATATTAAACAGTAAAGTTCTTTTCATAGATTAAGGCAGTATTAAACATTGATGAAAGATGACTCATTGTCTCTGAGATTGGACTCCCATACTTGTGGAGTATCTCATGTAGTTTTTCATAAGGATGATCACCTCCAGGATAAGGCTTGGATTTTTTTTAGCCATACAACTTCCAGTGTAGCAAATGGGATGCACAGCTTTTATATATGGAAATGAAGGGTCCTTATTAGTAGAATGGAGCACTTCCAGGACACAGAGCAGAACAGGGACACCTTTTTCATGAGTGATATACTTGCTTTCATAATTTCATTTTAACAAATTCCTACAAGATTTATCTTGTCAAACTTTATTCTGAACAGCACAAATTACTGGAAGAGACTGTCAATCTAAAAAAGAGACAGACCGAAGTTTAATTGCTCCCTGAAGATATATCAGAATCTACATTTAGCTACACCTAATTGGATATTCTCCAATCAGATAGCATTTACGATTTATCTGTCAATGAGGAAGACAATAAAGCCAAAGTAATGTAGTCAGGAAAACTTAAACACAATCTGTGGAGGTTTGAGAGGTTCTTTGTAAAAAAACCCAAATCTCTTATAGGAGGGAATAGAATCATTGTTTAAAAATATAACTCGCACTGTCCTGTACTAAAACCTGAGGCACTTTCTGTCTCAAGGTTATAGACTACAGACCTCTTATTTTTATGCCAGAGGAGGTGACGGCACTAACAAAGCAAACAAAATTCCTGTCTATTTAGCTTCTTAAAAATGTCTCTTCTTTCCACCTTTCACACAATTACCTTTCAAAATGAAGTGCCTGGACACACAATACACTCAGATTCCTGTATTTGACATCACTTCTGTATGCTAATGTAAACTATTCCAAGATCTAGGGGAGAGAGATGAACAGTGCTCCCTGAGGTACAGTTAGTGCTATTACAATCCCTTGCCACTAGCTGGCTGGGAACACACAGTTGGCTGCTTTCTGTAAATAGCCACCTTGAGATAAGCCGTGTCTATTGCTGTCATGTACGCTGATGTAACTGACCCTGGTATAGTTTTGCTCCTGATTTTTCCTAAAATAATTCTCCAGGTTCAAATAAATTTCACCACTACAGGATTATATATAGTATCGTTGCTCCTTTTTTACAGCAGTGTAAACATATTGTGGGTTTAGAGTTTAAGTGTGCAGATAAAGCTATTGTTCTCTGACTCTTACTCTTCCTGCCAGACTTTGGAGCTGGAATTTACATTACATAGTATTTTTGTGTTGTGCGTGGGTTTTTTCCCTTCATTCTATAAGAAGACTCATACATGGAAGAACTGTACAAATCTCAGTAGGCCAAATAAGTGGATTTTATATTGTTCTTTGAAGGGGCTGTAACACATACTCCAGTCCAAAGCTACTATTTTCAGTACCTTTGTTTATAACACTCCTTTCCACTTCACTGTTTACCATGCCAATATTTCAAAATGCTTTATAGATATGTAATGATAAATATTAATCTGTTTGGCCTCCCTCTAAAAGGAGATCACCCATGTTTTACAGATACGGAACAAAGGAAATATCTTGTGGATTTTAGTGAGAAAGTATCAAGTCCTGGGTGTGTACATTAAGTAACGTACAATGCATCAGGCAGAAGGTATGTAGTATAAGGAAAAAGGGATCTCAGAGGTCTCTTGCTCAGCCTTGGACAAATTCTGTTTCTAAAGACGTGACTGTTTCCTGACATAACCCACTGATGTTAATGGCCTTCCCCTGAATTTATATTTGATGTAACTTCGAGCAGAAATGAGTGTCTGGGTGCAGAACATGGGCAGCATGCTGTGAGCCAGATGGCTGAATGAAGTGAATAAGTGCTTTATCTCTTGTCAGGCTTGCATTCTTTTGTGCCCCATGACCTCCACCCCCCCCCCCCGGGTTCGATCAGGGTTTGGGGTTGGGGGAGGTGGGGGAGGGCATGGACATCAAGCATTGCAAACTAGCCAGAAATTGGGTATAGGAACCCATTTCTAACTAAGTTATTTTGTTAGGGTGATGCCAGTAAATAAAGCAAATGTTCCCAAAAATGACTTACGCAGGTAAAAATTATGAGCAGTAAGTAAAAAATCCCAAGGCAGGTCAGCAATAAAAGTTCTGTTTTGTATTTCTTAAATTTTTCATCTTCTGGGCAATCTGAAAAGCAAAATAAAATGAAGTGTGTGAAAGATGAATCAGTATTTCTGTTCACCTGTAACCACTGAGAGGTCATAGGAACCAATCAGTAGCCAAATGACCCAACCATACCTGTTATTTTGAGTGAGACTGTGCCACTTTCATTGTGCTTTCCAGTCGATTCCCGCAAAGTACACTTATATATTCCACTATTGTGACTGGTAGTGTTTTTGATCCTCAAGGAATAATTGGAGATCTCCAAGGATTCATTAAGATGCACGAGATCATAATATTTCACTTCATGCATGCAATTGTCCTGCACCATTTCTGTCAGCTCCTTACAATTTTCAGCAACCTGGAAAACACCAGCATAAGTCTACTGTGAGCAGTCTGGTCCTCTTCATCTTTAGGTCAAAAACATTTGATACAAATGCAGACTTGTTTTAAAAAATGCACAATATGGTGGAAGAAAAAGATAGCGCCAAAACATCCTAATATTTTTATGCCCCCAAATAATGAAGTTAACCTCATTCAATGTATTAGCATTTCCAATGGTTAAGAATATGTTTGTGCATGCAACTATTCTATATGGTTTTTTAACCTATGTAATCTGAATGTGTAGTGATTGGAGCTACAGTGCAATAAAAGGCTGTGGGCTGAATTCTTCTTCAAGGAAGCCAGTAGAAGAGATGCAAGTGAACCTTTCTTGTGTTGTGCAGCTGTAGGAGAGCAGAACTCTATAACAAGGTTGTAGTATTGACCAAGAGAGAGGTGTTGCCATTGCACTGACACATCACCTCCTCCAGCTGCCTCCTGATGGCAGAACATCAGTGAAGCTCTGATGGGAATTAAATCTGCTCCCTCCTACAGAACCTGTGAGGAACCTGAGTGGGGGGCAGCAGTGGTGATTAACCTTCTTTGCAGTAAAATCACCTTCCATGCCAGACATCCCACATGGTACAGGAATTTTTCCTATGCCAGTATTAATGAAAATGACCTTTTAAAACACAACTTGTCTCTAAGGGAAAGTGTATTTATTTTTGTCCTTGACTCATTATTGTAACAGATGTTACTTCTTTGGACTTTATTTTCCAGATTGCCAAGGGAGAATGTGGAATCTCCATCACTGGAAGTTTTTAAGAGCCGGTAAAACTAAAATTTGGATGAGATGGTTTAGACTGAAATGATCCTGCCTTGAGTTGAGGGGGAGTTGGACTAGATGACTTCCTGAGGTACCTACCAGCCATATTTTTCCATTATACCATGATTCTATGTTGCATAAAGGATGTGAGCAAGTTTTGTTGCACTTTAGAAGCAATATTCACTTCTGCATTTCTTCATGTCTACTTACATTTAATTTACATGTTTACTACTTATTTCCTATGTATTTAGTAACTGTAACCAGAACACTCAGGACGCAAACAGAAGTGACCATTTTTGCCTGATCAGGCCACATAAAACAGTTTATAGCTGTGACTAAACACAAGTGTAGGGCTACAAACAGCTTCAAAAATGGCCAGTTGGGTGAAAATCTTACTCCTCATTGCATAAGGAGATATCAGATAAAGTCATTTCAAAATGTAGCATCTTCTGAAACTTGTGTCTGCGGAGCTCTCAACCTGTAGATGTTTTCAGAAAGGGAGGGGAGGAAGGGAGTTCAATCTGGGGGGTTTTTAAGCCTCCACGGAGGGTGGGGTGGGCTGGGTGTATTAAAGTCCCCCCTCCACCCCTGCCAAGGTGAGGAGGAGCTCCAATTTATGCACTCCACCCTTCAGCACCGGCTGGGGGGGTCCAAGAAGAAGCTCGCTCCACTGTCTTTCCCCGCTCCCATTCTGAAAACCAGGAGCACTGGCAGACAGCCTGGTAATTGCTATGGGAACCTGGCTGCAGGTTCCCAGCCCCAGCTAGATTCCCCTTCCCCCTGGAACCAATAGTGGACTTCTGTCTGGTCTGGGGTAACATAACTCAGAACAATTTACAGACATCATTGTGAGTTACAGCTGAGAGATGCATCGTTCCTGGCTCTACTGAGAGACTGCCAGAGTTCTGAGTGAATGTATTTCCAGAAACAGTTTCTAACATGGCTCTGCAGGATACCCTGGAAATGACAATTAATTTGGAATTGCTAAAAAGATAGCTAGATAGATAGATAGATCCCTTGAAGTTCACTCCTGGGGACTAAGGCAGGTCACTCTTGGTGCATGGTCTCTAACTGATGAATTCAGTTCCTCTGGGAACCATCAGTGCCAGAGTCTGTTACCTTTCAGCACCAGCCTTGGTTTTTCAGTCAAGCTTATAACTAATCTAACCTATATCTTTGCTTGCTGACATTTTTTTGGGCTGTACCTTGACGTTTATTTTTATATTTACGATTCCTGCATCAGAGAACAAGTAATTATAATTAAACTAATACACTGATATTTAGGCTGACGGGGTCTGGGCTCCTTTAGAAGGGTGTGCACATGGAACATGCACAGATGTTCAAAAAACAACATGGGCCTGATACTCCCTGTTGCTCTGGCCCCTTCATACCAGTTATAACAATGGGTGAGGCGCTAGCATGGGCAGTTTCACTAGACAGGAAATGAATATTAAGCTCCAGGGTATTTTTCTTTGGATACCCTGGGTTTCTTTAATTTATTTGCAAAACACAAAGCAGAGTAGAGGGAAACAGCCGCTAGATGTTTTTCTGTTTTAATCAGCAAGAGGAGAGGAGAAGGCACATCCTTCCCCTGATTAACTCAGCTTCCCCTTACTGTTCTTTTCTCCTGCATAGCTGACAGGATCTGCTCCCCCTCGCAGGGTTTAAGGCCTTTACCTTCTCACATAGTGGTATATAGGGTAATCAGGGGCTGTCCACTTTCAGGAGAGGGACCCAAATCAGGTCCACTCTGATCTAAGGAATGAAGAGTTGATTTCTACCACATAAATGGTTTGGCCGTGCCTCTCTATTTAAATGCAAAATTGTCCATAATGCAATTAATTGGACCATCCTGGACATCACACCCATAGATTACAAATTCTAAGGCAGTGGTTCTCAACTTCATTAGACTTGAAGCACCCCTCAGGAAGTACCACCTCTTAGCTTTCACTTGTTTGTTGAATACAGAAAAATAATAGAGCAATTCTTGTGTTGCAGTGAACTCAGACTACAATAGGTCAGATACTTTGACACTTTGGATCCCTATTGGAAATCTCTGGGTTTATGCTGTGAATCATGTGTAGGCATTTACACACCTAACAGTGCTAATGGCACGCTTGTTGAGAATCACTGCTCTAGGGTCTGAGTTATTGGGTCATAACAATGCTTTTAAAAACTATGCTTAATGCCCAGATAATTTGAGTTCTTGTCTGTCATGTTGTGCAATTTTTGGATTTACTGACAGCAGATTATGATTAAGGCACAGTACTGTAATTGAGATCCAAGATGCCTTAACACTCTCTCACACTGTAATGTTAGGAGCACTTCCACTGAGGTGGGTGAAATTATGTTAACAACTCTGATACAACTGAGAAATAAACAATATCCATAGACTCCATTCTGGATCTGACACCAACTTCCTATGTAGACTTGGGTAAATGATTTAATCCTCCCGTGTCTCTTTTAAGGACAGAGGCATTAACTAGCAGTTTTGGTGTCCTGGGCAGACAGGCTAGAGAGTTGAGGAAGGAGGAGTACACCATATGGGATCCCTTGGGGATGACATTCTGGAGCGCCCTCTAAATCAGTGCCCAGGGCTGGTGCCCCATGCATACACCCCCAGCTATATGACTGCTAAAAGAGGGCCAATAACCTCTTAGGGAGTTTGTGTGGTGGAAATAATTATTGGGTCCAAAGTTCTTTGAGATACTCAGTTGTCAGATGTGACTCTGAAATTCCAAAGTAGTAACATTAGCAGCCATTTGAGATAAACCGAACTCCTGTTCCATGTCTATTTTTACCAAAGAAAAACATGAGGTTCATATATAACACACATTTTAAAAAACGACTCTAAATTTTCTTCCACAACCAAGGTCCTGTTGTATACAAGCCTTTACAGCTGGGGAGAAAAACATTTCATATGAATGGTTCTTGTGTGGGCCCATCACACTTGTTTCATACTGTCTGATTTTCTCTGAGATCTCCTTAGCAGTGGAGCAATCCCACTGAATTTTTTAGGTTAGAGAGACCTCTGGTGGTAGTTTTAGAAATTTTACATAAAATATATGGCCCTCTACACCAATACGGCTACAATATAGCTACCACGTAAAATATATCATGTTTGGACACATATTTCACAAGCAGTTCTCTTATTGGGTGCTGAAATTCATTTTCACTGCACTCTTTATATATGTATATGCATGTGTCTAAATTATTATAATCACATTTATGATCATTATAGTGGGTATTATTCTAGTAATAACATTAGTTGTGATTATTATATAATATTGGTACAATATAATTATACACATATTATGTCATTGAATCTTCCTTCCTAAATTGTATCCTTACCAGGAAATATCTGAAGGCATTTAAAGGTTTGCATAGTGGTCTCGCTACATAGTCCACAGTCATTAAAGATAGAGAAATATTTGGAATCACGGCAGTAGTCATGCTGGCTCTTCAACACATGTCTATGTTAGCACCAACTTCTTATTCTCCCAAATCTAATTAAAATCACCAAAATGCCACTTAGTTTGCTGTCTCCTGTGAATACTTGGCAGACTCTTGCTAGACAGATCATTTAGCAGCTCAAGTTCCCTTGACAATCCAGTGCTAATTCATGCCAAGGCTTCTCCAGGTGATGCCACACTGCAGAGCACAAAGTGGATGCAATGAGTTTAACCTAATTAATTCTACCCAAGCTCAGTGGGTGTCCATTCAGAACACTGTATGTGTCTACAGTCCACACATTTCTGGACCATCCTGTTCTTCTTTAATCAGCCTCCAAATGTTTTCTGCCTTGATTTGTTTCATTTCTGTCCCAGGATAGAGGGGGCATGTTGACAAAGATGCCATGCATCCTCCTGATAATAAATTGGATGCATGAAAGGGGCATGGGCTTTATAACTATTTTTCTTGTAAACCCTCTACCAAATTCAAAAGACAGATCATGAATCATGTTGGAACCTGTAGAAATACATCATTTGAAGCCTATTTACATAAAAATGGACTTATTATCATTCTGGCTGCTGAAAATTACTGAAGCAATTTTTTTTTCTGGGAAACAGGCACCTGCAGGCAGCATTCTCCTGTCTGCATAAAATAATCCATTAAAAAAAATTAAACAACAAAAGAAATTTGAGTTTATTTTTATTGTCACATTTACATTGGCCTGTGGCGACATTTTTGACAGGCTTCCAACTTTTCAGAAACCAGCCAGAGGGCTTACTCTGTTGTTTTCCATCACCTTGACGGCAATGAGGGGAGAAAATGCTGCTAAAATAGAGAAGCAAGAGGCAATCAGCATATGGGCCTTCACCAATGAAGCAAATGAGCCTTTTTTTTTTCCAAATGCAGACCTTAAGAAAATATAATTGAATGGCCAGTTTCTATTTTTTTCCAGTATGGGAAAATAGATAGAAGGTAAAAACTGTTGAATCAGCCCACTTCATTGTTAATGGATTTTAAAAAATGGAAGGTTGTTCCTCTCTAAAACACACATACAAAACTGATTGACTATAATTTCTCTTTTGAAAATCATTGTAGACCAGGGCCTTTTAGTCTCTGTCTACATTGGTCAATAGCTATTCTCCTAAAATCACCTTATCATGTTCTAGACCAGTGGTTTTCATCCTGTGGTCCATGGATCTCACAGACTGTCTCAGGGGTATGTGAAAGATGACTATGAACAATCAAAAGTGTGAATGCCCACGCTGACAATTCAAAGGGGTCCACACCTCCATTTAAAATTTCCAAAGGGGTCCAACACCTCCTTCAAAATGTTTTAGGGGTCTGCAAATAAAAAAAAGTTTGAAAACCACTATTGTAGACTAAATGGGGCAGGAGAAGTTTTTTCATTCATTTCTTTTTTAACAGAATTGGCTGTATCCTACCATGTGAAGCACTGCTTAGCCAGAGCTGTATTTTAAACTGTTTTGAAACAAGGCTATGGAGTCCTAAGTTCTGAAAAGTGTCTTACCTTTTTAAAATAATACACAAAAGCAAATTTTTATTTCCTTCCACTGATGCAAGCCCCAAGTGGCTCCATTATTTTCCTGAAATTATCAGTTCAGACTAGTTTAACAGAAAGTAAAAGCCAGGGCTTTTTACCCTTCTGGATATAAGGGAGAAAGGAAACTATACTAGAAAAACTCTGCTCCAACTTAATGAGTTTCTTAGAGTACTTTGTGGCTAATAGGTTGGGTTAGTAATTTGTAATACCATAATTTACTAGATTAATGTTGCCTCTCTTTTTTTGCTTTTAAAATTGATATTCCCAAATCATCCACAATTCAAAGTTATATGCAGAATAATATCTACAGATAGCTCTAGTTTTGTTTGCAAGGTGTTCTGTAAACAGTTTACAATGAAAAGATATGTGGTTTTCACTGACTTTCTGGGTTGCATGTGTTGTTGCTCTTTGACTGGACAAATATCCCTTTCAAGTAAGGGGAAAGTAACCGTGGTTCCACATTTTTTAAATTCATTTTCTACAAGTATGTCTCCTTTAGCCAACCAAAACAAGAATTGCTTTCTAGATCACAGGTGGAAAATTGAGGTGGGGGTTAGCAAATAAGTTGTTTTACATAAATGATCAGACACCCGCCATAAATTAAATTCACCCCAATGTAGCGGCTGTGCATACAACTCACTGTGCTTTGGCAGAAATAATCAATTAAAACTTAATTTTATTAAATGTGTATGAAAAAAAATGGCTATTCAATTAACATACTCTCTCCAGTCTCATCAAATGGCTTTTTTCATAGCACTTCCCTTCAGCTACGACTACTGTGGCTCCTAGCTACATTAAACTGCCGATATAATCCCCATCCATCATAAAAACAACCTTTTATTACATGCAAAATGGTACAGCTCCAAGGCTGATGTCAGAATGAAGGTGGAATGTATTAACATTAACATTGTTTTTTCTGAGGGTAGGATAATTATAAAAATGATTTAATTTAAAAAATTGCCAGCAATAAGACAAGTTTATTGAATGTATGACTTTCAGATTGTTTTTCTTGATGTAAAACATGTATATTACCATGAGGCATTGATTTTCAAATACCAAGTTGGTAGAATTTTAAGTGTCTGGTGGCCAGTGTAGAATGAGCTGAAACTGGACTGAGACTACCCGAGAGACAAGCTTTTCGTGCCTTCCTAGACCCTTGGCACTAACTAGTTTTCTTAAGGACTGCTGCAGTGAAGAGGCCAAGGACCGAGTGCAAAGGGAAAAGGCCTTTCTGATTCAGGCCTGAGATGCATTAGCAGGAGAGTAGTAGTAGTGTTGCTAGGGTTTATCTAATTTGAACCAGGATCTATCTCTTTCCCTACAACTTACTCTTGGTTAGTGTCCCTTACCCTATGAGTACCCCCATTACTTTCAAATTGCTACCTGGTGTAAGAAAGACTCATAGAATTTGGCTCAGTGATCCTCAACCAGCAAAGCACATAAGTACATGCTAGGATTCTTAAGAGCTCTGCCTATTGTAGGATCAAATCTTTAATGAAGAGAAGGCTTAGACGGACCTGAATTTACACCTGTCACTAACCCCACAGTAAATTTATTTTGTGAGGTCTAAGTGTTACAAGGTTTTCTGCTCCCTATTGTACTTGTGCAGAATCTATGTGACTGGGCCTCAGAATGGCATCATGTGTATAGGGAGGGAGGGTGAGGAAGATAAACTAGGATTATCCCGTACAGCATTTCAGGTCAGGAGTATCTCTGGGAATTTTTACATATGTTCCAAGGGTGGTGGGGAGGTTGCTTTAATTAGAGCATCTTATGTATCAGCATCCCTGTGCTTTAATTACAGCATCTCATGTATCAGTGTCCCCACACTTCAAAATGGCAGCATGGGCACTTTAACTATAGCTTGTTGAACTAGCTTTAGTTAAAGCACCCCTGCTGCCATTTTGAAGCATGGTGACACTGATACATGAGATGTAGAGGCTGCTGAAGTACACTAATTAGCACGCTCCAGGAGACTCAGTCCAGTCTACTCTGATGCACTGTAATTGTAGCCTCCCTGCACATCTACAGGCACCCTCTATTCCTACTCCCTGTGATCAGGCAGGGGGGCAGATAGGAGGTGAGGCCACTGCTCTTCCCACAATCAAACACTAAGCAACATGGAGCAAGTAGGATGTTGAGAACATAACCTCTCTGTACTCCAGTGCCTTTTCAAAGATACATAATGTATCCTGGTGGTCCCAAAGGCTGAGAAAGCTCAGTGTCTCCTCTGCAATCCTAGGGCCATGCCCAAATTGGCACAATCAGCTGTTGAGTATGAAGTGAGAAGGTGGTGAGTAAAAGAAAGTACATTTTGAAAAAGGATCGTTGTTGCTGTTGATTATGGTGATGGTGACAAGGTGTGATTCCCTTCATTTTTTCCCATTAAATCTTTCATTTTTAGAGACTGAAACATTTTTATTGGTGGTTGGGGAGGAGGGATGGACCCTGGTTGCTCATTTCTTTCCCTCCCTCTTCCAGAAGAAAAAGAAAGGATAATATGAGAATGTATTTTTCTACCAAAAACGTGATTTTAAGCACACACACAAATTGGTCAAATAGGTATTTCCCATTTTTTGTTTGTTCTTTTAAAACCTGACAAAGATTTTTTGACCAGATCTAGCTGGTCATAAATGGAGATAGCATTTGCCCTGTGTGTTTTAGGTACACAGATCAGAGAATACCAAATCAGATTTGTTATCAGATGCCTGTTTTGCTCATTTTTATCCAAGCGTTTTGCTTCTGAAAGAATCTAAGCATACTGAAATGCACAGATCTTGCTTTTCTTTTGCTTCATTTCTGTGGGAGTGCTACGGATTTGGATTCTTTTTCCACTGAAAAATGAGCTTTTCTCCTCCTCACCAAAAGTGGTTTTTAGATCAGGCTTTTCACAGGTGAAGCACTAATAATGGAGATATCCAAACACCCACTAGATTCAAATTTGCATGTATTGAAATCCTGTTTAAAATTAATTTAATAGGTAACAGGTCTTAATTGTTACAACATATTTTATATTTTCAACTTACTGTATAAATAGCAGCTACCAAGTCCTCAACAGCCCAACAAGGCAAGTTAGTTAAGTTTTATTATTCACAGTTCTGTTTAAGAGATGGAACACAGAAACAAGGAACTTCATTTCTACACTCAGTTCAAGTAAGGCACTCAGGTACTGTGACATAACGTTCAGATAGCGAACATGATAATTTCCCAGTGACTTTACAGGACGTAGGGGTGCTTAGCATCCCAGAAAGACTAAATAACACTTCTGTAATTACTCAACTTTGGACACTTCTGTTATGAAAAGTTTGCTCTCAGTACCTTGCTGAAGACTTCACAATGCTTGGTAACACAGCCAGGAACAGAGCATAACCACTATTGCCATTCAAACTTGTGTTCAGCCCAGTAGGCTCCACTTTCTCAAATATCTGAATAAAAACAGTTCTACCTGAGATAATTGACACAGGCGCTGATGCACCTTTTGCTCGTGCACCTGTATAACTTTGTGGCTTCAGTGTGATCACCTGTGTGCTGAATTATCCACAAGTATAGTTGTTTGCAGCCTGAGAAAGTTGTAGTGCTTAGTCAAAGTCAAGGTTTTCCCAAGCCTAACAGTCCATCCGGCTAGCATGATTACGCCATGCTGGTATCTACTACTGAGGACACACAGGATAGGGACAGAAATTACATGCAAGTGATCAGAAACTGGTTTAAACCTGTAACAGAACAGATGGTCAGTGCACATGAACCAGTTTGAAAATGGCTGAAACTGGTTTGAGATAAACCTGATTGGATCATAGTGTCCTACCAGGGCCTGGCCACCAGAGCTCAGCTCTGTGGAAGGGAAGGGAGAGCTGCTCTAGAACCCCCTGGCTTCTAGCCTGAGCCACTGTACGCATGTGCCTGCATTTCTGGGATGTCTGTCTGCTTACAAAACTGATTTAACCTAGCCAGGTTGGACTAACCTGCAAAGATGGAATCAATTCAGGTTCAGGCTTTTTGAATGTCTGTCCCTAGCCACAAAGGTGAGTTGTGGCTTGCATCACATTTGACTGCTTTTGAGTCCCTAGCCTGAGTGAGCAGACCACTATTTAACCAGGGGGCAGCCTGCAGCACAAGTCCAAAGGAGGGTTCAAGATCACACCTCTGGCGGCATCAGTGTATGGACCCAGCCCTGAAGCTGTACTTTGACCCCTTAAGTGCTGCCATATTATCCTCGCTTGATTTTTACACTAAAATAGTAATGCTAGATTGACACACGATGCTTTTAAAGACTGGGGAGGGACAGTTGTTTATTTTTTTTCAGATAAGACCCTAATATTTTAAGCTGGCATCTTTTAAAACAGGCCCTGACATTGTTAGGAAATGGCAATCATATCCTAGGGATGTATTATCCAAGCATTATTTCTGCACAAACAGTTGAATGCACTGCATTGTCACATCATCATCATTAAAAAAAAAAAAAGCAGCAGAAGCCACAGGTTAATTGCTCACATTTACTGCACACTTCAAGGTGACCTCATACAAAAGATTAAGCGTAGCAGCTGTTTGAACTTTACAGGCTGAAATTTCATGTCATTTGTTGGAATTACTTTTTAATTAGCCCTTTGGGAGCTATATGTGGTGTTTATTGATTAATCCTTTGGAAGCTTCTTTTTTTTTTTAAAACGGATTAATTCTATATTTGGTTGCCTCTTTCTGGTTGGTTTGTTTGTTTGTTTGTTTGATTCCCCCTTATCATGAATGGTGAGAGTAACACTCAGTTAACCAAGTGGAAGAAAGGACAGAGACATCCTAAGAGCTGTAAGTATTTTGCCGCATTCTTACCTGAACCTAAGTGACTAAAGAACCCATTCTCTTCTGCATGCATAACTCATGCACAGTAGCAGAGTAAGCCCATACCCCTATGATTAGACTCTGAAGTAAAAATAGGCATGTAAGTTTGCTATAACATTCACTTGGCTGTGTTGTTTCCTGAAAACCATGGCATGAGCTTTTATTATTATTAATCATGTTTACTATGGTAATGCCTATCCAAGAATGGTGCAGGCACTGTACAAACAGAGTACCAGACATTCACAGCCATTATAAAAGATGTAGTCTGAATAGACCAAGCTGATAAAGAGAGGTGGATCAGAGCAGGACATACAAGTAGTGTGAAGAGATATGTTATTACCACAGTTGGGGAAGGAGAGGGGAATGGCTTTGGGTTTTTTTTAAGGTGGGTTCAGTGAGGAGGGGATAAACTAAAAAGAAAAGTAAAGGGAGAGGGAACAGTAAAGGGAAAGGATGAGAAGGACAGGGCAGGGGAGAAGCTCTGGCCCCAAGGCTCTGCCTCCAACACACCTCCCTATCACGACATTGCAAAGAAAGGTTGCAATGTTGCCATCCAGGAACGCTTGTACACAAACAGTTCATCAAGTACCTGGGCTTCTGGGTTTACAGCCTCACTGCACCCCCATAGAAGTGTAAAGAGCCATAGGACAAAAGCAAATCAGACCTAAAATGTTTCCCAAGAATTCTTCCGCCACCATGATTGTTCTTGACTCTGATGTCTGGCCCCACCAACTCCCACTGGACTCTGGAGAATATGCTTCCTGCAGGACCCTGCTTCCAGGTACTTCACTGATCATGACTGATCCCCTAAACCTGTCCTAAACCCTAAGGTTTTTGCCTAAAGACAGGGAAGTGGTATAGCATCTTCATAGGCATATCTAATATTTAGACATGGAGGGGTATGACAGATACAACCAGCACTGCAGCTCAGACCATGGGGAGGGGGAGTGGAACCCCCAAGCAGATGGGACAAACTGGGGGAGGGGCCAGGCAGACAGCAGGTACAGGAAGGCAGACCCACACATCCCTGGCTGACCTGGGGCTTGTGGGAGCCCCAGGACAACTCCTGCCCTGCTCCAGCAAGGGGCTGTAGGGAGTGGCTGTGTGGAAAGCCAGGCTCAGCCATGGACAGCAGTGTGGCAGTGGGTGCCACCCCACTTCCTGTACTTGTTCCCTGTCCACCCCCCACAGTTTCGCTTGCTGGCTGATGCAGGTAGGAAAGCTCACTGTGCTACACAGTGGAAGAGGGACACGCTGCCCCAACTCCCCCTTGTATCCACCCCTGAATGTCTTATCTGGAGCTTTTTTTAACTTCTGCTGCTTTCCTATGCCAGTTGGGTGAAGAATTTGCAGAAGCCTGGCCTACGCCACTACCTGTTCTCACCCACTAACAGCCTGCCCTTGTTCACTTTCTCAAGGTCCATGTGACCTGTTTCAAATGGATTGCCTACAAAAAGACTCCTGAAAAATTGTACTTTTGCCTTTTAGAGCCTCCATGACATGCACAGGCCCAGGAGGAGGCATGGGGTGTTAGTTAATTAGTCAATATTTATCTGTAAAATGCAAGTTTATCCAGTCTTTGAAATCAGATGGCAAAAAAGAAACAGGCTTATCTTGTGTTCACTGGAAAACTGTCCAAACCCACAAAATTCATAGTTTCATAGTTGGTAGGGACCTAAGCAGATCATCAAGTCCGACCCCCTGCCAAGGTCCTCTTTTTCCAGCAATCATTCCTATTCAACCCACCCTCTAAGGGAAACAATATTAGGATAGTGATGGGATAGCAAAGAAGAAGTGAGTAATTCTGGCCAAGTTATGTATGTATCTGGATGTTTATTATGGTAACCACCTTAAAATAGAGCTGTTCCAACCACAGAACCTCAGACTAAATGTAGGACATGCACGTGAATCAAAAGCATTTACATAGCAAAAAAGTTTACCACAGTGAATTATTAGGACTTTCTCCCAATTAACCAATAAGGAAACTGAGGCCAAATAATGTCACACAGAAAGTAAGTTGCCCCTCTAACCATTGGACAATGCTGCCTTTGTTTCTGTAACAATTTCATCTTCAAAGTATATTATTAATCAATTAATTGATCTATTTGTTCTTAGTAGCCCTCCAAGTAGGTTGGTAAGAATCATATGAAAAATAGGGTTGGAAGGAGGATATCTAGTTCAAGCCCCTGTTCACAGAAGGTTTATAGGAATTCCTGTCTAAGCCATCCTGAAATAATATTTTTTTAACCCACACTTAAAAGCAGAATCCTTATATTTTAAAAAGAGCAACACTGAAGCAGGGAGTCTAAGGGAAACTTTTTCTTAACTAAACAGAGTGATAACTCAGACCTTTACTCAATCTCTCCCAAAACATACCCCTTCTAAAGAACAGCAAATACTAACTTAGGCGTTATTGTTTAAGTAAAAGTCAATCCCCGTTTTACAGCAATGTCACTGGGTTCTGAAGTTAAAACGTCAGTACAAGAGTATAGCAAAGGGAGCAGTCTTAAAGACTGATGAGCAGGAGGTGAAGCAGTAGGATGTAGGACAGTGGTTCTCAATCTTTTTACACTCATGGCACCCCTGGATAGACTCACGGCACATTTTGGATAATGCTAGCTCTAAGTTTTCACTCTGTTTTTCTGCTTGCAAAAATATAATAGAGCATTTTTTTCAGTTGCAAAGAACTCAGAAAGACCACAACTATGGACTTCCATTTGAAATCTCTGGGTTTATCTTGTGAATCAAGTTTGTAAACCTATCAGGGTTAACATTATGTGGCACACTGTGGCACCCTTGAAAAGATCTGAAGACCCACCCCTACCCCCCACCCAGGGTTGAGAATCACTGCTATAGGATAAGAAGGTGGGCACCCTCTGAATTTTGATGCAGTGGGAACTGAGGACATCTGAAAGCAGGTAAGCAGAGAGCTTCAGAAAAGCAATGAATGAGGATCCAACTTATCTGAGTCAAACTATTGTAGGTAATACCTGCTAACTCCATTTCTCCACTGTTCTGGCATAAAGAAAACCACATATGACAGGAGAAAAAGCAGAGCTACTTCTCCAGTCTACACAAGTCCCAGTAGCATCGACTTACTTTCTGCCAGGACACAGCTGTGTAGGTGACTTGGAGATCCTGAGGAGCTTGACAGGGCAGCAGTGCTTCTTCACCACATGTCACCACAATCTCTGAAAGTGCCTGGGGAGCCCCATGAATCAAACACCAAACTGTAAGACACAAGTACACACATTGTAAAAGATTAATCTAAACATTCTTGGTTTCCCAAAGAGCGCCCTATAAAAATTGCTGAGAAAAGTAAGAATCAAAAATGAAAAGCTTTCCATTTACCATTGCTTAGGATGACAAGCTGGGTGTAGTATACTGAAGGCATGGCTGGCTGCTGGCTTGAATCGAAGAGGAGCGCAAAGTTTGCTCTTTGTAGGAGGACTTGTGTGAGCAGAAGGAGGCAGCTGCTACTTCTACCACTGAGCAAACACCCCAGGAAAGGGACAGCTGGGGAATCCCCCTGAAATCCACTCCTCACAGAGAAAACCCCTGGGTAGATTATGCAGGCTCCACCTCTTCAGCTTGTTAGGGCTCTCCCACTTTTCCTTTAGCAGACAGGGCTTCCTCCCCTGCTTCTCTCTGCCGCTGAGCTCAACAGACAACAAAACTGGCCATTGCTGACAATGTGTGTCAGCCACAGTTGCTGCTGAGCAGGCAGCAGATGGAATTGAATGCAAGTGCAGCCAAGAATAAACCATGTTCAATGGCATTTCAGAACCCATTAGTAAGCCCCCAGGTTTTGACACCAGACAAACAACTCCATGCATCACACACTGTAACTGGAGAGTTAACAATCCTTTTTCTATCATCCTATCCTTTCCATAAACTTATTCTGGCTCCTTTAATCTTCTGTAACTTTTATGACTCTATGCTCTGTCTTTAAGGGCTTGTCTACACAAAATTTTACCAGCTTAACTGGCGTCAAGTACACTGCTGTTATTATGCTAGTACAATTTTGCCTGTGCACATTCATATGCCACAGAAAGGGTACCTTTGTATGGTTTTGTTCATATTGTATTCAAAGCTCAGGAGAAGTTATACAACTATAGCGGTATAAATATAAAAATTGGTATATTAATTGGTTTAATAGATTTATAATTAGATTGGTAAAATTTCCCTGCAGAGACAAGTTAAAGTTTCTGGCATCAGATTCATTTTGACATGCTCTCTAACTTTCAGACAAAAAATGTCATTGCTTACAAGCTGTGCAAGCCCTCCCCGTGGAAGTTTTTTGAGGAAGTTCAAATAAACATTTTATGAATCATGGAACTTTGTAAGATGCTGACTTCTTACTTTTTGTAAATGGTTTGGGCTATTTCTGTCCACTTACTAAATCAAATAACTTGTTCTAACTTAATCTATGCTGCTGCAGACAAGATTATCAGGAATGATTAGTGATTTATGGACTGTGCCTGGTCAAACCATATCAAGGTGAACATGTAGTACAATGCGGTTTCTAGTCCAGAAAGGGAGACTAGATAATGTAGTTTTGTGAGTCTGCTCTACATGGTGGATTGTAGAATCAGAGTCATAGAAAAGTAGGATCAGAAGGGACTTCAAGAGATCATGTAGTTTAACCCCCTGCTTATGTCAGGATCATTCTTCCCTAAGGCATCCTAGAAAAGTGTATGTCTAATATATTCTATAACTTCAGGAGCAACCATCACACACAACTACCAGGCATAAGGTCTGAAACGTTAAAATAATAATTTGTCACAGGTAAAGCAGGAGAATGAGGGAACTGTCAGTATCCTGCCACTGCCAGGACAAAAAGTAGCTTGTTAAATACAGTAAAAAAATCCAAGGAAGAAGATCATGTCCCTTGCTACAAAGAAGTCAAAAGCACTCACAGTCCTTGCCAGTCTGACTGTGGGGTAAAATTCCTTCCTGATCCCAGGTGATCAGTCTTACCCTGACCAGAGGAGCTAGGCTGTTTAGCCAGAAACCTCTGGGACTTTTAGGTCACAGCAGGAACAGAAGTACATCCCTATCAAAATCCCCAGCTTGGGCTATGGCCATCACATAATGCTTCTGAGGAAGGAACCCCCCCCACACAAAAAACCAGCAACCCAAAACTCCCCTGAAAAGCTTTAGCAACAGGAAGGGGGAGACTATGCTTCCCTGGCCCTGTGTGACAACTAGCAATGCCCCAAAACATGAGAAAAACGAAACAACCCTCACTCTGCACTGTAGTCTGGGTACTGGAAAACAACTCCATGCATCACACACCATTACTAGAGAACTAAAAATCCCTTTTCTATCATCCTGTCCTTTCCATAAACTTATCCTGGTGCCTTTAATCTTCTTTTAAAACCAGACTGGTTGTGGAGTTCTGCTTCATCCTCTTGCTGCCGAGCCTGGTTCCTCTTCAATTTTCACCTGCTCTGAGCTACAGAGCTCTTCTCATGGTCTCTGAGGAATGAGTTATGGTAAACCTCCTGGTTTCCAGCTGTTGCTCTTCACAGCATACTACAAGCATTGCTGTTCCTAAATCCTTCCTAACCAATACTTACCCAAACTCTTCTTAAAAAACTCCAATGAAGGAGATGCTACAACTTCCCTGGGAATTTCTGTTTCACTGCCTTACTGTTCTAACCATAAAAAAGTTTTTCCTGACATCCAACCTAAACCTACTTTGGGTATGTGCAATAATTACACGTAGAAATTTAGAAGGTTAGGTCATGCAAAAAATGGCCACCTGACCTAACTTACTTCACCAACATGTGGACCTTACAGATAGATCCCTAGTTAGGTCACTCTAAGTGCCAAACTGTACCAAGGTTCCTGTCAAATGCCTCTTGGACCTTCCCCCCCCCCCCCCCAACCCACAAGCCTCTTTGATCCAGCCAGCCCCAACCCCTGTGGACCTGCTAGCTCCTCCCAACCTTTCCCCCCTACCCCTAATTATTTACATCAGACTCCTAGCACAGGCGAAGGTTTGTAAAACTGGTACTTGATCTGCAATCACACTGCATGGTTGTAGATCAGATCTCAGGAACATCTGTACTGTTCTGCAATTAATTTTCAGGAGAAGAAATCAAGTAAGGAATCATTGAGTACAATCAGGCAGCCATTTTTCACCCAAACCATTTTGTTACATGTCCTGCCTGCTGCAGTGAGGGAGAAATCAGTCTCTGTCTTCATTATGGCAGGCTTTCTGATATTTGAAGACTGCTAACTATTATGTCCCACCTTAATTACCTTCCTAGATGAAGAACATGTAGGAGAAGGTGACCTACAGGGTGACCTAGAGGATCATAATGCCTAATGATTTTTGTGTCTCTTCTCAAAAGGCTTTTTGTTGTCAATCATAGTATGTAGTTATTAAAAGGAGAAGAGCTAGAATCTAGTCTGAGATCCTTTCCTGTTGCTTATTCCTGGGGAGAAGAATCTTCCCACTCAGCCCATGGCTACATAAGGGAAAAAAAACTTTTATAAACTGTGTTAACTAACACATTTTGACCAACAAAATAGTCAAGGCACCTAATATGTTACGAAAAATATTAGCCAGCATGACTTAAAATGGGAGTATCAAACATAAGGCCCATGGACCAGATCTAGCCTGTGGAGCCCAGATACCGGCCCCTGGTGCTGCCCCTGGTTCTGAATTGACCTGGAACAACCTCATGGGCAGGGCCCAGGACACACGTCCAAAGGCACCCCATCCAAACTGATTGAAGTAGTTTCCACATATGGTATAGTCTCAGACCAGTATGTAGTGTGGCGCCCATTCCAGTCTCTCCCCGATCCATACCATATGTGGTGCCCACCCTGGCCACTCCAGGATCCAGAATGCACATGATATCTGCCCCAGCCTTTCTGGGATGTGCACCGCACACAGTATGAACCCCAGAATGGGCACTGGATCTGGCACTGATGGGAGCAAGCAGACCAATCTGGCCCATGGACTTATGTAAGCTTGCTTTCTCAAAACAAAACAAACAAAAAGCAACAAAGCAAAATATGGAAAAGGAAACTGAAACTTCATTTGCTTCTGGTGGGTGAGATCATTTGGTTTCTAAACTTTCCCTGGCTGGGATTTTCCTTTGGGGAAACTTTGACTGTACTTTCCAGTCTGGGCTTTCAGTGTCCCCTCATATATACCTATCTACTGCCTTTGTAACACAAACCTGTCCTTATCTCTGCAATTATGGCAGCTTTTGGGTTTCATTTTTGGGTTTTCATTCATGTATGTGCATAAGAAGCTTTCAAAAATGTGAGAGTGAGTAGTAAGAGGGAAAAGAATATAACTTTTATTAGTTTTCAGAAGGGATGCATCCACATTTTTGCAGAGCTATAAGTAATTTCAGGAGCTTCATGGTTTCAGCCAAGGATGTAGTTTGCCATTAAAAATTAAAAGCATGTGAGAATGCTAGGTATCTTAGAGAAAGCTGGAAACTTCAGAATTGTGCCATTTTCAATGTTTATACAGACCTCAGCACACTGTTAGTTTTCAATAAATAGTAACATCAGTCTTCTTTCTCCTAACCAGATATTAGTTGCCAGCATATAAATATACTTAGTGCATCTTTTCACATAGTACATAAATTTGACTGTGTCCCAACATTTGTATAAAAGGATAGCACAACACATGCTTTCTCAAAGTTACAGATTCTTGACTTTCATGGGTTTAAAAAGCAGAGTTCACTACAAAGAAACATCAGAGAAATGGTATAACATAGCCAGTTAAAAAGAGAGAGAGAGAGACAGAGAGAGAGTGTGTGTGTATGTAGGACAGAATTGATGAATAATTTAGAATTAATAGGTTCCTATGTTGCCGTAGCATCTCAGTGCTTTACAGTCATGCATTAGGGCTAATAAAGAAACTCCAGTTTTTATTTGTAGTCAGTGGGAAGGTTAGGGTTTGCACATCAAGCTGTTGGAAGAGAAGTCATGCTTACTCTTTGATCTATTGGGGGCAAAGACTAGATAAAAAGTAGGTTTGTCCGTAGTGTCTGTATCAGCTGTACCTAATTCTGGATAATCTTAAAACCCTTAAGCAGGAATGAAAAGCTTTCAGCTGATAAAAGGACAAGCAGAGTTGTTGTTACTAATAAAAGCAGGAAGGTTTTGTCTTACATTGTAAAATATCAGTGCTTCTTAGAATTATTTTTTCAAACCACTAGGGAAATCTGTATCAGCTAAACTTTTTGTCTGTATTTTCTGGGGCTTACCAGAACAGAAAGATCAGCCTTGAGGCTCACCACACCAGCAATCCATGAGTCAAGGGCTGTAATTACTCTCATGTATGTAGATTACTTGGAACCTGAGGTTGGTACAAGTTTTTACGTACAACTTCCCCTCTTCCATCGTGCGTTGCAGATGTTCATTTGTGTTCTGCTTTTACCATCTGGATAGATCTGTCAAATCAGTGGGAATTTTACATGTTAAACCTAAGAACTGCTATACTGGGTCAGACAAAATCTAGCCAGTATCCTGTCTTTCACAGGAAAGGAAGGAAATCTTAGGATGATTCTAAGAAACGGGGCATGTGTAGAGTGATCCAGCCCAGCCCCTGCTTTATCCTCTCAGCTGCCAGCCACCATAAGGTTAGGAATACTCTCAGCTTGTGGGAACAAATGACTGGAATTCAGATTTAATGTGTGGATAAGAGGACTTTGCTGTGAGTTTTGGCTTCTATTCCTATTTCAGTCAATAACCCCACATTAAAAAAAATGACCTACTGGTTTGAGCTGCCCAGATTTTGGGGTGCCTGTTTTGTGACATATCAGGCTGATTTTTATAATGCTGTTCAATTGTGGTTGGACTTATTTGTACTCAGAACCTCTAAAATACCTGACATAAGGTGCTACCCCAAAATTACAGGCCAGTTTTTTAAAATATTAGCCCAAGAGCCTACTCCTTAGCTTGAATGGGAACATGCTTTGAGCAGGGGGCTGAATTATATGACCTCTCGAGGTCCCTACCAAACCTCACTTTCTATGATTCTGTGATTCTAGGTGTAAGTGCAGGGTCCATTTCTGCTGTTTCCTATTGAAACCTTCTGCTGTGAACCTATTCTTTTGTTTATCTTTTTTATTCCCTATTAAGGTGCCTATTCACTTTCTGAAGTGGGGAAAAAAGACAGCAGAAGTAATGCTGAAAGAAATGATAATTTGCAGCCCATATTCTGCCCTGCAAGAGTGAGGAAGCTCTATTTCCTCCCTGTGTTTGTTTTGGATTATTCTTTTCAGTGCAGAAGAATATTTTATGAAAAGTTGTCTTTCTGGTACACTAAGCACACAACTTCTATGGAAGTTAAAACTCAGAAATCTCTTCTCTCAAAGGGCTGTTGAGGTTTATATTTTTTTTCACTATTTAAATATAATGATGACCTTTCTACAACGCTTTAATGCTATATAAAAATGGGATGCAAACCCCTTACTCCAAACAGGGCATGTCACAAGGCAGTACCTACCCCAAGGAGGTAAATGCATCCCAAGAAGCAGCAAGGACCCACAAGGGTTATGAGGAACAAGGCCCCCATAACTGGCCTTCCCAGCCTCTATGAAGGCTGAAGCCCCCACCTCAATTTGAGTATCCTCTGATGAGGCCCAATTTTTCTAGAAAGAGAGGAGAGGGCAGGGCAAGAAAGCCCCCACCTGGGCCCCAAGATCCCTTTAGATCCCCAGCCCCAAATCTATGGCCTTCACCAGACTTCATCTCCCCAGTCTCCCCTCACACCCTTGGATCACAGAATGAGATGCTTTTGTCCTTTTGTAGTGTCCAGACGAAAAAAATGCTCATCTGTGCTGATGCAAATGAAAGCTGAAAAGAGGAAGCACTGCTTTTGAGTGGGAGGTTGAGGAAATAGCTGATGCATGGTAGGCGGATCAGACATGAGAAATGGAGAAATGAGAAATGGACAACTTTTGCTAGGGTTACTGAGAAATATAGTAATCTAAGTATGATGGGGCTGCATTATACCATGTGCAGATACAATATCACATTATTTTAAAAATAAAAAATAAAATAAAAATAATAAGTTATGATACTAAACCTGTGCCTTGATATCTTTTTAGCCAGTTTGCTTATACAGTGGACCATTTTTTTCTTTATCTTGCAGCTGTTTTTTGCCCCTTCAGATTACAAGCACTTTCAGGAGGGGACTGTATTGCCCCATGTATTTATATTCTTTTGGTTGTGTAGTCTTTAGCCCCATGGAGGAAACAGCCATAGAATGTTTAAATCATGAATCCAGTACTATAGAGAGAACTTAATGTACCTGTGCCATATTTTGGTGAAGCACAGTTTATTTTGTTGCATACCGAAGACCAACATTGGTACTTTTTATTGCCTACTTGGTTTTACAGATGCATCATGGAAAAATCTTCTCCAGCCAACAAGCAGATGGTATGCCTTGGTTGAAGCCACTGTTATCTCAATTCATTATCATGACCTTAGTTGCATCCTCAGATAACCATCAACAGGCATTCAACCAATTCAAGGCAGATATTGGTGCTAATGTCAGACTGCATGTACCAGTCTCATATCAACTGTGTGCTACCCATATAATAGCTATTCAAGCAGATACTGGAACAGTAGAGTTTCTAACTAAAAAAGGAAGCACTGACATTTATAATGATTCAAATGTCACAAACCACATGTGAGCTAACAATGTCAACGTGTTGCAGAAAAAATAAACTTTGTGCTGGGGTGCATAAACAGGAGTATTATTGTAAGACTTCTATTCCACTCAGTGCTGGGAAGGTCTCAGTTGAAGTACTGTGTCCAGTTTTGGGCATCACACCTTGAGAAAGACTAGAGGACAGCAACACAAATGACCAGAGGTTTAGAAAAATGGCATATGAGGAAAGATTAAAAGAACTGTATTGGTTTAGGGAAGATAGGATGAAGGGGGCTTGTAATAACAGTGTCCAAATATGTAAAAGATTGCTGTGAAGAGGAAGGTAATACATTGATTTCCATGTTCACTAAATTGCAACAAGGGAGATGTACGTTAGACTTTAGGAAAACAACTTTCCAACCATGAGGATTGTTGACCACAGGAATAGATAATCTTGGAGGTTAATAAGAACAGATGAAATGTACCTCTATCAGAAATGGTTTCAATTCATCCTATCTTGGGACAAAAAGTATGCTTAGATGACCCCTAAGGTAGTAGTTCTCAACCCTTTTTTGTACCAGGAGCTATCTGTAAACATTGATGGTCGTCCCAGCCCATTAAATAGTTTAAGTAGAAAACAGCCCCCTGGCCCTGCCAGTGCCCCTCACTCTCAACCCACAGTTCCCCACCCCCCCAGCTCTGCTGGTGCCCCTCACTCCTTACCCACTGCCCCCAACCTCCCAGTGTGTGGGGGCAGGAGTGGGTGTGTGTAGGGGGAGGTGTGGCGGGGGGGCATGAGCTCCCCCATATTTGTTCACCCACAGTGACCATGGGGCTACAGCCTGGTTGGACCAGCATGGGCAGGAGCCATTTCCACTGCCCAGCTGGCAGAACCCAGAATGGGAGGACAGAGCGGGGCAACAAGACTCGTTGCCACCACCTCTTGGGACTCCAGCACCAGCTGCCCCACCAGCAGCACAAGGAGTAAAGCACAGTGGGGGCCACACTGCTATTACCTCCTCCCACTGCCAGCCACTCACCTTCTACCCCACCACCATGGCCCAGCCATGACCGCTGCTCCCCTCAAGCCACCTGCACATCCCCTCTGGGCTAGAGCTGCAGCCTGAGGGGAGCCGTGGCAGCAGCTGGGCCATGGCACCGGGGTACAGAGTGAGCAGCTGATGGTGGGAAGAGGTGAGGGCAGTGTGGCCCCCACCCCATCCATTACTTCTCTTGTTGCTGGTGGCACAGCTAGTGCAGGGGTCACAGTGGTGGCAGCAGCAATGAGTCTTGCAATGAATCTCTCTGCCCTGCTCTGTCCTCCCATGCTGGGTCCTACCTGCCAGGCTGTGGAGGCAGCTCCTGCTCATGCCAGTCCAGCCAGGCTGCAGCCCCATGCCCACTGTGGGCACACAAATCTGGGGGGGCATGTGCCCCCCATGTCCCCCTGTCATATCACCTGTGCCCTCCCACATGTTGTCTGTGCCCCCCCATCCCATAGATTTACCTGCAGGGAGTTGCAGGAGCTGCTGTCCATGCTACCTGGCTGCCACATGCATGTGTGTGCATGCCCATGCACGTAGTGTCCCTTGCCTGATCACCCTCCTCATGCTCCCCACAGCGCCAAGCAGCCCCTTGCAGTCTGGAATTCTGCCAGCCTGCAAAGGGAAACCCATGGTTTCCCATGTTTTTTCCTTTAAAGGAGAATCTATTTTTAAAGTTTGTTTAAGACCTTTTCATATATTCTTGAGACCCATTTTTGGGTCATGACACATGGGTTGAAAAATGTTGCTTTAAGGGACTATCAACAATATAGTAGTGGCAGGTCTTGTAGAGGATGGGGCCCCATCTATACCCTGGGTACCCATATCTGCAGCACTCTGGACTTGTTCCTCTGTTTCCACTCTCAAATCCCTAGTCTCCAGCAGGCCTGAAAGAGGTTGCTGTGGATGAGCTTTGAGCTCACTGATGTACTTCCAGGCTTGAAGCACATCAGCAAGTATAAACTATGTAAGTAAGGGCCTGTTGTTCAGCCTGTCCTCACTGGTACCCACTATTACCCCTGTGTAAACAAACCCCAAAAGTTTCTTTTGGCCCTGTCTCCTTTGATTCTTGGATTTTAGGTTGCAAAGCTCACCTTTGTTAATGCCCTTTCAGTAAAGCCAGCTGTGATAGTGCAGCAAGAGATAATCAAAGTAACAGCTGTGAGGCTGGAGGTGTAAAAAGAAGATTTTATTACTCATCTCCAGCATAGATTTGTCCTGGGCAACCCTGACCATTCTAATGGCTCCATAACTAAACAAGCCAGGATAGTAATGGCCAATATTCATGGAACAGTTTTACACATAACTCCTTAATACTTTTCTTAAGAGGGGGAAGCTCCAGGTAGTGGAAGCAGCTGGAGAAATCTTATACAAGTGCCATATAAATACCTTACACAGTTGAAGACCTTTCTTTGCTGGGTTTGTTTTATCTCTCTCCAAACCATAGCTACTGCCCCCATTCTATAAAGTACCAGTAAAACCTGCTGACACTGTCCCTTTCCAAACTCAGCTTTCACCTCTACCCTGCTAGCATGCTTCTTGCATTGCTAGTTTGAGTGGAAGGGGCCAGAGTTCCTGTGAGTTGGTGCTTTGTTACTAAATCTGGCCATTTGACTGGCTGCATTTTGCTCTATTTTATTACTTTTTGAAGATATTTGACCCACAGTAAATATTGGACTTTGGATAGAAACTTTTGTGACTTATAATGGATTCCTCATGAGTCTCTCTTCAGTTGTATTTAAAATACAACAAGATCTGCATTTGATATTGATTTTGGACTTGGTTTAGTTGTTCGTGTATATTTGAAAAAGAACAGATGCTGCTTGCACATTTCATATGAGATGGAATAAGTATACTCTGGAGAGCATACTTGATCCAGAGGTCACTCTCTCTGGGCAAATCAGCTAGCTATAAATTGCTTTGTGGCTTTTCTAACTCTCTTAACTTTGTAATGAAGGTCTATGAGCTAGATTATTGAGAAATAGTTTCTGATTTTTGTATTTAAACTTTTACAAAATATTTAAATGGTCATTTTGAAATGATTTGCTTCAATGGCATGCAAAGGATAACAGCTGGATTCCTATATACAGTAGCGTTTAAAATTAATTTGGAAAATTCCCTAGTCTTTCCAATAAACCCTTTGAGTAGCCTTTACCATAGAATTACTATCTGAGTGGTTCCCCATCACCAGTAGCAGTTCTGCCTTTCTGAAAATTGTATTTCATGTGTGATTTAGACTTTCATCTTCCAAATTAAATTCTGCAATTGTTGCATATACATATCAGGGCCACTATAGGATGTACTGTAGTGTGCCCACTTTCATAAGTGGCAGTGTCATGGATGGCATACAACACAATTATTCCATTCTTCAATAGGAGGCTATGTGACCTGAAGTGCACATTTTTGAGTCAGTTGAGTTTCAGCTGTATTATTTCCCTAGCCTGCCTCAAATCAGCCAGGATGACTCCAGGAAGAAAGATCACGGAGGGCCAAAAAAAGGCTGTGACCTTTCCTTCTGATTTGTGGTTAGGGAGTAGGAGCCACAGTGGTTTTGTTGAATTAGAAATCCCCTGTAGAAATCCCTATGCATGCTGCCATGTAGTTTAGCCCACGTGAACCCAAAGCAGAAGAGAAACCAGTATCACATGAGATGTAGAGTGATGGTGTTAAAATGTCAAAATACCAAGAGGTTGTCATTTGTTTAGAATGCTTTAAGGCAGTACTGTATATATATAGATTATTCTATGGATCCCCCAAGGAGCCAGCTCTAGCTCAGAGTTTAAAACTCTGTTTTTGGTCACCATAAGAAAAAGGCTAAGATATGTTGTTGAAGGTTGAAAGAAGAAAAGTAAGCTTTTTTCCCTGAATGCCATGTTCACCGTGGTGGTGTTTCCCCCTACAAAGAACAACCCGAGGCTGTCAATCTGAAGGGAAACAAATCAAAAAAGAACCAAAATCAAGGGGACGTCTGTAGCATGCTTTATCAGCTCTGCTTCACAAGGTGGCATTTATCTCTACAAATGGCAGAGAACAAAAGCATAATATTTTTAGCACATAGTTACAAATGCCATGCATATTGTAATGTGAATGTACTGTATGTAACAGCAAGTAGAACTAGGGGGCAGTCTGCAGAGCTGTGATGTTTGTTAATTTGGACTGCAAGTCCCAGAAACCCCCATGAGCTGTGGGGCAAGGGAAAAGGGAGAGGAAGCTGGGGTTGAAGTAGAGCGAAGAGAGAGCAGGGTGCATGTGGAACCTGCTCAGCCGTACTCAGAGGAGTGCACAGTGGAGCCGGAGAGCTCACTGGCTTGATCAGACAGGACTGTGAACTGAAGGAGATGGACTCAGCCTTGCGGGTAGCTGCAGGCTGGTGTTTGAGCACTCTAGGGCACCTATACATGAGCAGCAGGGCTGCTCCGATGCATAAGTACAATGCATAGGAGCAGACTCAATTAATTGATTAATCAAGTCTATTGGAGTGTGGTAATACTGCACTCTAGCTGGCTCCAGTGTCTCTTGTATCTGTGCCCCTGCACTTAAAAATGGTGGCAGGGTGCTTTAACTGAAGCTCATTCAATTTTCAAGCATGGAGATGCAGATTAAAGGAGCTCTTGGTGCTGCTATAAAGCGTTCCCCTTGGTGCTGCTTAAAGTGCTTCCCCCCGCCCCCCAACGCACACAGACATGCTCCTGGAGCACATGAAGAAATGTCCCTAGGGACTAAAGGCAATTTGAGTTGGTCTAATAAAATATCAGATTTATCCAAAGAACCTTGTCAGCCTATGTCCTTAGACCAACACAGCTACAACCTACACCCGTGAAACTAGGTCTGTGCAAAGCAGCTACTGTTTGCTTCGAATTCGGATTTGGCCTATTTGTAGGACAGTGATTGGTTTTGGTGATTCAAATCACTGTCCTGAATTGATTCAGCTGCTGCCAAATCTCTGAATCACACAGGCCCATCCCTCCCAGTCCCCCCATGGCTGCACTACCCACCACAGCTCCGGCTCTTTAAGAAAAAAAATTTAGAAAAACCCCAAACTCACAGTTCCTGCGGTGGGGGGGATTCCCCACTGCCCCCCACTGCCCCACACCATGCGGGGAGCTCAGCACAAGCCCCCTGAAACCCCAAGGCCACTGCAGAAGCTGGTGAGTCCTGGGGCTTTTCTCCGTTTTTTTTTTTTTTCTTAAAAAATATTTACCATGGGTCCAATATTTACTGTGGGCCGGAGCTGCAGTGGGCAGGGCAGCCATGGGGGGACTGGGGGAACCATGGGGGGACTGGGGGGGGTCAGGGGGCTCATGCAGAGCCCTGGGGGGCAGTGGGGGGCAGCGGGGATCACCCCCTGCCACACCCAGCAGCACCCGTGAGCAGTGGGGCTTTTTTTAAAGCACAGGGAGCTGGGGCAGGCAGGGCAGCCACGGGGAAGCTAGGGGAGTGGAGGGAGTTGGGGGGGCTGGGGGAGCAGGCAGGGGATGGGGGCTGGCAAGGGTCCCCCCATGGTCCCCTCTCCTTCCCCCTGCTTTCCAGTTCTGAGTCCAGCTGCAGCTCCCTGCGGTGGCAAACGGGGACTTCCTGAATCATTGAAGCTCTCTGAATCTTTTCCAAATGATTCAGAGAGCTTTGAATCGATTCAGACCTTTTAATTGGTTCCCTGATTCAATTTGGATTTGGAGATTCGGCCACCGAATCGGGCTGAACCTCGTCCAAATTGAATCACCACCTAAAGCTTCGCACAGTCCTACCTGAAACCTAGGGACTAAAAGCTTGTTGGTTTAAAGGCTCCAGAGATGTGTGTGGGGGCAGGGGGAGTTAAGGTGCTGAGTGTATGTTACCACAGTGCTGACGTTTCTTTACCTTTTACCTGTTCCCCGTCTTTAGCCCATTGGCTTGTGACCCTAACGCCTATGATTTTCTGTAAGAAGTGGGAACTCCCCCTTGCTTCTTGTGCCAGTTTCTGGGGCTGGAGGCTTAGTAGGGCCTTAGTGGCTGACCCAGCTTTCTATTCATATTATTTTTCTGCCCACTTCAGCTACTGCATTACTTTGGTTATACAGCCACACAAATACTTTATATTTTAACCGAAGTTTTAAGTGAAAGATGCCACCTGTATAGAAAGTCCATCTCTAAAAATGCTTGAGTCAAGCTCTCAGTCCAGTAGGGCAACAAGGGGAGAACAAGACAGTGATTAAAAGGAAACTTTCGCTTATGAAGATTTATACGTAAGTATTTCTGGCATGATAAAATTACTGTACCAGACAAAAGCCCCCTCAAGCACATCAAAGTGGTAGGTGTGTAACTGCATTAACGTGGCACTGCAGTTGCGGTAATTAGCAACAATAATTAGCTCACCTGCCGCACTGCTCAAAGACAGCTCCACCATTTCAGATTCAGCAGGCGGCACAGACCAGTGCAGCATGTGCAAAGGCACCACCCCCTGCCATAGTAAGTTCGCTGTAGACATGACCTGTCATCTCTGTGCCTTGGGAATGACTGAACTTCAAAATCTGTGGGGATGATTTTCCTCAGTATTTTAGCAAGAGTATCTATCCCAGAATCCTACAGGAGACACTGTTGTTCTAAATGTCCATACTACTCAATTGCAGCACCAGTCAGTGCCAGGCTGAGACCTAATGGGTCCCTATACATGTGCCCAATGTCTGCTCCAACACGCGCATCCGCGCATTTCAAAATGGCAGTAGGGGCATTTTAATTAAAGAACGAGCTTTAGTTAAAGTGGCCCCGCCACCATTCTGAAGTGCAGGATGCTGAATACATGATGCTTCGGAGAGCCGCTCTAATTAAACTGCCCCCCTACCCCCAACTCTGGAGCACATGTAAAGATGTCCATTGTGTCTGCACCATGCATACTACTAGAAAAAGTGTAGCTGCCTTAGATGTTGGACAAGATATGGTTAGCTGTGTTCATCTGACATCAAGTACAAGGCAGGGTAGATTTGCACTTTATAAACTAACGCAGTGTGTACGTGCAAGGCTGGGGAAGCAGAGTGTTTGCTCCCTCAGCCATGTGACAGCCCAGGGCCAGGGCTGGCCTGCCACTCAGTCAGAAGAGATGAGCATGGATGGAGGCTAGCCCGCTCACCCTGTGAGTAGAGATTAGCGGGGACCTGCAAAGAATCCTAGGATGCCAGAGTTCAGTAACTTAAGTCAGGAGGGGATCTAGAACAGAAGTTTGATAGACTGGTTTAACATAAACTGATTAAATCCAATACTACATCCATCCAAGTCTATCTTAGACTGGGTTCTGCCATTTTTAGATGAGTCTATGTGCACTGAACTTCTGTTCTGTTACAGGTTTAGACTGGTTTCCGATCACTTATACCGATTCATGTCTTATTTCTGTACCTAGCCTTATATAAAGCCAAGAAGCGGGGTTTATTGGCACATGCACAGCACTCTGCTGGCTCAGCTATACTAATTCCAGTTCAGGAAGCAATACATGTGGAACAAACGCAGCATGCCAGGTGCCATTGTTGAACAGTATAGGTATACCCTTATATTTTTCACAAACTGTGGAAGAGAGCTGTGAGAGTACATTAGATTTAGTCTAAAGAGCGTTTAATGCATTTGTTTTCTGTTAGGCTGGAATCTTCACCAGGGGAAAAAAGTTTTTTCTAATGCCTATTAGCTAACGCAAGTGTGGCAGCCTGGCTTGATAACTTGAGCTGAATGACTCAGGCCAATTCATGGGACCATTTCCCTTCCCCACCAATCAGAAGAAGGCAGGAGGAAGGCTTGCCCTGCCCTAACCTAGGGGCGAGGTAAAGAAGATGTGATCCCAGCAAGCTAACTGTCCAGTCTCCTCTTGAAGACTACCCTGGAAATCTTCAAGAGAAGACTGGATGGTCACCTTGCTGGGGTCACCTGACCCCAGTTGTCTTTCTTGCCTAGTGCAGGGGGGATGGACATGATGCCCTTGAAAGGTCCCTTCCAGACCCTTAAAATCTATTAATCTAATAGGGCCAGAGGTTCCTTCCCTCTGCAACCCCTCAGGCTTTCTCACTGGTCTGTTTCCACAATCTGGGGGCAGAGACCCCAGAGGAGATACAAGCCTGCATGCCCAGCACACGCGTGGCTTTGATGAGGGATGATGAAGAGGGCTGCAGAAGAGCTGGTGGAGCTGACCAGTGAGGCGGAGCAGTTGCCCTAGAAGCTCTCAGAAGATGCCTCCACCAAGTGGGAAGCAGCAAGCGGCTGCATCCCAGCCCCATCGTGGAGGGAACTGTGGTGTTGCTATACCAATCAGTGCACAGATGGTCCAGTGCACAGTGGATTGGAGCTTGGTGGCTGCATGAGGCAGTGTGGATCCCCAACCCTGCACAAGGCAGGAGCCCTCAGCGCATGGACCAGTGCACAGGGCTGGAGAGGGCCTGGGAGCAGACACGTCCCCATCCCTGCATGAGGCAGGCACCCCTTTAGTGCACAGGGCAGTGCACGGGGGCCTGAGAGAGGGCTGCTAGGCCTCAGCAGCTGCAAGAGGCAACTTGGGCCTTCTTGCACCAAGTGACAACCATCCCGGCACCCCCCACATCCAACCCACAGATAGAGACAAGCCTAATTCTTCAAAGCTGCTGAGAGTCATGAGTTACCCGGGAAGGGGTTACAGGGCCCCTCCTGGCCGTAGCCTCAGGGAAGGTGATGGTGTTGTTCCTTTAAGGTAGCAGGTTCCTTCCCTCTGCTCCCATTTCTTCTTTGGGCACAGCCGCTGTGTGATTGTTGTGTTCTGGTTCCTCATGTTGGGATTTTCATTTTCATTGTAAACTTGCGTCTTTAATGTTGGATTATTTAGCTTCCTAGCAGCAACCCTAACTCTATACCTGAATTCATTGTATTGCTTATCATTATGTATTGGTATCCCATTTGATGTAATATCACTGTCCATGTTCTGTTATTGTTCCATCACTGACAGATTTTCCTTTGTTGATTTGTTGTATAACCTATGTTTTATCACTGAGTGTTCCCATGCTTGCTGCCTGGAGGGCCCTGTTGAGGGCAAAGCATGTATACTAGCCAGAAGGCCACAGAGGATCGAGACCTGTGCCTGAGTTCAGGGTTGACAAAAGTTATTGGCTTTGTAAACCTATATTTGTAAATAGTATAGTAATATGTGTGTGTGTGTGTGTGTGGGTGTGTATAAGTATATGTTTATAAGTTTTATATAATGTTGTATAATTAAACCTGTAAATAGTTAAGTATCACTCAGTGTCCTGGTCTCTGGTCTGCTCTGCAGGGAAAGAAGGTGAGCTGGCCTGCAGCTAGGCCATCACACTTCCTCAGCATACATGCACTCACTGACATCTCTTCAATTCAGGATGGGGTACTAGCCACATACCACCTGGGTTACACAAGGTAAAAGGGTAGTGAAGATGAGACAGTTTTTAGTTTTCATAGGAGTTGGCAGGTCCAGTCACAGACTATGGAGGAACCTAATGGTTTCATATATAAGGCAGGGTAGATTTGTACCTTATAGACTAACCAAAGGAAAAAGGTAAGTAGAAGGAGGGAGAAATTAGAATAGAATAGACAAGTTGAGGGGAGTGGGAACAGAACTGGGAGAGACAAACAAGCAAACATTATACCCATAGAAGTAAAGGCATCACCAAAGCTAACCCAGGTAATGGGACAAGAATCCACAGTCTCTATTTAAGCCATACTTAACACAGACCAGTCTGGAAGATTTCTTGTTCTGCTGTTTCCTGCTCAAATCTGTTTAAAAAATTTTGCTGTCTGAGAACAGCAACTCTCAGGTTGGCAATGGAGGAATGTTCAGGGAAGTTAAAGTGTTCTGCCACAAGCTTGTGTGTCTTTTTGCAGCTAATGTCAGAGTGGTGTTCGTTCATTGCATAATATAGGAATAGTCCAATATAGACAGTAAAGGGGCACCACACCACTCCACCTCCCTCCCGGACTGCACCCCACATCCCTGCCTGCCTGCCTTTACCTGCAGCAGCTCCATTGGCTTGTAAGGGTGGGTGCCAGAGTGGGTGTAGGGGTGGGGGATAGGGGACCCACAATACAAGCTCGTCCAAGGCACCATTTTCCCTAAGGTTGGCAATGATTGGTGGAGTTGCAAGTGAAAGAGCCTTGGATATTATAATCTGTGTTATTCGGTCCATGATAACTGATGTTATAATCCATGCTATATGTCTTCACAGCCAGAAAAGAGGTGTGTTTTTTATAGCCAGATAGCTAATGTGTGTTTCTACATAGTGGAAACAAGGCTCTATAGTTGTTTACCTTTTTTCATTTGCAGGCCCCTAAAAAATATCAAATGAAGGTGCAAACCACTTTGAATTGTAAATGTGGGTATTCACATACTTTTGATCATAGTCATCTTTTGTGGACCCCTTAAATATAGTCTGCAGACTCCCACTGTCAGCTGTATGTTTGGGGCATTTTAGCTCTAATGTGGTAGGTATTTCATTATAAAAACATCTCTTTGATAGTGTAGCCATAACCTATTCCTTATCTCTTGCAAAACATGCAAATTTTCTTGTGGTCACTAGGATTTTCACCTCAAATTAGTTAATTAATCTCAAAATGTCTTTTTCTTTCCTAACAAAGAGTGGGCCGTAGTGAGAATTGCACCTGGTGCAAAGTAATATATGCTTCCCAGTTTTCCTAAACTACTCTAAATTCCATTATCACCTAATCCTTACAATTCACACTCAGGCAAAATAGAAGCCAAAGGCATCTTTCTGATTAAGATCTGCAGAACAGGCCTTGACTTTTAGCAAGGTTATATTTGAGAGAGGAAATGTTGAAGAGTTAAAGTGGTTGTTTTCATTTAATAGCAAAGTAAGTAGGCTTTGCAGGATCTGTGGTTTGATGAGCCAACTCTAGATGGCAACAGCATACTGTATAGCCTTGCCATAGTCCGAGTAAAGCACAGGCAAATGTGGTTTAAAGCTGTATAAACACAGACAAAATGCAGTAACATTTCAAGTAATGCTCCTAGACAGATTCCCAGATGATTATGCCCATTGAAAATTGCCAGAAATGCCAATTCACTCCCAGATTCTGTCAGCTTCCACTGTGATAAAGGACTCAATATTCTGACATTTTAAGCACTCTGGGTGCTGACAGATGTGAAAAAAACAAAACAAAAGAGTGCTTTACTGGAAAATGAAGCGTGTTTAATTTGATCCAGCTCCCCAGGGCTTGTATAAGTTGAGTGCTTCAGCAGGACTTTTGGGCGCTTTTATCTAAAGTTGATTCAATCAGCTATTACATAAAAACACCAAAAAGCCCTGCTGAAGCGTGAGGTCTATACAGACGTTGTGTGAGCCCGGTCAAACTAACGCAATGCCTCTTCTGGCCATGCACTGCACTTGGCATGGGAGCACACCAAGCTGAAAGTAAAGCTCTGGTTTGGGGTTTTTTCATGTCTGTAAGCAGCCTCTATTGCTTAGATCATTTGCATACATACTGTTGCAACCATGCATACAAACACCAGTTGGTGATTTGCATGTTTGTTGTGTATGCGTGCATGGTAACTGTGCAGGAACTCATGGTAATTGTGTCTTCAAAGAAGGCCTGCAAATATACGTGTGAAGTTGCATCCCTGCAGTGTTCACAAATCATGCTGCTGATATTTAAGGCTGCGTATCACCTACCCACCTAAAAAAAAATTGAACACAACTTGTATTGTAATATACTATCTGAATTGCAAAAAAAAGTAAGGCAGTATTATGATTCTTTTCTGCTCTATATTCTTTTCTACGGCACATTGGTTTTGGAAGCAGATACTCAAACATACACAAGGCATACAAAGTCATTTAAAATAGGATGAATTATATTGTTGTTGGTGTTTTTCTCCTAAGTCAGCCTGACAGTGAACAAACTCTACTGACCTTCAGTAAATTATTTAAATCTTTGTTGATGTGTTCAGAACCAAAACATAGGGAGACTTAAGGGTCGGCGGGGTGCTGGTGTGGGGAATTGTTCATTTTGGTATTTTCATTGCAGCAAAGAAGGCTACATACTGCAGTTAGAGGACATAAAATGCCTCTCTCTAATGACTGTGTAAAGATACTGTACATTTATGATGCACAAAGTACACAGTGATGTCTCTGTGTTATTTTTCCCTCTACTCGGTGAGTGTGGTAAAACTGTGAAGCTGTCATTAAACAATCTGTTTTGTCCAACTGACCTTTCCACCTGCATTCCATCCATTCAACTCTACAGGGACTAAGTCCAGGATATTGAACCTTTGAGCTGCATTCAAACAGCTGCTTTGTAAAATAAATAAATTTACATACTCCCCAAAGTGAAGAGTTAGACTGGCAGAACAGTTGAGGGATTTTGCCACAGCTCTTGCTACCAGATGCCCACAGCAGAGGTGTAAAGATATGGCTGGGTGCCTGGGCAGCTGCCACATGCAAGGGGAGGAGGAGCTTCTGGTTACGGCCCCATCACCAGTGTGATTGTGCAACTGCGACATTTTTTTTCCGCCCAGATGCTGGCACCTGGAATGTCTGCCCCAGTCACACCACTCTAGTTACACCACTGGCCCCCAGTCAATGCAGCCATAAATGGGGGTGCCTGTTTGGTCAGGCAGGGGAATCAGAAGTGACCAAGCAGGAATGTTAGGGCCCTGCTACACTTTCAGATTAAAGCTGGATAGATACCAGCTATAGAGTTGTTACACATTTTCAAGCACTAACTTTATAGCTGGTTAGCCCTTTTTATAATTGATTAGTCTTTTTTATCATGTGATAATTACTTTGCATGTGTGACTGGTCTAACTTTAATGTGCAATTAACCAGTTAATTGTGTGACAGTTACTTGGCACTTGTGGCCCTTCTTACTTTGCACATGTGGCCAGTTTAAATTTATTGTGTGATTAACCAGTTAATTGCATAATATATGTAATGTGTAGCAGGAGACTTAGGCACATCTCTTCCTTCTGTGCTGTTGACTGCAGAAGCAGGCATTATTTAACTGTGCTAGCCTGATGGACCTACTAGGCTGTGATGTGGCTGAGTCATGACTGACTACTCTAAATAGATTTCGACAGAAGGTGGAATTTTCCCTTTAAATGATCTTGATTCAGTGTTCAGGAATAACAATATTGAGTCGTAAACCAACATCCCCTTGAAATGCCACATATCACAAACAGAAATGATTATGTTCATATATTTTTACAAAAATGTCCTCATTCGTTTGTCCTCTTTCTTGTGGATTGAAAACTTTAAAAAGTCATTCCTACTGTACAAAAAAAAATGGTTCGCTTCAGTGAAGCCAGGCCCCAAATTGAGTTTGTTTTGCTCATCTTTTGATGCAGGTTTCTCTCAATAGGGTCTCATGTGACCTGCATGTGTAATCTTTTAAAATTATAAACTAATCAAGCTATTTCTCTTACAGTGCATCTGGCATCCCAGTGCTCCCACAGTGTACTGCCCCACTCACTGATTCTCATTCAGTATAGATGAGCGGTGCTCAACCTTTGGCCTGTGGGATAAATGAGGCCCACAGAGCTATGGTATCCAGCCTGCAGGGCTTCTGACAGGTTGGGAAACTTGGCAGCAGGTGAGTGGAGGCTATTCATACGTTTCCAGGTTTAGGCCAGGTGGGCAGGGCAATTGTAAGAGCAGCCTTCACGGAAGTGCAGTGCAG
Organism: Crocodylus siamensis; assembly: GCF_052110815.1. Lineage (NCBI taxonomy): Eukaryota > Metazoa > Chordata > Crocodylia > Crocodylidae > Crocodylus > Crocodylus siamensis. The sequence goes on from NC_143397.1 coordinate 134,835,642, forward strand.
ATGTGTGCCTGCAGTCTAAGAGAGACAGTTTGATATTTCTATTTTTAAATATTTGGGAGCAAATACATACCTTCAATTATTTGTGAGCATTTGGACCACAACCAAGAGTACATGGAAATGAGATTTGTGGACCTTGAAGTTTCACATATTTTAACAACAGTGTCTTGTTGGGCAGATCCTGTTTTCCATTTATATTATTCAGCCCTCCAAGGCTGAGCTTTCTAATTAAGAATAAGAGCCCATCAAACTGAAAGAAGCTAATTTCTCCACACAGATGTTCTGGAAACACCAAACTACCTGTTTCCAAGACAAGAAAATCAATTCTCCATATGGTAATTGTTCTTGCCATTGTTTTGATATGGTGAGACCTAAATCTTTCACAGTGAGACCAAAGTGATCTTTCTGTATATGGATTGGCCATCTCTGTTCCTTCTCCTCCAATTAATATTAGCAAAGTAATAGTTGTAGTAGTACATAAGGTGACTTTTCAAATGTTGTCATGTCATAAGATTATGTATTATGATATCATATAATACTCAAAATCTTCTGTTTATTTTATTTCTATACTTATTATATTTCTTTAAAAACCTGGATGGCTATTATGCTCTAGATCCATAGGTCTTCTATTTGTGATGAGAAATAGTTTCCCAGTTTGGCTTGTAGTGATAGAAGCTGTAATTTGGAGTCAATCCTTTACTTGGAAGACAACAGAGGTTGGAGCTGGGAGATGGTCCCTCAGGTCAAAGGGACTAAAGGACTGCAGAGCCTTGCCAACTGCTTCACAATTCAAATATGCTTTTTATTTCTTTTCATTCAAGTATACTGGATGTTAATTTATTTTTATACTTATTGTTAAGAGGAAAGATGTAGTGATAGAAGTTTTAGTTTGGAGGCACTCCCTTATTTGCCAGATATGGTGGCACTTGGGAACTGGGAGATGGTCCAGTCAACTTTCCTGTGAAATGAAAATTCCAAGTTTCAGACATCTCCGCATGTGTTATTTGCATTAATTATTCAATAGCCAAAGACTTATCTTGTTAAAATGACCCTTTTTTGCAACATTCCTGTGATACATTTATGATTTTCTATAGGCAAATAATTTTAGTCCACATATTCTGAGTTCAGTAGCTAAGAATCCATAGGAAATCTGAGACTAGACATAAATTCTCTATCTTCTGATGCTTGCAACTTAAAGCAAAAATTGAGAAGGAGTGTGTGTGCTGGCCACCAATTTGATTAACAATCCTAGATAGAACCCTGATGAGTTGAAGAAAAAAGCCATCCCATGGCCTGGTCATCAGTTTACTCTCATAAACTACCAATTAATTTTGGGAGGTGGAAATACCCAAATGAAATTTAGTGCCCCCAGAGTGGTGATATGAAAATACGTGATTTTATGCTCTGAACTTACCTAGTAAATTACAATATCCTTCATATGAAACAAAGAGGAATAAATCAAGGATCAGCATTACATTTAACATCTACTGGCTATTTTTTGCATATAAAAATCATAGGCCCAAATGGCCCTGTCTTTTATGCAATGTTTCAGAAGCTCTCTTCCCCTTTCCAACTTTCCTTCAAACCACTGAATCATTTCTTTTCTTTAAATCTTGTTTCCCCTCTCCTCTCCCTCTAGCTCTCTGACTGATTCTTACTATAAGGCACTCTATGTATTTTTATATGATGTTTATCTTATAAAAGTATACATGTATTATATAGCAACATTAGTCTTAAACTAAATTAATTCTAGAGGGGCTTTGAGTTTAGATGTAGAAATTACTATCCAGGGTGCACAGATCAATTTAAAGCAGAGACATTTATTCTGAATAATTCTGTTGACAAAGGCCATCTCACTGTTTGCATGAGTTATGCTCTGGTGTGTACCTAAAGAGTGAACAAAAAAAGAATAAACAAATGAGAGGGAGCTGAATAAGAAAAGAGGTAAACCCTATTTAAATTCAGGAAAACAAAATTACTATATTCTATTTTTTTTAAACAAAGAAAAAGGAGATGTGATCTGAAAGGCTGTGGGCATTAGAATTTCTTGCTATTCTTTAACAAGCAGTCATTAATATTACTCTAGCAACCTCTGTGCATCACATGGACCATGCATGCCCTCTGTGAATCTGTGTACCTAAAGAAACACAACTTGTTGCAGTGTAGTATGAACTGCCAATTTTTGCATCACTGAGAGATATCAAGTGTGATCCTGAGAGATGTTGTGCTCCTACTAGACTCATATCATTTCCTTATTTTTATTCCTCTTGTTTGAATGATCCAGGCACATTTTTATAGAAATTAACTTAGGTTTATTTTTGAAGAAAAAAAGAATTGAACCAAACCACATATGCAGATGTTGGACAGTGGTGACAACAAAGAACTCCTACATTGCTGTTCTGCTGCTGGGGCAAGATGTTTCACATCTTTTTATGTGGAAGGGGAATTCAAAGAGAAACAGTGACTGCTGGTACAGAATAACTGCACAGAGCCCAGCTGTGAGTTAGTAAGTGGTTTTTATATGAGTAAAGAAGAGATGGTCACGTTCTGAAATTCTCAAAGGGCAGCACAGATTGGTCTGCCTCCTTTAAAATCTCAGTTTAAAAAATGTACAGCTAACATGGAAATAAAGTGTTTCTTGTGCACTGGACAGAACAAACCACAGTAACACAACTAGTCTGGATAATGTAACTTGAAACGTATCGTGAATGTCGAGTATACAATTCTGCAAGGTAAAGGTATAGTTAATTCAACATTAAATTTAAAGCATGATGCAAGTTTATACATAAGTAATGACTCCATGAAATGTAAGTGATTTTTCTGCTGTCTGAATATCTTGGAATATATGTAGTCTAGTTGTCTTTCCCCAAGCTACATTAAGTTCCTGCTTTCTTTTGCAAGGCACAACTGAAGCTATTGTTATACTGAATCCTATTATATGGAAAATGTATAAAGAAAATTGGACAAATTATATTTATTATAGCAAAGCTCCTACTGGCTTTAGTGTTTTATCAGAGGAAAAACTAGGGTTTGGAGTGAAATTTTAAGAAGTACCTCAGTGATTTATTATACAGCCCTGGTGTGCTGTGCCCAGCACTGCTGCTGAAGAACATACCTTGCATATTGACTCCCACTCAGTGTATGCCAAATCCCAGAAATTAGGCAGGGTAGCCAATTTAGAGGAATGTTGCAAGTGTGCCAAGAAGCATGCCCAAGAGAGAGAGCACTAGGGATTGCATTCAAGGTTGTATTTAATCAACTATTCTACCTCATTCCTGGGGTTTGGTGCACACAAAGCAGCCTGCACATACTTCACAAGGGCAATCCTGGGCACAGCACAGAGGAGCGCAGGAAAGCCTTAGAGTCCTAAAATGCATTTTCAAGAATGCATCAGTTTCTTGAGTTCTTAAGTCCCATTGCTTTTAAAAGAAAATTGCATTCCTAAGTGCCTAAAGATAAAATTTTCAAAGGCTTTTGGGCATCTAGCTTCCACTGAATTCTGTGGACATTGGGTGCATCTACACGTGTAATTAATGTGAAGCAATAAGTTCTGGCACATTCCTCACCATAGTTTATTGCTTCCAGGACCCATGTTTACATGTATGCCTGGAACTACAGCACATTGAGGTGAGTTGGAGCAGCCCTGGCTGGCAGGGGGCTGGAGGATCTGCCTGCCAGTCCTGGGCTGCTCCAACCCAGCTCAACGTACTGTGGAGGGGCTAGCTGGGATATGAAGGTACTTCAGTGCAGGGCTAGCCTGAAGGCAGCCTCTGCACTGAAGCACTCTCATGCCCCATCCAGCCCCATCAGCATCTATATATGTGGTGCTGCACAGTAAATAATGCCTCCACAGCATTAGTATTTGTATTTAAAAGTACTACCCTACAGCAGTGTTCATTAGTTTACTGTGGCCTAGTAGGGCCACATGTATAGATGCAGAGACTTTACTGTACATTTAATTAGGCAGCTCCACAGTAAATGCCTTGTGTAGATGCACGCATTAAGCAGCAAAGTACTTCCAAAATTTGGTCCTAAGTCAATTCTGTAAATGGGATTGAGGCTGCTATCTTGCCTTTTGAAATTTTTTAAGCTTATTCTTCTTTGCATTTAAACTGACATGAATTGTAATAGTTGATATGCATGGCTAAAAAGAACTTTCCTTTACTCCACATTGCATTTATGTTGTACCAGTAGTTTAATAACATTCAATCCATATCTGGGGCCTTTAAAGTGTCATTTGAAACAACAGTAATTCCTGGCAGGATATGCTTATTTCAAGATACTCAAATGCCTTTGGTGTGTTGTTTGACAGGAGGCCCAGACGGGCTACCCAGGAAACGTGGACATGTCAGCCTTCGAATATTTTCATATGACCACTTCATTTATCCTGCCTTTTATAGCCAGGTTTTAACTTCCCTTGGATATTTCCTTGGGAGTACCATAAAGAACAAGAAAACACCAAGGGATGGCACTTGTTGCGTTTGCCTTCACCAATGTCATCAGAGGAAAAAGTGTTGGGATTCCATAGAGGCAACTGAGATGCAGCCTCTCAATCTTACATTTCTTGATGGCTAATGGTAAAGAATCAGTCAGTCCCATAGAGTTGACTCCTCAGGTCTGGTCCCCTGATCAGGCACTTTGTCCCAGGCAGCACGAGTTTATGCTGCTTCAAACACCATTCTTTTAAGTGCAAATATCCAAGTGGGTATTTAATACCCTTGGAGAAGTCAGGAACTTCTCTATCAGTTTAAACCAAGAGGCTATTTAGTCCTATATCTTTCTCCCAAAAAGTGACCAGTACCAGATGCTGCAGAGGCAAGGTGCCAGAAATGCCATAATGAAGTAACCTGCCTACAGGGAAGTTTCTTCTTACCCCCATCTTCTCATCAGCTAGTGATTGGTTTATGCTGTAAAATATGAGGGTTCCTATCCCTTAAAAATGTTCTGTACTATCTAATCTTTACTTTAAATCCTCTCTAATGTAACAGTGAATGCCTTCATATTGAGTATATACTGTTTCCTTTTATCAGTTTTAAATTTATTCAGTTTTAATTTCTTTGGCTGACCCCTTGTTCATATATCATGGAAAAGGGTGCCTAGGAGCACAGGATTTATTTCCTATATGCCATTCATTATTTTTATAAACCTCTATCATGTCCTCACTTATTCACCTCCTTCCTACACAGGCTTAATCTTTTCATTTTTTCCACATTCAGAAGTCTCTCTCTCTAAGCCGCTAATCATTTTCAGCACCTTTGTAGCCTCTTCCTGTATCAGCCATATCTGTTATGAGATGGGGTTATCAGAACCAAACAAAGTAGTCAAGATGAGGGTAGATAATTGGTTTATGAAATTGTGCAGTCTTTTCAGTATGATTGTATAACTCTTACATGCCTGGACATTTTTTTATTTCTTTTTAAATTGCTGCTGTGCCTTGAGTTATTCACAATGAGGCCTGGATTTTTTTCCCAGTGTTGGCACTCAGTTTAGAGCCCAGTAAGTTGTACAAGCAATGCAAATAATTCTTTTCACTGTATTCTTCAACAGTTGATTTCACTAGCTGTTGGGCTGCCCATGTGGTTAGACTGATCTGTTATATCTCTGAGTCTTTTTCTGGTGTTTTTGTAACTAAATAATGTTGTATCATCTACACATTTCATTACACAATTTAACTTCCTTTTATAGATCATCAGCGAATATATTAACAGTTCCAGTCATAAGAGTGACCCTTGAGAGGACCCTTTGTTACTCTACATATATGTAGGGTATGACTGTGTTTCACTATGCGGTGACATCCATTCATATCCTAGCTCAGGTGCTGGAAGCAAATTAGTAAGGAATTCCTCTTGGGCTAACATACCTGCTTTTCTGCAGAAATGATAATCCTGTTGCACCTATCCCCACAAAATTGGTAAAATGTAATGCAGTTCCACAGAATAAAGGGACCGTATAATCATTATTGTTGCTAGTTCTTTAAGACTCGTATTGGTGTAAGACCCAGTAGCCACTATTTGGAGTGAGGCCAAAGCCCAAAAGAATGGAGATGCTATCAAAGTTGTTCTTTTGCTCAACATGAATATTAACAACGTGTATTCATTCACTGTCCCATAATGTATTCCTTCAGAACAGTGAACAGTGCATTTCTGGAAAAAGTCTTCTGTCCTGAGACATATGCATGTCACTGATGAATCATAAGTTGGCAATAGTGACACAAACGCATATTTTTAAAATGCTCTTTTCCTCCCCACCGCACCTCTCCCCAATATTTTGTATTTTGTAACTTTAAAAATATTGCCATAAATATAGTCCATATCTTAATTTTAAAATAAGAAATAGCCTTGTCATCCCTAGTTGGACATCTGTAAAATTAGAAAAAGGAGAGGGGAAATGGCAGAACAGGAGCAGAGGATATCTGGGGTCTTAAAATGTTACCAAAGTTATTAATTTTAAAAAAGACTTGTTGCTAAAATCCCAGAATTGTATTTTTTGTCAAGATGTAGTTTGTGGTTTCCCAACTGTAGAACTAAGGCATTTCAGCCAACAGACGCATCAGTTTGTGTTTTGGATTAGAATGCCATTCTTCCTAAAGGCAGATGTTGGGATCCCAATGACTCTTGATGAGTGTTACTTACCTAAAATAAAATAAATTTAAAATAAAAGTTTCAAAAAAAAAGGCGGGGGCAGAGGTAAAGGAAGTAAAATAATTTGTTGACTATGCAACTAAACTGCAAAGCTTTTGGAAGAGAAATAGATTGCTTTCAATTTTTTAAAAGGAAATTGTGCATTTGTGTCATTAAAATTAAATCATAAATGAGAAAAAAATAACCAAAATACTTCTTATGCTGTGAGATTCAACATGTTGAGGACCTTTCCCCTTGCTCATCCTACACTTAGAACTTCAGATCAGAGTGTCTCCTCAAAGTAAAATAAGGAATTCCACTCAGTCTTTCTACCCCCTCGTCAGGTGTATTTGTTGCACTCTAGGTTTGGTATTCAGCATGCAACCTAGGTAGATAAATATGTGGTGACCCTAATCCTTCAGTACCACTCTTTCCAACCCTGCCTTTCCCCTCTTCCCTGCTTCTGCTGTTATTTAATTGTTTTATAATCTGTTAGCAGTTCTGTTTCAAGCCATGTTGTTTTGTGAAGCAGTCCTGTGGGGGGTCTTTCTTGTCTTTGCCAAACACTTCCTAAGGAGTATAAGCTGCAGTGTTCAGGCAGCTCTTGGCAGAGATTCATCAGCTCACAGTGACTTGCAATGCTGATACTTAATAGTCATCAGCAGTAGCTTAGCAGTGGCAGCAACTAAGATTGATAATGCAGCTTCAGAGTTGTATCTTGTATGTTGGGTTTCTTCTACCTGGCAAATTTAGGACACCAGCTAATCAATACAAAATAAGAAAAGAGAAAAAGAGGAAGAGAGCCGTCCTTCATTCAGGAAGGATTTTCAACTTTTATTTGCTTGAAAGAAGAGGGAAGGAGATGAAAGATCCTTAAGAGTGAAGAATAAAATCAGAGGAGCAGACTTCATAAGTAGAGCCAGAGCATTCTCTGGAGAAGGGTGAAGAGAAGGTGGAACAGGAAGGTAGCACTGGGGGGAAAACTGTACAGAGGAACCACACAGAGACTCCAGACAGAAGGACCAGCTGTAGAAGCAAAAAGGAGTCTGGATTTGCAGACATCTCTTCATTTATCAGAATCCTTCCTACAGTTTTGACAAGACTTTCTCCACCTGGTTCTAACTGGCCATTTATTCCAACCCTCCCCTTCCTATCCTTCTCTGCAATGACCTGAGCCTATTGCCTCCTTTCCCTTCATTTTTCTTTGAACTTCACTTATCCTCTCTTAATTAAATCCATTCAGATGAAAATCTTGGCATGAATCTGTCATTGACTTCCATCACATCTTTCATTTTGTTTGTATATGCTAGCCTTTCCTCTTCCCCCTCTCCCCACCTTGACCATGTCTGTACATTTACATTAAACTGTGACCTCTTGGGAGCCAAGACTGTTTGCCACTCTCTGGGTGTGTCTACGTGTTCATTAATGCGCTTTTGCTACTGTGCTTTTAATTTAGTACCTCTAATGTGAGGTACTAACTAAATGCACATTAGGCTGCCCTAATGAGCAGTAGCAAAAACGCACACTTTTTTAGCGACACTTAATGCACAGTAGCCTAATTTTACCACGCATTAGCTTATTAGCACGTTTTTTGCCATGACGCTCTAATGTGCAGTAAAATAGGCTACGGCACATTGAAGCGCACCTCCTTCTTGGTTGACTCTTGGGCATCACCACAATAAATCTGACTAATAATAATAATATGAGCAGTGAGAGGTAGTTAGACATGTTTGTCTGAAGTCAGTCAGAAGACAGGACAGTTATGCATCTTTATAGACTAGCTAAATATTTGTCTGAAGCCAAGAAACAATTTTCCAACAGTTTTACCAACTCCTGACAGAGGACCCCACAGCAAGATTTAGTTTGTCTATAAAGATGCATATCTACCCTGCCTCTAATAATAATAATGATAATATCCCAGGCATGATACTCTGGACTGGGTTCTTGTTAAAAGGTGAGTTGCTGTCTGTCTTTTCATTTAAGGGTACCACAAAATTCCTCCTTTTCTGTGAAAAACCTCATGAACTAAAAGTGTGTCTGTCTCCACGTGCACCCAGATTGAATCCTCAGGGCCTCAGGAGCTATTAAGTGATTTATTAGTTCAGTGACAACAGTATTTCCGAAGAAATGAAGGAATTAATGTCCCTTTTATCAAATGGTATTGCTGAAAGTGTTTATACTTTTTTTTTGGAGGGGGAAAAATACATCCTGAATAACTGCATAACAACAACAAAGAGTTATTTGAAGAGGAGACAATGGGTGAAAAGCTAGTGAGCCAGATTCAGCAAGTTCCCCCCTGGGAAATGTTTGTAAATACCTGTCATTTGGTGTCATCGGATCCATTACACCGCTAAAACATTTTCTCCTCAGAAGCATTTCTCGGAGCCACAGAGCTAGGCCATCTCAGGCAACATGCAGAGAGGAGTGATTTCATCTGCAGCAGGGAGGGAGAACGTCCCAACCTCCCCTTCAATTTAGGGGCACAAACGTTAGCAAGGGGCTCCCAAGAGACTCTCACTTAAGCATGCCCTCCAGCACATTAGTCCTAGAGGAAGACCTGGGAGGGGAGAGAGAGAGAGTGTGTGTGTGTGTGTGTTGAGATGGAAGACTGCCTGTTGGCTGCCTCCGAGAGACGGATGGAGAGCGACATCCCTGATCTGGGTACCCAAGAGGAAGAGAGCAACTGGGTGGGGTGAAGCCCCTTCTCCCCCTGGGCTGGGCATCTCCCGGCGTCGGCTGCAGCAGGAGTAAGCAGCGAAGGCTAGGATATTCCTGAATGAACAGCCCAGGCTCCTTTGCCACTTGTCAGTGTCGCTTCAGGCTGCAGCCAGTTTCTATAGCAACGGCACTGATCCGGGCCTCCTTGGAGTAGTAACAAAGCCTGTTCCCTGCTCTCAGACACTCACTGCTGTTGCTGAGGCTGAGGGAGGAGGAGAAGGAGGAGGTCACCGTCTCCTGAAGAAACCCTGCCTGCAGCACCCAGAACAGGTACAGAGGCAGCCAGCTGCACTCCTCCTCCCCTCTCTTTAGCTTCCCCATGCCTGTACAGGGGGCTGCATACTGCTCTGGGTGTCATTGTGGGGCTGGGGCTCTCCTGAGCATCAGTGTGTTTTAATGACTTGCTGACAGTTTATTACTGCACCAGTGTCTCCCCTTGAAGGAGTGAGCAGCAGCACTGCCGGAGGCGGCTCGTTCACTAGAGCCTGACACGGAGTCCCCTGAACACATACCTTCTTGGGATTATTTTGGGGGGGTGCTGGCGTGGGTATATGTGGGATGGGGGTGGGGTGCAAACTGTCTTTCCCACTCTAGGAGAAAAACAGTAAAGACTGGAAGGATGAGGGGAAAGGAAGATCTGCACACAAAAATACTGACACAGAGTGAAAAGGAAGAGGTATTTTGGTAAAAGGCAAAAGGAAGCTGGAATTTGTTAAAGATCTTATTTGGCTTAACTGGTTGCACTAAATGTGTTGGAAACTCAGTGTCAGTGCAGAAGGTATGTCTGAAATGAAGAGGAACCAAAGGCTTAGTGTGAAGGAGACCGGTTTATGACTTTTGCTTCATGAGTGTGGGAAGGATAACAACCATTCAACTTAAATGCACAGCTCCAGGGATAATCTTGCTTCTTTGGGGGGTGGGGGGGTGAAGGGGGCGATCCTGCTTCTTTTGGGGGGGGGGGGTCACTTTTTTCTGTTAGCCTGGCAGGTTGACTTACTGACCTGGCAACAACTTTAAAGATAAGCTTACAGAAAAATGATACATTAGGGCTCATTCCATTTTAGTTCCCTGATCTGCAACTGGTGGGCTTACTATTTCCAGCAGGGATAGTATTTGTATCTTTAAAGAAACATGCATTGTTGCTGTTGATAAACTACATGTTTTGCTGCAACAGCAGAGTAAATATGGGGTTTTTTCCCCTTTGGGAGTTCAATGCTTCAACTGGTTGTGTTCTAATTCAGTTTTACGGAAGAAGATAGGGCACGTTACTTTTAATATGTATTGCTTAAAAAGACAAGAAATGCCAAAGCACCAGGTGGCTTAGGATTCACGACTCAAGAAACTACTGTTCATGCCTGGGAGTAAGTGTATAAAAAAGGACTGTTTTATGAGTTTATGTGAAATGAGTTGGTGGCTGCCAAATTCAGTCTTCATTGGAAAATTGGTGAGGTTAAAAAATATGTATCACATTTGATTAATTCAGGCAGCCAAGGATAAGTCAAAAAGGAGAAAAGGGGAGCTAAGTCTTGGAGTCAACGGGGCACTATTGACAGGGCAGTTTATGGAAGCTTCCAATACAGTTAAATATCTATAAAGTATTTATACTGCATTTGTTTTCAGTATGATAGTTATTTGCTTTGCAAGCAAAAGGTTTTGATAGAAATAAAAAATTTCAAGAGCTCTCTGAGAACAACTGTGATGAGAAACTGACTGGCTTTAAAGCACCAAGTCCTAAGTAACTAGCTAACAGTGCCCCACTGTGGATTGTGTAGTGACATTATACTACCTAGGGACAAAACTGAGAGATGGATCAGGATAAAATTATAGTAGTACATGTGGGATCATATATACAAACAGGGGTCATGTATGTGAAAGACCTGTATATTGAGGAGTTTGTAGTAGTAAGAATTTGAACTTCAAGTAGCGTTAATCACAGCATTCAAGATTTAAGACATGGGAAATAATGTATTTTTCATCACTCTCTCAGGATTTCAGTACTCATGAGCTAAGTGTTGAGTAGGAGCTGATGAGCCTATTAAGTAGATATAGAAATTGCCACTTTTAAATTAAGCAATTAACCTAGCAATTTCACTGAAAGACTTTCAGTGAATAAAAATAATATGGTGGGACATTTGGGGAAGAAACAATGACAAAGAAGTATAACTTTCCTCAAAAATTGCAAACAAAAGTGGCAGATGCTTTGTATGAAGCTGATAGTCTTTGGCAAGAAACATTATTTGGTAGTATATTTAAAATTAATGTATTAATCTATTGTAAATGTTTCTAATGTCTTTGTCACTATGGTTTTGTCCATTTAAACTGTATGTGAAAAGAAATTAGAAACATTTGAGTTAAAAAACCCAAAATCTCAGTGGAATGGTTTACGTATCCAGTGCACAGTGGCTTACAAAGCATTCAGAAATGTTTCACACATCTTGACAAAGTGTCACAACAGTTGTTTTATTGAGAAAAAGTGATACCCTTTCAAAAACCCTTTGTTTTTATGTAACACTGAAGAGAAAGCTGTGGGGTTTATTAAATGCATGGGAATAGTGACCTCAGTTTAGTTTAGTACAATGGGAATTTGCCTTTCTAGACAATACTCTAGGCTATATGAAATTGAAAAGTACCTATCAGGAAATAAAAGGTCAGTTATGTACCTTAAAAACCTGGGGACTTCTGTTCCCATTGCTTCCATGACAAATAGTGAGAAAATGATTGAAACTTAATACAAATCGTGTCTTAAAAGCCAAAATGAATGCCAAAAACTTTCAGGAGATAGGCTGCCATATGAAATTGCAGAATTGAACTGATTCCATATAGACTATCTGCAAAAGAACTACTAACTCCAAAAATTGGAATGGTATTTAATGAAATGTGAGAGGAGTCAGAAAAAACAAAGTTCTACACACATCGTAAGAGAGCAAGGTAACTCACTACAGAAAACCTGGGCATCTCATACCTAATATGTAAACATGTAGTAAGATTTTAAGAAATGCTAGAATTTGGCCTATGCTGGAACCTCACAGATGCCATTTTATGCCTTCCTTCAGTCTACATAAAGTCCGAGGGAGGATAGGGCATTGTCTCAAAAAGAAATGAAAGAACCCATTATGTGGGATGGTTTGCAGTGATATTAGGTCACTAAAGTCAATGCATGCCAGCAGCAATTACAGGTACACAGCGAGATACCTACCAGTGGCACCCTAGAGGCTGTTGCTATGGAGTGCTGTGGGACCAAGCAGAACAAAGCTCAGGAAATTCTCTTGTGGCCTTTACCCATTATGAAGTGTAACTCTTAACCATCTAACGTAAATTAATGTTCTGGTAGTAACATGCTGTTGGCCGACATTTGCACCTTAGCGTGGCATAATATTCAGTAAATGTGCATTTCCAAGCATAAAGCAGCAAGTAAGCATTGGTGAGGCTCATATTAACTGCAAAGAACTCAGACATGGTCTCTGAATATATATGTATATATATACATAAGTATATATACATATGTATATATATGTTAGACCTCAGCCCCACTACAAGCATACATGAAGATATGTATTGCTCTGCACCTTTCCCAACACAACAGCAAAAACTTTTAACCCCCCTACAATAAGTTTTCAAAACCTGATCCTCTGTCGTTTCATGCACCTGAGGCCAAATTCAGTGCCACCTATTAAGTGTTTAAGTAGACTTAGGTGCTTAAGTGCAATTCAATTCCACCCTGTTCAAGTCCTGAAAATCTATTAATGCACTTTAAGTAATTTATAATACACCATTATCTTACCCTTAAGACTGAATCACAAAAATGCAGCAAGGAGTGGGGGGACTTATCCACCTTCTGCATTAACTGTTTTTAGGGACTCAAAGAGGGTGGCATAGGAGCGCACACAGACACCTAAGGACACTTGTGCCCCTGATAAGTGAAATAGTGTCTGACCCCTTATTTTTCCTGCAAATTGAGTGACATGCACAACAAGTGGGCTAGATATATCTACCCGTTCCACTATCTTTTCAACAAAAAACAAAAAACCCAAAAGGTAGGTCCAATTTAGACCCTCTGTTAGGGCCTGTCTGCATTTCAAAACAGCTTATTTTGGAATAAGAATTTGACTAAGTAATAAACCTCTGAAAGTCTCAGTCCACACAAGGTCAGTAGAGACTTGTTAAAGTTTCACAGCTCAATCCTCTAAAGACTCTACCGGTACTGAGTGTGCTCCAGTCCAGGGCTGCAAGGAGCTAACTGTGACCCACCCTGCAATTGCTCCTCATGTCAGCCAGAGGCAGAAGCAGTGTCATACACACTCACACAGAGATGAAAGTGAGGAAATTCTCCTTTTCTCTCAGTCTTTCCACCCTTCCTTCTTGCCCAAGCAGCATGGAGGATAAGGACATGAAGGTTTAGGAGGCAGTCTCACTGGAAGTCAGAAGGGTGAGAAGCTGGGCATGCGGGTTAGATTGAGCAAAAGGGAGTCAGAAGGGGTGGATGGGGAACAGGACAGGGAAAGGGATGGGGCTGGGGAGATGGAGAAGACAAGCAAGGATCCAAGTGATCTGACAAATGGGTCAAAAAAGGAAGCACCTGATGTGGATTTGTTACCCTGTGGGGTCAGGCCAACACTCAGGATCTCAATATTGCGCTGTTAGACAGGAGGGCATGGTGTACAATTGCACATGCACACATATCACCAATTCAAGCTCATACATACCCTAATAATAATGACATGAAATCATACACAATATACAAATACATACACATATACACACAGGTTAAACACTGACTCAGGTGACAGCGTGTATGTGTGTTGGTGCCTGTGGTACTCCTATGCTTGGGGTGCTTGGTAACTAAAGAGCAAGTGGCAGAGATCAGGGGAAAAGTCAGTGGGGACAAGGCAACAGCAGTGACAGAGATCAGGGGAAAAGGCAGTGGAGATGAGGCAATAGCAAAGAAACGGGTTTCCAAGCAGACAAGAGCTCAGGACAGCTGGAGCCACAGGGGCATAGGACACGTGTTGGCAGTGGTGGTAAGCCAGAAGCAGGAGAGGGAGAAATGAGACAGAAGTTAGAGCGGCGAGGAGCAGAGATTGTAGCAGGGACAGAACCCAACTCAGGGGTCCAAATAAGAGTTGTATTAAATGAACACTGTACTGTACAGTTTGGTTCCCACACACACTCACACAAGCACTCCCAGACACACTCACACAATGGCAGCAGGAGAAAGAGACTCAGTAAAAAGGTTGGACTCCAGGTAGGGAAGAGAAACAGAGTCCAAGTCCTTGGTTGAAGAGAGGATGTGGATGATAGCTACCTATCCAGGCTGGGAGGGGAATCCTCGATGGCCAATTGGGGTCATTCTCCAGCAAGTATTGTCCAGAGGGGGTCACCGGCAGGGCCTCTGGGTTGATAGGCAGTGTAACATAAAGCAGGTCTGATCCAGGTGAAGATGGTGTCCCAACGAGTCAGTCTTCACAACCCCTTTTTATGGGGCAGACTACTTATGATCTCCTATGGGTAGGGTATGTCCAGGCAATGTTAGCCCTGTTCCAGTGGGTTCCAGATGTTCATACTGAGCATGTGAAGCCTGGCACAATGGTGGGTTGCCTCATCTTTTATTTCTTGAATGCTGAGGGTGGTTCTAATGGCTGGGTCATTGGTCCAGGTATTGGTTTTGATGGTGGGGTGATTTAGTTGGGGGTCCTGCTATCATTGTGTTTCACTTGTCTATTCCCCCTTTTGTTTCAGGAATTCAAGGAAAACCAATTTACATGGGAGAGGTTACAGAATTGCAACATATTTACACAACAGGGCATGGGGACAAGATGCAAATGAATACTTGACATCACTTTACAGACACAGGCCTAAACTGTACAATATTAATATGAAACAATAAAAATCAATGCACAAATGATAGGAATACAATATAATACAATATAAAACAGTAAAAATCAATACAAACATAACAGAACACTATTTACAATATATAAAAATAGGGCTTATTACAGTAATAGTATACAAGAACTTAGCTTACCTAGTACTACTTGTAATCACTTATAATGCAGGGATCCTGGTTTTCCATGATAAAAAAATCACAAATTCTCTGATAAAAATGCCAAAATCTGTGGTTAAAATTAAATGCCCCCCACAGCCCTGCTGGTATCCCTCACTCCCCACTCACAGCCCCCCAGCCCTGCTTGTTCCCCTTACCCCCCACCTACAGCCCCTCCCCCCCAGCCCTGCTAGAGGGGGCACCCAGATGCCAGAGCTATGGGGCCAGGGACCCAGGTCCACAGCCTCCTGCCCCCAGTGGAAGGCAGCGGCTGCTACAGCAGGAGCACAAGCCGGGTCCCCCAGTGCTGCTGCCTGCTGCAGGCTCAGGTAGAGCCAGTTCCCAGTGGCAGCATGCACTCCTGGGGGGCAGGGGGGACCCACACCCCCAGATCTGTGTAGGGGGTGGGGGCAGGGCGGATGTGCACTGCCCCCCATGCATACAGAGGAAGTGTGGCCAAGGTGGCCTGCCTGCTCCTGGCCAGAATGGTCGGCTGGCTGCAAACCCCCACTCCCAGCCAGAGTGCCCAGCCAGGGAGTGCCCAAGCTGCCTAGGGCCTGAGGGAGCAGGGAGGTTTGCAGCTGGCTGGGAGCAGCAGGGTTTTCCAGCCAGCTGAGCACTCTGGCAGGGAGTGGGGAGGCGGCAAACCCCCTCCCACCCAGATTACCTGGCTGGCCTGCTCCCTTAGCCAGCATCCCCCACCCAGCCCTGTCCCACAACCCCCAAGACCCACTTCCCTCCAGCAAGAAAAGTAAGCCTGAACCAGCCTCTGGTTAGTATGAGTGTCCGACCCTTCTGACAGGGTTGAGGGTTTCCTGGCCCCTTTTGCAAACAGCTCTTGTGGGCTGGAACTCTGCCAGCCCACAGAGCTCTTTGCAAAAGGGGAAAATCCGTGGGTTTCTCTGATAAAAGGGAAATCAATGTTTTCTCTGATAAAAATGTGAAATCCACGGTTTTCTCTGTTTTTCCATGGGAAACAGAAAACCAGGATGCCTGCCTATAAGGGATAGAAAGGGCAGAGAGAAAGTCAGAAATGGTTGGGGAAGGGGAGGGAATGCATTTTACAAATAAAAAAACCCCAAAAACAAAAACTGGGGGTTTTGCAACAGATTCAGCAATGGGGACTGGAAAAGGGGCTCAGGGAAAGATTGGGACTTGAAGGGAAGCCAAGATGGGGCTGGGGGGACATGGGTCTTGAGACGAAGTCAGGCAAAAGGGGTCAGGGTCAGAGGGATCTGTAAGCATTGGAGCAGTGGTTTTCAATCTGTGGTCTACAGACTTTGTTTAAGCGGTCCACAAAAGGTGACTATGATCAATCAAAAATATGTGAATACCCACACTTACAACTCAAAGGGGTCTGTACCTCAATTCAAAAGTTTTTAAGGGTCCACAAAAGAAAAAAGTTTGCACTAGAATATACTCTTCTTTGGACCTGGAATAGAACTCAGGATTCCTGACACAGTGTCCCTTTGGGCCAGGGGTGACTCGTGCCTCCTGCGTCTGGGGGGAACACAATATGTGGGCGGGCCCAGGGGTGAGCCAAAAGCCATTCTTTTACTTCGTGTGCTGTGGCTTAGTGCCCCCCCCAACACACTGCTGGCCCACATGGCAAAAAAACTGTCCCATCTTGAGCAGTGCTGAGTCAGGGGCCAAGCTCGGGGGTGGGGGGGAAGAGGGGGCATGCACCCCCCCACCTCCCCTACTAGTCACCTGTGCTATGGGCTCAGCAAATAGCCATAAACACCACTCACAAAATTGTGTGGCTGATCTCCAGCTTGTGGCTGGAAATTGACAATTTACTACTGTGATCATTTTCTGTGTTAGTTTAAGAGGAAGCGTACTTTGCTGCAGATACCAAGGATATTGGATACCATGTGGTTCCACAAGATAGAAAAGTTACAGAACTAGTACAGTAATAAGAGTTCTTCAAGATGTGTTATTCCATCCTTGGTTTGAATAGGCTTGAGGTTGCAATCTTTTTGGCCAGCAGTGACGAGACCGAGTGTCCTCATTCCACCCCCTGAAACTAAGAAGAGAAGGGAAATCGGTTCCTGCAGCTCTGCAGAATCTACATGTTGTAGTGGGGAAAGAGAGCAAGTCATGGAATATAGCAGTGGGCAAGACAGATCAAAAAACTCTAATTCCTGTACCAGTAAGTAAGCTTTCTTCTTGGAGTGCTTAATACAGGTGTATATGTAAATATAAAACTCCTGGTGGCACACAAGCTATAACCCAATGAGAGGCTAGATAAAAGAAACTGTAGTGTAGCTCTGCAAAATAAGCATCCACCCTTGATGTTTTTCCAATGGAACAGTATTCTGGTGATGTAAGAACTAATTGCCCTGTGGTTGTTTTGCAGATGTCTGAAGTCAGACGTTTCACAAGGAAGTTATAGAAACTGCCTGGACCCTAGTCCGAATGGGGTGGATGTAAACTAGCTGTGTCATAACAATCTTTAATAAAGTCTGACAGCCATTTAGCCTTTGAGCTGTTATTGGCTGTTTTTATCTGGAGACATGGACAAGGAAATTACCATGAAGCAATCTGGAATGTGAACATATAGTGATCAGCTACTCTGTAGTAACTGCCTCAGTTCTCTTGCCCCACAATAAATGCAAGGTAATTTACCCCTCTGTAAAAGTCTGTTATCTCCTATTTACCATAGGGTAAGTGTGTGCATGTGGCCAATTACTGTAGAGTAGCTGTAAATGCATTCCCTCTTACCTCACAGTAGCTTGTTTGTGTACCCATGTTCTCAGCAATTGCTCCAAACAGACTTGGGGAAGCTCTGAAAGATTTTGTTCATCGTAGAGTATTGTACTGTATAGTGTAGGTCAGCTATATTTGTATCTCCTCAGCACCTGAGAAGGCGGTCTCTACAGATAAATTTAATAGGGAACAGGTTGCCATGGGGTTGAGAGAGAGCCTTATTAAACCTGTAAGAACCACATAGAATTTCCATGTGGAGAGATGTTCTTTGCTGATGAAAGACCTATATGAGACCTTCAAAAATCTAGCTGTGATCAGGTATGAAAATACTGTATGGTTTTTATTAGGTATGAAATAACCACAGAAGTAGCTGGTCTTGCAGGTATCCCCATTAAAGTAATAGACGAGCAAAAAAACATCAGGGAGGGCAAGAAGCCTAACATGATAGGGGGCTGCCTTTGTTCATACCAAGTTGTATCTTCTCCATTTAGCAGTGTAAGTTTATCTAATGCAGTCCATTCTACCCTGGATTAATATAGTTTGAAATTTGCAAATCATGATCTAAAGCTGACATCCTGCCAGCAGCAAGCTAATGAAGGGCATTTGCATTTGGATACAGTAGATTTACTTCATCTTGAATTATCAAGTCCATCAGGAGAGGTAAACTCCTTGCAGGACAAATCAACAATGGCATTAACTCTGCTGCCTGAACTGTCTTAGCCAGGAGGTAACAATCATGATGATCTTCATCACACCTTGTCTGATCTTTCTGAGCACTCTGGGAGTCAGAGGTATTGGAGGAATATAATTTTTTTTTCTTGCCTATGGCTAACAAGTTTACTGATGTCCTATACCCTGAAGATACTATATATGACCAACAACTTGATTTCCCATTCATCGTCCAGCAAAACATTCTGCAGGCCTGGGAGATGAAGTACTCTGAGAGATACCTAATGACAGATACATCAGTTCCATAGTCAAATTATTACCTCCTGGCAGAACAGGGATGATCTTGGCCCTCCTTGTCTCCTTATATAAATCATAACTGATAAACTGTCTGCCATAATCTGCATTTTCTGATTTTGAATGAATGATAGACATACAAACCAGGATCTGCAGACTGCTGTGACCTTTAGGACATTTATATGAAGCTTTGTCTTTTTTCAAGTTCATCAGCTCTGTGTCTAGCAATGGTTCAGGTTTCCTGTCCATCCTAAAATGGATATATCCATCAAAATGGTCCTGGTTGGGTAGAGTGTTCTTGAAGGGTATATTCTTGAATGCTTGGTAGGAATCTTTATGCCAACCTTCTGTGGATCATCAAGTAGCATACCTAAAAGATAGTTTCATAGTTTCTAGGGTCGGAAGGGACCTGAGCAGATCATCTAGTCTGACCCCCTGCCATGGCAGGAAAGAATACTGGGGTCAAATGACCCCAGCAAGATGTTCATCCAACCTCCTCTTAAAAACCCTCAAGGTAGGAGCCTGCACCACTTCTCTTGGAAGTCGGTTCCAGACCCTAGCCGCCCTGACCATGAAGTAGTGCCTCCTGATATCTAACCTAAACCTACCCTCTGCCAGCTTGTGACCGTTATTCCTGGTCACTCCTGGCGGTGCTCGGGGGAACAGTGACTTCCCCAATGCCTGCTGATCCCCCCTGACTAGTCTATAACAGGCCACAAGATCCCCCCTCAACCTTCTTTTTTGGAGGCTGAACAGGTTCAGGTCCTGTAGCCTCTCCTCATAGGACCTGCCCTGTTGTCCCCTGATCATGCGGTGGCCCTCCTCTGGACCCTCTCCATGCTGTCGACATCCCTCTTGAAGTGTGGCACCCAGAACTGGACGCAGTACTGATGTCTACTTGCTTGGTATGCTCATTTGAATCAGTTCGGCATGTGGCATAGATGTAGTTTGTCTTTGTTCATGAAAACATGCAGGATGCATTTTCCTAAGGAGACTTAAGTGTTTCCTTACTGTAGTGAAAATATTTGTCTGCATCTGAGTTATTAGGTTGGACATAACCTTTATTCTATCCTAGACTAGATATGCTCTGGCTGTAGTTGACCCTAATATTGTTCCTAGTCTTTTCAAGGCATTAATCTGGAATTTTCTGTATTGATTTTTAGACCAAGAGTGAATAAAAGGTGAAGAATTTAATGAATGGCATCTTTACCTGTTGAAATAATCGCCATCAAATTAGTCAGCTGTCCAGTATTGGGTAGACTGTTATACTCGGTCTAATTACATAAGCAGTAACTACTGCTAAGACTGTTAAATGCTCTCAGAAACATACAGGTGCCAAACAGAGAATTATTTATGGATAGTGCCAGTTCTTGATCTCTGGCAAGCCTGAGAATGGGCACTAGGAATGACCCCAGAATAACATTGTCACAGGGGCACTGAGGTACCCTGTGACTTAAAGGATAAGAGGAGAGTTGTCAAGCAGCAAAGCAGTGCAGCTGCGGGTTGCTGGGGCAACCAACCGGTCAGGTGACCAGAAGGGGGCAGGGCCGGGCCCTTTATAACAGCTCAGGTTGGAGCCCGTGAGCAGTTCCCGTCCGGCCACTGCACGAGCAGGAGCTCTGCAGCGGAGAGCTGAGCAGCAGAGCCTACGGTGGCAGTTTGACTGCTGCAATGATGCGAGGGGAGAGAGAGAACCCTGAGAAAGGTATCGGTGAGAACCAGCGCGGCGTGTGGTTTGTGTTATAAGCCGGTGGGCTTTTGCTTGTGTTGTAGCCGCTTGGCTTACGGTTTTGTTATGATTACACTGGAGGACCGGGTGAGGCTGTAGGGATGAGAGGAGGCCTCACGGGGGCTCCCCAGCAGCTTGGGGGTTCCCGGTGCCCAATAGGGGCACAGTGCGCAGTGCCACTTTAGGCACAGCATGAGGAGTGCCGGAAAGGCGCTCAGGGTGTAGGGTTGTAGCCCCAGCCACGAGAGGCGGCATAGGCCCCAGAAGGGGGCAGCGGGCGCGAGGAGCACAGCGTAGGCCCCAGAAGGGGGCAGCGGGCGTGAGGAGCGCGGCATAGGTGTTTAGCGGGGCACAGCGAGTGGTGCTCAGCGGGGCACAGCGGTTTGCGCCAGAGAGGCGCGGCAAAGGCCCCAGAGGGGGCAACGGGCGCGAGAGGCATGGCAAATGCCCCAGAGGGGGCAACGGGCATGAGAGGCACGGCAGAGGCCCTAGGTGGGCCACATACTTGATCAAGCCACCCCAAGACGGGCGGCAGATTTCATTGACAGGCACCCAAGACAGGTGCGAGCTAAAGGGTTGTCTGGAAGGTCCCCGTACCGGCAGGGGAGCCCTAGGAACCAGAGGGGCCAGGTAAGGCTCCGGCCGCCTGAGCCTACCAGGACACACTTAGTTGGACAACTATCATTGGCCAGGTAAGGCTCTGGCCACCTGAGCCCAATTGGATGGTCACCAGGGACAGGACTCAGAAGGGGCCAGGTAGGGCTTAAGCTGCCTGAGCCCAGTCGATACAGAGGGTTAATCCAGTCAAGGGGGCCACGCCCGGAAGGGGCGCCAGAGAAGGGGTGCTGGTTGCGGGTCAGGCCCAGGGGCTCCAGAGAAGGGGCACTGGTTGTAGGCCGGCCTAGGGGGCGCCAGTAGGGCGCAGGACCAGACAATGTCCAGGAAGAGCTGCGAGGCTTGGGGCGTGCTATAAGGGGAGGTTGGAGGCATGCACTGCCCATAAGGCTGGGGTGAGAGCACCCCATTTGGAATGGAGGCAATACCAGCGCGGTGTCATAGGTGCAAGTAGGCAGCCTCCCATACTGAACCTAAGATCAAAGACGTGGCGGGCGAGTCGAGGGTGCTGGATTGCCTAAGTGACACGGCAGGGGGGCGCTAGCGAGTACACAGCCGCTCGTAGGTTCCCGCTCCGTGACAAACATCACTAGCAAACTTCTGGGTTTGGAGTGCAACTGTGGACTTGGGTGCTCTGGGTCTCAAATGCCAGGACAGGGCACTGCTATAGTATAGACAAGATTTGGCTCTCTTCAAAACAAGAAGGGCCTTCCTTCTTCTTTAGTGTTATGAAGTAATTGGAGTAAGCACCATGCCTGAGAATTGAGATATTACTTTTACTGTTGCTTTGAAAGACAGAAATGTTTGTACATTGTGATAAGACTGGGTCCCTGAAGAGGAACAATAGGTGCACTATGGAATTGGATGGAGCATCTGACTAAAATGATTTTCATTACTCCATAGTCTGTAGTTATTTAGCTCTATAGATCTTGGAAGAAAAGTCCATTTCAAATTGGAGGAATGAAAGTGTCTGGATACTGAAAAGTGATTTTGCAGCCCTCAGTGAACCATCAAAATGGTTGTTTCAGTGCATATAGTTTGAAGTAGAGGGGGCTGGGAAAGAGAGTCTCCTTTTTCTGAGAACAAATTCTTTTTTGAAGGCTCTGACATTCTTTGACGGGAGATAGTGCCTGATAAAGGTCTCTGCCTTGAAAAATGTGGGGGATCTTCCTGTTTTATGTTAGGTGCAGGACTGTAAATCTTAAAGCTTGGTTCAAAAGTCCTTCAGTAAGTGAAAGGCATCGTCAGTCTTTACTAAAATGGATCTTGGGTTTTAAAATGCAGCTCTTCCACCATTCACTGGATCTCACATGGAAATCAGGACTTTGGAGCCAAGATGCCTTCAGCCTCGCTGCTGAAGTAGCTGTAGACCTAGGAACAGTGTCAGCTGTATCCATAACTGTGCAGAGAGAAAATCTTCTTCTTAATTGTCCTTCTGGTCTCTTGGGAAGATTTCTCAGCAAAATCAGAACGCTTACTATAATTCATGAAATCGTTATGGGCCAGTAGTATTTGAAGGCTCACTAATGAACAGTTTTTATGTCCAAATAAATCAAGACATATTCATTCTTTTTCCCCTCTGATGGAAATTTTGCTGTTGCTTGATTTACCTCATTAGTCTCAACCGCCACTAATGAACCTGCTACTGAGTGGGCATAGAAATATTATGCTCCCATAGAAAGTTCATGACATACCTTGTCCATTTTTCTCAATGTAGGAATAACCATAGTAGGTATCCACTCTTTCTGTATTTTTAGCAGAGGCCATGAGAGCCTTATTAATAGGGAGTGCTACCCAGTTACAGTTAAATGGAGATCAGTCAATTTGTATGAAAATTCCTAAAGCATCTAAGAGGAAAGAGGCTGGGTGAGCTAGATTGTAGTCTCTTATTCTGGTGGGGAGCACTTTGCAGGGGCTCTGTGTGTGCAGGCTTTACTGTAAATCATTCTTGTAAATAATTTCATAAGTAGGCCTCTATATGCCCTTTTTACCCCTCAGGTGGATGGCAGTCTAGGCCTGACAGCAGGCCACAGAGACTGCTTTCTGATTGGTTCCCCATGACAATGTTTCATTGTATTGGGTGAGTGTTGTCCCCAAAATAATACTAAGGTTTTGTAACTGTGTTGATGCAAGTGTATCTGCCTGGGTGTGAGGAGACAGAGTGAGGCTTGGAGAGAGCTGGAGGAGAGAGTAGTCCACAAGAGGACATGGTAATAGTCCCAGAGATGAGAGAGAAAGTCTCAAGGTGGACAGGGGAAAGGCAGTCCCAGAGCAGACAGGGAGAGAAGGTTCCAGGGCAGACAGGGAAAAGGTTCCAGGGAAGACAGAAAAATTCCCAGGGAGGACAGAGAGAAAAGGAATAGTCCCAGGGAGGACTGAATCAAGTCTGAGTAAGGACAGAGGAAATTGAAATGGCCCAATAAAGACTGTTTGTTTTGAAGCAGAGTCTGCTGTGCTGTTGGAGACAGTTGGTACTCTGATACCCCTCTTCTTTCAAAGAGGCAAATAGTACCCCTTTATCCTGGAAGCTGACTGAAAACGAAGAGGTCCCAGGGCTGGGCATGCAATGGATCACTTGGGAAGTCAAGGACTGAGAACAACCAAGCAAGAGGCTTGCCCCTCTTGTGAAGCCACGCTGGGGCTGGCTGCAGGGGGTCACCTCAGGAGCGGGAGGATGAATGAGGCTGCTTCTTGAGGAAGAGCTTTCCCCAATGTTGATTCTGTGACAGCATCTCTAGAGGAACATGCATGGAACCTGTCATCTTCTTTGGTGGGTTCAAATAACTTTTAAATGAATCTGAATGAAACAGAGTGAGGATGACAGTATGGCCATGGGACCAGCTAAGTCTCCAACCTAAGAAGATCTTCCACAAGTACTTCCTCTGAAAGTTCAAGTTATTGCATTGCTAATTGAGGAGGAGGAAGTTATGGGATAGTCAAAGAGGAGGACCTTACACTTAGGCACAAGGTAAAGGAGGATGGCACCTGAGAAACTAACTGGTTCAGAGAGGTATGAGCTTTCATAGACAACAACATACTCTGTCAGATACAATGACAGGACTGGCAGAAATAGGAGCTTTTATGCAGATGGGAAAGGAACAAGAAAAACTGAGGCAATAAGTGAGTTGATAAGATCATTTGAGACAAACAAGGTAGTTAATGCCTGAAGGTATACAAAAGTTAATAGCTAGCTAAGGTGATGAGATAAGAAACTATGAAAAATGATGGTGGGAGTCTACTACAGACCTCCCACCCAAAGTCAAGAACTTGACCAGGAGTTCACCAGGGAATTAGCTGAAACCGCATGCTCCAGGTCCATGGTTGTGATGGGAGATTTCAACTACCCAGACATCTCATGGGAAGAGTGCTCAGCTAAATCCGAGTGGTCTCAAAGCTTCCTCTCATGCATGGATGACCTCTGTCTGAAACAAGAGGTCTACGGGCCAATGAGAGGTAAAGTGCTTCTCGACCTGGTACTGGCAACCAGGGATGACCAAACTGGCAATCTAACAATCAGTGGGAAGCTGGCAGCAACCATGAGCTGATCACCTTCACCATCTGCCATAAAGCTGGCAAGACAGTCAGCAATACAGAAATCCTCGACTTCAGGAAAGTTGACTTTGACAAGCTCAGGAGGCCCTAAGGAACCATGACCCAAAGGGGCGGGGAGTTCAGGAAGAGTGGTTGCTCCTCAAGGAAGTGATCCTTGATGCACAAGCTAATGCCATTCCGTCTCAGAGGAAAGGCAGCAAAAGGGCACAGCAGCCCCTTTGGCTCTCCAGTGAACTAGCAGACCTTCTGCGGCTAAAAAGAAAGACCTACAAAGAATGGAGGATGGGATCCACCTCCAAAGAGGCATATTCCACAATGGTCCAGACCTGCAGGGAGTGAACAAGGAAAGCCAAGGCTGCGACTGAACTCCAACTATCTACAAGTATCAAGGATAATAAAAGTCCTTTTTCAGATACGTGGGGAGAAATCAGAAGGGACAACTGACAACTGATGCCCAGGAAAAAGCCTACTAAATGGGTACTTTGCGTCGGGTTTTCATCAGTCCCACAGATTGCGCCTGCCCATTACAGGACAGCGAGGCCCAAGTGAGGGAGATCCCTTGTCCTCCATCAATGCTGAGCTTGTGAAGGAACACCTTGAGAAGCTGGACACCTTCAAGTCAGCCAGCCCTGACGGTTTATACCCCAGAGTACTCAAGGAGCTGGCTAGCATCATAGCTCACCCCCTGGCATGGATCTTCAAGAGTTCCTGGCGCTCTGATGAAGTGCCCAAAGATTGAAAGAAGGCCAATGTGGTGCCTATCTTCAAGAAGTGGACCCAGAAAACTACAGGCCCATCAGCCTGACCTCTATCCCGGGGAAGGTCTTAGAAAAAATCATCAAAGAGGCCATCCTCAATTGACTGGCCAATGGCAGCATCCTGAGGGATAGCCAGCACAGGTTTCTTGTGGGTAGGTTATGTTTGACCAATCTCGTTTCCTTTTACGACCAGGTGACATATCACCTGGACAAGGGAGCGGAGATTGGTATTGTATATCTTGACTTCAAAAAAACCTTTGATCTGGTATCCCATGATCACTTCTTGGCAAAACTGGCCAACTGTGGCCTTGGGTCCACCACAATCCACTGGCTGGGCAGTTGGCTCTGTGTTCAGACCCAGAGGGTGGTGGTTGATGGAAGTCAATTGTGGTGGTGCCCTGTGA
Source organism: Crocodylus siamensis (assembly GCF_052110815.1). Classification (NCBI taxonomy): domain Eukaryota; kingdom Metazoa; phylum Chordata; order Crocodylia; family Crocodylidae; genus Crocodylus; species Crocodylus siamensis. The sequence continues at coordinate 134,861,747 of NC_143397.1, forward strand.
CCAATGGGGTCCCCCAAGGCTCTGTCCTTGGGCCTATATTGTTCAACATCTTCATTAATGATGTGGACAATGGAGTCAGGAGTGGACTGGCCAAGTTCGCTGATGATGCCAAACTTTGGGGTAAAGCATCCACACCTGAGGACAGGAGGGCGATCCAGGCTGACCTTGACAGGCTCAGGAAATGGGAGGACAAGAACCTGATGGTGTTTAATAATGAAAAATGCAAGGTTCTCCACCTTGGGAAGAAAAACCTGCGGCATCCTTATAAGCTCAGCAGTGCCATGCTGGCTAGCACTACGGATGAAAGGGACTTGGGGGTCATGATTGATCACAAGATGAACGTGAGCCTTCAATGTGATGTTGCAGCTAGTAAAGTGAGCAAAACACTGGCTTGCATCCATAGATGCTTCTCGAGCAAATCCCGGGACGTCATTCTCCCATTGTACTCGGCCTTAGTGAGGCTGCAGCTGGAGTACTGCATCCAGTTTTGGGCTCCACAAGTCAAAAAGGATGTGGAGAAGCTTGAGAGAGTCCAGAGAAGAGCCATGTGCATGATCAGAGGTCAGGAAAACAGGCCTTACTATGACAGGCTGAGAGCTATGGGACTCTTCAGCCTGGAAAAGCACAGGCTCAGGGGTGATCTGGCAGCCACCTATAAGTTTATCAGGGGTGTTCACCAGGATCTGGGGGAACGATTGTTCACCAGAGCACCCCAAGGGATGACAAGGTCAAACAGTTATAAACTTCTGCAAGACCATTTCAGGCTGGACATAAGGAAGAATTTCTTTACTGTCTGAGCCCTGAAGGTCTGGAATAGCCTGTCATTGGAGGTGGTTCAAGCACCTACTCTGAATGCCTTCAAGAAAAAATTGGATGTTTATCTTGCTGGGTTCCTGTGACCCCAGCTGACTTTCTGCCCCTGGGGCAAGGGGCTGAACTTGATGATCTTCCGAGGTCCCTTCCAGCCCTAATGTCTGTGATATCTGTGAAATCTGTGAAAATCAAGTCTGTGGATGATTGCTTGTTCAGCAATTTTGTAGTCACGTTGTTTTTTTAAAGAATTTTTCCTTAAAAAATATACAGAGGTTCTTTTCTATATTTCTGGTGCTGAGGTTAAATTAGTTTCCATTCATTTTTTAACATAGGTCCAGCCAATCTAGGCAGCAGAAGGACACTGTAAGCAGGTGATGGCATGTATTACTGTAGTGGAGGAGCAGGTGACCAAAGAACCTTAATCTCAAATTTATGGGACACAACAAATGCCAAGAATGACATACATAAATAATGCACTTAATATATATAGATGGGCAAGCACTTCAGGAAGAATTTCTGGGTTTCAGTTTCTTGTTTAAAAACTTTGTTGTTATATGTCGTTTCCCATGTTAAAAGAGCGATTGTCTGTCACAAGTTAGGAAATACCAGAATAGAGGTCGTCCATGTAAACTTAAGTCAGCCTGCTTTTCCTATGCATTATGACTGCCTTTAGTTTCATGACCACATTTTTTCCTTTCTCGGGGCACTTGCTTCATTCACTGCAAATGATGGATGGTGCTTAAGGTTGAGTGGTAAATATAACTGTTATCTGTTGGACACCTCCCTCATTTACCAAAGAAGTGGGAAGGAATGAGGTAAAGAAATGCAAGAAAAGAAAAAGGTTAATGTAGGTAGCTGAACTCCACCATTGAGAACGAGATCCAATTACTGCCTCTGCAACAGGATTTCTATGTAAGTCTGGACAAGTTACTTATAGCTTATCACAGGTAGCTATTAATTGTTTTTCCTCATTTTTATGTTGCTATCTTGAGATACTTATCGTCTGATTTGCAGAAGTCCTGAGCCCTCGCAACTGAAATCAGTAAGAGCTTTGCCCTATATAATGAAAGTATTATGAAATTCTGATTTCTCCGCAAATTTAAGCCATAGACATCTCGAAGTGGGTGCCCAGAATTTGTGTACATAAATACGACATTAGTGGAGGACATAAATATCTGAGCTGCAGTTCCCCTTCTGGGGTAAGATGGGAATAATGATATCATCTCAGTTGAAAGAATTGTTGTGAAGCTAGGTTAATTGATGTTTGTGAAGCCCATATAATCAGTAATGGTAAAGGCATAGAAAAGTCCAAGAATAAATAAATAATTCTGTATTCAGTGCAAGGTTTGAACAGCATAGGGCCTAGAGGCACGCATTAAAAATGAGACTAAAAGAAGGTTCGATGAATGACAAATTGGTAAGGACAACTGTTGTACACTGAATGAAGGCTCCTATGGGAAAAATAGTGTGTGATCATGTAATTAAAGCTGTCTCCACAGGCAAACTTAATTCTAATATTTCCTGAGTGCTTGACTTTCTCATTTACATAATATTTTAATATAGTTCTTGTACATAAACATACCTTAAAAGTTGTTTCAGCTATCTGAATCTAAATATTATTAACTCAAAACTTCCTGTGTTAAAGTTAAAGTTAATAGTAATGTTGATAACATATGAAAATCCAAAGATTCATGGAGCATAAGACCAGAGGGAATCTTTGGATCACATAAACTGACCTCTTTGATATAGTTTCATAGTTGGTGGGGTTAGAAGGGACCTGAGCAAATCATGAAGTCCGACCCCCTGCCATGGGCAGGAAAGAATGCTGGGGTCAAATGACCCTGGCAAGGTGATTATCTAGCCTCCTTTTGAAGACTCCTAGGGTAGGAGCAAGCACTACTTCACTTGGGAGTTGGTTGCAGATCCTAGCCATCCTGACTGAAGCAGTGCCTCCTGATATCTAGCCTGAATGTACTCTCAGTCAACTTATGGCCATTGTTACTCCTGGTAGTTCTTGGGGGAACAGGGACTTTCCCATGGCCTCCTGGTCCCCCTTGGGCAGTTTATAGATAGCTACCAGATCCCCTCTCAGCCTTGTCTTGGGAGGCTGAACAGGTTCAGGTCCTATAGCCTCTGCTTGTAGGGCTTGCCTTGCTGCCGCCTGATCATGCGAATGGCCCTTCTCTTGATGATGTCCATATCCCTCTTGAAATGAGGTGCCCAGAACTGGACACAGTACTCCAACTGCGGCCTGACCAGTGTCACATAGAAGGGGAGAATCAGTTCCTTGGACCTCATGATGCATCTGTGGATGCACGACAAGGTGCAGTTGGCCTTCCTGACTGCGTCCCCACATTGGCGGCCCACGTTCATTTTGGCATCAATAATGACTCCAAGATCCTTTTCTGTTGCTGCACTGACAAGAAGGGAGTTCCCAGCCTGTAGGTAAGCTGCTGGTTCTTCCTCCCCTGGTGCAATACCCTGCATTTGTCAGTGTAGAAACCCATCCTGTTCTCATCCGCCCACCCCTGTAACCTGTCCATGTCCGATCGCAGCCTATTCCTCCATTCTAGCGTTCCCACTTCTCCCCACATCTTAGTGTCATCCGCAGATTTGAACAAGGTGCTTTTCACCACCTTGTCCAAGTCACTGACAAAGATGTTGAACGGTGCAGGCCTGAGGACCGAGCCCTGGGGAACCCCACTGCCCACATCCCTCCTGGTCAAAAAGATCCTTCCACCACCTCTTTTTGGGTGCAGCCCTGGATATCACAGGCCATTAAATTTCATGCACTGGTACCTGCATTGAGCCCAATAAAATGTGTTGGCTAAAAATATATCTTCCAGAACTGTCTTGATTTGAAGCTATCAAGAGATATCTACCACTTCCCTTGGCTGGTTGTTTTAATGGTTAACTACACACACTATAAAAAGGTGTGCCTTATTTGCAATTTGAAATGTTTTTGGATTTGGCTTCTGTTCATTGGTACTTGTTACAGCTTTCTCAGCTAAATTCAAATTAGGGAGTCCTTTAGTACGCAGCTTTTTCTCATCATGAAGGTACTTATGTGCTGTAATCAAGTCCCATCTTGATCGTCTTTTTGATAAACTAAACAGATTGGCTTTTTACGGTTTTCTCCTTAATGAATTTTCTCTGAAGAGAATCATTATACTCGCTGGAATTATTTCTGTAGTCTGTTTCAACACTGTTTCAAGTTTTTCATCATCTTTTTTTAAAATTTGAGCACAACAACTATATGCAGAATCCTAGCATCACTCTCACCAAAGCTGTATAGAGAGATAAAATAACTTCTTCACTCCTAATCCCTGCTGCCCTGTTTATTAATCCAGAGATCACATACCATTTTGGCATAGCATGGTGTCAGGAGCACTTCTCCTCAGCACCAGAGGGCAGAAAGAAACAGAGAACACACCATCAATCAATCATACATTTATTTTCATATCAGTCACATCAGGTCATGATGAATGAACAAATAGACAAGGCCCAATATTGTGAGTCAGCTTGGCAGCTGGTAAGTAAGTATCCTAAAATGAAGAACCTGGAGGTTCTTCAAAATGGTTCCCCAGGATCATAAATAGTGCATTCTAGATGAAGCTTAAGCCACTTAGATACTAGCCGCATCTACACAAGATGCTGACTGTGCAGTAGCCTGTGACTACTGTGCAGCAGCATCACGTGGCAGAAAACATGACACAACACCAGCATCACAAAAAAGTCACTCAGCAGCACTACTGTGCAGTAACTCCAGTTATGGCACAGTCATTTAGCTTTTAAGTGCTCTCTGGAACCAGAGCATGGGGGATCAAGAAAATATTTCTGGCCAGACTAGAAGAGAAAAAGAGGCAGAGCTGAGGATCCTATTATACAGAAGCCTATTATAGTTTCTCCCATTAACTTCACAAACTGTGTACATTGAAAAAGAGAGCTGTTAAAATGGGATTTTGCAGGTCTCCAAATGTGGGACGTCCCAAATGAGAAGAATGGTTACCCTTCTACTACCCTCTGATCTTTCTTTAGGAATGAGGGAAGGTTGTCTTCTGTCAGCTTCCTGGATTATTGTGGAAAGAAGTTAAAACTCTGCACCTAGATATAGGAAGCTTGTTGGCAATGGTGTAGAGGCCCACTGAGCACAGTAGTGTTATACTATGTAACTGCCAGCAATAGTTGCCCCACTGTTGCTGGAGTTAAAGTTCTGATCACATTTCCATGATAAAACTTGTATTTTGGGTATAGTAACAAAACCAAAAAATATTTGCTTCAAGTTGAAGTGTGCCTTTCAGGACTGAGAGTAATATTCAATGTGTTCAGATGATTGAATCTGTGGTTTCTATTAATATGCATTGATATTGTATTTCTTTAAAATTCTATTCAGCTTTTGTGCATGTTACTATAATGCACATAAAAAGACCTGCTCTGTCTGATGTTTGTATTCCTGTTATTAATTAGCTGTTGTGTGCATGTAGAGAGGAGAGGTCTTTGGATCTTCATTGTCTATTCTAAATTAGATTATTGGTGCTTTTTTTCTTTTCAAATGCAATAGAGTTAGAATATGCAAATAATCTGACAAGGTCCCTATCAACAGCTTTTATGAAGTTAGGTAGCCATGGGAAGGTCCACTCATAGGGAAGGTCTACTCATATATTAGAAATTGGTTTAAAGATAGAAAACAAAGAGTGAGTATTAATGGTCAGTTTTGGGGATGGAAAGAAGTAAACAGTGGGTCCCCCAGGGATCTATGTTGGGACTGGTGCTGTTTAACATAGTCATAAATGATCTGGAAAAGGGACTAAATAGTGAGGTGGCCAAATTTGTAAATGACAAAAAATTATTCGTAGTAAAAACTAAGGCAAGCTTTAAGGAACTACAGAAGGATCTTGCTTTATTAAGGGAATGGGCAACTAAATGGCAGATATCAATAGTTACACTATAATAGTTATACCTATACTATGATGGCCTCTACATTAGCTGTTACCAACAGGAAAGAGATCTGGGAGTCATCTGGGCCAGTTTGCTAAAAACTTTAGTTCAGTTCTCAGCACTCATCAAAAAGGCAAGCAAAATGTTAGGGATTATTAAGAAGAGAAATGTAAACTAAACAGAAAGTATTATTATGCCCCTTTATAAATCTATAGTGTATCCAAACCTTGAATACTGTGCCCAGTTTTGATCCCCACATCCTAAAAAACGATACAGAAGAACTAGAAAAGGTACAGAGAAGAGCAGCCAGGATGATCAGTGGTATGGAAGGGCTTCCATATGAGGAGAGACTAAAGAGGCTAGGCCTATTCAGTTTAGAAAAAAAGATGCTTGAGGGGAGCATGATAAGGGTTTACAAAACATTAAACAGCAAAAAGAAATTAATAGGGTTTAATTTTTCAGCTCCCTTACACTACAGGAACTAGGGGATCACAAAACGAAACCAGTAAGTGGTAAGTTTTAAACTAACAAATGAAGTTCTTTTTCACACAGAGTGTAATTAAAGTGTGGAACTCATTGCCACAAGATGTTGTGGAGGCTGACAGTTTAACCAGATTCAAAAAGGAATTGGAGGAAAGGGGCATCAGTAGCTATTGAACATGGGAGTTATGGGTATAGCCTCTGAATCAGAATTTCCAAACCTCCAAGGCAAAATCACTCAAACCTATGTGGGTTTCTGTAAGCAGCATAGGTTAGATTGGGATTGAATATAACATACTCAAAGAATCATAGAAAATTAGGGTTGGAAGGGACCTCAGGAGGTCATCTAGTCTAATCCCCTGCTCAAAGCAGGACTATCCCCAACTAGATCATCCCCACCAAGGCTTTGTCTATCCAGGTCTTAAAAACTTTTAAGTATGGAGATTCCACAACCTCTCTGGGTAACCCATTCCAGTGCTTTACTACCTTCCTCATGAGAGAGTTTTTCCTAATATCTAGCCTCAACTTCTCTTCCTGCAACTTGAGACCATTGCTCTTTGTTCTGTCATCTGCCACCACTAAAACAGTCTAGCTCAGGGGTGGGCAATTACTTGGTCCTGCAGGCCACATAAGGAATTTTGGAGAGCTGTTGTGGGCTGGGTCAGCACACCTGCTCCCTCCCCCTACCCCCCCAACAACTCACCAAACCTCCCTATGTGAGATGGGGCTGCAGGTGGAAGGGAGCTGGTGTGGGTATGGGGGGGGGTGCATTCTGGCTGCCCTTCTACCCCAAGGAGGGGTTCTGGCAGATGCCCCAATCCCCAAAGGGAAGCTGCCACCTGCATTCATAGCTGATGCTGGTGCCTACCTGTTGCCCACAAACCAGAGCTAGTGTGAGCTATGGGGCCATGCTATAGGAGCAGAATGGTTGGTGGGGGGAAAGGGAGGGAAGGGGGAGACAGAGAGAGGCAGCCCTGCCCACAATGAGTGGGTGGCATGCTGGACATCAGGCAAAAGCAGTACCTGGCAGTGGGCCTGCTCACCACTTCTGGGGCCCTTCTTGCTGCAGCTGCCCAGAGCCCATGCCAGGGCTGTCCAGCAGCTACTCCCAATTGCTGCCGCCACCACCCAGTGAGCCCAGAGCAGCCTGGAGGTGCTGCAGGGTGGCAGCAGTGGGGATACTGGTCTTACTCAGTAAATGGCAGTTCTTATGTTCTATTCATAATAAGAATTGCCAATAGGCATTTCTTATAAATTTTTCAATAGGAATAATCACTTTAATGTGATGATGCTGTGAATCATTGCACTATTAAATATGTATGTCTAGGCTATAACTACAGAAAAGCTGTAATGTTCTCTTAAGATAGTTATCAGATAGACCAGAGATATGGCTTGCCATCTGAAATGTGCACACATATCTGCCAATGCATTTTACCCCTTTTGCCCCTTGTGTGCCTATGATTACTCAAGTCTGACAAGTAATTTCACACAATATGGTCAGTAACATAGTGGGTATAGTTATATACAGGTATCTAAAGGAAAATAATCTACCATCCAACCGTGAAATAGTAAATTGCAAGAAACTTTAAACCAATTCTACTGTGTTTCTGTGACCCACTCCTGTGTGTTCTTTTCTATACTGATCTCCTATAGCTCTGTGCTGATCCTCTCTTGCCCTCTCTCCCTGTCTTTATGATGTCTCTTTCCATTTATAATCTCTTCTGTGTGAATGTAGTACAGCAAAACTTACTAGAATTTTAAAAGGTCTATTCTAGCAGGTTTTGCTTTGCTGCTCCCAGATTAACAACATTAACTAGAGCAACAACAAACAGCAAACAGAAAATGTGACATAATGCTCTAAAAATTCACCCCTCAAAGATAAAAAATGTGTAATTACAGTCTATGCCTGCCTATGTGGAGGAGTCAAACTAAAAGTGTCCCATTCTGTTCTGTCCTGTAGATTGTCTAGATTACGAGTCAGCAACCCCTGGCACGTGTGCCGAGCATGACACGCAAGGCCATTTTGCTCGGCACAATACCGCCAGCCCAGGCTCTAAGCAACTGCTGCCAGCCACAGAGCCCAGGCTGCTCCCAGCAGGCGGCTGGGAGGCTGCAAGCCCTACTACAAGCAGACCGGGCTCTGTGGGCTGGCTGTAGCCGGGAAGCTGCAAACAGCTGCTCCGGGCTCTGGCACATCGGTGCACCTTCCAAGTTAGACATTGTGATTTTTTCAGCACTCCATCCAAAAAAAGTTGCCTACCTCTGGTCTAGATAATATTTGTAATAGATGTGTGCCTTTGTATTTGTGAGCCTGCTTGTGAGATTCAGTGACTTCCCGTAACATACACTATTATTGCAATTTTTAAAAATTCAAATTCCATTCAACTTTTTTGCACTATAATAACCCACATACAGATTTGATAAATTAGCCTGATTGGTGACATATACATAATGTCCTTGGTGTTATGCAAGACAAAATGTAATCACTAGCAGGATGAATTTTTTGTCTAACAAAACAAAAACAAAGAAAGCTAGCTGCAACATAAATTCTCTAAAGAAGAGAATCTTTTTCTTTTCTTCCCTTTTTTTCTTTGGTTCCTGTGGTTTCAATTGTTTGTAATAATATATTGAATCTTTTAATGTAGGCAATTTAGAAGTGGCCCCTTTACAAAAGTTCTCTACAGGAGAGATTTGATGGATGAGACCTTGCAGGTTTTTTGGGTTGGAATTCAGAATAAATTGTGTGGCTGGAGCAGTGGTTCTCAACCTTTATAGACTCAAGGCACCCCTCATTAGACTGAAGGCATAATTCATTAGATTTGAGGCATGCTTTGGAAATGGTAGCCTTCATGAGTTTTTTAATGTGTGTCAATTCAAAGAATAACATGTGACCCCCTACCCCACACACACACTGAAAATGTAGCATGCTAAAATATGGGAGCTCCTGGTGATGGAGAAACTACTTCAGACATTACAGAAGAGACAAAAGAGGTACAGATACTTAGAAATATGGATTCCATTACTGACCCATACAGAGAACAAAAGTTCGCCTGCCATTAAGCCAGAATCACTGGCCAGATTCTTTGAATATTAATATATATTACTGAATGATATCTCTGCACATATAAATTATGATATCAATGGTAGAGTTAACAATTTGTGAGAATGATTGCATTTTTTGTAAAGAGGTAATAGCTTGAATCTCATACAGTTCCTTTATATGTCTTATATTTCTCCTGTATTAAACTCTTCTTTCTATACTGAAAAAAAGGTTTTAAAAAAAGAATTGGTATACAAATTAGCACAGATCTTGAGTTGTCTATCAACTCAAGGACAGTACCCTATGACTAAAGAATAGCAAACATAGTGCCCTTTTTTATAAAAGGGAACAAGAATGATCCAGGCAACTTTAGGCCTGTTAGTTTGAGTTCAGTCATATGAAAAGTCTTATAGCAGATACTTGAAGGAAGGATTTATCCAAGATATAGAAGTAAACAGAAAACAGGACAAATGATAACTAACTTTGTGGGCAAGGGAAATGCAACAAATTTAATTTTTCTAGATTAAAAAAAGTTACTTATTATTGACCAAACTGGAGAGGACAGGGATGAGTCGTAATTATGAGGTAGATAAGGAGTTGTCTTTAAGGACACTACAGCGCCTATGTTGAAAAGTGGATTATCAGAAGACAAGCAGATATCATTGATGTTCTTCAGGGATCACTCTTTGGCCCAGTTCTTGACATAGTTTAACATTTTTCATTGTAATTTTGGTGCTGGAGATAGATGAGACCTCATGAAATCTGCAGATGACATCAAACTGGGAGTAGGAAGTATTGTCAAGAGAGAAGAGAATTAGTTTATTATACGGTACAACTTAGATAATCTTGTGGAATGGATCATTAGAGACTGTATAAAGTTTAACAGTGTTGCACTTAGAAACCAAGTTTTTAACCCAGTGATTTATGAATTGACACAACATTCAGTTGATGAATAGCAGAAAGGTTTGTCTTAATAACTACTAAAAGCTACAAAACTAAATGACAGAAAAAGACTCTTTCCCAATATAAAATGAACTATTAGTCCTAGTGTTGTCTTAACTGCAAAGAGGTCTTTATTAGGGCTGTGCAAAGCTTCGGTCACTGATTCAATTCAGCGGAGATTTGGCCCAATTCAGTGGCTGAATCTCTGAATCTAAATCAAAATTGGAGACCCTTTCATCTCTCCAAATTGAATCAGAACCCTCTGAATCAATTCAGAGAGATTCAGAAAGATTCAACAATTCAGACATAGACACAGCTTTAAATGTTTTTTCTACATACCTGAAGGTAACAGGCAGTTCGTGAATGCTGAGATGCTTGAGCGCATGGAGTGTCCCATAGGAGCACAGGGTACTCCCCAGCATGCTCAGCAGCAGGCCCAAAAGTGGACCAGAAGCACTTCCAATTCATTTCTGGGTCTGCTGGGGGGCCTCCCCGCACTTCTCTGGCTCAGCAACTGGTGCCTCCTGGGTCTGGGGGGGCACCTAGGGTCCTCCATGGCCACTCACCAAGCTGGGAGGGAGCGGGGGACCCCCCAGTGCACTTGGTGGCAGACTCGGAAGTGGACTCCTGTGGGACACTGCATCTGCCCCACCATCACAGCATTCACAAGCCGTGCCTGGTACCTCAAACTATGTAGAAAAACATTTAAAGCTATGTCTGTGGCTGAATTGCTGATTCTCTGAATCAGCATCGAATCTTCAGATTTGGATACAACCAAATCAAATTGGGGACAGTGATCTGAATTAACAAATTGAATTGCTGTCCCCTACTCAGGCTGAATCTGAATTGAATGCACCCTGTTTCTCACACCCCTAATCTTTACCCAATACAGGAGGAAGCAGTTCTTGCACAGCCTCAAAGGGTGGATCCTTTACTTGTTGGCTGAGTGGCAGGATGGCTTCTTGATCTTTTCTGGACTGCACGCACTTTGCTGGCAAATCTGTTTAGTTCTTATACTGTTTAATTGTATAGCTTCAAAGTATATTTTCTTGATGGGTTGAAGATCAGGGTCTGGACAAAGCTGACAGGATGGAGGGTCATTGTCCTTTGGTTGTGTTGTAAATGTTAGCCTTTTGAATCCATCTCTGGTTGTTGTGAGTGAAACTGATATGCACAAAAACCCTTGATCGCTCTGGAGGTTTATAATTTGCTTAACAATAGTATGACTTGATTGCTCAAGCCTAACACCCTAAACCGGAAGTATACTACTTGATTAATTGCAGTAGTGTTTAATTACTTGAATTGAGCACCTAGACCATGAACTGTAAGGCACTATGTAGGTCATTATTATAGGGCAGATTCCAAAATATTTTCCAACTGGCGCAGACACCTAGATTGGTGAGGAATGTGATAACAAGGGAAAGGCAATCACTTTGAAAGAGGAACTTATTCATAATCAATTTAGAATAGATGGGCATGGAGTATACTTGATACCAAAGCCAGAGATGGGATTAACTATGTTGTTATGTTTCAGGTGGTCCCGGGCACGAGTTTACATTCTTGTGCAAAGGCACTGATATTATAATTTAGTCATTTAAGTTTTGCACATAGGTCTGGGCAAACTATGTGTCCAGCAACAGCATGATGTGCACTTTTGGACCAATAACAAGGAATCTGACTATAAGATGGGGGGCGTGTAGACTGAAGACAACTGAAGAAGAGGCAGACCTGGGATTATTGGTTGATTCTAAGATGATCATGAGCGACTGTGATGGGACTGTAGAAAAGGCTAATGCAATTCTAGGGTGTGTTATGCAAGGTGAAGTCAGAAAAGAAATATTTTCAAATGTATAACCCATGGATTGCCTTTCAGAAAAAACCCTTTAATTCAGCTGCAGTCTGGGTTATCCTCCTGTGCAGCTAGTGCAAGGGGAAGTATTAAACATTTTTCTGGTTTTGCTATAGAGCCATATACAGAGGCAGAGTAACTGAGAATTTACTTCTCTGGGAAAAATCATGACGTGGAAAAGGGGGAGGAAGATCAGCTGTATTTCATTCTGAAAGCAGGATGTAAGTGGTTCCAAAAAAATTCTACATGCTTAGGTTTTCCAGCTGAATTTATCCTGAAAATTCTAGACTATGCCTTACAACATGGAAATCATGCTTCAGGGCAAGAATTCAGGATAGACAAAAGCTATGCTCGTGATTTTTGGAAATGAAAGATCAGTTGCATAAGCTACCATGCAGGAAGTGTGGTTGCTAGAAAGGTACTGTTAAGTGTACTCAAAATGAGATTAAGCTGACAAGGAAGGTGCTGTCACAAAGTCAAGCTAGTATCAACAGTAATGACAAACAATATCAATAGTAAAAATTCAGATGAAGGCACAAGAAATAACTAAAGAAAACATAATCAACATCTTTAAAGGTGGCCCAAGCTGGTACAAAAAACAAATATTGAGGAGGGATATGATCACTCTTTACAAATACTTTCAGAGTCAATGTTAGGAAGGGAGAAGAGTTTTTTAGTTTCAAAAGCAACACTGGCACAAGATCAAATGGCTACAAACTGGCTATCAATTAATTTACACTGGAAGTTAAGAGCAGATTTATATCAGAGATGCAAAGTTCTGGAATGAGCTTCCAAGCAAAGTGTTGGGGGCAAGGACCCTGAATCACTGAACTGGACAAATTTATAGAAAAGATGTACAATTAGTAGGTGTGATATGGAGTCATATGTTTGTGGTCTCTAGATAAGGATAATACAGTCTCACAATGTAGAAGGTGGCTGATAATTCCATGCCTCAGGGCATTTGCTGGTGGGGCCAGGAAGGACTCTTTTTTCTTTATTAAAGTTACTAGCTGCTGGAGGCTTTTTTTCCTATCTCTGAGGCACTGGACTGATGATGATAGCTAAGGTTGGGAGTTCTGACTGGGTTGTGTTGATGCTCCTGCCGTTACTTAGAAAAACACAGATGTTCTTGTCTAAAAGTCTTGCTTGCTCTTCTGCTCAAGATCAAACCAGCTGCCATGTCTGGGGTCAGGAAGGACTCTTCCCCTAAGCTATATTGGAAAGGATCATGGGGGGGGGTTGCCTTCCTCTGTTTCAAAAGACATAGTCCTCTTCCTATGACCTCCTATGATTATATATTAACCCATTAGCCTCCTGTCATTGTAGCAGCAGAACATTGGCAGTGCTCTCAGTCTTCATTGCTTTTATCTATGACATGTTATAGTATGTTCCTAGTGTTTCAGGTCTTTCCCACTTCTTGTCAAGTGGGAAAGTTTGAAGTGGCAATTATGGCAATTCATTGCACTAATGATTTCCTGTGAACAGAGGGGACTAGATTTAATGGCTCAGGATGTTCTTCCCAGTCTTTTGTTCCTAAGTTGTTTTCCAGACATACTCATAAAACCTCAAACCAGCAGTTAGAACAACCTGTCAGAAAAGGTGGGGAACTTCCATTTGTTTGTCACTCGGATGACTGAACACCCTAATGAACACCCTAATCAACATAAACTTTGCATAAACTGATTTGCACAATATGGGCAAAGTTCTCTTTGTTTTGGTGCCCCAGTGACATAACCATTGATGAAATGGATAAAAAAAGGCATTTATATTGCTACTACAAGATATGAGAAAACTTACTTTATAGTTGTGTTGCATGGTTCCATTTGTGGGAAAAAAAGTTCAAACCCATGCTCATTCTCAAACTCAAAACGATGGCTTGTAAAACCCTGCTAAAAAATGTTTGTGTGTCAGTTAATGAAAAAAGATGGATGGATGATGTTCAGCGGGAATGAAAGTTGTTGGAGTAAGCATCTTAAGGATGTTCAATCCTTATGTTGAATTTTAGGACTGTCATATCCAAGATGATGTCAAGGAAAAATTATGCAGAGTTGGATCTAAAGTGGTTGCTTTTCCAGAAGGCCTGACAAAAGTGCTCAAACTACCTCACATAGCCATTCATTAAAGTTTTTAAAACATAATCTACCAAAAAGGAGAGGAATGGATGCAGGGAGTGCTGCCTGAATACACAGGAAGCAGCATAGTGAAACATGCGACTTTCGGAGAAGGGCTCATTTGGGTTAACAGTCCCTGGAAGTCTCTCATAGAAAACTATATCAAGCAGATTTTGATTGCATGCTGAGGTCAAGATTGAAGACCCCACCAACTACTCAGAAAATAAACTGATGAAAACCTAAATCTATCTCCAAATGCTAGCTCCAAATCAGAGATGGATGAAAGCAATGCAACGCTCTATGCAACATGTTGTGTATGTTTTGCAAGAACACAGTGATGACTCCAAGTTCAACATTTAAGTGAAATGTTGAGTAATTCTATTGTTTTTGAAAATTGCATTCAATTGTACCTATTTGGTAAGTAATGATTATAAATATGACTCAGATTATTCTTATTTTTTCGTTATGATTTTTATGGGTTATCTGAGTGGGGTTTTTTTCAAGGACCCATATCTTTAAAGTAGTGAGGTTTATCTGAGAGGCAGATTATACCTGTGGAAACACCACAAGGCATTGTCAAGACCACATTTAGATTACTGTGTGCAGTTGTGGTCAGCAGTGTTTAAAAAAGTTTAAACTAGAACAAGTATAAAAGAGGACCAATAAGATGTTTAAGTAAATGAAGACTTTCTTATGAAAGAAGATAAACGATGTTTGGCTTGCTCAGCTTTAAAAACAAGAAACTGAAGGGGAATAGGATTCCTTTTTTTTAACAAACTGATTCGTGAGAAGAATTCTAAGGAAAGCAAAGTGATTTTTAAGCTAAAAAACACTACCAGCATAAGATCAGATAGCTGCAAACAAGCTATGAACAAACTTAGACTGGAAATTAGAAAGAGATTTCTAACTATGATAGGAGTAAAGTTTTAGAATGGTCTTGCAAGCAAAGTAGTGGGGACAAAGAACCTGAATTGCTTTAAGCTTGAATTCAATGGGATTATGGAAGGGACAGTATGGTAAAATGGGTCTTTGTTCAGCACTGAGTGTGATATATGGAGCCAAGTATTTGTATGCTGGGGCATAAAGGTAAGTAACTCAGTGGTAGGTGTCTGGTAGTTCCATGCTTCACGGTTTTTGCTGCTTGCCTGCAGGAGCCAGAAAAGAAATCCCTCCCCCACCATGAAGGCAGCACTAGTACTACGTACAAGCCATTGGTAAGACCCATTTTAGATTACTGGAGGTGGGGAGAGGATAGAGAAGGAGGAGCAGGACAGGGGAGTTTATTATCTGAAGCATTGGGATGTTGACTACAGATAAGGCTGGTGGTTTTGACAGGGGTATACTGATGCTCTTGCCCATTCTTAGAAAACCCAAAGGTTCCTAACTAAAGAAGCTTGCTCTCCTACTCAGGGTGATACCAATCACCACACTAGGGCTCTGGAAGAAATGTTTGCCCTTGATCAGATTGGAAAGGGCTATGGGCCTTTTTGCCTTCTTCTGTAACATAGGGTAGAGTTTCCTTCCTTTAGCATAGATTAGCTAATTAGTCGTCTATCATTGCAGTGACAGGGCATTTAACTTCCCAGTCTCCATCTATGGCATGTTGCAGTGTGTTCCTATGGTTTCTGGATGTTTCGTGCCTCATAGTTGTGCATGAGGGTTTGAATTTGAGGAAATCCTGGGAACACAGGGGACTGTACTTGACAGCCCAGGAAGCTCCTTTTCAGTCCTCTGTTTCTACATCTTTAAAAGGCAATTTCAGCATCAGCCATAGCACTAGGTGATACAGCCTCCCAGCTGTATCAGACTAACCTGAGGGGGTTGGAGTCACGAATAATGCCTGTCATTCAAAGGTGTAGTAATGCTGTTGTATATAGAATTAAATCATGTCTCTCAGAATCACGTATGCCTTGCAATTTCACTGCAGACCAGAGCAGGCATTTAGCGTTTTTTTGGTTTTTGAGGAAATAGAATTTCCCTCCTTAAAGGAGCTGCCATAAATCATGTCTGTCACTCCATTTTCATCTATATTATTTGCCATGAGAAGAGCCAAGCCATTTATCAGCTTGATGGTCTGAAACCTCAGGGAGTGAAGGTTGCTAGTGTCTTTCTTTCCCCTCACCTGCTTGGTTGTTTCCTGCATTTTTGTATGTACTGCTAACTGTGGTTGGAATGTGAAGCTTCTGGCTAGTGAGAGTCGCGAAGAAAGAGAAACACTTCATTTTTTATACATCTCACTTTGGCTGGTCCCGTTACATTTCATCTTTGATGGCTCACCCACAGCATTGCCAAAACAAGGTTGGAAATCTCCTTCTGAATCCTGCTCTAATCATTCCTTCTCAATTACTGTCCCAATCACTCCTATGCAATCCTTTCACTCAGGCTTGCAACACTGGAAAAAATGTCTGCTCTTCACAGATTCACAGAAGTTTAGGGCTGGAAGGGACCTTATGAGATCGTCCAGTCCAGCCCCCCTGCTCTGGGCAGGAAAGACTGTTAAGGTCCTTTCCCCTTTTCTCTTCACATCCAGATTAGTACAAAATCCTGCCATTTATTCACCTACCACAAATCTAAAACTCCTCCATTTTTCTTTCTGGCAAATAGCTCCATCTCCTGCCTAGGCTTTTCTCCCTTGACTCCTACCAACCTCACCAGTTGATTTGACAATCATAATGTTTCTTTCCTTCAGAAGCAGTATCTAAAATCCTACCGCCTTCCTTGATTATCTCCATAGATTATACTGGACAAGGATTTGAGCCCCCAGACCCGGTACTTTGTGCATGAAAGCTTGTCTTACATTTCCCAGCTCTATAGTTGGGAGAATAAAAGGTACTACAGAAACACTGTTGTCTCTCGTGCATTTGCAGAACCACTGTGGCTATAACAATGCTCCTACCCTACTTCATAGACCATGTCACTCCCCATCTTTGAACGCTCTACAGCAGGGGTGTCAAACTCAAATCAGTTGGTGGGCCATATTTCCTGCCAGCGCCCAAGAGGGGGCGGTTAACACAGCTGCTAACTCTGTTTATCCCTGTCAATGATTGCCACAGATTTTAATTGGAAGTAGTGATCAAAACTGGTAAAAGTGAGGATAAGAGAGTATGTACTTCTCTGCATAGACCCACTGGGTATGGACATAATGAAATAACAGCTGTACTGAGAAGCCCTGTGGGCTGGGTGACCCACCTCAAGCCAGTTTGCCACCCTTGCTCTACAGAGATGCCTATCAACTCCAGTTTTGTTTTTATCACATATAAGACCCTGAATCACTGTCCCTGTCTGCCAGAATCCCTTCTGTCCTGTCCACTACACAACTGATCCCAGGTTTGAAGTTCCCCATCCTTAATATCCTTCTCCCACATTGTGCCTTCTTCCATTCTATCTTCCAGTACTTAAAACCACCTCCCATTCATCACACTCTTACCCTTTGTGCCTCTTTGAAATCTTGCTCTTATACTAGCATCTTTCAGAAGTAAGTTAATGTTTTACACAAAACCAAAACTTTCTATGAGATCCAGTTATTCACAGCACAAGCCCAGGTTGCAGCATATGTCCAAATTAAATCACCACATGCTATGCTAACCCTGTTCTTCTCCCCCCCACACACCTGCATCTCCCTCTTCTGTTGGTGATCTCATCATTTGTTTACTGCAAATTATAAGGTCTTTGGTGCAGGGGACTTATATAGTTACATATTTCTGTAAATCACTAAACATGTGTTGAGACGCTATAAAACACACCTTGGTAATACAATACTAATTATAATTGTATACAAATATATAGTTTTGTTCAGTCACCATGCTGGTATTGTTTACAAAGCCTGTTCAAATACTCTTATCCAAATTGAGGACCAAGTGTACAGTATTTTTCATGTTGATCCCACAACAATCCGATAAATATAAACAGTTATTAAAGTAAAAAGCATGTGCTAACTTAAAACTGACAAACAGCAAGCAATTCCTATTTAAAGTTTACACTTAAGTATTAGCTAACACTGTTAGCTTTAGCATCTATGGGTGCTTGTCCACTTTACACAATACCTAGATATACCTCACAAAAATCGCCATTTCGCTAGCTTAATCACACCTGAAAATACATGTTTTGACCTGGTTTTATTGTGTTAGTTATTTTTTAGCATGGTATATGTCTCACAAAGAAATCTTGCAAAATAGGTCTGTTCTGTCTTTGATTACACCGAGCCACTCAAGTGTCTCAGTAGGGTTGAGTTCAGTGTCTTTGTATGGGCACAACTCAGGGTAGGATTTACCCCAGGGCCTTGAGAATGGACTGAAAATCTTTACTGTGAATTTTTTTGTTCCAGTTAAAGTACCATTCTTATTGATGTTATTTTAAATAATGCATAGTATTCAATTTCATCTCCTGAATATTTGAGTTAAAAGATTGAAAAATAAAATGTTTAAGACCTGCTATTGATGGTGAGTTGGATATGAGGCTATTTCAGACCCAGAAGAGGAATGAAGCAGTGGGTTTCACACAGAACATTCACAGAATATATGAGACACTTCTATTGATACCATAATGGCTCTTTTGGACACAATAAAATGTCAGTGCCAGCATTTCAAATCCTTCATTCAAATAATATTGGATTAGTAAATCCTTCAGACTTGATACCCTGCCAATAAAGCTGTCACAATTCATGCATTCATAAACACTGCCACTGAGATTCTATCTTCCCCTTTGTACATCCTGTTTATATTAAAACAAATGTATCACTTTAGGGTATGCAAGTACATCCAGCATTGCATAATGTTCATGGAATTACTAAAATGCTATCATAACATCTTACTGATGTTGTTCATAGGGCAGATACAGAGATTACAAAGCATCACTATTGCCAAGATGTAGTAACTTGACCATTTAAGAATGTTTTTCAACAGCAGAGCATCAATCTATGTTCAGGATTAAAGCTCTACAAAAATTCCAGCTTAAAAATAGTTTCTTAGTTTTTCCTATGGCCTCCCACACAATTCAATGTGACTGTTGCCTGAGCAAGACCTATATAATTAGCCATTTAGAATTAAAAAGTTTTAAAGGCACCAGAATATGTTTCCTTCCAAATCCAAGTAAAGTTTTAAGTATTTTTAGAGCTGGATCCTGCAGGAAGTAATCAAACATTAACCGCCTTCTTCCCATCATAGAAATAGGAAGATCGCAGAAATGGGTCTTAGAAGAAATGCACAGCCAAGGTGAAATGCTAATATAAATGAAAATGCCTGATTTCTGAATCCATAAAAATAATACATATTTACAACTCTTTGGAATTTTACAGGAGCATAATAAAAGCAACCCAAAGAAAAAGTAGACCTTGTTTCAAGCCATGCAGTGAGAATAGCAAATGCTATTGACAATAAACAAAATGATCTAGTATTGTTTAGTGATTAATTCTGACAATATTTCGTGGTTTTTAAAACAACAAAGTAAATGTGATTTTTTTATTTTTTTTTTGCTGGCATTATTTTGCTACAGTTTAAAATGGTAACTGAATTATTCTGAATTTACACTACAGGTATAAATGAGATTAGGATTGGAAGGTCCAAATGACATAGCACAGGGGTTCCCAAACTGTGGCAAGACATCTCTGGGGGGTATGTGGGATAAATTGTGTAATAGTTGATTTAATTGTCATTATTATTATAAGTGACATTTAAGGGATTAAAATATAAAGCATATGGTAAGGGTACACAGGCAACTGGTAAATCTGGAAGGGGATACACAAGAAGAAAAAGTATGGGAACCTCTGACTTAGCATTATGCTCAGATTCATTTTATTAACCTAAGGTTTTTAACCACTTAAGGTTTTACCTGGTATCATAAGCATATTTTACAAGTGTATTCTATCATATATTGCATCACCAGAAATGGTGCTCAGAGCTGTCTTTATTTTATGCAGTTCAGCTCAGATAATTGGAAGCTAGAGGTTTGGTCACAGGTGGCATTCTATCCTCTGGCTAGAACATAATCACTTCTTGCTATATAGAAGGAGCACCTCATTAACAAGGTAAACCTTCTATTTGGACAGGCTGAAATTATCAGAAAGTTTAAACTGTACCATTCTGGAAGAGAAATTTCATCAAAGGGGGATGATCTTGCTATCCTTTCTCTCATATACCTGCCATTCAATCCAAAGTGACCTGTTCATGTGTGAGAACCATACTATTTTTTATTACTGACCATTGCAGTCTCTCCATGCATAAACCAAGGTTATTTGATTTATGAAGGAAGTTCTGTCTTCAAAAAGGCAAAAATATTTCTAAAGGATTTTTTTTTTTTTTGCATAAAAGTAGTACTGCGAGCATTCTCTAGAAAAATCAAATTGATTTCCCTCTTAAGTGGAAAAACTAATCAAAGAAAACAGATATGTCTTAACCAAGCATTCATTTTAGAGAGTTTGGTTTGCTCAGTTATTTTGATGGCCACTGTTTTGGGTGTGTCCATCTGTCTTTCTATAGGGGGACGTGGGCACTGGCTGGAGGTTCTGCCACCGCAAAATATATGCCACTGGCCTCAAACCTGCTCCATTAGTTCATCCTTTATCCTTTCCCCAGTCATCCATGCAGCAGGGTGCCAGAAGGGCTATTACAAGCAAATATAAATGAAAATGCCTGATGACTGAATCAGGGCTATTCAGAACAGAAGCTCGTTGTAGTTAACAGGACTTAAAGGTTCTGCTGCATACTTTCTTAACCCTGTCAGAGGGGCCATTGGAGGCCACATGCACAAGGGTATATAATGATGGCATGGCTGGAGTTATGGGACTAAGGGACTTGCAAGTGCATATGGGCAGATATTTGTAGGGTCATATGCTGTGAGCTGTGCCCACTTTGGACTGTGCCCAGTCTTGTAAATGAAAAATATGGTTGAGTGGCAGAAATGACAGATCTCAATAGATTTTTGAATAAGTTGTGCCTTCCATTCTATACATTAGGAGAAGACATGGGCCACAGAGATGGAAATCTCCATTTTCTATCCTTACTGATACTCTGAGCCATCCAGTTCACCTTGAGACAAATCTGGATTTGAAAATGTGAAGAGTGGAAGATAAAATTTTATTCTCTTTTAAGGGCCCTGGCAGACGTTACATTTAAGTCATGATTAACTGGTTAATCACATGTTTAGTATAGTAATCCAGCCACACATTAATGCAATTAATGGCATGATAAAACAAGGAAAAAGGCACAAACTTCTTATATAAAATATGTATAATAGCATTAGGCATTTTTACATGTGATCCAAATGTGGCACCATGCTTTTAATTAGCTAGCCGCACTAAATAAAGACACCCGTGAGTCATGTGTATCAGCACAGCATGTCCCCGCACTGAGAAAATGAACTAAAGTACATCAGATATGTTTTATTTCAAAGCACACCGCTGCCATTTTCTCAGCCCAGAGATGCACTGTGCCACTGATACACATGACATGCGAAGTTGCCAGAGCACAGTTTACATGCTCCAGCAGACTCAATTAATTGAGTCTGCTCCGACGCACTGGATTTCCAGTGCATCAGAGCAGGTTCCCCACATGTGCGTAAGTGCTCTTTGTGGCTGGTTTGCCTTGTGCCTTAATTTACATCAGCTTCCAGCCTGTCAGGAGGCCTTGACACAGCTGTGCCTCAAAGACCAGGTGTGGCAGCTGATCTGTACTCTCAGCCTCCAGGGCACAATGAAGCCCTTGACTTCTCTGCACCAGGGAGGCTGACAGAAGCAGCTAAGGGACTCCCAGCCCCAGGGGTGTATCGAAGTCAAGGGCTCTGGTGCACTCTCCAAGGCTGGGAGCAGCAATCAGAGTCCTTAACTCCAACATGCTCCTGAAGCTGGGAGTGGGGATCAGCTGACTGGCTTCCTACGTGTTGGTGCAAGGGAAGCTCAGGATTGATTCCAGGCTCACCCTGCACCAGCAATATGGTGCAATGGGGATCTGATCCCTGAACCCACAGTTCCACCCCCACCATGAACATGTAGTATGGCTAAAAGTGCAATTGTGATCATTCATCAGATCCCATGGTGCCTTTAACTGAACATCTGCCAGGGGCCTAAGATCTCTCCCTACTTAATTTAAGCAGGGACCTATTTAAATTGTGATGAGACAAAGGGTTTTCATAGCCCACTCATGGCGTGTAGAGCCAAGTTCATGGGCATTTCATGGCAGCCCCAACCTGGTAAGGGGGAGGAGAGACAAAAGGGCAGCCACCATCTTAATTGCTGCCCTTTGCACTACCCCAACAGCTGGCAGTTTCCCCTTCCCTCAGTGAAGACCACTGGCTCCCACTGAGAAGCTAGCGTTTTATTTTTATTAAGTTTTTTTGTTCTGGATTTTGTGGTTTCCGTGAAATTTGCAAAATGTGAATTCCTACCTATCACCTTTCAAAACGAACGCTTCTGTTGATGCCCTGGTTCATGCAACACCATTCCTTGACTGTTTACAGATCTAGTGATAAATAGACTGGCAAAATACATGGAGAAAATTGCAGAAAAACCTCAGCTTGTGAGAAAGCAACACTCTTGTGGAAACCATCAGGCTAGTGTTACCAAATCAACCTAGAAGCAGGGTAAATTATCCTGGGCAGAATTCTATGCTGCAACTGAGGTAGCTCCTTTAAACCTAGCTTTCACATCTCTACACTATATTGCTGTCCAAAGTGGATACACACTTTCTGTTGCAAGTGGCTTATATAACCCCATGCAAATAAAAGGGAAGTAGGAAAGGCAGAGAAGAGAAGTTTGTTGAGCAGAACTGTTGATAGGAAACCTGTAAGTAGTCAAGCCTAGAGATAAAAACTGGATTTTAGGCTGTCATCATAAGAACCTTTTGTCAATAAAACCAAACCCCAGGAAAAGGACGTGTTTTGATTCACTGCCACTGGTGTGCACTGTGTTTGAAGAAGTGTAGAGATGCCAGGAAAAGTATCCTCATGCATTTTTCCCTGCACCCCACAGAAGGCAGAATTTCAACCTATAAATATATGCAAATTGCAAGCAGCACTGTGAGGGCATTGTGAAATATGTAAATCATCCTTGAATTTTTGCCCAGGCAGGCCATTTAACTGCCTGATTACTCTAGCATCATTTTTTGGAAAAGAGATATGTACCATTTATAATGGTGAGTACAGCAGACCTTTACACTTAACTGTTTAAGTAGGCTGAAAGTAGAGATTTCATTAAAATCATTTTAATGAATATTTTAAAAATAAATATGCAAACTAGGCATGCTAGTTATGTTTCTTTTTCTATCAAAGTCTTTTTTTTTCCTCATTCATAATTTGGGCAAAGCAAGAATTATCCTTCATTATCTTGCTTCATTCTTTCCGTCTCTGCCAAATTGCTCATTTGTGACACTAATAGGAAAAGTGACATTGTTTTGAGTATCCATTAAGAAAATAATATGTTTATACAGGATATTTATATCCATAGTAGAGTAAATATAGAATGTGTTAAGAAGAAAAAACTAATAATAAAGCATATGAGGTGTGTACAGAAGTTGCTTTTTTTTCCATTTAAAGCACTTTATTGCTGTGACTTAACAGAAATACATGGTTTTACAGCATTTTAAAAATGGGTACATTGCCTTAAATTAACCCTTGTTAAATGAGGTATTAAATTTGAAGTGCTGTATTTTACAGCACTTTACCAACCTACAGCGCTTTAGTAACTTCTGTATGCTGGTCAAATTTCTGACTAGTAGAAAAGCCCCAGGATTCTGCAGATCACCCCATGCCTCCTAGCCTGGAAAGTGCAGAGAGGCTCAGAGCCCACCCCCTGACCAAACTTAGAATTGCACAGTTCTGTCATGTTTAAAAGCACTGTAACTTCATAGTGCTATAAAAAGTGTTCTAAATTACAGCTCTAAAATGTGCACAGAGCACTTCTGTACACACCTCTAGTCTTAAACAATATCCAGTAAACCAGGTAGACAAGTAAGTGTAAGGATTCTGTGTTGCTGCTTTGTAATATTTAAAAGTTTCATTTTATACTCATTTTGTCCCAAACTCTCTCTAGATAGGTTTACTAAGCAGATTTTCAGGAGAAAATTATCAGGCTTTGCGGATTTTTTGTGCTTTAAATATGCTTATGTGGTCCACTTAGGAGTAAAATAATCAGGCCACTAGGTATCAAGTGTGCTTGAGGAAGCTTTGCCCTCAAATCTGAGACTCATGTTCCTTGTGGCTTCCTCTCAAAAAGATTTTGAGTCTACCATTCATTAAGATTTCCTGTCTGTAAGAAATCACTGACAAGTTTCCAGGTCCATGCTCAAGAAGCCATTACTTTGTGTCTTAATAACTACCAGTCAATTTCTAAACTTCCTCAAGTATGTAGTTCTAAGATTGCAGTAAGACACTATGATATATTTTTTAATTTTAACCAGAATCTGGCATGAAACCTGTACTAAATTAACCAATAATGTGTCTCCTATTGGCTACAGGCAGTGTTGTTTATGATTAGACCTTTCAAAAATCTTTAGATCATGGACCAGCAAGTCTTGCTCATCTTGACAAAGGTATGCTTTGTGATGGCTTGAGTGGATCCATTCTTTCCACTGAAAGGGATCCTGCCTGTTAAGCAATTGTTTTTCTGCCTTCCTAGATCACTGATGGAGCTCCTCCCTGTGGGGTTCTTTTCTGTGGCTTCTCCCATTCAGAAAACACCAGAGGCTGCTGAGAAAGGCAATAAGAGGTTCTGGCCATGAGTATGGGAAGACAGACACGTCTACACCACTTTTTCATATTTCTGGTACAGTCTTAATACCAGGGCCTGCTGAGATAGGGATGTGGGTAGGACCAATGGTGTTAGACTCCTGTCAAACAAGATGAAAGCAGAGATTGGGAATACTTTGAAACATCCAGAATGTGTGGTGATGGGTTCTCTGTGCTCAAAATCTAAGGGTATTCCTATTCCAATTTTGATTTGCTCCCCATGCTGTGTCAGCAATTAGAACTACCCTTTACATCTGCATTGACTAGACAGTTTCAGTCATCTCCTTGCATTGCTGGACTCACTACTGATATGGCCTCTCTGACCTCCAAATTGTTCTGTGGCAATATGCATTTCCTGAGGTTATTTTTGAAAATCACTGGAATGCTACAACCAGTTGTGGCTTCCTGCTTTCTTAGTGATCTGAAGCCAGTTTAATATGGGCTAAAGCCTGTTTTCTGAACTCTACATAGGCTATTAGTTCACTTCCATAATGTTTCTATAATGCTTTACATGGTTTGTGCATAGGTTACCAAACAGACTTCTCCTGTATGCTCAGGCACTGGGACTTCTTTTCTAAAGTACCTTCAGTAATAGATTTGCAGATCTAGAGACTGGTCTCAGGGCTTTTCCAGTGTTGGGCTTTTGCCTCTGTGTTTCACCTGCTGTTTAAATCAGACTGAGATTCCAGTTCACCTTTAGTATACCATGGAAGCCTTTTTTTCTCCTTTGGAATTTGTCTGAAAGAGTAAGAATGAATAGTATGCTGAGCAATTGTCTAGGTGAACTCTATGGAACTAATGTGTGTTGGGCATATTTTGATTTTCTTAGTTAATTATGTACATGCTCCAAGGTTGTTGAATGGTCACATCTGAGAGAACTAAACTGTGATCCTACCTGTTAGCAAGGGTACAGTTCTACAGCTGAATTGTGCTCAGTGCCTCCCTGCATTGGCATCCAGATAGAAGAGACATATGGAAGCAACCTTAGGCACAATACATGAACCATCCCTCAAGCCCCACAGATGTAGTTTGAAATCCCTCCTCACTATCATAGTACCAGTGACATCACTGGAAAATGAAGTCAGAAGGAGATGTATTCTCTCTTTCAATGCCCTTCAGTGGAGATCAGTTCTGCTAGGTGACAACAAAGTGGTCCCCTTCCTTTCCACCAGTCAGCTAAAGCTCTGAAATGACTGCATTCCCATTTATGCAAGCTATTATTGAAAGAGAGCAACAAAGTCCTTTCCACCACAAAAGCCCATCCCTTGAAATGGGGCTCTCTCTGTATTTTCCACAGTAAACTGGGCAGCCTACGTAGTTCAGTGAATCTGCTCATGTCTTCAGGAACTAGCATTGTAAGAAAGAGCTTGCAGGATTAAGACCGTAGCTTGGCCATCCTTCATCCAGCTCCTGGAAAACCCTAAAATTAAGTACTCCAACAGGAATATCACATAATCAATTCCAGTCAATACACTATCATCAGCTGAAAGTAAGTGTTCATTGCAGTAGTAATAAAGAAACTGCAGTGGGACTGCATATCTTTAAGTGTTGACATGGCTTGAAAGTTTAACGGCCAGGCATCATTTTCCTTGCAGCAGATCTGCAGTCCATGTATTAGTATCATACATATAATTCATCCTGCAAGGACTCTGCTCTTCCTTTGAACTAGTACTTGTACCCAAAGCAATACCTGATTAAGTTAAAAGGTTGTCTCTGACTGCTTTCCTTGGAATATCCTCTTTTACTAACAGCTCACCATGGGAACAAAACCATCTGGTTTCATTGCTAAGTAACACACTGGCTAGGCACAGAAGTTATACATAAACCTGTTTAAGTGATCAGAAACCAGTTTAAACCTGTAACAAAACAGTTCAGGGAACATAAACCAGTTTTAAAATGGCCAAAACTGGTTTAAGATAAACCTGGTTGAATGCAATATCAGACTTAACTGATTTAGGTCAAATGGATTTATGGAACTTCTGTCCCAGACCCCTTCCTGTTCAAGTTAACTCACAGTCTCCCAACATCCCAAGATGCTTTGCAGCCCTGAGCTGGGCTGGGCTGGGCTGTCTGCTCCAGCAGAACAGGGTTGACCCCACCTCTCTGCTCCCTAGCCAGAGCACTATCACTCCTCTAACTAGCTGAGAAGGGGCTGAGGGTGGGAAACCTGGCTCCAGATCCCAGCCAGATTCTGCCTGGCAAGGGCGGATCAGCCCCTCACAGGCTTTTCCCCCACTCCCCACTGGAGTGGAGGGGGAAGGTAGGCAGAACCTGGGCCAGGCCAGTAGAATGAGGTGGGGGGGTGGTCTTTAAGTGCCCTCTCCCACCCACACAGGACCCCAGCTCGGATCTGCTTGGCAGAGATGCAGTAGCCCCTGCCTGGCTTCTCCCCACTTACTGCTCAAGCAGTGGGGGCAAGCGGCATGGCCAGACACCAGTCCCGGGTAGCACACTGAAGTGGAGGAGAGGGAAGGGCATTTAAGCCCCCTCTCCCAACTGCACTGGACATTATCCCTGCCCTGAACTGCTCCTGTTGGGAGAAAATTTGCTCCCAATGAGCACACATGTAGATGCTCTCTCAGGGAAAGCTTACTGCACAGTATTTTACTATGCAGTAAGCTTTCTACACATTAATTGCACATGTAGGCTTGCCCCTTGAAACTTATTTACACCAGTTACAAGGAAGTCCCAAAGCTGCCTTTCTAACATTTATATCTGTATTGTTGAAGAGGAGTTCATGCTTCTTTACAACATAAAAGTCCATTGCAAAAGATTTAATTCTATTTCTGGGGTAATGCCAGAGTGCTGTAGAACAAAGGATTTGTAAAATATAATTAACTTAAGTTCAGGTTTTACGTTATTTACGTAGTTTAAACACTTTAAAATATCCTTTAAATATTATTTAAATGGCTGAAATTGTTCTAACATATTTGTCATTCATAATTATTTGTGCTGTAGAAATGTTAACAGCATCGAACTATATTAAATAACCGTTCTTGTGCAATTTGTTTGCAAGCAGTTTTCCTGATATATAAAATCCAGGAGTCTTAGTTATTTGAAAACATAAGACCCATTCTATGTTTCTTATCTCTTAGAATCAAGTTTCTATTGTGAATATTATTATGTCCTTTCTGTGAATATTTCATCAGTTGTTCACTTGAAGTTTACCATTTCTATGTAGGTTTTTGGCAATAAAGTTGTACACTTGGATATTTACAGAAAGTGGGCAAAACTTGATTGCTGCAAATTAGTTTAAAATTTTCAATGTAATTATCACAAAGCAATGGAAATCAGACAAGTCCCAACAGAAAAGATCACTAAAAACTATAATGGACTTCAGAAGCTTCAAAGGACATCAGTGAAAAGTTTGCTCATAGACTGAAAAAATATTATAAAAACTAGAAGGAAGGCAGGGGTCTCTGGACCCCTGCAGCCTGTTTTGATCAGGGATTAGTTCTGATACAGTGTTATTTTCAGTTTTTTAAATTTAATCAACTGTACCCTGAAGGTCTGGACTAGAAGGTACTTTGATGTGTCATTGAATCATTTCTGGTTGGAGAAACAGGCCAGTTTGTCTACAGAATCTTCTGCAGAAATTATCCCTCATTGTCCCATTGTGGAGAATATGCTTTCTTCTCCCCTTCTCCCATGCCTTTAGTGACATGAATGTCCTGCACACTCCTAGTACTTCTGGACCTTGACAAGCCCAGTCCTATTTGGATCTGCACTGGCAGGGTTCCATTCTGTCCACAGCTACCTCTTGGACATCTGTGGAAATGTTAACATAATACTGAGCTATTTTAAATTTTCTCTGTCAGTTTTATGGCTAATCCAACCCCTATATCTCCCCAGCTCACCCTAAATTATCTCTCCCTTTTCATGGACTCCAAACTATACTTAAAGGACTCTGCAATGTTGGGAGTAGGAGTGATAGACAGACAGTACAATCAGAGTAGAGACACAAATGAAAGGAGATCCTCATACACTCTACAATGTACAAATGTTAGCAGAAACAAACTGGGCCTCTTTAAAATTAAAATCTGGCAGGCAGAAAAGAAATTACTATGATATTCCTTATAAACACATTTCAGTGCTCAAATAAATACAATTTCAAATGAAAGTTCACATAATTTTCTGTAGTACTGTCCTATCCCTAGGGAAGGCATCAGCTCTAATTAGTTTATCCTTCATATAAAAACATAGCCAGAATTTTTCCATTTCATCATTAGTGAAAACTTGGGTGGCAAAGAAAATGTGTGAAGTCTATGAAAACAGGGCTTGCTAATGCAGTATAATTCCCATCAAGGGTCCCATATACTAAGGGACCATCAAGAACCTTTGAAGCTTAAGGCAAACTTACTGGATTGTTCTTATATGGCTCCTCCTACATTAAAAAAAAACACGAAAACAGCAACAACAACAGGTGTTTTTGGTAACATGAATACCAAAAAAGAACATTCTGCAGAGGGTTATATGTCCTAATTACAATCCAAGTTAGTGTCCCTTCACTGTTTTTACATTTGGGTTTCGGAATCATTCAAAAGCTGGGAGGACTGCAAGGGAGGCATGCAACTTAGCTTTATTCCCGCCTCATTAACACAAAGTACTAATATTTTCCCCTAAATTACAGCATTCCAATTCCATTTCTAGAAAGTTAACTGAAAGGAGAGTATGTCCCACTTTTTCATAAGCCAAATGTTGGCATATTGCAAAAAGAATTACTTTGTCCTGGAAATGTTTTTTTAAAAATGCTTTGTACATAAACTGAAGTTCTGTTCTTACATATTAATATGCCCAGATGGCTTGATTATTTCCTAAGGTATCCCTTCTTCCTCAACTGAAGCTGTTAAGATTGCATGAGAAATTAGTCAGGACAATCTGTCCAGGACTTTTCAAAATGGGCTTGTTGATACAAAGCCAAGACTGAGATAGTTGCTTCATGAGTGGAGGTTTATGCTCAAATCAGTTTATTTCATAATATATTAATGTTTAGCCTTTTGTAATTGAAGTAGCTACAGCTCAAAGAAACACAGAAAGAGAGCAGAAAAGGACCTCAGGAAGTCATCTAGTCCACCTGCAGTTCAAGGCAGGATCATCTTGAGCTAAACCATCCCAGAGAAGTTTCTCTAACCTGCCCTGAAAAAGCTTCACTGATAAAAAATTTTACATCTCAATGCTTCTTCCCATTTTCTCTTCCATTGGACAAAGGGCAACAATGCAAATTCTAAAAAGTGATTGGAACAGAAAGCCTTCATAGAAAAATATTGGTAAACTCTTGTACCAACATGCCATTTGAATAATTACTTTCTATTTTCCTTTATATGTTGCTTTTACATTATGGTGGTACTTATTCAGCTAAAGCAAAAATACGGGACTATTTTGCTCATGAATCTGTGTTCCAAAACTGAATCAAAATGAAAATGAATTTTACTGAGATAAAAAACCCCTGTTGTTCTCAGTGGGTCTGGCTTTCATAGTTTGCAAGAGGGATACAAGAAGGTCTAGAAATCTCATGAGTTAATCCTCGTGGCTCCATTGAACTGAATGACCAAACTCCCACTGACTTCCATATTTTCAGTATTTCAGTATTTCACCTTATGTCCAGGCTGAGTCAGGGATCAAATATCTCCAAACTTTCAAACTGTCATCATTCATCACTAATTTCCACATTAGAGAGGGGCATAAACTACAGAGTTCCGATCTAGAACAGAATTCAAATGTCCTAAAATGTCAGGATTTTCCAGACCTTGTGGGTTGTTGTAAGACCCTCTCTTTGCAAAATGAGACGCTCAGAGGATAAATAGCTCCGGTGCTATAGCTGTAGATCAGGGGTTGGCAAAATGTGGCCCGTGGGCCAGATGCAGCCCACCGGGCCATTCTATCCGGCCCACGGGGCCACTAAAAAATTTAGAAAATGAATATTTATCTGCCCCCGGCTACCTGTTATGTGGCCCTCAGTGGCTTGCCAAAACTTAGTAAGCGGCCCCGCACCTGAAATAATTGCCCGCCCCTGCTGTAGATGCACAAAGTAGAAGGCATGTGGTCTTAGCTGTCTGTTAAAACAGGAATTACAACATCACTTTTCACTCCATTCTGGGATTCTTTAGAGCTCCAGGCCAGAAGATGTACCCATCACCTAATTTCTATTCAAACCTTATTTTTAAAGTCTTAAGCAAAATCTGCAGTTATGCTAAGACGTTGTGTGGTTCCTTCCATGCTCAGGGAAACTTCTACAATATTATCTTTTTTACCAGGTCACCCTTCTGAAACCAAATATATATAATATCCTACTAGCTTTGTAATAATTCCAGGTTTAAAGACAAATGACTGACACATCTGTAGTTGACATAATTAAACATTAATGTACCTAAAAGAAATGTTGGAAAGCTTTTTATTTATTTATCATTATGTATCTTTTCAATTCATCTTCTAGAATCAGTGTCCCGCAGACAGCACAGTTATTCTGAGAAGAACTTCTGAAGGACAGAGTCTGGGAAAAAGTAACAAAGCACCAGATTGCTACTTAAATGAGCATGCCAGCTAAAAAAAATATTTTTCTAGAGAAAAGAATGGTAAATCATTGAGCCTGTTCCTGTGAGTAATTGTCTCATTTCTTTGTATAACATAATGATATCCCTTTTAAAGATGCAATTTCTATTGTGAAGCACATATTCGTATTATAATAGAACATTCCTCTTGATTTCAGAGCCATAGAAGGAAAGCTATCCACAGTGAGAAAGAGGCACAGGGAAGGGCTACCAAATAACAGTTGTCAAATGCAGAAAAAGGCAAAAGCCCAAGTAAATAGGGCAATTAAATTAAAGTTGTTCAACAGAAGGAAATAATTATTGCTGAATAATGTTTGTTTGCTATCATTTTACATTCAATTTTTGGTCCAGATCTTTACATGGTGTCAGTTGGTATTAATCCATTGAACTAAAAGATAGAGAAAGCAAATCCTTTGTCTTTTATTGGTTTCCTCTAAAGATAAAATTAAAAGCCATACTTAAATTTGAAACAGTCATCAGAACGTTCCTGTATGAGTTATTTTATAAATGATATATGAGATAGAAAATCTTTCACTGGAAATTTTGTTTAAAAGATTCTGATTGCGTCTGTGTTTCTCAATTATGAAACAGTCTAGTCTACATCATTCTAGACAGTTGCAAGATTTGTATGTGCATTGTGTTAGCCTCTGTCTGGAGCTAGGGGAAGTCAGAATATTATAAAGGGGGGCATTGTTGTTTCAATAAAATATGCTCCAATATGCCTTCCTCTTCTACTTGGTACTCAGCATACAATCTTAAATATTGGAATAATTTAGAAGCAGTGTATATTACATTGTTCTATTTAGAGGTAATAGGCGATACTTACGTGTGTATAGGCATAAAGGATGTGGGAACTATGCTCAAGCCAATAGTATAACTAGGGGTAGGTGAGAGGGGCACCTGCCCTGAACTCCAAGTTAGGAGGGGTACCAGAATTTCCCCCATTGCCACAGAGTCCACACTCTGGCAACATACCAATGCTGGGAACTCCTAAATTGTCTGCTGCTGCTGCTGCTGCTACTTTAAGAGCAATAGCCGGGGCACGTAAAGCATGTAGCTCTTTTCTTCAGGGCTTGCCCTAGGCACCAACTCTACTTGTTATGCCACTGCTCAGAGCTCATTTAAAATGATAGTTAAAGATCTCACTGCATAGATACAAAGCAAGATAAGTAATGCCTTCCCTATCTCTACCAGGTACCTTTATAATGTCAGAAAAATAAGTATTACTCATAGGGTGCACCTACACAGTGCCCTGCAGTGGCGTAGCGAGGTGCTACATCATTGTACAGCACACTATGGCGACGTAGTGATTACATGGATCTAAAGTGCCATAAAACCATCAATAAAAGGGCAGTTCCTACCCAATAAATTATTATATGTGCTCTTTGTTATGTATCCATTAGTAAAAATACATATATAAACCTGTAAACTGCATATATGGCAGATTTTGTTTTCCATGCATTTTTTTCTTCAGCTTTCTTTGAAGGTTTAACCTCCCCCCCCCAACAGATTTCTGTGCCTATACTAGTAATAGTAATTTTTATCATGCAAAGAATTACACTCAGGCATTGTCAGTGTCACTTACACATGTGACTGTAAACCAAGAACAGATCGATATGCCACGTTCTGTTACTCTAGTGCAGAGTCACAAATTGATTAGAGCCGACACGAAAATGATCATTGTTAAAAGCTGTCCAGAGCCAGCAGAAATGTGGCATGAAACAGGATGCAGCTGCCAAAGCTTTTGAGTGTACTGTATACAAATGTTGGGGATAGTAAAGCAGTTTTTTTTTATTTTAGCAAACCATGTAGCACAAGCTGAAAAAATCTAGTGAGATGGTCACTTCCTGCTGAGTCACAATGCCAGGGAGCTGGCTGAATACAAATGTGCTGGTCTACAGATATATTATGGTTTTAAATTGAAAGTGCAGAAGTCACTGCACATAGGCGCTGACTTTTATTTTTGCCGGGGAGATGGGGGGATGGCCTAAGATGATGCTCCCCAGCGGCACAGCCAGAGCAAAACTGAGTGAAGACCATGCCAGGCGGGGGAGAATGCAGGCTGCCCAGTGCAGGCTCAGGGCCCCAACTCCACACCGTTGCCCCTGCTGCTGCTGGGCAGACAAGGTGTGTTGTGCCATGGTGATGTAGCTAGTGCAGGGCTCCTGTAGGGAGGGCACTAGGGTGGGCATCCACCCCTGCCCCATGTACAAATCTGGGGGGCACATGCCCCCCACATCCCTCCTGGGAGACCCTCCCACCATTTTGGGACTGTCCTTTCCAATTAGGGACAGTGGTCCCCCTACCCTCTTCCCAAGAGGGGCCAGGGCCCTTGGGCCCCAATGTACTCAGCATCTATGTCGCTGCAATTTATTTGGAAACTAGAAGTTTGGAAAACTAGAAGTGATTGAAGATCTTCAGTGGGATGTCTGAAGGAAAGTATGTTGATCCCTTTTTTTTTCTTTAAGGCCAGGACACCTCTAATTCTTTCACTTTTGTAGTTATTAAATAGATTTCTGTCATCTATGAAAGAACTGTTGTTGAAAGAGGTGTTGATAAGCAATGTACATGTAATTGACATATAGTATTTGAAGAGCTCTAAAGCTGACTACAAATCTTCAAATAAGCATGGTTTTTGTACTTAAATATACATTGTTTTAGTAAATAGGATTCCCCTAATGTTAATGTATACTAGTATGGACTGAAACAATGACTTATGGGTATTTCTATTCAAATCACTGAGGGATATTAGTTCCTCTATTTAAAACAAAACAAAGCTAAAGGTTTCCCCAGCTGCCATATTTACTTTACCAACTGTGTTCTCTCTGGTCTCTGACCTCTTTGGTCCAGGAATGAACCTTCACAAGGATTTTTTTTCCCCAGGTGACATAAGTTTCTCCATGTTTATAGTCCCTGTAGTTGGTCTCTTCCTTCCTCTATCTTGCCCTTTATTTAGAAGAGAGAACATCCTCAAATAAGCACTCTGGTAGACCACTGTAGTACATTTCTAACTTTATCAGTGCTTGCTGCAGTTGGTGGCAGAAAGAAAAATAAAAGATTGCGTCATCATTTAGAAGTGAGGTGAAACCATTTAAGCAATTTTTCATTTAATCAAGAACCAACGTATAACGAAAATGCCATGAGGACACACTTCTATCCACAATGAAGGATGAAAGGGAAACTAATGTTTTGTTGATGGAACTCAGTAGTTTAACAGAACTCAATTTAGTTCTTTATGTAGCAGATACAGGGCCTGCTCCCAGTCCCAGGTCAATGGGAATTTCAAAACCAACTTAATTAGGAGCAGATCCATATGATGATATGCAGTCATGACTACAATTTAGGTAAGAGTTATCATATAATTTTGGAAAACAAGGAGGTATTGGGTGAAGGCAGCAGTCTGGATCCATGATGAAAAGAATAACATAATTAGAATTCACTATATAGACCTGAAGTTGATGTTTGAGAAATAAGAATTAAAGTTCAAAGTCAAGATTAAATGTAGTTCCACTAGAAATTCTCCAATTCCTCTGGTCTATATTACGTTGATTAAGGTGGAAAGTTTCACCATATTTACAAGAGGGATAAATTATGGTTTGAAGGACACAAAATATCTGTATGAAGAGATGAGGAATAAAGGAGAAATGGGGAAGACGACACAGAAACTCCTAAGAAAACAAAGCAATCAATGTAATGGAAAGAAAAAACTGATAAAATAAGCAGCAAAGTTGATGTTATCAAGAAAATGTTATCAAGTAGAGAAAGCAGTAATGAAAAGTCTTGATTAAAGAAAGTGTGAATTTTAATTCTAATTGGAAAAGAAGAAGTAAGTGTAAGAATAGCAAGAACTAAAGGCAGTTGAGGGAGCATATGCATATAGAAGTTCAGTATCTTAGGCTTAACCAAATCCTACTAAGGAAAGTAGAATTACATGGATGCTTAATACTGATGAATATGTTTTAAGGAGATTGAAAGCAACAATGAATATCATTATGTCTTTCTTCTGAATGTATGTTAAAGTAAGTTTGAAAGCAGTTGATAAAATGGACTTTGACAAACTACTATGAGATAGTTAATCATTGGCAGAGCTACTATAGAATTGCAATGTGTGTTGATAATAAAATTAATGAGCCACGTTTACTACTTTTATCAGTGACTTCAGTGAAGTTATGATCATTAGTACTGAATTTGACCAAACAAAAGGGAAAAAATTTGAGCAAAACTCTATATTTTTCTGCCACAAAAATTGCCAGATATTGGCAAAATGTTCATAGGGGAAAGCAATAATATTAGAATAGTGGGTTTTCGTCCTGTGGAAATTTTCAACCTTCCACTAAAATTCAAAATATTTAGACCTCAAACTGAAAATTCTCAGCTTCTTTGTTTTCAATTAAATGTCAAAATTTTCCATGGAAATGGACATTTTCAGGAAAAATGTGGGCTGACAAAACCCAAATTTATATAAAGACCAGTTTTGATGGGCCATTTTTAGTCAGCACATTTTACAAGCAGTTCACATGTCTTTGCAGGTCAGTTTGTTGCCTCCTTCTTTGAAGGGAAGCTTGTAAGGTAAATTTTTCTCTCTCTTTTTTTTTTTATATGTAATTAAGACCTACATAGTTTTATTTTATTTTAAGCAGCTAAAACTCAGCAGCTAAACCAATACTTAAGCCCCTTGTTTAACTAGAGTCCATAGTGAGGAGGAGTTTGCTTGGAAACTTTCTTTCATATTCTTCATTGTAAGTTTGCTGAGAGGAAAGAGGTTTTCAGGGAAAAGGGAAACTTTCAGGTCCAAAGAACAGCGAACAGGCCAGCTACAGAGGAGTTTGCTAGGTAAGGTCTGCTTGGAAAGAGAGGGAGAAAGTAAGAGGCAGCAGATTAGAAGACCTAGAGAGATGGCTGGAGGACATCACTATCCCAGATCCACTGCCACTTCCAGCTCCAACTCTGCTTGCACCTGTGAGGTGTCTGTCCTTGAAGGACTGCACAGTGTCAAGGCTTCCACCCAGGTCCTGGTCTGGTGCTGTGCAGACTGCATTTTGCAGGTTCCTTCCATTGTCAGCCAGGTGGGGGAGTGCCTGCCATGTGAGCAGTGCCTTCTGGTGGTGTCCCTCAAGAAGTAGGCAAGAGAGCTACAAAAGGAGGTAGCAAGGCTCTGAAGCATCCTCCACCATGAGGACTTCATTGATTTCACCCTGGAGGAAACCTCTAGGACTGTGGAAAAAGGACTGCCAGAGGCAGTGCAAGAAAAGGAAGAGAGCATGGGTTTCCAGGAAGGTGAAAGTTGGAAGCTTATGACCTTTAGCAGCAAGAAGTTGTCATCCCCGCCTGAAAGACATATGGAGCACATTCTGTTGGTGGAAGAGGCCAGGCCAGGAATCCCCAAGGTGGGGTGGATCAAGACCACTGCCATGAAGAGGAAGCAGTGGGTGTCAGTGGTTGTAGACTACTTTCTGTGGGGGACAGAAGGATCCATCTGCTGGCCTGACCTGTTGTCCCAGGAAGTCTGCTGCTTGCCTGGAGCCCAAATCCAAGATGTCATGGAAGGGTTACAGAGACTCATCCAACCCTCTGACTGCTATCCCATGCTGTTCATCCTTGTGGGAACCAATGATACTGTCAGGGGTGATCCTGAACCTATCAAGAGTGGTTACAGGGCTCTGGGTGCAAGGGTGAAGGGGACAAGAGCACAGGTGGTGTTCTCCTTGATCCTTCCCATCAAGAGGAAGGGCCTGGGCAGGAGTAATCTGCATCATCCTGGAGATCAATGCATGGCTGGGTAGATGGTGTTGCCAGCAAGGATTCAGGTTCTTCAGCCATGGGATATTGTTCCAAGAAGAAGGGTTGCTAGGAAGAGACGAGATACACCTCACGAAGAGAGGGAAGAGCATCTGCACAGACAGGCTCAGTAACCTAGTGAGGAGGGCTTTAAACTAGATTTTCTGGGGGATGGAGACCAAAGCCCTGAGGTAAGTGGGGAGGAAAAGACCCAGAGAAAGCACAAGGAGGAGAAGGCAACAGGGGAGGCCTCCTCATTCTTACTGAGACAGTAGGGCAATCAGCTAGTTACCTCGGGCATCCTTACACAAATGCTCGGAGCCTGGGAAAAAAGCAGGAAGAATTGGAAGCCCTTGCACAGTCAAGGAACTATGATGTGATTGGAATAACAGAGACTTGCATGACTTGTATGGGTGGAGCACTGTCATGGATGGATACAAACTGTTCAGGAAGGACAGGCAGGGAAAAGGAGGAGGAGTTGCACTGTATGTAAAGAGCTGTACGATTGCTCAAAGCTCCAGTATGAAACTGGAGACGGACCTGTTGAAAGTATCTAAGTTAAGGTCAGGGGGAAGAGCAATAAGGGTGATGTCATGGTGGATGTCTGCTGTAGACCAGTGGTCTCCAAACTTTTTTGATCGCGCACCCCTAACAGTAAAAAAATGTTGAGCATGCACCCCCAGTATATGTATATTTATATAACTATAAATAGAAGTTCTAATATTTTCTTCCCACACCCCAATGGATCATCTTGTGCACCCCACTTTGGAGATCACTACTGTAGACAACCAAACAAGGTGGATGAAGCAGATAAGGCTTTCTTCTGGCAACTAGCAGAAGTTTCCAGATCACAAGCCCTGCTTCTCATGGAGAACTTCAATCATCCTGACATCTGCTGGGAGGGCAATACTGGAGTGCACAGGAAATCTAGGAAGCTTTTGGAGAGAATTGGGAACAACTTCCTGTTGCAAGTGTTAGAGAGACCAACTAGGGGCCATGCTCTTTTTGACCTGCTGCTCACAAATAGGGAAGAATTAATGGGAAATGTATAAGTGGATGGCAATTTGGGCAGGAGTGACCATGAGATGATCGAGTTCTGGATCCTGACAAAAGGAAGAAAGAGCAGCAGAGTATGGACCTAGGATTTCAGAAAAGTACACTTTGATTTCCTCAGAGAACTGATGGGCAGGATCCCCTGGGAGGAGAGTCTGAGGCGGAAAGTTGCCCAGGAGCACTGGTTGTACTTTAAAGAAACCTTGCTGAGGGCACAGGAGTGAACCATCCCATTGCACAGGAAGACTAGCAAGTATGGCACAAGATCAGCTTGGCTTAGCAGGGGGCTCTTCAGCGAGCTAAAACAAAAAAGGGAAGCTTACAAAAAGTGTAAACTTGGGCAAACAACTAGGAAGGGGCATAAGAGTATTGCTCAGGCATGCGGGGATGAAATCAGGAAGGCCAAAGCGCAACTGGAGTTGTAGCTAGCAAGGGACGTGAAGGTGAGTCAGCAACAATAGGAAGGTCAAGGAAAGGGCGGGTCCCTCACTTACCGAATGGGCGAGGCAATCTAGTAACAGATTTTGTGGAAAAGGCTGAAGTACTCAATGCCTTTTTCACCAGAGCCTTCACAGGCAAGGTCAGCTCCCAGGCTACTGCAGCTGGGAGCACAGTTTGGGGAGGAGGTGAGCTGCCGACAGTGGCGAAAGAACAGGTTGGGAACTATTTAGAAAAGCTGGACATGTACAAGCCCATGGGCTGGATACAGTGCACCTGAGGGTGCTAAGGGAGTTGGCCCATGTGATTGCAGAGCTGCTAGCCATTATCTTTGAAAACTTGTGGCGAATGGGAGAGGTCCCAAATGATTGGAAAACCGCAAATATAGTGACTATCTTTAAGAAAGAGAAGGAGGATCTGGGGAACTACAGACCAGTCAGCCTCACCTCACTCCCTGGATAAATCTTGGAGCAAATCCTCAAGGAATCCATTTCTAAGCACTTGGAGAAGAACATTCAGCATGGATTCAACAAAGGCAAGTAATACCTGACCAACCTGATTGTCTTCTATGATAAGATGACTGGATCTGTGGATGTGGGGAAAGCAGTGGACATGATATACCTTGACTCTAGCAAGTCTTTTGTTACAGTCTCCCACAGCATTCTTGCAAGCAAGCTAAGGAAGTATGGGTTGGATGAATGGGCTGCAAAGTGGACAGAAAGCTGCCTGGATCGTCAGGCTCAACAGGTAGTGACCAATGGCTCGATGTTTAGTTGGCAGCCAGTATCACATGGAGTGTCCAGGCGTCAATCCTGGGGCCAGTTTTGTTCAATATTTTCCTTAACTATCTGGAAAATGGGATGGATTGCACCCCCAGCAAGTTTACAGATGACACTAAGCTGTGGGGAATAGTAGATATGCAGGAGGGTAGGGCTAGGATTCAGAGTGACCTAGACAAATTGGAGGATTGGGCCAAAAAAAATCTAATGAGGCTCAACAAGGAGAAGTGCAGAGTCCTGCACTAAGGACAGAACAATCCCATAATGCCACTGTAGGCTTGGAACCAGCAGCGGCTCTGCAGTAAAGGACCTGGGGGCTACAGTGGACAATAAGCTCAATATGAGTCAACAGTGTGTCCTTGTTGCCAAGAAGGATAATGGCATACTGGACTGCATTTGCCAGCAGATCAAAGGAAGTAATTATTCCCCTCTATTCTGCACTGGCAAAGCCACACCTGGAGTACCATGTCCAGTTATGGGGCCCCCACTACAGAAAGGATGTGGACAAGTTGGAGAGGGTCTAGCAGAGGGCAACAAAAATGGTGAGGCTGCTGGGGCACATGACTTCTAAGGAGAAGCTAAGAGAACTGGGCTTATTTAGTCTGCAGAAGAGAAGACTGAGTGGGGATTTGAAACAGACTTTAACTACCTGAAGGGTGGTTACAAAGAGGATGGAGCTAAACTGTTTTCAGTGATGGCAGATGACAGAAAAAGGAGCAATGGTCTGAAGTTGCAGTAAGGAATGTTTAGATTGGATAATAGGAAAAAAAACTTTCTCACTAGGAGAGTGTTGAAGCGCTGGAATGGGTTACCTAGGGAGGTGCTGGAATCTCCATCCTTGAAAGTTTTTAAGACCTAGACTGACAAATTCCTGGCTGAAATGATCTAGCTGGGAATGATCTAGTTGGCTTTGAGGAGGGGGTTGGACTAGATGACTTTCTAAGGTCCCTTCCAACCCTAATTGTCTATGATTCTATGATTTGTAAATGGGGGTTGGACTAGATGACCTCTAGAGGTCCCTTCCAGCCCTACTTCTGAATGATTTAGAAGCTGAATATTCTAACTCACCCCCAGTCCAAAAAATCTATATGAGATTGAGGCCACAGCCTAGAGTTGTGTTGTTTCTTTTACATTTTTCAGTTGAACTTCACATCCCTGCAGGTTGGCCCATCATATTAGTGTTTCCATTTTTTGGTTCGCAGTATTTGGGTAGGTTGGGGCACCTATACACGTGATGGAACTCTGCTCCAATGCATGGTAATTAGCGTGCATTGAAGCAGACTATATTAACTGAGTCTGCTGCGAGTCTGCTGGAATGTGCTAACTATGTACTCCAGCAACCTTTGTGTTGTGTGTATTCAGTGTCCCCACATTTCAAAATGGTGGCAGGGGTGTTTTAGCTAAAGCTCATCAAATGAGCTTTAGTTAAAGCACCCCCGCCACCATTTTGAAGCATGGGACACTGAATACACATGACACCGTGGGTACTTTAATTACAGCAACTCTGAGAGCCGCTCTAATTAAAGTGCCCCCCCCACCTCCACCCCGGAGCATTACCTTATATGTTTCTTGTTTATAGTCACTGTATTTCTTTGCTGCATTGTTTGAAGTATTCCATCAGGTTTTAAATATGTTTAAAGTAAATTTTAAAAAGCTAGAAGTGATGACTAGAATGCACATTGCATGTTAGGGTTAAGTGTAGATGAACAGTACAGAATAATGTATTTTCTCTCATACAACATGTCCTTTTTCCCAAAATTCAGCTGCTGGAAATCTGGTGTGTTGCTGGCTGTGGATTTTGTTTCCTCCCTGGTAGAGGCTCTCAAGAAAAGATGTGTGTGGGTTTTTTTTCCTTTTTTACATTCATCATGACTTTTAAAAACAAGGTGCATATTTTATATAGGATCATGTTATATGCAAGAAAATACAGTATTTCAAGTACATTAGAGACAAGAGGCCCAAGAAAGTGACATTAGGGCACTGAGAGATAGCGGGCATCATTTATTGACAGAAGAGGTAGAATGCTAAAAGGAGAGAATTTGCTGCCTCATTGTTCTCTGAGGACAACGATGCAAACATACTGAATGTAAATTTCCCAAGAGAAGCAAAATAAGCAGTGAAGGAAATGAGGAACTTGGCAAAACTAATGATCAAGAAACAGAAAGTTAAAAGATAAATAAATAAACTTAGCCTATGTTGGAGATGCCCATAACACTTACCAGGAACAGACAGTAGTTATGGTTTTGTGAACAGTAGTCAGCATTAGTTCACATGCAAGAAAAATGAAACAGATTTTAAGAAGAAATGAAGAAAATGGGAGTAAAGGGGATATGAGTAGGTTGCATCGTACCCTGGCAATCTCCAGATGTTTGAATCACCCTTTGGAATCGTAAGTGGCTGGACCCAATTTTGAGCAAAACTCTAAAATACTCTAAGTTACACTAAGAGGACAAAGTGGTCTCTGTCCAGCCCCAAACTGGGCAGCCGCAATAGGAATATAAAACCACCTTTTTCTTACTCCCTACTGTCCTCCTGTTACATACTAAGTACAGTCTAACTAGACAATAGTCCTGGCACCAGAGTGGGTTCCTAGCTCTGAAGCTCACTCTTTTTGTCAAAGCATGGATTTGATGGCCTTTAAGGCATATTGCCAAATTCACATTTTTGACCAGCCAAGTGCCTATATTGGGGGTAAATTCATTCCATCTGGCAGATTACTATGTTTTGGTTTTAAATATAGTGTATGTAGTGCCTAGAACATATTTACTCTTGCCAGCACAACCTAGGGTACAGGGTCTGGTGGTAAAAGCATCATGCAAAACAACAACACAGCAATGCAAAATCCTCCATGACCCACTCTCTGGATCCCTGCCAGTGGCTCCCTCTTTGTCATCACAGCAAAGAAAATCACAAGGACCAATTACAGGGGACAGAACAATGGGGATATTCACTGGTTGGGTTCTACCATACTGTTAGTACATTTTTCTGGGGCCTTGGTGGCTGCTAGATAAACCCACACTCTCTTTTCCTTTTGTGCTTGGCTAGGAGATATGATGGAAACAGGTGCTCCTACTTACTACATACAAAGCAAGAGATAAAACAGGTTCCAATCAGGAAACAAATCTATCAGAACCAAGATGCAGTGAAGACTTCAAGAGCCAATGTGTTATTCAGGAGACTAAACATACCTACATGTGAAATGTGGTATCATGTTTTTTTCAGTGCGACTGCTGTGTATATTTCAGGTGACAGAGAAAAATTATTTTAGTAATGGCTTTAGAGAATTTTAAGAAATGTTATTGGAAAGATAAAGCTGTGAAAGATTTGTCTTCAGTGCCATGCTAACAATGCTAGACTCTCTTTTTCCTCTACAGAAACTCCACGCTGTCTTTTTTATATGGCACACAATGAAGGAACAGTACAAAATCATTAACAGAAGCCAAAAATGAATGAAGCTCACTGGTACTTTTGATACTGTCCTCCCTTGTTTTTCTGACTGATATGGGTGATGTGATAACCAGAAAGAAGCCCTAAAATTATCTTGAGTAAAATACTTCCTCTCAACTCCCATCATCTCAACTCTACAAACCACTAAAAGAAATGACCAGTCAACCACCCGAAGATACTGTGGAGTCCCAGAGCTCAGATGAGCTTGAGTGCAAGATCTGTTACAACCGCTATAACGTGAAACAGAGAAAACCAAAAGTGCTAGAATGTTGTCACAGGGTATGTGCCAAATGCCTTTGCAAGATCATAGACTTTGGGGACTCTCCTCAAGGAGTCATAGTGTGCCCATTCTGTAGGTTTGAGACTTGTCTGCCAGATGATGAGGTTAGTAGTCTTCCCGATGACAACAACATCCTCGTGAATTTGGCTTGTGGGGGAAAGGGGAAGAAGTGCCTCCCAGACAATCCAACAGAACTGCTGCTGACTCCCAAAAGGCTGGCATCTCTTGTTAGCCCGTCTCACACTTCCTCCAATTGCCTGGTTATAACCATCATGGAAGTGCAGAGAGAAAGCCCTCAGACTCTGAACTCGACCCCTGTGGTGGAATTCTACAGGCCCACAAGCTTTGACTCTGTTGCAACTGTGTCACATGATTGGACAGTGTGGAACTGTACATCCTTGCTCTTCCAGACCTCCATTCGAGTGCTAGTTTGGTTGCTAGGTTTGCTATACTTTAGTTCCTTGCCTTTAGGGATCTACTTACTGGTATCTAAGAAAGTCACCCTTGGAGTCGTTTTTGTCAGCCTTGTTCCTTCGAGCCTTGTTATTCTCATGGTTTATGGTTTTTGCCAATGCGTATGCCATGAGTTTTTGGACTGCATGTCATCTTAATAACAAATAAGAAATAAG
Organism: Crocodylus siamensis; assembly: GCF_052110815.1. Lineage (NCBI taxonomy): Eukaryota > Metazoa > Chordata > Crocodylia > Crocodylidae > Crocodylus > Crocodylus siamensis. The sequence continues at coordinate 134,905,585 of NC_143397.1, forward strand.
ACATATTGCCATGTTGGTAGCATAGTTAATTTATGCTCTCTTTGTATTCTTATTTATTACTGTAGTCCATCATGTTAAATGGAAGCAGTGGCCATAGTCCATTTTTTAAAAATGCTTCAATATTTGTTTTTTTAATTTGTTCTACTTGTTCATTCTACTAAGCAATGGAAATAAAATTTACATGTTAATTTTTTTAAAGATTAGGCTAAGAGAAAAAAGCAAGATTACCTAAATCAGCGGCTGACACTGCTGCCCTTATTCATCTATATAGTCACTTGTCTTCAGCTAGATTAGTCATATCTGTCAAGGCTGCAGGATGAGGCCCAGCAGGCCATTGGCATATAAGGCAACATCCCAGACAATGTGTATGTTATGTTCTGTTTTGTAATATCTGTTATGCCAGTAAGTGATTTCAATCTCTTTGTGAATTAATATTGTAAGAAAAGCATGATAAGTTTACAGGTCTCACCAGCCTTTTCTGTAGCTTAAGTCTTTGTGGGAGGTAACCGATTACTAATTTCCCTTTACATTCCTTTAGAGGTAACACAATCCTGGAGGGTATTGAGAAATGGAGAGAGAATCTACATGTTTTTTTCCTCTGGTAGAAACATAGCCTCTGTACTCTCCCCACCTCAGAGTATCCCCTCCAGCCATCCATGAACTCCTCTCCGTGGTTGCAGCCCACCTTAAGAGACAGCCACTTAGGTTTATGTGCACATTTAAGCGAGTAACCGTGTATGGCTGTCTCTTACAAGCAAGTTATTCCACGTGCACTCATTAAGATCCCCAGCCTCTTGGACTCCCTTTCACAGTCATAGGTTTTCTGACCACTTCCTATTTAAACCATCCCACTTGCTGTGTATTCCCTGCTGCAATCACTATCCCCAGCCCATTAGTTCCCTCAGCAAAACACCTGATCAGTCCCATGCCCTCTATTATCCTCCAGTAATTAGAGAGTTTCCCTTAGTTCCTTTAGCTGGAGGATGGAGTTCTTTCCATCCCACCAAGATAATCATGCTGTAATGCAAATTTATGAAATAAGTTGACATGGGTAATTGCTGTCTATTTCTCAAATTCAAAGAACGGATACTGTAAGGACATACTGTGATCAGGATTTCATTTAGAACTCAGTCCTGCAAGATGTTGACCACCCTCAGCTGCCTCTGACTCCAGTGGGAATTGCTGGAGCTTTGTAATCAAGTATTTACGCTGAGGTAACTCCACTGACTTCAGAGGAGTTACAGGTGATTTACCAGCATAACTGCAAGCAGAATCAGACTCTATAAGGTATGTTTGTTTTCTATCAGCTTACACTTGGAAGTAATGGAAGATTGCTATATATACATATATCATTTTAAAAAGGAATGGTTTTATATATTTAAAAAATGAAAGGGTAATGTCAACATATATAAATAACTAGTTAAGAGCATACCTAAGTAACTAAGGCTCTGTTTTCCTATTTGCACAACAGAGCCAAAAACTAACAAGAGCAGTATCTTAGTTCAAGCCTGGTTTTTGATTACATGCAAAGTTAAGGTAACATAGAGATGAAAGGAGGAAGCAGTGCAAAGACCAAATGTACTGCCTGATAGGCCTTATTGCAGATCTATGCAATAAAATAATGCAAAGCTGGGATAACAAAAGGAAAACACGCATGAATGTGTTGCTAGCCCAGGTGATATGAAATTAAGTCAGTTCAGTTTGAGAAGATTCAAGTCCCTTTTACTGCCCCATTCCTATTAAAGACACAGAAAAAATGAGACAGTTAAAATGTATCACTTGACAGCGAGGAAGTTTATAATAATAATACATGTGTTCATGAAGTACGGATATAGCAATTTATAGTTTGCAGCTATGTGATGTTACAGAGCTAACTACTGAAAGGTTAAAATAGTCATTCCAATAATTACTTGATCATTAACATATTTTCAAATTTTTTAGAATGTGGTATTACTGAGTTCCTTATTTTAATGCTTGTAGTAAAATATATGTTGTCAGATGAGCTGGCAACTCCAGCACAGGTAAACCCCAAGGTGTCACTAATCCACAAATCCATTAGTTTCAGTATCCAAACAGAGGCAAATGGAAGAAATGTACAAAAAAAATCTACGTGGTTTTAAAGTACCCATGCTTGGAAAAGATGTGTGTGTGGTGTCAGAGATCCATCTATTTGTAGGGTGTTTTTCTGTTCAGTTTGTCTTAATATCTCTAATAAATGGGTGGCTGACACAGGAAGACATTTCTGTAAGTGCATGCCATCTATGCATTACCTCTGTACAATGTGTCTGCAGTGTTGTGTCTGGTGTCTTTCCCTGTCTGTTCTTTTTTTTTTTTTTTAATTAGCTTCCAGTTATCTCAGCTCCAGCATTGTATTTAATACTTTGGTTTAAAACATAACCGAATGTCATCTCAATGACAACATTATTTGCATACCTCTTTACAAATAAAACACCTTGACCATAGTGCTTCAGCATTTAAAGCACTGCCAAAAAGGGTTTAGCATGGCTTTTAAATTATATTCCTGCAGAATGTAGAAATCTGAGTACTTCCACATCCAGTTTAACTTACACTATTATTTGAGGCCATATTATAATATTAGGTGACTCAAAGTGTGACTATGCAGGAACATTAAATAGCTATTCTGCTACTCAAGTGAAGCACATTATTGCACCTGAGGTCTTGTAGTATTTGCAATGTGTCAAGTCAGAGCATCAGCACATTCTACATCTCAGTTTCTGGAGAAGGTTGGTGGAGCTATTAGCTTTCGAATCAAGGTGAAAAGAATACCAGTTGTTTACTTTTCCTTTATGCTCTACTTTGTAATACCTCAGAGACACTGGCAGTTGAAAACACTGCAAAATTACTGGACTAGATGACCTCATGTGGTCCCGTCCAGCCCTACTTTCCTATGATCCTACTGGGGACCTAGTTCACTGTAACTACAATGTCATTTATAGTGGAGTAAATCAAGAGCGACTCTGCAGAAGCCAATGATGTTACACTGCTGTCCCATCAGTTTAACAAGAAAACAGCATCAAAGCCCACTTACCTACCTACCAATTTTATCTTCCATATCACCAATATTAATCTTTCTACAAATGCTAATTTCTGCTGGAGCTGCAGTTAACATGGTTTTTTGTTTACTTTCTGCTGTGTACAGTATATTTGTCAACACCCTGCTGATATTAAACTTTGTTAGCTACTGAAGCACATCCAACAGGAAAATTTGAGTTTCTCTGCTTAGATCTGCCAAAGATGGTGGGTGTTATTCTCCACTGCCTTTCAATACGTGTAGTTTTTTTAACATCTATGCATAAAGATATTGTAAAATGTTACCAGTGGGTAGAGAATTCAGACTTGTTAGGGCTGTTTAACCACTTTGCACAAGTGTAAATGACTATACAAGGCAGTAGAGCATTACTGCTACGATACTACTGTCACTACTATTTCGTTTTTTATTTTCCAAGTGACCAAAGCAGTTAACTTTAGAATTAAAAAAATATTTAGACTTGGAAAGATTTCCTACCTTGTTGGAGTAATTGAAAGGCATTTTACGTGACATTGAGGCCTAAACTGTATTGTAATGCCCTTTACATAGGAATGGTAAAAATGGAAATTGAAATCTTTGATTTAGCCACAAGGGAAACTGACTTATTTTATTGTGTATATCACAGAAAGGTGTATATGCTAATGGAAAATCAATATCATGTTTACCCAAATCTAACACAACTCTGAATTTAAGATGATTCCCCCCAGTAATTACATTCTATACAAGGAAAAGTATTCCATTTGTTTTAATTTTCCTTTAATAGAATCTAGTTACTGGAGGATCATCTTAAATTCCCCCTATTGCTGCAGTGGTAGGAGGGTAAGCAGTGGGGGTCAGGTGGTAGGGGGGGCATTAAGGGGGGCAGGCAATAGGGGGCAGGTGATGGAGTCAAGCAGCTAGACCCATGCTGCCTGTCCCCCTACCACTTGCTCCTCCTGCTGTCTGCTCCCCTATGCCTGCACCCCCTGGCACCTGTCTTCCCCATGGGCCTCCCTGCCTCTCCTCCCCACCCCCACCCACCCCCCAAGTCTCTGCACACCAATTTCAGAGTTGGAGCCACAACTACTGCCTGCCCCCCATACCACCTCTGGCCCCACTACTTATCCTTGCTCTGACTCTGAGAGGAATCCAGCCCTGCTCCAGCCTGGGGCATGGAGCACATGTTTTGCTGTGGCCCCAGCCCAGGTCCATAGCAGCAGCAGTGGTGGCAGCAACTCTGGCCTGGGTTCCAGCTCTGGGCCTCAGCCAGAGGTGCCATTGCAGCAACAGCTCTTGTCAAGCTGGGCTGCAGTCAGAGCAAATGCATGCTCCATGTCCCAGGTTGAAATGGAGCTGGAGCCCTGCCAGAGCTGGAGCAAGCAAAAATGACAGGATGGGGGAGAGGCAGGACAGCAAGTGGGGTAGGCAGAGACAAGTGAGAGGGCAGAAGCAGTGGGGTGCAGGCAGGCAACAATTGTGGCTCTGATCCTGGGTCAGGGCAAGAGCCAGAGCTGGATCCAGAGCCTAAGCTGCAGCAGCCACCTGCCCTTGCTGCCTGTGCTTGAATCCAAGGGGCTTTTTTCCCTGTGTTCAGTGGGGGGAACTTTGTCTTAGATCTGAGTAAATACAGTTTATAAGTGAAATTCTGTCCCAAATGAAGTCAGTGGCAAACTTCAGTAAATAGAGTTACTCCAAGATCTGGTAATCTAAAGGTTGAAATGAGTCCCAAGGCTACAAAATAGAAAGGACAAGTCCCATACAGTCAAACTCACAGTGCTAATCAACCTCTGAGGCGGGGCGGAGGTGTAAATCAAAGAAGAGGGATTTCAGAAGGGGTAAGAAAGAAGAGCACAGTTGTCTATCTAAGGTGGGATGATCCCTGTCTTGCCTGCTTTCAGGCATGGGTAGATCCAGGATGTACTAAAGTGGGGTGATGGCACACCATCCCTCAAACTATGGGGCAAGGTGTGGCTGGAACCCTCTGGGCCCACAAAGAACACTGGGAGAAGGGAGAAGGTTCAAGCAGAAAAGAAACCTGCCCACCACTGCTGCTGTCCCCAGATGAGTCAGGGGAGGGAGGAGCCCCAGAGTTGAGCAGCTGAATAGGGTGCTGGACTTGGCTGAGGGCAGTGGCAGCAGCACACAGGTTCCTTCTTCCACTGCCTGCCCCACACCGCACACCCCATACATCACCCCCAAGCCAAGGGTAGGCATCTGAAAAAGGAATCTGCATGCTGCTGATCCCAGCCAAGCCCAGAATCTTGCATAGCAACTCCGCACAGCCCCTGGCTGGAGCAGGACAGGAATGACTCTGGGGATACCCCTGTGCCTGCATCACCCAGGGTCAGTGATGGGTGGGCTCCTCCCAGCTAATGTGGGACTTGGAGAGGGCAGGGAGCATGTGCAGGAAGAGAAAACCAGCCTGCGGTTGCCACTGTCTCTTATTGAACTTGATACCCCACAGAACCACAGCCTGTGGCTGGAGCAGGGCAAGAGCAGCTCTAGGACATCCCTGTGCCTAGGCCAGCCAGAGGCAGTAACAGAAGAGGAGCACATCCTCACCACTACAACCTCCCAGACCTGCCCCTGTTTTCAAGGCACTGAACCATTGCTTATAGTTGTTCCCATAGGCTTCTAATAGTCATAGTCCTCAGGCAAACAAGAGTCTCACATATATGGTGGTGATCATACAGGAGAGTTTGTTTGTCCTCTGTCCTCTGTTGATATGAAACCCAATGCCTTTATGTCCTCTATTTATCTCTTCAAGAGAGGACAACAGAGGACAGAGTAGCAGAAAACTGGAATGTCCTCTATGATGGCCACCCTACAGTCACCTAACTCTAGAGCACTTAAAACCGATAAGGTAGTAGAGAGAGGTAGGCAGACTTGGTCAATGGTATTCTTCTATCATTACAAAAATATATACAAGTTTCCTCAATATTTATTTTAAATGGAGAAAATGGGGGAAAGCAACTTTCACTGGGGAAGTGGTAGAACATTGGGAAATTTTAAAATCATTAAAAAATTCAAAAGAGTATAGCAATTTGTTCTTTTTATATCCCCTAGTTCTTTCTTACTTTCAGATAAGCAAATCAGGCATTAACTTTTGGGCAGTACTGGAAATTTCATACTTGGTTTATAATTCTGTCAAACCCCTAGCAAAAGTCATATGTCTTTTTTCCACCTTATGTGGAAGTCATATATTATGCCTTTTCTCCACCTTATACCATATTCCCTGACCTTTTGCATCAATTGCCCCCTAAAATTTTGAAGTCTCACAGTTTAAGGAATACCCATACAGGTAATAGCTATGTTAACATCTGTAACCAGGCAAGTATTAGCCAAAACATGAAAAACACAGCTGTGTCAATCTAGGACGTTTTTATGAATATACTGTTCAGTTTTTTCTAATGTTGAATTTTTATATTTTTCAACAGCAGTTGCACAACAGTGGTTTTAGTCACTAATCAATCTTGGCAGTCATTTTGGTATTGATGTACACTGCCTTAGAAAGCATTAGCTGTTATTCTGTAAACAAAGGGAAATCATCTTACAATGTGAGTTGCTAGCACAAATTTCATTTGGTATCATTTTATATTAGGTTTTATTGTGTTTTGCAACAGTACAGCTGAAATCCACTTAGTGTATTTGTGCTTCTTCCATAAATTGCACAAATAGGGCTTGTATGAACAAATTTGCCAAATTGTAGAAATTAGAGATGAGAAAGAAAACTATTAGACGATCTTGTTCATTTCCTCTGCCAGTTCAGCATTTTTTCTACTAAAGAGACAAGTACTTTATCTAATCTAGTTTTAAATAACTCAAGTGATGAGGCCCCTACCTTCTCCCTCCAGAGATGGTTCTGCTATCTAATGGACCATAGGGCATCAACTCCATGGGTACTCCAGGACTCAAACACCCACTGAAAAATATTAGCAGGTGATCAGTACCCATCAGCCACAGCCATTTTGTTTGCAGACATTAAAAAAAATTACGCTTTACCAGAAGTAGCGCAATACTTCTACCCAGCTCTGCAGTGTCTGTAAAGAATTGAACACTTCATCAGGGCTTTTGGCACTTTTACCTAAAGCTGATTCAATCAGCTACTAGATAAAAGTGACAAAAAAGCCCCACTAAAGTGCTTGATCTTTACAGATGCTACAGAGCCAGGCTGATGTAACGCGCTGCCTTTCCTGGGTATGTGCTGGGCTCGGCACAGGAACGTCCCAGGTTTAAAGCGCCAGTTTTGGGGAGGTTTTTACATCTGCAAGCACCCACTGGCAAAAACCAAAGTTGGCACCTGTGTAATGGACGTTAGAAAATATTTACCCAATACCAGTCTTCCTTTTCCCTTTGCTCTCAGTTTCACTCTGCTGGCACATGGTTTTAACTGATATGAATTCTGTGCATGTGTCATATTTCTCTCTTTCATATGGTGGTTGAATAATTCATATTTTTGTTGTGATTTTGAGGAGTATCAGAAATAAACAGCCAGTTAGTATACAACAACTAATTCATGGAGTAGTTATGCTATGTATCAGTTTATAGGCTTCTATATTTTCTGGCAAGTCATGGCTGACACGTCTCTTCACATTAAGGAGTGGAAAATGTCAAGTGTGTCTAAAGGGGGATATGCCCTCTTAAGGGTATACACAGCAATCATCCTGAACATTCAGGAGACTGAGGCAAACTGCTTTGTTCTAGTATTCCTCCTTTTAAATGGATAATTTTAGTGGAGATCCATATTTAAAAACCAGATCCTTTTGATAAGTAAATTAAACACACTTGGCAAAACTCTTGCTTCTATGAAAGATGGAATGCTTATTAATTGCCACTCGCTATCAAATGTTTTAAATTGACATTATAACCCAGATGGGAAATGTTCAATATTAAAAAGGGCAGTTTTAATGTTGTCTTGGCAGCTATACCTCTGAAATCAGATCTTTGTATAAAATATTGATTCACATCCTGACAGTACCTTGTCAATTTAATTACAATTAATTATGCATTAGACAATCCTAGGTACATTTTGAAAGAAAGAAACAAAAACATATGTGAGGGAAGTTTAGGTATTTGCACTAATTAGCCAGGTATTACAAAAATGTAACTGTACACATTCTAAAAGCAATAACTAAGGCATGAAGTCATACTAGACAGACACACACACACGCACGCTTCTGAGATTGCTGAGAACACCTATTTTTGTTATCAGTACCTAAACTGCATCTGCCATGTGTGACTGCACAGCATAACCAATCATTATATATGTTACTGTTTACTTAATACAATAGCCACAGTAAGCAAATACAGGACAGACTATAGGACTCAATATCATTGTTAGTATACATTATATATATTGTGTGTAGCTATCTAAGAAGGCCAGTTCTAATAGGTGTACACATCAAGGGAGATGGGAAATGTTTAATTCATTGGTGACATAGATGATGTAAAAGCCAGCTCCGTGAAATCTATGGACCAGGGTCACTTTATGTTGTACAAACAAAATGCTGCTGGACTTGGAAGACTCTTACCACAACCAAAACAATATCTCAGCTGTACATTGCAAGACTGACCACTAAAGGAAGTCTCAAGAAATCATCTTGTCACCTCTCACACCAATACTTTGTGGGGTCTTCCAGCTTTCCAATTCATGCTGTTCAGTTAGAGTGAGTTAAGGCAATGACTCCCTTGTATGGCTAAAGCTCAGGACAATCCTCTGAGATTTTAATAACCTGGCCAGCACTGAAGCTGGACTGTGACAAGAATTAAGTGATGGAAGATGTCTCCTCTTTCTGTCATTATGGTGCCTCCACCGCTAATGCTTACCTTTTATTATCCCATCCCAAACCATAGAATAAAGGAGAGAATTCCCCTAAATACAAGCATATTTTTAACTGTTTGTTCTATCTGTTTTGGTGGTTTTTTTCTTCAAGCCTCATAGCTTTTTTTTTTTGGTCTCCTTGGCAGACTTCAGGAATGGAGCTGTCAGCCAAGGAAAAGCACAATGCAGGCAGTTATTCATTTAAATTTGTTTCCTTTGTCGACTGGCATCTAATCCAGCACAAGGAGAAAAACAACCCCTATTTTACCTGTTAGAAGCCTGAATCTTTTTGTGGTGGCTGATTACCTGCAGCTCCCACTGAAGTCCTGGGTGCTCAATAGCTCAGAAAAACAGATCCTAGGTCAATCCTGTTTGCCAGACTCAATAGACTCTCTTTACGCCCTTTGGAGAGTTAACTAAATGATGAGGAATGGTTGAGCATGTGAGGCATATTTAGCTTGGAGAAAGGGCAATTAAGAGAGGGACCTGACATTCAGGTCTTCAAGTATCTGAATAACTGCCATAAAAAAGAGGGACAACAACTATTCTCCTTTGCTTTGAAGGCAGGCAGGAAGCAATGGCTCCAAACTGGAGAAAAGGAGATTTAGATAAGCTGTTGGGAAAAACTTTTGGGGCACGTCCAGATCAGCACACACGTGCATTTCCTGGGGGACAAATAGCAGCAGCACATAGTTGTACCACTGCTATTTGTCCCCAGGGAATATTTGTGCATTCATGCTCTGGAGTACAGCAAGTTGCTCCAAATGGGGAGAGGAGGCTGGGGCCAGCACACGGGCTAGCCCCAAAAGCCTTACCTGGGGTCCTGAGGGCTTCCTGAGGCTGCAGTGGCAGCAATCCAGCTCACAGAGCCTGGCTGGCACCTGGAACATGGCTCCAGCCAGCCAGGCTCTGGTTTCGGGTGGCACATACTGCCACCAAATGCGCCACCCCACTTTTTTTCAGGCACAGGGTTTTTTGACACCAAGATCTGCTGGCTTCAAAAAAACACACCATACTGCAAATTAGCAGTGCAGCGAACACCTGCATGTGTGGCACATACAGTTTGCAGTGCCACAGATGGATCTGCAGTACTGTATACCACACATACGCACTTATCTGGACATGCCTTTTGAGGGTTACAACACTGAGGCAGTGGAATAGACTCTCTAAGGAAGTTATGGAATTTCCTTCACTGGAGATTTTCAGGAAGAGGCTGGATAAGCTTTGGCAGAGATGCTACAGGAATAGTTTTCCTAAATTCCTTCAAGGAGTTGTACCAAATTCCTCTTCAGGGTACATGTTCACCACTTCCAGTCTATGATCACACGGCTTATTTTAAAATTGAACTAACTGGGGTTACTTTAAGATGCATGGTCGTAGATTGGGAGTGTCTTGTGCATGCTTTCACTGGTGCCAGGAGCCTGATCTAAGTAACTGGTGGCAGGGGGAGGGGCAGGTGGGATCAGGAGAGGGGATAGCAGGTCTGCAGGAACGGGGTTGGTGGGTCCATGGGGGGGTTGCCCATCCGGGAATAAGGAGGTTATCCATTTGGGGATGCAGTGGCTGGGGAACTAAAAATAGGCAACTTAGCATCTGGGGGAAGGGGGAACCTGGAAAAGTGCAGCCATGGGGCTGCACTCTGAACATGTACAGACATTCATTAGATCAGGCTAACCTGTTCCTGGTCTAACTTTGTTCACCTTCTCAGGTGAACTAATTTAGATCAGGCCAGCCATTTTTTGCTTAATTTAACCTCCCCAAATATCTGCACAGATTAACACCTAAATCAACAGGTGTGTAACATCTACAGGTACCCCAAGGTCCCTTGCAACCAGCCCAACAGTTCTGTGTGGCAATGAGGGAGGTGAAGACAGAAGCTTTTTTGCTGAAGATAACCCCATCCTTGAAACTGGGGATGCCTGTAGAAAGCCTAATTCAGCATTCCCCAGCAACTAAATAAAGACATTTCTTCTCCTCTCTGACTCTAACCCAGGGGAATCGGTGGAATTGGTGAACCACCAACCAGGTTCTGATAATTAGGTTCATATGTAAAATAATCACTAACTACAACAGAGTCACCCGTGCTTTATAAAGCACAAAGGTTAGCAGTTAAACTTTGCATGACAGGCTTTACAAGTTAGAGGAAAGTTGAGCAAAACGGAGTCTGAGCAAACACAAGCAGGCTTAGGTGACAAGAACAGCAGGTAATGAAGTCAAGCAGGTGGGAAGTAACTTGACAGTGGAAGAGGTATTAGGAAACAGCCTGCAAGAACAATAGGAGTGTTAAAATAAATGAGCAAGCTGTGATCGGGGAAATAAAGACAAGCTCACTTTGCTCTGTTTTACTGTTAGAGAAAGTAAACAAATTAGAAAAACAAGCCACAGATCACTTTAATTTACACGCTGAGTCATGAAACCCTGCCTCCTTCACCTTCTCCTTGTCAGCTGATAACTGTGACTCTTTCATAGGAAAGAGCACTTTGAGGCTTATCAAATTAAATGCAAAACAGGTGCCTGTAATTCCCAGAAGCTTGCCTTCTGTGGTTTTCTCCTAGTTAGTCTTAGGGGGGAAAAAAGTGTCTTCTATAGTTTTGTGGTTATTTTTGTAATTTTTTTTTTCAGATGTGAGACAATGAAATATTAATTAGCCTTCAGGATCATAAATTGTAATACAGTAGTAAATGGCAAATTTATTAAATGTTCCTCTTTCAAATTATCTAGTTCTATTGTAAAAGTAATTGTTGCACCCAATAAAGATTTAATTTTCCAGTAAAGATCCATAGAAGAGATGTGTGTTTCTGATGAGTTGGGTAACATGGTCTTTCATATTAGCCTGTAATTCATTGTGTCAATCTAGGAAACAGAATAAAGGCCAGTGGACTTTAGTATTGTTCTAACATTTTAGCCAAGCCAAGCAAAAAATACCTACTCTTGTTATGCCAGAGTGTACAGTATGCGGTCTATAAACAACACCAAAGTATAGACTACTTAGATGGTTACTCAGCCACATATTTTAAATGTACTGAACAATAAAGCACTTGTCAGAGCATAGCTTCATAGGGTTGGAAGGGACCTGAAGGATCATCTGGACAGACACAGGATTTGTTGTTCCCAGATCATCCCAGACAGATGCCTATCCAGACTCTTCTTCAGGAGAAGACTCCAATGAAGGAGGTTGCAGTACTGCCGTAGCCAGCTTCTTCTCTTAGCCTGCTGTTTTTAAAGTTAGGAAGAAATGCATTCAAGATGACAGACATGATGGTAAGAGTGAAATGCTGGACTAGACTAGACCTAGTAACATGCATTTCGCATTGTAGAACTACATTTCTGGATGTTATCTTCATGGCCATGTGAAAAACATAGGACAAAGACCTGATCAGCACTGAAAATATGTACTTGCCAGGAAATCTTCAGTATGGACAGTAGCTGAAGCATATGGTAAAAGATTATACCAATTTTTATCTCCTTTGGAAAGCCATGGAGAATGTGCAGAGACCAATGCTGGATCCCTGCAGAGATGTGAGTGTAATCTACACGTGTGCCCACAAGGAAATACAGTAGCCTAACCAAAGCAGCGTGCCTTGTGTAAAGTATGTCTGTATAAATTATTCCTTCTCTTAGCAAAAACAGATTGTGAGCAAGTGCAGCCCATTAAACCAGCTTCAGGCAGAATATGGGTAGATCTGAACGCTGCTCTTGCAGTTGATATGTGTCCCCTTGGTAACGGGTGAAAATATATTACTATACTAGTATTAGCTGTTATATGGCCACTGATTCAATTACTTTCCTGTAACAGTAGATGCTATCTTTCGTGCATATAAAATTTGTAGCGTAGGACTCTTATTTTTAAAGGAAAAATTCCTAATTCCCCATTCCCTTCAGCCCCTGCTTCTCCTTCTTTATTAAATGTAGGGATAGATGCAAAAGTCTGATGTACATCAGGATCCCAGATATCCATTAATCTTGCAGATGTTTGAATTGAGAGTTTTGGCACCTGAGGAAAGCTGAAGTGGATTTCTGCTGTCTCTACTTCATTGGTGCATAAATAAAGCCTGAAAATAAGCTCTTTTTAAAAATAATTTGTCAGCATCTCTCTAACACAAAAAACTGAAGAAAACATTGGGAGACAAGAGAGTTGTTAAACATTCAAATCCCTCACCTTCAATTTACAGTTCAGACGGTTCACAGTCCAAACATTTGAAACCTTCAGTGATTGCCCTTGAAAAACCTGAGAAGACCAGACTTGCTACTCCTGATAGTTTGTTGTGTCAGAGTTGGGGTTTTTTTCTTTCTTTCTTTTTCTTTTGTTTTGTTTTTTTGCGTTAGAAATATCAGAAAAAGAAAACAGAGGCAGGGAGAGGGAAGGAAAAAGGAACCTCAAGGTTTGTTTTTTTTTTATATATACACGCACACACATAAATTAACTCTAAATAATTTAAATGCAACTTGCTCTTGTGGTTACTTTTACTGAAGATACCAGGCTTTTAAACTGAGTAGCCTATTTTGTGGTAAGGAAGACATAAGTGATTGGTGTCTCCACTATATGTTTGTAAATCTCTATAGCAACAAGGTAGGGAGACCTGGGGAATCTGGCTCTCTTAGGTGTTTGAATAATGATGACATTTAGAAATACCTTATGAGAGATGCTACCTACCAGCTGTAGGTGTTTGTATGAAATGTAAAACACTGCTGTGTCCCCCTTGACAAATGAGATAGATATGGATCATTTCGTGCTAGAAACTAGCATGCAATCTTCCTAGATAGTAAAGTACTTTGTTTTATAAGCTGTGTCTAGAGGTGTGAAACAGCTTCTAAAAGGGAAATGAGTAGAGCAGCCATGCAGATATTCTGGAGTATGTTTTCAGCCTAGTGCCAAGGGAATTAGTCCTTTGTTCCCATTAAAGTTAATGGGAGCTCAGCATTTAATTACCGGCATACTGCATCAAACATTCACCCTAAATTTAGCAATTTTATGTTGCATTAATCATTTGCCACTGTGCAACACTTACTGACATATTGGGCCAAGTGCCCAGCGGGTGTAACATTGAAGCTAGCAGAATTGTGCCAGCAAAACAACCATCCCATCAGGTACCAAATATTTTAAACTTTTCTCTGCTGCAGTATATTAGGCAACTTTCTTGAAACCAGCAGTGCTGGATGGAGTTTGGCAGGGGTGCATTTTATCCCAGTTGCCACTAAGTAAAGCGTGCTGGAATCCTGCAAATTACCATAAAGGAAACTGACCCACCAGTGGGGTGGAGGATGGGACTATAAAAAGCCAGAAAGGTTTGTCCATTCATTGAGCTGCATTAACATTTGCATAGAATTTGCCATCCTTTTGTGGCCTGTGGAGGATTTTCTACTTCCCCATGCAGTGCCTGTTTCATCATAATAAATTCAGGATTAAAGTTGTTGCCAGCACTTAGGGGCCAGGTGTTACTTGGACTGGGAGAGAGGAAATCCATTACCTCAAAATGACACTACAGAACCAAATTTGGGCAGTCTTTCTTTCCAGCATCTACTCAGCTTCCCTTTCTCAGTCCAGTATCATTCTTCCCATCTACTTCCTGCTGCTAAATCACGTCAGGTGCCCAAGGCTCCACTTCCCATTTTTATCCATCCCCTATTATCTTTCAGATCAAAAAGCATATGAATCCATGTCTAAAACTTTACCCCTCGCCTGTAACTTCCTAGGCCAGGGGGTGGGAACCTTACAGAATCAGTGAGCCAGAATAATGCAGCTTCGTCTGAGGCAGGTTGGCATGCCCAACCTGGCCACTGCTGCAGAATCACCCCCACTGTTGAACACGCCCACCACCAAAATACCATCAATATCCAGGCTGTATGGGGCAGATGACATTATTTTGTGGGCAAGATCTGGCCTGCAGGCCAGAGGTTACTGGTCCCTGTGTTAAGATGTATTTTATCAATAATAATGTCCTGCTACCTGCTCTAGACATAGCCTGCAAATCTATGAACAGTAACTGAATATTATGATTAGTGTTAGGTGTATAATGGAAATATAGAATTGATCAGATATTTGGAATGTGAACTGTGTTGCTGATCCTAGTTGATTTCTTTAAAATGGTACCGTTGTTTTTTCCTTGATTAGCTGAGCGTCCAAGCACTGCTAACATAAATACTTGCAACATGGAAATAGCTGTGCACAGCACCTGGAAATTTGCTTTTGCATAAACATTTGTGCTAGTAAGCCTCAGCTGTTCTAGTGGTCAGGGAGAATGAATGGGGAAAAAGGGCAAAAACATTGTCAAAACTACTTTATTTTAAATTTGAATGAAGATTTATTCACATGCTAGACTCACCATTTTCACAAAAATAGGAGTCCACGTCTTAAACAAGAAAACTCATTCCAATCATTTTTAAAAGGAAAAGCCTTTTCTTCATTCTGCCTTCCCAAAGCAGGGTGTGTGTTTTTTTTATTTGGGGGTGAATGGTAAATATGGTATTTCATGGGGAAAATCATTGCATTCTTCACTAAGATCTAATTAGAATGCACATGGAATCCACTGGTTTCTGCATCTCAAGGGCAAAAACTATCAGGCATCTCACATGTTGTTCATATAGCTGGTGATGCCACCCCATACCCGAACCACTCAACTGGAGTGCCACACATGCCAGTGTTCCTTGCTTTTCTGCCTTCAGGAGAAATAGCAAGTCATCAAGCAGGCTCTCATCCCCTGCTGTTACTGTTTCTGATGGAATCCAGGTCAGAATAGAGTGTCACAAATAGGGAGTTGGTAGCTGCTGCTTGCAGCTGCCATGTCTTGCCAGCCAGGGAGGTGATAGGGGCAGCAACTGAAGACCAGGTAGAGTTGCAGGGGGTGGTATGGGTCATGGGGACTGCATGGGGGAAAGAGAGGGGCAGTGAATAGAGGAGTTAAGGCAGAAAAATGCAGGAAGAGGCAAGTGAAAGGAAACCACTGAGTGGCAAAGACAGAATAGGAGGGTCTGGCCCATGGTCTCCAAGTCAGGGGCTTCTAACCCTCCCCCATTTCCAGCAATCTCCACCCCGTCAACCTCTGTTTGTTTTCTCAGAGTAATAAAACATGCTTAGGTTAAGGGCCTGAGATCTAGTCCAGAATTTGCAAGTTCTGATTTATACCAGCAGAAAATCTGGCCTGCTGAGTTTGTCTACTATGAGCATAATGCTCCCTTTGCCAGCTTTTTGGTTTGTTTGGGGTTTTTTATTGGCACAGAATGTTGAGCAAAATTTTAATGGTGGATTTTGGAGTTCATCAGTTCATTTCTATGCAGAATGTTAGTGTCATTGCTCCATTCAAGGCAATAAAGTCATTGTTTCAACTACCATTCATGATGCCCCCCCAAAATCCCAAAAACATTTTGCCAAAATTGAATTATTGATAATCTTGTAGCTCTGATAAGACAGCAAGCTTTTGTACATATATGTCACAAATCTGTTAGAGTTAGCTCTACCTATCTACCCACCTATCATATTAAAACTTGCAGGCTTCTGCAAATCAACTGAGCTTTATTTTGAATCTGATCATGTTTGGACATTTTAAGAAATCAAAATGTCAGAGAGATTTTTCTCATGGAAGATTATTCTATTACTGCCAAGACTGCATCAAAGGAGTGCTTAATGTTCATTGTCTTTTGTCTGTCAGGGAAGGATTATTTTTAGATTGCATAGAACAATGAGACAGGGAAAGTCAAAATAAATTTGTACTTTCAAAATTACTCATCAGAAAGGTAATTCACCTGGCCATGCATAGTGTTGAGTTTTAAAAGGACATAGTGAGTGCATCTACACATGCCAATTTAAAAAGTGCTGTAGCCCAATTTAAGGTGCCTTAAAGGTGCAATCCTGCATGTGTGTTCTCTTAATGTGCCTAAAAAATGGTGATTTTAGGCTATCAGTGCCTGAATTTGATACCTGCAAAAGAAGGTATCAAATTTAGTTGTGAATAGCTAAAGCACATTAGCACATGTAGATGCATTAAGATGCGTTAATGTTGTGTAAGGACTGACTTGGGACTAACTTTAGTCCCACGTCAGTCTGTGCACATGGCATTAATGTGCTTTAATTCATGCACATGTAGACGCGAGCCTAAATTGCCTTAATGTTCATTAAGCTAATGCTCATTACAGTTAGGCATGCCAAAATGCATGTGTAGACATGCCCAGTGAGACCATATTCGATTCAAATATTAAATTTTGTATAAAATATTTGTAAAAGTCACAAAATATCTGCGTACTTTCAGATTCTATCCTGAAAGTTCCAATGAATTAATCACAGAATCATAGAAGAGCAAAGGTGGAAGAGCCCTCTAGTGGCCATTTAGCATCCAGCCCCCTGCCAGAGGCAGAATAATCCCTATCGAAACCATCCTATACAAACCTTTGGGTAACCTATTAGTAAAACTACAGAGTTAACCCTGACACAACCAAAAGACCTAATACCCTAACATGCTACAGCTGAAGCACGAGGACAATTTGGGTCAGTCCTGCTACTTCAAGAGTTGTTAAAATATGCTGGAGAGATTCAAGGAAGAGATGAGGTTAGATGAGATGAGACAAAATGAGCAGCTCCATTGAAATCTATGCCCCTGTGTGCATCAACAGCAGGGAATTTGTTCTCTTATAAGAAATGTTTCAATGAATCTGAAACAGCAGTGTTTGCAACCCAACCAGTCCTTGTCCAAGAAAACCTGGAAATTAAATTGGCTAGAAACTGCCTGTCAATAAGTGCCCAGCTAGTTCATCTATTTTTATTATTTAATCTAAAAGAAATATAAAGAAGAAAACCTACAAACCAACAAAGGCCAGTTAACCTTTTAAAATCCCTTCAGTTTTAATACTTTTTAACGTCATAAATAAAACATTGTTTTTCAACATTTAATTTTTTTGACCTTGTAACATCCTTCTAATGTACATAGATATTTCTTCTTAAAGGGAATGGTGTGAGAACAATATATTTTCTCCTGTGCTGGTTTTACTATGGACTTTTGCCCTTGAACTCCTTTAGCTGATAAAGGTGGCAGAGTAAGTTAGTCCACCTCTGCTATTAATCTGATTCTATCACTTTAATTATATGCTTTAAACAATAGCTCCATGTTCAGTTTCCATGGATACAGATGGATCAATAATATATCTGAGATGCCTTATTTGTGGACCTATTTGGGCTGCATTACATGAAATCACTAGGAGAACAATGACTAAAACAACAGTGCCAACACAGAACCAGTGTCAAGGGACCTCACCATCCCTCTTCCATCTCATATCCTCTGTGTCAAACTCACCCAAATCCTCCAGGCTGGATCTGGACCACATGGTTCCTTTCAGGCTGAAACCAGAAGCAGTGGTGGCAGTGGCCATTGTCACTAGCCCCCCGATGCGGATGTGTACCCCAACCCCCATTAGAAGCTTCTCAGGCCAGACAACACCGCTCCACAGGCTCCTGCAGGCAGGACATTTGACACCCCTGCTCTACAGGATTCTGATAGAGACAGCTACTCCCAAGAGCAAGACTGGCAAGTTCAGCACCCTCAGGCTGCAACTCCAAGTGCTGGGAGGCATTGGGATAATAAGGTTCTATATTGTTCTTTGCTGTTCTATATATGCTCTTATGCACCAGATGCATTGCCATGGTATCTCAGGACCTTTCAGTAGTGTTTTAAGTGATGTGACTAACAGCTGTCACATGTTGTTTATTCTCACATCTCCTCAGGGGGAGTAGACTGTGCAGTGACTTGTCTTGTTTTGGTGAGATGATTTTTTATATACATACATGTTGCTAAATATTTACGTTGGGGAAGGCAAGGTCAAAAGAACTATACCTCATACTCAAAACAGAAAGTAGTGAGGTGAAGTTTCTGATGGCGCTTTATTTCCTGAGGGAGTTTATTCCACCATCTCAGATCAGCCTCTGAGAGGGCTGTGCAACTCCTACATATGAGCTAACCCCAGGCAATCCCTGCACAGTCAAGGTTGATGTCGTCCATGATTGTCTTATTTGTGGGCCTGAAGATAGCTGATGAGACCGATCTGGGATTGACAAACTCTTTTGCAACTTGGGCAAGTGTTTGCAAAGTGGGTGGCTCTGGATTCTCGTTTTGGTCTGTGAAATGCTGTTTCTGCTGCTCCCACTTTTCCGTCTCCTGTTGTCATTGTAAGATTTCAAAGTACTGAGATCCTTGCAGCAGACTCTTCCTTACAGCAGACTCTAGTCTCCCACAAGTGGTTATTGATGTTGCATTTTTTCAAGTTAGCCTTGAGGACATCCTTGAAGCACTTTTCTGCCCTCCTCTTGAGCATATGCCTTGACTGAGCTGGGAGAATAAAACTTGCTTCAGGAGTCTAGAGTCAGACATCTGGATGACGTGGCTGGCCCAGTGAAGTTGATGTCAGAGGACTGTTGCCTCAATGCTTGTGGTGTTTGTTTGCAAGAGGATGCTAATGTCGGTGTGTCTGTCTTCCCACTGGATTCAAAGGATCTTCCACGGGCAGCCTTATTGGTACTTCTCCAACGACTTGAGGTGTCTCCTATATGTTGTCCATGTTTCATCTGCACAGAGTAAGATCGGGATTACAACTGCTTGATAAACCATGAGCGTGGTTTTAGATCTGATGTATAAATCTTTGAACATCCATTTCCTCAGGCATCCAAAGGCTGCACTTGCACGTTTAAGGCAATGTTGAATTTCTTCACTGATGTCATCTATGATAGATGACTTTTGAGGTATGGGAAATACTTCCCCAGAGTCTTACCATGAATCTGAATTACTGGAGCTGGGGGCTTCTCATTAAGAGCATGTTGATGGAGGACCTTAGTCTTCTGAGTATTAAGCATGAGTTCTATTTTTTGTATGCCTCAGTAAAGACATCAACCTGAAGGTCTGCTTTCAAGCAAGCACACACTACAACATCATCAGCATACTGGAGTTTGATGATTGAAGTCAGTGTGGTCTTGGTTCTGGCTTGGAGTTTGTTGAGATTAAACAGTTTACCACCCATTCAGTTCTTTAGCTCCACTCTGACTAGAAGCTTTTTGGAGGTCATTTGTAGCATCACGGTAAGGAATATTGAGAAGAGTGCTGGAGTGGTGATACTATTTTGCTTAACTCCTTTCTTAACCTCAAAGGGATCTGGAATAGATCCATTACTGAGAACCACTCTTTGCCTGCTCCGTGATGGTATGCAAGCAATATTGATGAATTTCGGTGGGCATCGATACTTCAGAAGGATCCTCAATGTCATTTCTCTGTTGACAAAGTTGAAGGCTTCTGGGAGGTCAAAGTAGGCCATGCAGAGAGGTGTATGCTGTTCCCAGCATTTTTCCTGCAGCTGATAAGCTATAAAGACCATGCCAGTTGTGCCTCTCAATGCCCTAAACCCACACTGAGATTCTGGGAGGAGCTCTTCAGCAAGTGGAAGGAGACAGTTCAGTAGGGTCTCCTGGAGCACATATGCCCCATCAGGAGTGCCTACACCCTGACTCTTGATGCTGTCAATGAAGCCAAGGAGGAATTCTATGCCAACCTTGACCCGTCCTTTCTGACATTCCAGAGGGAGACAGACTTATTCTTCTCAACACTTTCAATCCCAGAGTCAGAAAGGACTACAACCTCTGGAACAGAAAGAGTGGAAAGGTCTACCGTATTTTTGCACTATATATATAGCCCGCACACTGATATAACCCATGTCAATGTATAACCCACGGAAAATTGTAATTTCGGAAAATAGTCCATGTATAGACTGTACCCATGTATTCCCCGCACCTGATCGTGTCGGTGCTGGAGGCGATTTTTAAGCCTATTAAGTCTGAGAGGTGCTGGCCCCAGCTGTGGGTGCTCGCTGCCGGCGTGCGGGGACCGGGCTCTCGCCGTCTGCCTGCAGCTGCCCCCCGAAACATAGCCACAAGCCCAGGCTCTGCTGGGCATGGCTGCCGGAGCTGGAGCTGGAGCTGGAGCTGGAGCTGGAGCTGGAGCCAGCTAAAAGTGGTTCTGATTGCTGCAGGGGAGGGGAGGGATGAGGAACATGGACTCAGCATCACCATAAAAACAGGCACAAGACATCATGGCAACACCCACGATCTAAGCATTGGCACCTGATTTACTATGTTATTGTTCATGCCAAGGATTGCAAAGATGTCTGTATCACCCAAGCTATGCCAGGAGCTGACGATTGCTGGACTGATCACTGACTTATCCACTCAGTTATGTCACTCAGACTGGCTCCCAAACAATGGCTGCAGCAAAAGCAATGTCAGTGAAAGGTCAGTGTTGAAGGACTCAGAGTCACAATCAAGCAAGACCTCTTCCACCACTGCCTCAATGAAAAACTGGTCCAGTCAACAACTAGAGAATATTGGAAGTTGGGTGCTTTCAAGTCCGCCATCATTAGCACCTGCAAAGAGACACTTTGATTATGTACCAGGAAACACCAAGACTGATTTGATAAGAATGACTGGCAGATCCAAGAGTTGATCAACTGCAAGCGCAAGGCCTTTTTGTGCTTGGCAGAAGGACACCACCTCCAATCAAAATAGATTGAATCTCCAACAAGCCAAGGCAGAGATCCAAAGGAGGACCCACAGTGTGAAAAACAGGACATTCAACATCTTGCTGACATCAATGATGACAGTTTTTTTTTCAATGCCTCTAAAGGCATCTATGGTCCTAGCACTCAAAGACCAACCTACTTGAGACCTAAGGATGGAAGAGACCTACTCAAGGAAAGGAGGAGCATCAACACACATTGGAAGGAGCATTTTGAAGACTTTCTCAGTCAAGACTCTGTTGTTAACAAGGGTGTCCTCAACTGTATCCCACAACACCCAGGCAGGGACAATCTTGGAATCCCCACTGAAATCTTCAAGCAAGGGGGAAAGGATCTCACATTACAGCTTCATGCCCTCATCTTAAGGATTTTTAATAATGAGGAGATCCCAGATGACCTCAGGACACCATGATTGTGACAACCTTCAAAAAGAAGACAAGCCAAACTGTAGAAATGACAAAAGGGTCGCCTTTGCCATCCACCACAGGAATATGGGTTAAATTGGGGGTGTCCAAGTCATCTAGCCCCAAGCGCCAGGTGACTAGCATGAAGCCAGGGTGCAGGCTGGATCTAGAGCACAGATCCCTGTCAACTGGCCTGAGGGGCTGCCTACAGGGCCAGAAATTTGGTGGAGCAAGTGACAGCAATGTTAATTGCTGCAGCTGCAAAGAGTAGGTTGAATATCTGTTTTCTGCATATTACTTATACCTCCTGAGTTCACACTGTCTGATCATTAGTGGCTGCTTGTGGAAGCTGCAAAAAAACAGAGAAAGAACTGATCAGTGGTGGACTCCAGAAGTAAGTGATCCAGTGGTAGAGACAAAGTTTTCCATTATTGTTCATTGGCTGTGTCAATCCAGGAAGAAATAAAACTATTTCCTGGCTCCCGGTCACTTCTCTCAGGAAAAAAATACCTACAGTTTTAATGCTGCAGAAGATCCAGCAAGATAAGGACAAATGTCTGCCCTCTATCTGTTGACAGGAAGAGAGCACCCATTAATGTCACTGTTTCAGTTCTATTCTGCACTCTGGCTTGATTCTAGATTTTGCTGATTCTAAAATACTGACTCCCATTAAAATGAGCTTGCAGCACATTGTTCACTAATTTCTCCATGAGTTTCCTCAAAAATGGGAGGTTTATCAGTTCTTCCTGTTGTTCCCAATACAGTTTTGCATAAACTTATTAATGAGGATTAGAAAATACTCCACTATAACATGTTTGCATCCTTTCATGTATACTCTTTAGTAGCAAGAAGAGCTGCCTACAGGATAAATGCCCAAAGCCAAAAAGAAATGTCTGTCTCATATATTCACATCAATGTGTTCAAAAAGGACTTCCTCTTGTTGCTCTTATGCCACCTTCAGCAATGGCACAACAGGAGCCTGCATAGTTCTTAGACAGCTGTCCCTCAGGGTAGGTGTGGGTTTTATTAACCCTTAACTAATTCTGAAATTGTCCAAGCAGCTTCTCTTTGCTCTGAAAGGTTATTTCTGCAGTGATGTGATATCTGGGAATTGGGGGCTAACAGAAGCTTCTACTGAAAAACTGTCAGTCTTTGTTGTTTTTTTTTTTCTTTCATTTTTCTTTTTCAAAATCAATGCATGCTCCAGGAAAGGCAGTTCATTCATGGTCCCACAAATAAAAAAAATCTTTCAGTCGGTTAGTCCTATCTACACAGAATCTGAACCATGTTCTGAAGTGAACTGTCATACTTCTGCCAGGCCAACTTTAACTACAAAAACCTTTTTACTAAAAAAATTCCTGTTAACAATATGACCCCTTTGGGGCCTGATCCTCTACTCCAGTGGTTCTGAACCTTTTCAGATTTGAGGCATCCCTTGCTCAACTCAAGGCTTCATAACTTTTGTGAATTGAGAAGCACCCTATTTCAAACACTAATTTATTTATTACAGGGCTGACCTCCCTGCAGAGGGGGCAAACAGTTGGGGCAGGGGAGCAGCCATGCAGAGAGAGCCTGAGGGTTATTTAGGGTTACCATAAATCTAAGTTTTCCTGGACGTGTCCTCTTTTTGGGTCCTCTGATCTCCGTCCAGGCAGTTTTTTGAAATATGTACAGATGTCCAGGACTTTGCTGGTAAAACTGTATTTCCCAGCTTCCATGTTTACCAGGGATCCGGGTTTTCTGTTTTGCTGCAGAAAAAAAACTGGATTTTTTTCTTTAAAGGAGAAAGCCGTGGGTTTCCCTTTGCAGGCTGTCATCCTTCCAGTCTGCACGGAGCTGCTTGGGGTGATTGGAGGCAGGGGGCACCACACACGTGGCAGGCATACAGCCAGGTAAGGTGGTGGAAGCAGCCCCAACAGCTGGATGCAGGTAAGTCTATGGGTGGCAGGGGGTGGAGGGCCAGGGCTTGGGGACTGTCCGGGGAGTGGGGGAGGTTGTGCATGTGCACATGGCAGGGTATGGGGTAGTGGGGAGGTGCCTGCCCCTCCAGGCAATAACACTTATTATTTACTGTAACATTTAGAAACTTCTCCCCACCCCCTGACAGGTATCCTCTGTTGGAAATGGAAATATAGTAACCCTACCATACCTGCTTATCAAAAATTGCACATAAACTGGTATAAGTAATCAGAAACCAGTTCAGATCTGTTACAGAACAGAAATTCAGTGCACATAAACTGTGAGCACTAGCCGGCAGCGCCTTTTTGTAGAGGGTGCACCACCATGCTCAGGGGGTGCACGTGTACCCATGTGCACCCCCTACGCCTCACCCCGGGAGGCAGACAAGGAAGAGAGGCAGGGCTGTCCCTGGAGACTGGACCCCAGTGCTGGGGGCAGGCAGGGGAAAATGGACCCCCACCCTGGCCTTAGGGTCTGCTTGGGGGGGGTTAAAATTGGAGGGGTTTCCCTCCCAGCCCAGCCCAACCTGACTTGGGACTTGCCAGAGCCCCAACCCCTGCTGGCCCATCTGTCAGGCACTGGGGTTGGCTGGGACAGGGACCCACACCCTGGCCCCCCCTGCTTGGGTCTGCTGTGACCCTCATGTTGGGGGCTCTCCCTAGTGAATCGCTATCTGAGCCCAGTCCAGCAGGGAGCTTGTTGGAGCCCCACCAACCCAGGAGCTCAGGATGGGCAGGGGGAACAGACCCCAGTCTCAGCCCCAGGCCCCTTGCGTGGGTCTTCCATGGGGGCCCTGTGGCAGAGGGTTCCCCACTACAGCCCAGCCCAGCCCTGTTGCTCTGCATGAGCCCCCCAGGGATGCCTGCTGCAACCTACTAACTGTTGCTGATACCAGGCTCTGGGGGATGCTCTGGATGGCACCAGAGGCTTGTGCCAGCCAGCAGGGCTTGATCCTGCTCTCTGTGGGGTGTTCCCATCCCTGCCACCTGGTGTAAGCCCCCTGGGCTTCCTGGCACCAATAGCAGCAAGGCCCGATCCTTCTTTTTATGAAGCCTGCCTGGGTAGGCAAAGATGAGCAAACCCTTGGGGCCCAGCCCCTCCCTTCCCCCTCAGCTGGAAACATCCTAACTCGAGGGGGAGCCAAGACCAGAGTGGGGGGGCTTCCCATAACTGATGTGCCCACATGGGGGGAAAGTCGCCACCCCCCACAGCTGGGCAGACCAGGGCTCCCTCCCGCATGGGCAGATTCCCACTCAGAGTAGGCTGGGGATGGGGAACTGTTTCTCCTCCCTGCGGCGGACAGCAGGCGGTTGGGGATATGTGCTGGCCAGCCAACTTGGGATGGTCTGGCTGGCCAGCAGGCTTGGAGGCGTGTTTTAGCGCTGTCCGCCTTTTGGCCTGGGCTAGTGCAGGCATCTGCCTGCCTTTCCCAACTGAAAAGTCAAGTCTGTTGTGTTGTGTTTGGTTTTGGTTCAATCTATTCAGCTTAGAGAAACCTGCATAGACTGAATCAATTCCACCTCAGGCTTTCTGACTATATGTATTTAGCCTTCCTGAAGCAACTTGTCAAAGAAAGATTTGAGCATTTCATCACAAGCTGTTGAAGTCAATGTAAGGTAAGCACATGCAAAATTTAAGCAAGTATTTTGAATGCTTTCCTGAACATGGACAGACCAAAACGCTTGCTTTAGTGCCCTCCTTGAACTGGAGTCTTTGTCAATAAAAATCAATTGGCATGCTCCCCAACCACCTTTTTTTTTTTTTTTAAATCCCTTATAACAGCCTGTAGAAGGAATATAATTCAATACCATTTAATGTAAAACATACGTAGCAATGGTATCTGTATATAATGCAAACATTTCCTCCTTTGAAATCCATAATGTGTGTACTGCTGTACTGTTAATTATGGCTTGGTGCAAGCAAGCTCCTTCAACTGAATGCTTTTTGTATTCTCCTAAGCTCTTTGGTGTTACATAAGCATTTCATAAGTATTAGTTGCTGTTGACATTAAAATTAGCTAATATTTTTAGCACAATACACTAATGTGAGGACACTAAGCCTCTTAATGAGTCTTTAGGGGACTTCCTTAGATCATCTTAAAAAAAAAAAAAAAACTGCAGCAGCAACACAAGGCACAGTTTCCTTCCACAGGTGTTTTAAAGGTGGTTGTGTCCTCTGCTGTAGAACAATATACTCCTTGCACATCAGTCAGTAAATGGAGAAAGTAGCCATAATACTCTGATAAAATAAATATACCTGCTTTGGCTGGCATTCCTATAATGTTTACATTTCATCAACAAATCTTATGCATAATGGATAAAAAAACAAATGCTTTCAGCAGGACCCGGAAGTATGTCCACAATCCTTTATTAACATGGATGAAGGCAAAGGGAATGGGTGTAAATCCCTTATAGGTTAGTGCTCATTATGAAAAGTTTTAAACATCATAATAGATGCCTTTAAAGCATTCAGCATAGTCTAGTTCAGCTCAGATAGAAAATAATCTGTAGATGTCAGTAGCATCAATGATTATGTGTTGTAGTATGTGGAATGAAAATAATGGAAAATGAAGAGCAGTAAAAAGACAGTTATCTATACTCTCTTTAGTCTGGAAAAATACACTCTGGATTACAGATTAAAAGTCTCTCCTTCCATTTAATTTCTATAGTAATCTGAATGTTGTTCATCTTCTACCATATTGCTGGAGACTAAAAAACGATAGATCATTAAGGAACTAAAAGCAAGGGGAAGAGTACAGGGGAAAGAATAGCGGAAAGATAAAAGGCTGATCAATGGGACTTTGTTTTGTTACTTTGCTTTTTTCAAATGGATTTCAAATGTTTCTTGAATTGCTCTCTTATCATTGCCTCAGTAACTATAAAGGGGATTTATGTTTTAAGAAACTGCCCTAGCCATTCCATCAGATTGACTAGATTTTTATGCAGGGTTCTTTAAGGTCTTTTGCAATCTATTATGCACAGAGCAAAAGCACAAAATCACATCTCTATGAAAAACTAAGAAATCAGTAAAACACAAACGTCTTGTATCTTCCTTAATAGTAAAGAGGAGTTACCTTTTACAACTAAGAACAGATTTTGGGCCATTTTTAATGCTGTTTTCTAGAATAGTTATGACAAACATTTCCAAACAATATCAAGCAGGAATGGTTTGGATGCTGCCATATGAGATTCAAAACTGTTTGCATTATTAAAATGAAATAAAGTTTGCCTAAAGGATAAATTCTTTATAAATTTAAAAAAGGCATTATGAGATGCCTGCTTAGAGACTATGACTGTTTTCAGTCAAATTTCCATCTTGGATTTGGCCAGTGACTCTCTATAGATTTATATCAAAGTAACTGAAACTAGACTTTGGTTTCCTTTCAGCAACACTGGAAAGGGAGCCACAGCTCATGATAAGCCATTCAATTGTGATTCATTGAGGTATGCTTCTCCCTTGCTAAAATAATCCACTACCACTGGCTCAGTGATGGGGCACAGTGGTTTCCCCAAGAGGAAACAAAATGATTTTCATTGCGAGCCCTAGACAAGTTTTTCTGCTGTCTTCTTTAAAAGGCCAGCTGCATCAACATAACAGCTAAGGAGACAACCTGATCAGTGTTATGATTCATTCTCCTCAAAGCTTTCCAGGATGGCCTTAGAGGCATCTCTACCTGGTTGTTCAAATACTTTACTCATACTGTGACCTTGTATTCCTAGCTTCAAAACCAGACACTCTGCTTCTCCCCTCCTCCCTCTCCAGCATGCTCAGCTGTGTCTGAGCTTCATCTCAGCCCAGTGATAGAGTGCAGGAAAGTAGAGAGTGCAGTTAAAGTGGTCTTGTTTTAAACACCTCTCCTAGGTGTTCTACTAAGCCCAAAATGATGAGACACCCAGAATAGGTAATTAAAATAGAACTGTCCTGGCAAAAATAGGATATATAGTCACCCTAGCTACTCAGCCACACTTCTTTTGACTCATTTGAGTTTCTATATATTGCTTTTAAATTTATGTAACTTTGATGGATAAAGTCTGGGCAAAAATTAGGACTGGACTGAAAATATAGTACTATTAAAATGTGGTTAGTTATTTTTCTCAGTATCATCCCATTATTCCATAGTACAGTAAGACCTCTGTTTAAATCTTTAACATAAGCTTATATAATTTCCATTTAACACTCTGCATATCACATAAAATGGAGAATAATTTAGAAATAATGCCCTGCAACACTCCCAGAGGGTTGTTATGTGTTTCCATTGAAACACCGGTATGTTGGGATTTAGAAAGCCTATACTGTAACAGAGAAAGCAAATCTTAAGCACAGCACAGATGGTGGTCACCTGATGATTCAACTGGCCAATTCTTTCCAGTCCTACCCACTTTAGTACTACAAATAGAGTAGTCCTTCAGCTGTTTCGGCAGAACAGCTGAAGGAGTAGGAATTCATGGATCTGGACCATAGCTGGACAGCTCCCAATGCGGAAAGAGTTTCCTAGGTAGTGGTAAAGGCTGAAGTGTAAGTGCCTTGGGCAGAAACAGGTAGAACATGTTCCGGTAAACATGTTGCCAAGGACTATATACCTTGGCAAGCAGAGGTAAGAAGTAGGCCTGAGGAATATAGTAGTGAAAGTTAAGTAAGACTACTTAGTCAACCGTCATCATAGGGCAGGGTCTTGGCTCTGGACTCAGTGGAACAGGATGGACCTGACTCCCCCTATCTCAGGCCTCTTAATGCTAGAGAGGCAATAAAGGTGTCATTGTATTGTGGCCATTGCTGCCATCTGTCTGGTGATGAGTGATTTCAGGATCAACTAAGGTAAAAAGCCAAAAGGTTTATTTCATAAAACAGAAAACACATCAGCAAACAATCATTAGGTTTGATAGACACACGCTCTTTCTTTTGCAATCCCTTGCAGTCAAGGATGATTGGGCTGATGAGACCTATCTAGTTGGACATGTGTTTCTGTGTGGGGTGGGTACCTCTGGATTTTTGGTTTAGTCTGTGATGCACTGTTTCTGCTGCTCCCTCTTTTCCATCTCCTGTTGTCATGAGGTTTCAAAGTATGGAGATCCCTGCAACAGATTTTCTCCATTTGGAGCAGTCCTGAGCGATAATCTCCCACAAGTTGACATCAACGTTGCATTTTTTTTAAGCTGGCCTCAAAGATGTCCCTGAAGCACTTTCTCTGCCCTCTTCTTGAACCTTGGCCTAGCTGGGAAAATAAAACTCGCTTCAGGAGTCTGGAGTCGGACATCTGAATGATATGGCTGGCCCACCAAAGTTGATTTTGGATGATCATCACCTCAATATTCATGGTGCGTGCTTGCAAAAGGAGTCTAACATTAGTGTATCTGTCTTCCCACTGAATTCAGAGCCTCTTCTTCAGGCAGCATTGATGGTACTTTTCCAACAAATTTTGATGTCTCCTATACATTGTCCATGTCTCAGCTCTGTACAGCGAAGTGAGGATCATGACTGCTTGATAAACCATGAGGTTGGTTTCAGATCCGATGTCATGATCTTCAAACACCTATTTCTTCAAGCATCCAAAGGCTGCACTTTCACACTGGAGGTGACGGATTTCTCTGTTGATGTTAGCCTTTTGCAAAAGATGGCTTTTGAGGTACAGGAAATACTCACTGTTCTCCATAGCCTCACCATGGATCTGGATTACCAGATCTGAGAACTGTTCACTAGGAGCTTGTTGGTGGAGGACCTTAGTCTTCTGAATGTTAGGTGTCAGTCCCATTTTTTTTTTTTGTATGCCTTGGTAAAAACATTGACAATTGCCTGAAGGTCTACTTCTGAGTGAGCACAGCCTGCAGTGTCATCAACATATTGGAGCTCTATGATTAAGGTTGGGGTGGTCTTGGTTTTGGCTTGGACTCAGCTGAGGTAAAACAGCTTACCATCTATTTGGTACTTTAGCTCTACTCCAGCTGGAAGCTTGTTGATGGTTAAATAGAGCATTGCAGCAAAGAATATTAGGAAGAGTGTTGGAGTAATGATGCAGCCTTGCTTAACTCCTGTTTTAACTCCAAAGGTATCTGTGATAGATCCATTACTGAGAACCACCACTCACATACTGTCATAGAGCAGGCAGAGAATGGTCACAAATTTCAGTGGGGAGCCTCCTGAACCATCCTCCTGGACTGTCTCCACTTGTTGAAGAGCTCCTCCCAGAATCTCAGTGTGGGTTTAGATCATCAGGAGGCACAACTGACATGATCTTCACAGCTCACCAGCCGCAGGAGAAATGTTAGGAAAACTATAAGCCTCTCTGCATGGCCTTTTTTGACCTCACAAAAGCTTTTTACTGTCAGCTGAGAAATGTTGTGGAAGATCCTTCTGAAGTATGGTAGACAGACATACAAAACCAGAAACAACTCCTTGCTAACTTCTGGCTGAAGATGTTTCTTGGTGCTTCCTATGCTTCTAGCAGAAAGTAATCCTCTTAGCTTGTTGGGGAACTTCTGGCCTCCATGACTAGGTTCCTTCTTTCCCCTAGGGTGGGGGTCAGCAATGGCCCACAGATCTGGAGCCATTGCATCTGGCTCATGGATGAGGGGTCCAATAGTATTCATCAATAGGGGTTTCTCCTGTGCCATGGCAGGAGCTTTCCCCAAGCTGCAGTGGGAGAAGTGGTGGCAGCAGCAGTAGTGGATGGATCCTAGAACCTGCCTATGTCTCATCCAAGCTGGGTTATTTCTGTCTGCAGTATGAAAAGGTTTCCAAACACTGCCCTAAGGTAACTTCCTCCTTTTGCTCCTTCCAAAAGTACAGAAAGGTAGTTAGCCATGACTTCCCTCTTAATTCCTCTCACCATTATCTCCTAATCTCTGATTCCTCATTACACTTTTCAGTGCTGTATTTATTTTGGTAGATGCAAGAGCCAAGCATTTCTTAGGGTGATATCTTTTATTGGCCCAACTATGTAGTTGGGATAAAGGTAAACAAACTTTTGAATGTAAGGCATTCTTCCTCAGGTCTCTGAACACTGGAAGATAGGCACAGCAACTGAAGCACAGCATAGGAGAGGGGCTGAGAAAAATTCTCAGGGGTAGCAGGTGCACAATTAGCTGAAGAAAAGAAGCTGATTATTGGAAGGTCATGGCTTATCAAAAAGGAGGGAGGGAGTCAATCTCACCTTCCTTGTGTGGAAAGAATTCAGGAGTTGGGTAAATTACAGTGGGCCATAAATTCCATATCACTGTTTAGTCCTTGGTTCCTAGTGTCCAGGCAGCTTATGAATTTTTGTTCCTAAATTTGTCTCTTGAGCGTGTTAAGTAGATTCCCCTTGAGCACAAGGATTGAGAAGTCAGAGGCAGAGTGGTTCTTCTGTGAGAAATGTATTCCTAATGGTGAATGCATGTTTCCATCCTTTATATCTTTTTGCTGTAAGAGTTCATTCTTGTGCTTAATTGCTATTTAGTTTCACCCACATAGTTGCCATGAGGGCATCTGGTGCATTGGTACAGCACATTTTGAGAGAGGCATTTGTAGTAGGAATCCTGGATCCTGATGATTTCTTTCTGGGAGGAGGGTGTTGATAGTAGAGGCAATGGAGATGTGCTGCCAGGTTAAGCATTTCTTGCCAAGGCAAGGCTGTCTCTCACTTGATTTCTTTTGGACAGTGGAGCATTTGCTTCTGATGATGAATTGGGCAAGGTTGAGGGGCTGTTTGAAAGCTAGGAGCAGAGGGGCTGGGAATATTTCTCTCAGTGTCTGGTCTTTGTTGAGCATAACCTGTAGCTGGTTGATGATTCTTCTGATCGGATCCGGTGTAGGGTGGTAGATGAGTTGCAGTCACCGGGGGTTTCATTTTTGTATTATAGCAGATTACTGCAAGGTATTCGGATGGCTATTTCTCTACTGGAGTGTCCTTGTTCTATAAAGGCAGATTTTTAGGTTGGTCAGGTGGGCATCCTCCTCAGAGCAGATGCAGTGGTATGTGAAGGCCTAGCTGTAGATGACATCCTTTTTGCTGTGCTTCGGATGACTGCTGGTCTTGTGAACACAGGTATTGTGTTCTGAGGAGGGGAGGGGAGGGGAGGGGAGATCTGTATATAGTGGTTTGTAGGGTGCATCCTAGATGTGGAATGTGGTATTTAGAAAGTTGTTGTTAGTATAGGAGTATTCCAGAGGAAGTTTGACTAAAGGATGATGATTGTTATGTCTGTGATGGAAGTCAATAAGTAAGACCAGGTGTACAGTCCAGATAATGAAAATATCATATATGTAATACAGCTATAATGCAGGTTTGGTGGTGCAGTTTTCTATAAATTTTTCCTCCAGGTGGCTCATGAAGTGGTTGGCATATCAGGAGGCCATCTCTGTACCAACAGCTGCATCCATGGCTTGGAGGAAATGATGATTGTTGAAAGTAAAGGCCTGTTAATTGCACTAGTGTGTTCTTCTTTGATATGCACACAGCCATTGTTTCAGAGACATCCTGGTCCAGGTAGTTTTGTTCCTTAGCCATTTGATAGATGTGCTATCAAAGGTTTCCATGATATGCAGTTAGCCACTGTCTAGAGAGAAGTGCCCTTGAGAAAGATCCCAAGCTAGTATATCCTTCTGCTTGCACCTTAGCATGGCAGGGCTTTTATTTTAATATTCTGGTCCCTAGCAAAAAGAAGGAACTATCTTCTCTCAAATTGTTCAGTATTCCTTGCACGTAAGACGACTCAGTTTTGTTTTGGTTGCCAGCTACTTCCATCTCTACAGCAGAATTAGCTAGACATCCATGTACCAGTTAGATGCCTCATGAAGAGTTGAGTATCCAGAGGACTCCATTTCTGATTTTTTGTGCACATGCAGGATATCTGTTTAATTAAGAAGGCTGTAAGAATAACAGCTGGAGCCAGGGACTGCTGTGATGTGCATATGACTTAGGTTAAGAAATAAAGTTCAGCCTTTTACAAACAGTGCTGTGTGTCATTCCTTTTCTACATAATGTCAGAGGAAAACTTGATCTTTGACAGTAATGTAGTAAATGAAGCCACTTGAATCTCTGCCTGGAAATACATTTACTAGGAGTGAGGAGGAAGGATTACAGACTCCTAGAAATAAGATACGTTTCAGAGAACATGGAGTAGAGTCTTCTGTCCTACTAAAGATGGCAAGTTCAGAGATGCTAGAAATATACTATACTTTATGGTGTTTTATAATTTCATAATTGGTAGGGTCAGAAGGGATCTGAGTAGATCATCAAGTCCAACCCCCTGCCATGGGCAGAAAAGAATGCTGGAGTCAAACAACCCCGGCTAAGTGATTATCCAGCCTTCTCTTGAACACCCCCAGGGTAGGAGCCAGCACCACTTCCCTTGGAAGTTGGTTCCAGATCCTAGCCGCCTTGACTGTGAAGTAGTGCCTCCTGATGTCCAGCCTGAATCTACTCTCAGTCAACTTATGGCCATTATTCCTAGTTACTCCTGGTAGTGCTCAGGGGAACAGGGTCTCTCCCGTTCCCTGCTGGTCTCCCTTGGTAAGTTTATAGACAGCCACCAGATCCCCTCTCAGCCTTCTCTTGTGGAGGCTGAACAGGTTCAGGTCCCATAGCCTCTCAATGTAGAGCCTGCCCTGCTGCCCACTATCATGTAAGTGGCCCTCCTCTAGACCCTTTCAATACTGTCCACATCCCTCCTGAAGTGCAGCGCCTAGAACTGAACACAGTACTCCAAGTACAGCCTGACCAGTGTCTCATAGAGGGGGAGGATCACCTCCTTGGACCTGCTCATGATGCATCTGTGGATGCATGACAAGGTGCAGTTAGCTTTCCTGACCATATCCCCACATTGGCAGCCCACATTCATCTTGGAATCCATAATGACTCCAAGATCCTTTTCTGCCTGTGCTGACAAGAAGGGAGTTCCCCAACCTGTAGGTATGGTGCTGGTTCTTCCTCTCCAGGTGCATCACCTTCCACTTGTCAGTATTGTAACCCATCCTATTCTTATCCGCTCACCCCTGTAACCCGTCCAGATCTAGTTGTAGCCTGTCCCTCCCTTCTAGCATGCCCACTTCTCCCCACAACTTAGTATCATCTGT
This sequence comes from Crocodylus siamensis, assembly GCF_052110815.1. NCBI lineage: Eukaryota > Metazoa > Chordata > Crocodylia > Crocodylidae > Crocodylus > Crocodylus siamensis. The sequence goes on from NC_143397.1 coordinate 134,939,387, forward strand.
GAACTTGAACAAGGTGCTTTTTGCCCCCTCATCCAAGTCTCTGATGAAGATGTTGGACAGTGCAGGCCTGAGGACCAAGCCCTGGGGAACCCCACTGCCCATATGCCTACAGGTCAAAAGTGACCTGTCCACCACCACTCTCTGGGTGCGGCCCTCCAGCCAATTTGAGACCCATCTGACTGTGTGGCATCAACACCACAGTTGCCTAATTTTTTAATGAGAGTGAGGTGAGAGAAGGTGTTGAAGACCTTCCTAAAGTCCAGAAAGACTACGTCCACCATGACACCTGCATCCAAGGATTTTGTAACCTGGTTATAGAAGGCCACCAGGTTGGTCTGACAGGACCTGCCTTTAATGAACCCGTGTTGGTTGCCCCTAAGTATGATCTCTCCTGCTGGTCTCTTGTAGATATGCTCCTGGATAATTTTCTCAAAGAGCTGCCCGAGGACCGAGGTAAGACTGACTGGCCTATAGTTTTCTGCATCCTCCTTCCTCCCTTTTTTGAAAGTGGGGACCACATTGGCCCTTTTCCTGTCATCTGACACCTCGCCAGAGCATCACAAGTGCTCATAAAGCCGTGCCAGGGGTCACACAATGACCTCTGCTAATTCCCTCATCACCCTGGGGTGGAGATCATCTGGACCTGATGATTTGAACACATCCAATCCCACCAGTTGTTCCCTGTCTAGGTCCTCACAGACCCTGGACCTGGCTGTGCCTCTCTTGGGTCTGTCCAGAATCCCATGGGGAGGATGTCCCAGTCCCTGCTGAGAAGAATGGAGGCAAAGAATTCGTTAAAGAGGTCAGCTTTATCATCTGGTGTGACCACCAGATCTCCAAGCATGTCCTACAGGGGCCCCATGTTACCTAGTACCTTCTTTTTACCCCCTATGTATTTAAAAAAAGGATTTCTTGTTATCTTTGATCCAGGTCACTAGTCCCAGTTCTGTCTCTGCCTTAGCCTTCCTAACAGCCCCCCTACAGTCTCTAGCAATAGAGGTATAATTCTCCTTGGTGATGGTCCCTCCCTTCCATTGGGTATATGCCTACTTTTTAGCTTTCAGATATTCCTGAATACCTTTAGTGAACCATGGGGGCTTTTGAGCACACTAAAGAAACCAGGTCAGTCAGGCAAGACCTGCCCTCAATGAACCCATGTTGGTTACCCCTGAGCATTACCTCCCCTGCTGGGCCCTTGCAGAAGTGCTCCTTGATAATTTTCTCAAAGGTAAAACTGACTGGCCTATAATTTCCTGGGTCCTGCTTCCTCCCCATTTTTTAAATGCAGATCACAATGGCCCTTTTCCAATCCTTTGGTATGAAGTATGGGTCCTGTCCCTGGGTGGGCTCAAACTACCATCCTTTCAGTTAACAGCTAAACACACTAACCAACTGCACCACAGAGACTGTTAACAGTACTTCTATGCAAGGGTGTCACTTGAGAAAAGCACTTGCATTAACAAGAAAACAGTTGTTGGTTTTTCTGACCATTATCTGTGTAGCGAAGTAAAGTCAAGTAGCCAAATTTATGTAAATGGACTGACTACAGAAGGCTTGGGAGAGGCATGCACTTGAACAACAATTATATGTAGAGCTAGCAAAAACATATCTTCCCTAGTTAAATTAAAATTTGAGCTTCTTACATATAAGGGCCACAGAACAGCTCATGTGACTAGCGTGCCTGCTGAGTACAGATGCTAACACTGTCAAGTTTGAGCAGTTGAGCAAGAGGCCCTGTGCTTGCTGAGATTTAGGTATGTGATTATGACATCTTTAACGGATCTCAAGGCAAGAATGATATGATGGTGTCACACTGATACAGATTCCAGTATGCCACCAATAATATATGCATGCAAGATAATAATTCTACTCTTCATAGTCAACTCTTCACCTTTACTGTTGATGCTTTCCTGTAGTAGTTTGCTCACCAGCTACTATTTGAAGGGCTTTTCAGATTCAGAGCTCACTTATATGTTTAGAAAAGGTTCAGTGAAGTAGTACAAGTACAGCTTTTGGCACCACTTTTCAAGAAGGATGTGGACAGATTGGAAGGAGTCCAACCCAGAGCAACAAAAATTATTAGAGGCCTGGGCAGCACAAGTTATGAGGAAAGGCTAAAAGAACTAGTATTATTTAGTCTGGAGAAGAAAAGACTGAAGGGAAGGGATAACAGTTCAAATACTTGAAGGGCAATTAGAGAGGATGGACACAGGCATTTTCTCAGTGAATGTATGGGATGGACAAGGAGTAATGGCCTCAAGCTGAAACAGGAAATTTCTATGCTTCAGCTTGAGTGGGAAGGTCAAGTATTGGAAAAGGCTACCTAAAGAAATGGTGGAGTCTCCATCCTTGAAAGTTTTCAAGAACAGGTTAGACAGACAATTGGCTGGGATGGTTTAGTCAAGCGATGATCTTGCCTTGAGCAGGGGGCTGGACTAAATAACCTTATAAGGGCCTTTTCAGCCCTACTTTCCTATGATTTGTGAGGAAGAAATAAAATACATATGGATTTTTCATGCATTTGATTCTTTATCTAAAAATTGCTGCTAGTTTTTGAAAACATTTTACATTTGTGGTCTTAATGGAAAAGAGATTTTGTTCTGAAAGCTATTCAGTGAAAAGAGAACTTTCTAATGCATGTGACAGGATGAGAAAAACAAACATGTGGCAGATATTTGTTATATTACTTGCTGCATAACTAGAAGGTTCTCAAGTACTGGATTGATGAAGGCCATATAAAAGCCCACATAGGCTTCTCTGCAGCTGGTTTCTATTCTATTCAGATCTAATTAGAAGTGAAAAATAGGATTAAACAGTCTAACTGTAGCATTTGTATTTTACTCACTTGTGTATAATGTATATAAGCCAAACTGATCCTTGGTGTAACTGCATGGACTATAATGGAATTAAACAGGAGATGAATTTTGCCCATTATGTAACAGATGTTTTATGCATGCAGCATTTTTCCAAGCAGCATGTTACTCCAGGATAAAAGATAGTCATCATTTAGACCTGAGAGAGCAAAATAAAAATGGCAACAAAATGAAAACTGGTAACTGTTCAAGGAAAGACATTTAGGAGCTGCTTGTGCTTACTCTGTACAATGGGAAAATGCATTCTTTCGTCATTCCTTGGGAAAAACCTATGATGTTTTCCTTTATTTTTGTTTTGGCGATTTTTGTTTATCACATTTTGTAATTTCTTTTCTATCTTCAACATTATATCATAGCTTAATTAGTCCCTCCAGACAACTGATGCATTTTTATAAATAAGATTACCGAGCCGCAATTATTACCCATTCCAACCACTAGCAAAAATGGTCTGATTTACCTTAAAGACAATGTATTCAATAGGGCAGTGTTTCTCAAACAGACATATACACACCCCTGGGGCTAAACAATGAACTTCTAGAACATACTCGAGAGGAATGAATGGAAAGCAGAAGGGAAAGAAGAAATACAAATACAGGGGAAAAAAGATAAAATGAAGAACAACTTCAAAATACCTCTTGGGTTGTTGGAGAGCTTATGATGCAGCTGTAGTGACAAACTGTTACTTGTTTATTATCCACAGCAGAGGCTCCGAGTATATAGGAGCCTGAGACCCCCGGCCCCCCTTGGGAAGACGGCTGTCACCTGAAACACATAAAACTTTCCACATGCCCATCATCTTAGGCCCCCCACCCGCAGCAAAAATAAAAGTCAGCATTTATGATCCATAGTATGGAATCATAGGTATATACAGTGGTGTACCAAACTTTAAAAAAGGATACACAATCCCAAAAAAAAGATTGAAAGCCACTGCAATAGAGGAAGAATAGATTTCAACATTATGTTTTCAACCCCCAAGAAGTACAACAGAAACTTACCAATCAATTTCCTGATCAATACTGATTATTTTCTAAGTATTTTCATTTAAAATATTTTTTTAAATAATTTTTTAAAAGAACGTTATTGGAAGGCAGGAGCTACACTACATTCTGTTGTTAATCAATGAAGGAAGAAAACTGTTAAGAAAAAGAAAATATTGTTTTTATTACCTGCCATTTTACAATTATCCCATTTTGCTCTTTTGTACCCGGCAGATACCTAGCTGCCCTTTTGGCTGGAGTTTGCAGCTGGTCATTTCCAAGTTATCACTTAAAAAAAAAAAAAAAAAAAAAAAAAAAAAATTCTTAGACATTTTCAATCAAAAAATGTTGACATTCCCCAGCTGAAATATTTCAGTTCAGTTCAACCTTTTAGTCTACTTGAGCTTCCCTGGGATACCACTGGAATTGTAGTTTGGTCACCTGTATAGACATTGGCTCTTCCAGAAGCAAATCTCCCAGGAGTGATTTAACCCTGGTTGTTCTTGGGTTATTTTTCTCCCAGAGTAGCTTGTTTTCTCTGGGAGAATAATCCTGAATATCTGTGCACTTGTGGTTTCTACTCAGAGTAACAGCCCTATATATGTGGCCTAATTCTTTACTCTCTCTCTCATGAAGCATCATGGCCAATCGACTTCCATGATGCACCACGGTGAATCAAACAGAAGGGAGATTAAAGTGTACCATGGAAATTTTAGTCCCAACAAAAGGTGCATCCAGAGGAGGCATCCAGGTGCACATGTAGGTGTTTGCCACACTGCTAATTTGCAGAATAGCAGGGGTTTTTGACACCAGGAGATCCCAATGTAAAAAAAACCTGCGACAGAAAAAAGGGTGGCATATGTGCCATCCAAAACTGTGTCACTCACTCTGGCTGCCAGCCAGACTCCACACAACCAGATCACCTCTGCTGGAGCCCTGGGAGGCCCTCCAGGACCCTAGGTAAAGTAGCTTCCTCCCCTATGTGCATCACAGAGACCAACTGGTGGCTTTGGGAATGGTGTCTTGAGGTGGGTTTTGGTTTCCTCGACAACAACCTACACATCACGACAGGAGACATGCTCGGATGGGATGGGCTCCACCTTTCGCCTAAAGGTAATTTGTGTGTTTTCTTCTAAGTTAGCAGATCTCCTCTGGCGGGCTTTAAACTAGGCTCATTGGGGGAAGGAGAAGACGAGGGCGGAGGAAGCCTTGGACTGCCAAACCTAGCAAAACCCACAAGTACAGCCCATCTATGTAGACTGACGAGCAGAACATATACGCAGGTAAGCAACAGGGGCCAAGGTAATGCTGAAAGTAGGGGGCCAGTGCACACATCCTCAGGAGGCCTCAAATGCTTCTACACAAATGCTCATAGTATGGGAAACAAGCAAGAGGAACTTACCCTCCTGCTAGCTGACACCAACCCGGACATAGTGGGGCTCACTGAAACGTGGTAGGATGCAACATATGACTGGGCGGTGAATATCAAGGGCTATAGGCTATACAGGAGGAATAGGACAGGGAGGAAAGGTGGGGGCATGGTGCTCTACATTAAGGAGGAATACACATCCTCATCAGGTAGCACAGAGTCAGAGGAGGGGCACACGGAAGTGCTCTGGGTTAGAATACAAGGCAGTCGAGGGAAAAGAGATTTAACCGTGTGGATCTACTACAGACCACCCAACCAAGGGGAAGAGCTAGACCAGGAATTCTTAAGTCAGCTCATGGAGGTAGTTAGGTCAAAGGACGTGGTCATCCTGGGTGACCTGAACTTTCCAGACATCTGCTGGGAAGAGCAGTCAGCCGGGTCTGACCGCTCACGTAGGTTCCTAGCCAGAATGCAGGACCTCCATCTAACCCAGGAGGTGCACGGCCCCACCAGGGGAGATGCCTTGTTGGACCTGGTGCTGGCCACTGGTGACAACCTGGTGAGGGAGCTGCAGGTGCTCGACCACCTGGGCAACAGTAATCATCGCCTGCTGGAATTCACCATCCAGCGCAAGGTGGCAAAGGCCTGCAGCAAGGCAGCAGCCCTAGATTTCAGGAGGGCGGTCTTCAGCGAGCTCAGGAGAATAGTCAGGGAAACGCTGAGGTCCCAGAGGGAAGGGGAAGGGAGCCAGGTGTCCAAGAAGAATGGTTGCTCCTTAAGGAGACGATCCTCCAAGCCCAAAGGAAGGTAATCCCAACTCGGATCAAAGGGAGCAGGAGAGCACAAAAGCCCCCATGGCTCACCAAAAGCATCCAGGAATGTCTTCTAGCTAAAAGGGAGGCGTACACCCAATGGAAGAGAGGAGCCATCACCAGGGAGAATTATACTGCGGTTGCTCCGTGCTGCAGGGGGGCAGTCAGGAAGACCAAGGCAGAGATGGAACTGGGACTAGCTTCCCGGATCAAGGACAACAAGCCCTTTTTTAAATACATAAGGTTTTGAGAGAATTATTCTGGCACATGTCCACAACGGGCCAGCAGGGGAGATTATGCTTAGGGGCAACCAACACGGGTTCATTAGAGGCAGGTCCTGTCAGACCAACCTGGTGGCCTTCTATGGCCAGGTCACCAAATCCTTAGATGCAGGGGTAGCAGTGGACAGTCTTCCTGGACTTTAGGAAGGCCTTCAACACTGTCTCTCACCCCATTCTCATTAAGAAACTGGGGGACTGTGGTGTTGACACCTACACAGTCAAATGGGTCACCAACTGGCTGAAGGGTTGCACCCAGAGAGTGGTAGTGGATGGGTCATTTTAGACCTGGAGCGATGTGGGCAGTGGAGTCCCCCAGGGCTTGGTCCTTGGGCCCGCACTGTTCAACATCTTCATCAGTGACTTGGACAAGGGGGTAAAAAGCACCCTGTTCAAATTTTCTGATGACACTAAGATATGGGGGGGATGTGGGTACCCTAGAAGGGAGGAATAGGCTCCAATCAGACCTAGGTTACAGGGGTGGGATTGAACACTGACAAGTGCACAGTGATGCACCTGGGGAGGAAGAACCAGCACCATACCTACAGGCTGGGGAACTCCCTTCTCATCAGTACAGTGGCAGAAAAGGATCTTGGAGTCATCACTGATGCCAAGATGAACCTGGGCCAGCAGTGTGGGGATGCAGTCAGGAAGGTCAACCTTACCTTGTCATGCATCCACAGATGCATCTCGAGCAGGTCCAAGGAGGTACTGGTCAGGCTACAGTTGGAGTACTGCGTCCAGTTCTGGGCGCTGCACTTCAAGAGGGATGTGGACAACATGGAGAGGGTCCAGAGGAGGGCCACTCGCATGATCGGGGGCAGCAGGGCAGACCCTATGAGGAGAGACTACAGGACCTGAACCTGTTCAGCCTCCACAAGAGAAGGCTGGGGGGGCGGATCTAGTGGCGTGTTACAAACTAGTCAGAGGGAATCAGCAGGCATTGGGAGCATCCCTGTTCCCCCAAGCACTACCACGAGTGACTAGGAATAACAGTCACAAGCTGGCAGAGGGTAGATTCAGACTAGACATCAGGAGGCTCTACTTCGCGGTCAGGGCAGCTAGGATCTGGAACCAACTGTCACGGTGCAGGGACCTAGGAGTGGCCATGATCTCCCTAACGCCCCCTACCATACCAAGTAGGTGATTCAGCACCCTCTCTCACCCGCTACATCTTTGATGTTATCTAAATTTTATAAAGGAGGCTGCCCTTTGTCCCCTTGGACACGGTGCTATGTTAATCCTATCCCCTGTTCTATATGGAGTGATGGGTGCACCCAAGCCTTATGGGCTATACGTGCCTCCAACCTCCCCTGTAGCACGTCCCAAGCCTTGCCGATGTACCGGACGTTGTCTGGTCAGTTTCCTTCCTGCGCCCTGACTGGCGCCCCCGGGCTTGTCACGCAACCGGCACCCCTCTGCTTTCTGCACCCTCTCGGGCCTGCTCAATATGTCTTCCCCTCTTAGGCCCACTCAATATGCTTGCCCCTTTCTGGGGCTCCTCCGCATACAGACGGTGCCCCCCTGGGTCCTGTCTCTCCGCGCACTCGCCCTCCCCGGGCTTTCTGACCGTGCAGTCACCCTCACTGGGCTCATCTTTATAACAGCACCTCACCCTGGGTTTCACTTCATGTATGCCCCCTGGGTCTTAACGTGAACACCCTCTGGGCATCTGGCTGGTGCCCACACTAGTACTCTTAGCAGTTGGGGCTCAGGTGGCCTTAGCCATGCCTGGCCCCTCCAAAGTCATCTGTTCCCCTTCTCAGGGTTGGGGTATTGCACCCCTAAACTACGGTGCCCAGCTGGCACTGGGGCCTCCACCACTGTGGAGCCCTACTGAGTTTTCCCGATACTATCTCTCTAGGTCAGGGTCAGGACACCCCCAAAGTGCAATACCCTCTCCAGCACTGGGAGCACCCCACTTTACTGGGGAACTCCTAATGAGGCCTCCTCCACCCCTACAGCCTCACCCAGTCCTCCGGTATAACCATTACTAAACAGAACCATAAGCCAATTGGCTGTAACACAACAATAAGTCTCCTGACTATGACATACAAACTAGGCCCACCCGGCTTTGCTGCCAAACCTTCCAGTCAGGGTTCTCTCACCCCGTACCATGGTGCAGCCACTCGGGTGCTCGGGCTGCTCTGCTCAACTCCACTGCAGGGCTCTGACTCCTCAGGCTGCCAGAAGGGAACTGCCAGCCTGGCTTCAGCCTGGGCTGTTTATAAAGGCTGAGCCCAGCCCCCTTCTGGTCAGCTGACCCACTGCGGTTGCCACAGCAACCAACACCTGTTCTCTCATCCTAGTGTTGCCGGCACAAGGTGCCCGAGGGAGGCAACAATTGGGTTCGTTGCCCCGTGTGCGTTGCGCCAAATAAACACACTGGGGGAGAAGCAGACAGAGTTTATTTGAGCTCAAGTAAAAGGCACAGGGAGACTGTATGGTCTCAAATCCTGCACACCTAACCCTGCAACAGCGAGATCTTTATACCCCGGTCAGTTTCACTGTCAGTGATTTTCCACCTGCTAGCCCCCCCTCTCCCTCCTCCTTTCTCTCTCCGAGCGGTGCCCTTGCATTCCACAGATAACAGTTTTAGCTCACCTGCTTTCCAGAAGGACAGGAGATTGCAGGCACCAGAGAAAGGGTTGCAAAGGTTGGGCAAGAGGGGGCTTTGGCTCTTCTGAGCCTGGAGCAGAAGGACTTCCTCGACACTCATGGTCTTCCATCCCTCTGAGTTACCCAGGGTTATGCCCAGTGACACCAACAGCTCCCCCCTTTGAGAATACTCAACAAAGTTTTGGCTGAGTTTTCTCATATTCTGAAGACAAAAAGTAATTGAGTGTTTGAGGCAATGCAAGGGTATAATGAGGCGCTCGGGGAGGGGGATGCACAGACTTTGTGCAGGAGGGCGTTACAGCACGCAAAGAAGAGGAGAGTTACCAAACACAACACAACACTGGTGATCAGGAGGTGAAGGATGCCCGCTCCTAGGCCTCCAAGGTTGGGCAACCAGCTCCAGAGAGAATCAAAGACAGTGGGTTCACGTTCCTGACTTTTCCACAACTCAAAAGCCTGTTCAGCTGACAAAATGTGTTTATTTATACCTTGGGAATTTTCTGGGATATAAGTACAACATTTGTTCCCAATTAGAGCACATACCCCGCCCTGAGAAGCTAAAACATAATCTAGGGCCTGACGGTTTTGAAGAGATAATAAACGAAGTTGATAAATCTCGGAGTTAAGGCTCTTTTCAATAGCTAAAGTATCATTAGCAAATTTTGTAAGGAACGTAGAAAGTTGACGATATAGCTTGGCTAACCAGCCCACTCCGTATGCCAGGAGAAAGATCATGCCAAGTCTGTCTCGTGATGAATCCAGTTCTTGTGTCCATCGACCTTTGCCGCTGTAGTAGGACAGGGTGAGGTCCTTTCCACTTCTCTTGGAGGGGCTCATCCTTCCAGGTCCGAATGAGCATGGAATCTCCGGCTGTAACGAGTGGACTGGAGCATCCAGCGGAAGAGGCTGCAAGTCTTTAGTGTACCTATGGAGAGAAGAAAGAACAGCAGACAGAGAGCACATATACCATGACAAAATATTACATCCTATTTCCCACTCCCCTGCTAGAACCGGCGTCCCATTCATAGGCCATGCCCTTCCAAACAATCTCAAAGGGGCTAAGCCCTAATCTTCCCTTGGGGAGGGCACGGATACAAAGCAAAGCAAGGGGCAAAGCATCAGGCCATCACAGAGAGGCCTCCTGGCAGATCTTTGATAGATGACGCTTGAGGGTCTGATTTGTACGTTCTACTACACCATTAGCTTGTGGTCGCCATGCAGTATGGAGTTTCCAGGGGATCTGTAAGGCATCTGAGATGTTTTGGATGATCTTTGAAGTGAAATGTGTTCCGTTGTCAGATTCCATCCACTGGGGAAGTCCAAAGCGGGGAATAACTTCCCGGACGAATGTTAGAGCTACAGTCTTGGCTGTACAATTGAGACATGGAAAGGCTTCAGGCCATCTGCTGAATCGCTCTATTATAACAAGGAGATACTTAAATCCTTGAGTTCGGGGGAACTCAGTAAAGTCTATGTGCCAAACCAGTCCGGGGCCTGGAGTAGGTTCCAAAGTGGCTGGAGGTGCTGAGAGACTGGGTCGAGGGTTATTCTTTTGACAAATCGAACAGCTGGCCTGTATTTGGGAGGCCAGAGGTCGAAGTCCAGAGGTTAGAAAATATTTGTTCACCAACTGAGTGAGAGCTTCTTTTCCAGCGTGTGTAGTTTGATGTAGCCGTTGCAACACTGGCTGGGTCAGGCTCTTTGGTAGGAGGATCCTCCCGTCCGTGGAGCAGAGCCATCCCTTCTTTTCTTGGAGACCAAGCTTGTCGGCTAGTTCTTTTTCTTCATATTGTTATAATTATTTTGCACTTGCTGAGTGCTATGGGTGGCCATGTTCGCATGTGTTTAGTGTTTGTGTGGCAGGTGCTGGGTGGATGGGAGGCTCTGGGGCTGCAGCGTGGAAGCAGCATGCGGCTGGAATTTTCCGCACGGGGTCTCTCAAGGGGAAGTCCAGGGCTTGTCAATAATGTGACGGTCACCGCCCCGGGCAAATGAGAAAGCGCCGCATGTAATTAGACGGCCCCGCATCACAGAGAGTATAAAAATCATCGCGCTGTGAACTTCGGGGTCTTTGCGCGCCCGACGGAACGAAACGTACCCCACGACGACTGACACGGAGCGACCTTCGGCCTGATCAGCCGGAGGGAAGGACGCCAGACCCGCCTGATCCCGGCGACCCCTCCCCGCTTCCACACGAGTGTCAGTGGGTGCTCCCTGGTGCACCCAGTATAGTGATTTTGTTTGTTTAGTAATAAAATCAAGCCTGACCCTGTAAATCGAGTGTGATCTGCATAAGCCCGGCCATTATAAAAGATCCTGTCCACACATATGAGTACTGGGGATCCGGGAGCTCCCCCACTGATGGAATGAGAGCATGCATAGGGATGTCAGCAGGTCTCGGCGTCCTCAGGGTGGCAGCAATTTTAGCTTCTCTGTCTGCCCGGGCATTACCCGGCTACGTCTTGATCCTCTTTCTGATGTGCCTTACAGTGCATTACTGCCACTTCCGAGGGAAGTTGAACAGCTTCCAGGAGTCGGAGAATTTGGGGTCCATACTTCACTGGGGAGCCTTGGGCTGTCAGCAGTCCCCTTTGTTTCCATAGGCCAGCATGGGCATGTAGTACTTCAAAAGCATACCTAGAGTCGGTATAGATGTTGACCCGTTTCCCTTTTGTCAGTCCTAGCGCCCGGGTCAGGGCTACCAGTTCAGCAAGTTGAGCAGATGTTCCGGCGGGCAAACCCTTGGCCTCAACAACATCATAGAGGGTCACAACAGCATAACCTGCCCTCCTTTGCCCTTCTACAACAATGCTACTGCCATCAGTGTACCACTCACAATCAGCATTCAGAAGTTGCTGATCCTGTAGGTCTGCATGGCTGGAGTACTGTGCATCTATGATGTCTAAACAATCATGCTCTTGTTCCTCCGTTTCAGGTAAGAGAGTAGCCGGGTTGAGGGAGGGGCAGGGCTGCAAAGTCACTTCAGGGTTCTCCAACAGCTTAGCTTGGTACCGAGCCACCTGAGCCTGGGTGAGCCAGAGACCCCGCTTCGCGTCTAGCAGAGCCTGGACCATATGAGGGGTATACACCTGCATGGCTCCTCCCAGCGTTAACTTTTCAGCTTCCTCAAGTATTAGGGCAGTTGCCGCAACTGCTCGTAAACACGCTGGCCATCCCTTGGCGACTGGATCAAGCTGTTTGGAGAAATAAGCAACGGGATGTTTCCACGCCCCCAACAATTGAGTAAGCATTCCCAGAGCCATCCCTTTTCGTTCATGCACATACAATTGGAAAGGTTTAGAAAGGTCCAGTAACCCCAGGGCGGGGGCTTCCATTAGTTTCCTTTTTAGTATCTTAAATGCCTTGTCGGCTTCTGGAGTCCAATAAAAGGGGTCATGGTCTGCCCCTTTCATGCAGTCATATAGTGGTTTTGCCCATAGTCCAAATTCAGGGATCCATATTCTGCAAAAACCTGCCATGCCAAGGAACGCCCTAAGCCACTTATGATTGCTTGGGGTGGGAACCTGGCATATAGCCTCCTTTCACTCGCTTGAAAGCTGATGCTCCCCTTGTCTTATGTGAAATCCCAGGTATCGTACTTCGGGTAGAGCAATTTGAGCTTTATTTCGAGCCACCCGATATCCTCGAAGCCCAATAAAGTTCAGGAGGCTTACCGTGGCGTTAAGGCAGGAGTTTAAATCTATGGCAGCAATTAATAAATCATCCACATATTGTAACAAGAGAACTTCATGCTCATTATTCCACTCCTCCAAGTCTTTAGCTAAGGACTGGCCGAAAAAGGTAGGAGAGTTCTTAAATTCCTGGGCTAATACTGTCCAACAAAGTTGTTTCTTAACCCTTTTTCTGTCCTCCCATTCAAAAGAGAATATCTCCTGAGAGGGGGGGTCAACTGGAATCATAAAGAAAGCGTCTTTCAAATCAAGAACTGAGAAATGAGTATACTGCCCCCCTACGGAGGCCAGCAAGGTATACGGGTTTGGGACGAGAGGATGAATAGTTTTAACCCGTTCGTTAACCGCCCTTAGGTCCTGCACCAGTCGATATGTGCCATCAGGCTTCAGTACTGGCAAGATAGGAGTGTTCCAGGCTGACTGACACTCTCGCAGTATGCTGTACTTTAGGAAACAGTCTATAGTCTCCTGCAGTCCCTCTCTGGCTTCCCTTTTGATTGGGTACTGCTTGATTCGTACTGGACCTTTTCCTGGCAGTAGTTGAATATTAATGGGGGTTTGATGTGTAGCCTTTCCAGGGACCCCCTCTGCCCATACCAAAGGGTATACCTGGTCTTCCCACTGGTTCCACTCCGGGGGAGCGTTCATGGCCGAGGGTTCAACCGTGAGGGTCATTATCCATGCATTTTCAGGGGGCAATGTGAGGGTTATTTCATCCTGGGTAAAATGTAGTGATGCACCTAATCGACAAAGCAGGTCTCGTCCTAGCAGGGGTGTTGGGCAATCTGGAAGGTAGACCAATTTGTGAGAAAGAGCCCGGTCTCCCAGAGCACATTCTGCAGGAGCATACACTGGGCACTGAGTCTTTTTTCCCATGGCACTCACCACGGTGAGAGAGTCCGCTACGGGAAGTTGAAGAGGTTGATTTACAGCGGTCCGTGCTGCCCCGGAGTCTATCAAAAAATCAATTTCTGAATTCCCCACCCGCATTTTTACTCGGGGTTCCGGGGGTGGGGTGGTCCGTTTCCCCTGACACCCCTACTCCTGTCCTTCAGCTGTCATTACAGGAGTACAGTCTCTCCCTTTCTCTGGGTAGTCATTCTTCCAGTGTCCCTCTCACCGGCATAAGGCACGCTGGTTCCATCCCAGGCGTCTTTCTTGTGGGCCAGGGCGCCCGTGCCCATGACCCCTTATACTCCTGCCTCTCCCACCTTCTTGTGGCCTTTCTCTGACTCCAGCCTGTACTGCTGCTACTAGCATTCTAACTTGTCTCTTGTCCTTTTCTCCTTCTCTGAGAGTATACGTCCTGTTTGCAGTTTCCAGGATTTGTGCTACAGACATACCCATTAAGTCTTCCTTCTTTTGTAACTTCCTCTTTATATCAGGGGCTGCACGGCTGGTAAAAATACCCTTTATAATTGCCTCCATCGCCTGATCATCAGGGTCTGCACTGGTATTTTGCCGAATGGCGTCTCGGATGCGCTGTAGGAATGCAACGGGACTTTCCTTCAGCTCCTCTACTATTTCATACGGCTTTGCCCAATTATTATGTCGGACAGCCGAGTGCCTGAGCCCATGAATAAGCAGTTCTTTGTAAGAGGTAAGACAGGTATGATTCACAGGATTGTTAGGGTCCCATCTAGGGTCTGCTAGGGGAACCACATCTGCCGGAACAGGATCATTGACGGGATCCCTTTCATGCCTCCGCTGTGCTTCCTCCCTTGCTTTGGAAATAACTTGATTCCGCTCTACTTCAGATAATAAGGTTCGCATAAGAATATTACAATCATCCCAGTCAGGCTTGTGACTAGCTAAACATCCCTCAAAGACAGAGATAAACTTACTCGGGTTAGTTGAAAATTCTCCAGCCTGTGCTTTAAAAGCTGCCAGGTCCACCGGGTTAAAAGGTACATGGGTGTACACTTGCATGGTCTGGGCTGCACGCCCATCTGCCCCAGGCTGGGCTATTACAGTTTCAGTAAGCAAAGGATAAAATCCCACTGAGGGAGGGATCTCTGGGACCGGGGGCATCTGATCTTTATATGGTGGAGGTGTTAAAGCCGAAGGGGACACTGACTCTGGCATTACAGTAATAGGGGGGGAATGCTGAGACTCAACACTAACAACTACTGATCCTATCGGAGTCAAATTACACTTCTGCAAAATATCTGTCTTGTTCCATAAAGCCATAAACAATTGTGCATACAAATGTTCATTCCACTTACCCGTCTGCTGACAAAACAGGAGTAATTGGAGAATTGTATTGTAGTTAATTGACCCTTCCGGAGGCCACCTTTCCTGATCCTCCAGTTGATATTGAGGCCATTCCACTGTACAGAACCTTTTAAGATCATTTTTAGTCATTAGATCTGACTTAAACAGTTTCCAATTTGTCAGAATGCATTCTATGGCTGTACACCGTACCCTGCCAACCGTACTCTGTCCCTGCCCCATACTCCAGGGAGACACTGGGCGTCCCCAGGTCCTACAGGGAGACACTGGGCGTCCCCAGGTCTTAACAGGCAATGCTCAGACTGCTGAGCTATCCTACCTTATCCGAGGGACCGGTTTCACACCGTCGCCCACGATCGCTTCTCCACTATTAGAGCGCGTTGCACCGTTGTGCCCTCCGGGGTCGATAAAACCACGTCTCCGCCGAGGCGCCCGATGAAACCACCGGTGCGTGCTGGGCGTCGGTTGTTGCCGCAAGTCGTCGACCCCAGGAGGGATCCAGGCAAGGCGAAATGTTAGCCTCGAGCCCCACGTTGGGCGCCAAAACTGTTGCCGGCACAAGGTGCCCGAGGGAGGCAACAATTGGGTTCGTTGCCCCGTGTGCGTTGCGCCAAATAAACACACTGGGGGAGAAGCAGACAGAGTTTATTTGAGCTCAAGTAAAAGGCACAGGGAGACTGTATGGTCTCAAATCCTGCATACCTAACCCTGCAACAGCGAGATCTTTATACCCCGGTCAGTTTCACTGTCAGTGATTTTCCACCTGCTAGCCCCCCCTCTCCCTCCTCCCTCCTCCTTTCTCTCTCCGAGCGGTGCCCTTGCATTCCACAGATAACAGTTTTAGCTCACCTGCTTTCCAGAAGGACAGGAGATTGCAGGCACCAGAGAAAGGGTTGCAAAGGTTGGGCAAGGGGGGGCTTTGGCTCTTCTGAGCCTGGAGCAGAAGGACTTCCTCAACACTCGTGGTCTTCCATCCCTCTGAGTTACCCAGGTTATGCCCAGTGACACCAACACTAGGAACAGGGCACCAGAGTGCCCCTGTGACACCAACTTCCAAGAGAAGTGGTGCTGGCTCCTACCCTGGGGGTCTTTAAGAGGAGGCTGGATGAACACCTTGCTGAGATCATTTGACTCCGGTACTCTTTCCTGCCATGGCAGGGGGTCGGATTCGATGATCTGCTCAGGTCCCTTCCAACCCTAGAAATTATGAAACTATTTGGGGCAACTTGCCATACACCACAAGTATGTGCCGCTGCTAGTTATCCCCAGGCAATGCACATTCCTGCTCGTGAGGATGTGCCCAAAGAGTCTGAACCAGATAAAAGAAGGCATTCTGCAGCACTCAAATTTCAGTTCCCAGGAGCCATACAGCAGCTATAATGGATATAGACTAATATCAACCTGACCAAAAATTAAATGTTTCAATTCAGTTTGACAAATCAAAATATTTTGGTTGTTGTTGACCCAGACTGAGATGACTTGTTTGAGTTTTTCCAATGGAAAAATGAACTCTTGTAGAAATTACCTTTTCTGTTTAAAAACATTTTGAGGGAAAATTCCCGATTAGCTCTGAATGTAACAGCAGAGGCCAAAGACCATTTGGCACCTTTAGGTGTTATAATAGCATAGATAAAAGAAGTGGCAGAAGAATGAAAGGACAGTTGGCACTTCTTGCAGAGAAAATTTAAGCCTGTCACTTTCTTTGTAATCTCTTGCCTCTCTCCTTACCATAATCCATTCTCACACCTAATAATAGAATTCTGTCTTTGGCGAATAATTTTATATGGAGACAAGCACATGTAATGTAGTGGACACAAGGATTTTTTGGCTTGTTTTACAGTGATTAGGTGTCAATAGTGGTCCTTTGAGACTTGATGAATGGATGTAATTTTTACAAAGGTCCAAACAGAATGTTTGGCCAATGGGCAATCAGTATGTAAAGTTGTATTCTTAGTAAGCCAGCTGCTGAGTGCTCATCCTTATTCTATGGCATTGTTTCCTTTTTTATAAAAAAGAGCTGTAATTTTCTTCTTTGATTGCATTTGCAATGCAAAGGTATACAGTTTCTAGTGTATTTCTCTTGTGTAACATTTCTGGTGAAAGTGCTATTCTCCCTTGTAAACGGATGCAAGTTATCCTTTTTCTTTTCTCTAATAAGGAAGATCCAAGGAATAATGCACTTCCAATGAATTAAAAAATTGAAGAGTTTGTACATAGCACCATAGCTTAGAAGACTGGAGACAATAAGGAGTTTAGATAACTTGGGAACAAAAGAAAACCTAACAATACTGCAGGTCAGTTGTCACGTAGAAATGATAAAATTGTTGATAATGATGCCAAGAATGATGTTTTCAATACATATTAATTTTTTGTCTTCGAAAGGATGACAATAAAGAACTTTCCTATCATTTAGTAATTAAGGATGATATTTTGTTTAAATCAGCAGGCACAGGTAATATGCACCCAAAAATCCTAAAAGAGTTGGCTAAACAGATTTGGGACCTATCTTTTGGAATACTAGGGAAATTTCAGAAGACAGAAAGAGTGCTAATATTTTCCCTAAATTCAGAAATAGCCAGTGGGATGACCTAGATAGCTATAAGCTAGGTAGCATGGCATCATTGCTTGGCAAAAAGAATGGAACAGCTGATACAAGATTAATAAAAGATGAAATGGATGCCAGTTGAATTGGTTTTTATAGAAAATGGACTTTATTCAGTGAACATGATTTCACTTTTTGAGATGAAGAATAAGTTTGATTAAAAATAATTGTTAATATTAATAAGAATTTTGATCTGTTACCACACAACAGTCCAACTAAAAAGTAGGATTGTGCAGCATCAGTTAATTAGGAATTGGTTATGTGACAGATCTCATAACATACGTGAAGTGTCAGACAGAACTGGGCAGGAAACAGCTTTCCTATCCTTCAAAAATGTTCAGATGTAAAAATATTTCCCACTGGACACTGAAATAAAACTAAGATTTTTTTTTTAATTCACTAAATGTGTATGAGAGAGAGACACACCCCAAAACAATGTAGTACAGGGGGGGCAGATAATCATATGTGAGTTGGTCTGCAGGCCAGACCAGGACTGACCCCCTGCAGAGAATTCATGGTGCCAGGTCCTGCCCATTTGCCACATGTGCCAGCCCCTGGGAGAGCAAGGGACAGGATGGGCCCAGCACTGCAGGCAGCACAAGGAGGCAGTCCAGGACACTGCATGCAGCCTGCAACCTGGACCCCCTGTGCCACATGCAGCACTGGGTCCAGTCTGCACACAGTGGGCAGCGCATTCCCCATGCTGGCCCCAGGGGCTGTGTGCACAGTGAGTTGGAGGGCCAGCACATGCTGCAAGCAGGGCTGAACTGACCATGAGCATTGCACATGGCACCCAGGGCTGGCATGGGGTGTATACTATGTGGCACCCCCATCAGACCTGGAGCCAGCGTGCTTGTGCTGTCTGCAGGTCACTTGGTACCAAGTCCAGCACACATACTGCATGCTACACATGGGTTAGCAACTCACAGGCCAGACCATACAGCTCCACAGGCCAGACCTAGCTTACAAGCCATCTGTCTGACACCCCTGACCTAGTGGTTAAGGCACTCAGCATCCACAAACAGAGCCAGGATTTTCATTGCAGTCTTCCACATTTACCATGTTGTCTCACATACAACATGCCCCAGAATATAGTACACAACTCCTCTAAGGCAGAATAAAGATTTTTTTCCCAGAGTTATGGCTGCATAAAGCAGGGACAAAGCCTGATCTTATCTGCTTAATACATGCATGGCAATTGTAGGGGGCTGATTCTGGGGGAAAAGGTGCATGGTATGTAAAAGAAAATACAGTTAAGTGTTACTGGCTATTTTGGTGTGGTTATTACCTTCTCTTTCCTGCTTCTTCCCTTTCTCTCTGACCAGAAAACTGAATCTGGATCTGAAAACCTTGCTCAGTAAACATTTCCTCAAAACTGAAACTTTTTGTATACATGGATCTATTTTGACAAATCAGCATGTCAAAATTCCTTGCCTGCTTAAATAGGGACTCATCCCAGGTCTAGACCCAACATTCATTAACATTTTTATCATTAACCTATAAGTAAATGTCAAATGACTGCTGATAAAATTCACAGATAACAAGATTGGTAGAATGGGCAATCATTTTGTGGACCACAAGAGCCATCTGGATCACTTGGCCAGCTAGATCCAGTCAAGCAAAATGATTAATACAGCCAAATACAAAGTCATTAAACTAGGAACAAAAGAAATGCAGGTTAAACCTAAAATAAGAAACAATATCCTGAAAAGGATTTAGGGCTCCTTGGGTGTGTCTACACGTTCATTTAAGTGCAACTAAACTTAATGTGCATTAAGCGATTTTTGGCAGGTATCTACATCATAGAATCATAGAAGTAGGGTCAGAAGGGACCTTGTAGAGGCAGTCCAGTGTCCTGGACTGCCTCCTTGTGCTGCCTGCAGTGCTGGGCCCATCCTGTCCCTTGCTCTCCCAGGGGCTGGCACATGTGGCAAATGGGTAGGACCTGGCACCATGAATTCTCTGCAGGGGGTCAGTCCTGGTCTGGCCTGCAGACCAACTCACATATGATTATCTGCCTCCTCGTACTACATTGTTTTGGGGTGGGTCTCTCTCTCATACACATTTAGTGAATTAAAAAAAAAATCTTAGTTCTTCAAGTCCGACCCCCCGCCTGGGCAGGAGAAAAAACTGGACTCAAATAAGTCCAGCCAGGTAGGCATCAAGCCTCTTCTTAAAGACCCCCAGGGTAGGAGCCAGCACCACTTCCCTTGGAAGTTGGTTCCAGATCCTAGCCACCCTGACAGTGAAGTAGTTCTTGTGGATGTCTAATCTAAACCTACTCTCCAATAATTTGTGTCCGTTTTTCCTTGTTATGCCAGGGGGCACTAGGGGAAACAGTGTCTCCCCCAAACCCTTCTGGTCCCCCCTAGTGAGTTTATAGACAGTCACCAGGTCCCCCCTCAGCCTTCTCTTGTGAAGGCTGAACAGGTGTAGGTCCCGCAGTCTTTCATTGTAGGGTCTGCCCTGTTGTCCCCGGATCATGCGGGTGGCCCTCCTCTGGACCCTCTCCATGTTGCCCGCATCCCTCCTGAAGTGGGGCACACAGAACTGGACACAGTACTCCAGCTGTGGCCTGACCAGTGTCATGTAGAGGGGGAGGATCACCTCCTTGGCCCTGCTTGAGATGCACCTGTGGATGCACGACAAGGTCCGGTTAGCCCTGCCAACCGTGACCTCGCATTGTCGGCCCATGTTCATCTTGGAGTCAATAACGACTCCAAGATCCCTTTCTGCTTCCGTGCTCTCAAGAAGGGAGTTTCCCATTCTATAAGTGTGCTGCTGGTTACTACTGCCTAAGTGCAGCACCCTGCACTTGTCAGTATTGAAACGCATCCTGTTAATGTTAGCCCACTCCTGTAACCTATCCAGATCTTGCTGCAATCTTTCCCTCCCTACTAGCGTGCTCACCTCACCCCAAATTTTGGTATCATCAACAAATTTAAACAGGTTGCTTTTCACCCCGTCGTCCAAATCACTGATGAAGAAATTGAACAGCGCAGACCCAAGGACCGAGCCCTGAGGGACTCTGCTGCCCACTTCCCCCCAGGTTGAATATGACCTGTCCACCACCACCACCCTCTGAGTACGACCCCTGAGCCAACCTGCAGTCCATCTGACTGTGTAGGCATCAATGCCACAGTCGCCTAGTTTTTTAATGAGGATGGGGTGGGAGACGGTTTCATGTGCAGAGACTTGGCACTAAATTTAATGCCAAGTCCCTGCAGCCCTGCCATGTGCCCGTAGTGGATGGGCAGACCCAGCACTAGAGTTAGTGCCCAGTCATGTCTACACAGGCATTAATGTGCTTTAACTAATCACGCCTAAATATGTTACCTGCATTTAATTTTGCCATTTTTAATGCTCATTAATGGCTCATACATGTAGACACGTGCCCATAATGCACATTAAATAAAGCTAATGTGCATTAACGCATCTTGTGTAGATACACCCATAGTGAACAAACAACTTAACATCAGCTCCCAGCGTAATACTGTAGCTCAAGGTACTATAGTTTGGATCATTGCATGTATAAACTGGAAAATAGTGAACAGAATCAAGATCATTTTCTCTCTGTATACAGCACTTTTAGAAGTAGGAGTGGAATTCAGCATAAAATCCTGGTGTTCACAATTTAAAAACAATTTTGAAAAGTTGGAGAGGCTACAAAAAAAGCCACAGAAATGATTTCAGACCTTGAAAAACCCCTCACAGTGTTTAGATTAGAAAGGAAGATGGAGAGGCAACTCAATTATTGCAGATAAGTACCTTCAAGGAGAAAAAAGACAGGATACTAGAGGGTTTTATAATCTACCAGGAAAAAGCATAACAAAAACCAATGGCTACAGGCAAGTCCAGAAAAATACAAATTAGAAATCATATTGTTAGAAGAGACCATACAGGTCATCTGATCCAACTCCTTGCACAGATGCAGGATTTGCTTTTCCTCGGCCATCCCAGACAAATGTCTATCCAGCCTCCTTTTAAAAAGATCCAGTGAAGGAGACAAATTCCCTGGGGTCACTTGTTCTATTGCCCTGCTCTTCTTAGTTCAGAATTGTTTTCTGAGTATGATCTAAATCTGCTTTCCTACAGTTTAAGCCCATTGCTTTGTATCCCACCAGCTGTGGCAAGGGAAACATCCTTCCTCCATCTTCTGTATGCCAACTATTCAGATATCTGAAAAATATTATCACGTCCCCCTTAATTTCTACAGCCTTAACCACATGTAGTTACTTCAACTTTTCTTCATACAGCTTGCACTCCAGCCCCTTAGTCATTGCTTGCCTCTGGATACTCTGCATTGTGGTCCCCATCTACCACCATGGACAGACTGCATGCAGATGCTTCACTTATTTGACTTGGGAATATTCAGGAATAAAACATAAATAAAATTTGCTAATATTTTTTTCATTTTTCCATAAAATTCCCTGGCACTTTCTGGCTTGGCAAGGATGCCTGCAAAAGCATCTTACTGTGATGTCACATCTACAAGCATTCTTGCAGGCTTTATGAAACTTCTTATAGCTTTAAAATACACTACAACAATATTTTATGGAAGCTTACTAGCAAACCAGAAAGTCAGAAATTGCTACAAATGAAGAATAACATTAACAAAACTTGGTTAAGTTTATTTCTTAGCTGAGTTACTCCCCCTACAACCTCATCACCAGGGGTGTTAAACTCATTAATCTGAGACTTAATCACTTCTCATCAGAGCTTTGCAGTTCTCTTTAAAGATTTTTGTTTTGGCAAACAGAAATACAGGCGCACCCACATTTTATATATATATATTTGGCTGCTATATCCATGCAGCTAATGGATTCCCTGGCTAGCCATATCCTCCAAACCAACTTGATGCAAGACAGAGGAAGACCTTAGTGATCACAGCCGCACATAATATCCAGAGGCTCAGTGTAAAACCACCCCCCTCATGTTTCACCTATATGAGTGTCTCAAGTTCGTGTGTGTGTGTGTGTGTGTGTGTGTGAGAGACAGGCTAGATGGCAGTAACCTAGCCCAGGGGTTTTGAAAGGGCAAAAGATGGTTGGTATATATATGAGCATCTCAAGCTTTATAATATCGGTGCACCTGTATTTCTGCTTGCCTATATATATGTTCAAAATAAGAAAGAAACAATTCATAAAAGGGGAGTTTCATCCATTTTAAAAATGAGTTTGTGCCACTCATACAAGTGAAACATGAGGTGAGTGGTTTTATGCTGAGCCTCTGGATATTACGTGTGGCTGTGATGATCATTAAGGTCTTCCTCTGTCTTGCATCAAGTTGGTTTGGAGTATATGACTGGCCAGGGAATCCATCAACTACATGGATCTACCAGTCAAATCTTTCCCCTTTGTAGAGCATGGAGGCCATAAAGGCTTCTAAAGGCAAGAGATTTCAAAAGCTGCTATGTAGTAGCTTCATCCACAGCTACTGTTGAAACCTCTTGTCTTGAGCTTCATCCATGGGCAGATCTAGGATTTTGAAAAGTGAGGATGCAGATTGTGTGGCATATCATCACATATAACACAGCACATGTTTCTCCAGTTAAGGCAAAACTTAAAGCTTTACTAATATGACAGGGGGCTAGCACTACATTATTCATTATAAGATGAAAGCAAAAACAAATATACCTACTGGAATCTGCACTAATTTGCTATAGTATATGTAAAGTTTTAAGAAATACAACAAACTAGACAAAAAATAGTCAAACAATATTGTATAATTAACCCTGTAGTCATTAAAGTTAAATGTAAATCTCCTTTTCAAAATCTAGTCTTCTTGAGCATCTTCACAGTGGGATTGTGTAGATTTCATAGATTTCATAGATATTAGGGCTAGAAGGCACCTTGGGAGATCAAGTCCAGGCCCCTGCCCCAAGGGCAGGAAGTCAGCTAGGGTCAAAGGATCCCATAGCTGAAATGGGGGCTCTAATTTGAAGCAGTGGGTTTTAAAAAACACTGCTTCAATTCAGGGCTGATTAAACCCCCATGTGGTGCACACACCCCACTGATTTACCTGCCTCTCCAGCAAGGAGAGGAGGGCGAGCTGCCAGCATGCAGAGTGGTCTCTGGTCGGGGGGTGGGGGGCTGGTGCTTCCCTCCATGGCAGTGGCGGCCCTCCCCCAGGCAGTACCCACACGCAGGCACCCAACTCGGGTGGTCCTGGGGGGCACCACAGCCATGAAAGGAAGCACTGGGCCCCCATGCAGCTCAGGCAGGCAGGCAGGCTCCGGGCGGGGTGGGGTGCAAAGATCAGGCTCCCTGCTTTTCTTGGGCAGATCTGCTTTCCCAGGCTCCTGTCAGGCTGCCTGCAGGGCTTCTTGCAGAGCCATGGAGCTGCATGGAGCCCAGTGCTTTGCTCTGTGGCTGTAGGGGCAGCAAACTAAAGCTCCCTGAAGGAGTTTTAGTTTGCTGCGCCCCAAGTCATTTAAGTCACATTACGCCACCAGATTTCCTACAGTGGATGGAAGTAATGCGCAATACACCACTGAGGCATGCTAACACCAACACCATTGAAGTGGTACAAAAGCATTTAGCCTGCTTTAAAGTGTCGTGCACACACACCTCTTGTTTTGTCTGCACATGGCTAGTGCTTCCAGTACTTTGCTGCTAGTCATTTCTACACCTGAGTGAAGGTTTTTAGCTGGAACTAAAACCAGCCTGCAGCATTGTAAATAAGAAGAGAGACATTACCAGGAATGGCTAACAAACAGCAGAATTGTAGATGAAAAGCTAGTTTGAATAGTGAAACATCACGACTATTAAAAAGGATTAGAGGGTCATTAACACCTATAGTGTGGAGAGAGATTAGCAGGAATTAGGGAGATGATAATGAGCCATCAAGTCAATTGACTCAACATTATCTGAATAGAAATGTTACTGCCACACAGTTGGCTTTAAAGTTCAGGTGAAGCAGGAATCAAAGGGGAGTGCAACTGCACCACTGAAACCCTCTAAATCCACCCCTGGCCTCAGCCTGCTAGTCTCTATAGACTTTGCTGTGCATAATCCACTTTCTTAAACTATGCAGTGTATCTAATAGTTTATCTAATAGCCTCATAGGGAATGTAGGGGACTATATCTAACAGTGTATTTAATAGCCTCACAGGGAATAGTGGTATTATTGGTGTGCTACCATGAGCCCAGATCCAAGTTAAGTCCCCAGAAGTATGCAAAAAGTTTGTCCAGATGAAAGATATCCATTGAGGATGCAATCTGATATTGTTAGCATCACGTAATATGTGTGTGCTTTTTCTGAGCTCTGAAGCACTGCGACAAAAAAACAGTTTTGCTGCATAATCTTAGGGATTTTTCCCCTCAATCTTTTATTCAGATTTATGCAGATATTCAGTTTGCAGCAACATTAACTATCATATGATTCTAAATATACTAAGCATGATCATGTTACATAAGCAATATCACCAAGCAATCCAAATTAAAGCTCTAAACTGACTGGTTTTCCTGAAAAAGATAGATTTATCTCTGCATACTTGGCTAATTAACATTTGATATTAAATTACCTCTTCAGAGCACAATACATCTACAAACCTGTTCCTCATAACATGCTTCTCTCTCATAGAAGCAGCTTTGGAGTTACGACAATCTTTTTCTTTTGCATTTGTAATTTGCCTAACACAATGGTGTCTTGGTTCATAACTAGGGCTCATAGACACTATATTAATAACAAATAATAATAAATCTGTTTTAAAAAGTCAGAGGCTGTTCTTTTTTAATCCTTGTTCATAAAATTCTCATGTGAAAGAAACACTGTATTTTATTTGAATTCTTATACTCACAGAAAGCTATCTTTCAATTAAGCCTCTACAGCTTTTACATAACCTAAAATACCTCATCAAAACTAACCCTCCAATCTACCTAAATTTAGAATCATAAAAAGTAGGACCAGAACATATCTCATGAAGTAATGTAGTCCATCCCCCTGCTCAGACTAGGTTCATTCCTGTAACTATCCTAGACAAATTTTGCCTAACCTGCTCTTAAAAAATTCCAAGGATAAAATTCCACAACTTCTCTTCCAGTTCTTAAGCACCCTTCTACTGAAAAAGTTCTTCTTAATATCCACTCTCAATTTCCTTTCCTGCAATTTAAGACCATTGCTTCTTGTCCAGTCTCCTATGGTCTCAGAGAATATCTATCACCATTTTTATAACCACCCTTCTAGTCTTTTTAGACTGTTACCAAATATCCACTCTATCTTCTTTTCTCCATACTAAAGAAGCCTAGTTCACAGATTCACAGAAGTTTTTTTTTCATAAGTCATGTTTCCTAGACTCCTAATCATTTATGTTGCTCTCCACTAGGGTGGTGCCCAAAACTGGACATAGTACTCCAGATGCAATGTAGAAGAATCACTTTCCTTGACTTGCAAGCATCACTCCTATTAATATAGCCCAGTATACCATCAGCTTTTTTGCAATAAGAGCATACTGTTGGCTCTTATGGTCCACAATTATCTGTTATGCATATAGCCAGTCATTCCCCAGACTATATTTGTGCATGCTGTTCTGTTCAGTATGGGATTTTCCTTTTGTCCTTGTTGAATTTAATTTGAATAATTTTGGACCATTCTCCAATTTATCAAGGTCATTCTGAATCCTAATCCTATCCAGCAGAGTGTCAGCAGCTCTGCCCATCTTGGTGTCATCTACAAATTTGCTAAGTGAGCACTCAGTCCCATCCTCTAAGTCATTAATGAAGATATTTAAATGGTACTATGGTTAGGATAGTCCCATGAGAAATCCTGCTGGATATCTCCTCCCAGTTAGACGTCGGGTAGCCACCAGGTAGGGACGTGCGTTCTTACATCTTCATGACATACATTAGTCCCCTCAGAGTGACTGGAAGCCAGTTTGCTCAGTCTAGGTGGGGTCCAGTGCTCTCTCTTCCCACCTGCCATGACTTATGTGATTAAGAGGTATTAATGAGAGGGAGGTGGTGACTACCCGCCTCCACCTAGACCAACTGTCGAGATCCACCCGGCTTATAGATATAGGGTCGGGAGGGGCTTTGCAGATCTTCTAGTCCAACCCCTGCCCTGAGCAAGAGAGAAAACTGGGCTGGGCTCAAATGACCCCAGCTAGGTAATCGTCAAGCCTCCTCTTAAAGACCCCCAAGGTAGGAACCAGCACCACTTCCCTTAGAAATTGGTTCCAGATCCTAGAATGCCTTCTAATGTCTAGTCTGAACCTACTCTCTAACAACTTATGGCCATTATTCCTTGTTACTCCAGGATGCGCTCAGGGGAACACGGTCTCTCCCATTCCCCATTGGTCCCCCCCAGTAAGTTTATAAACGGTTCCCTGCTGGTCCCCGCTAGTTAGTTTATAAACAGCTTCCAAGGTTTTTGGAGAAGGGATGGTACCTGAATTAACCAATCCAAAGCAGCTGTTTCTTGTCTCCTTTTATCTATTGTTTGCTCTTTTTTTTTCCATGAAAGCCAGAAGGCTCTTAGATCGGGGGAGGGGGAGAAGGAGTGGGTCCCAGATGTCCTCTGGGGCTCTTCGGAGGCTCCTCCATGGCTCTGGATTTTCCTGCAGCTCTGGGGTTCCTTCCCCAGGTCCAGGCTTCCCGGCTCTTCTTTTCTAATTGTGGCTGTCCCTGGCTTAATTGGCAGTGCGAGACTGCTCAATGAGCATGGGAACTCTTGTCTTCAGCCAAGCAGCTGAAGCTCCAGAGGACAAACAATCCGCCATCTCCAGATAAACGCCAGATCAAAGAAAAAGAAAAAAATGAAGCTGGCTGCTTGGGGCACCCGCCCCTCCACCCTCCTGGACCACCTCTTATCATCCTTCTTACCCTCTTGCTCGCTCCCACAGTGGGGCCATCACTGCCTCTTCAGTGCCCTCCCAAACGCTTACCCTGGCAGTGGGGCATTCTCCTGGTGTCTCAGGATCCCCAGCTCTGTTCTCCTGAACGACTGCCATCAGGACTCTTCCACCTTTTGCCCTATCTCTGGCCCCCAGATATTGCTCCAGCTGCAGGCTTCCACCAATTTGCCTCACCTGCTGAAGTGGTAAAGGCAGGCAGGGGCAGATAGGAGCTCTCACTGCAGCACCGATGCCTCAATTTGATAAGGACCATGCTGGTGGCCGAGGGCGTGCCCCAGGTAAGTATCGCTCGGGTCCCCACATACCTCCCCCCTTAACTCACTGTTAGGCGTGTTTACTTCCTGAAGTTCCCATGCGATGGGGTCCGCCCTTGCCATCTCGGGTTTCTCTTCATCTTTATTCTCATGACACCTTGAAAGAATGTCGGCAACCAGGTTAGTCCTTCCTGGTTTATAAATGATCTTAAAACTAAAGGGCTGCAAAGCCAGAGCCCATCAAGTAAGGCGTGCATTGTCTGTTTGTTTAGTCCTCAGCCATCTTAAAGGGGCGTGATTGGTAACCAGGGTAAATTCCCACCCTAGTAAGTAATACCAAAAGTACTCAATCCCCCACTTTATGGTGAGGCACTCCCGCTCGACCATAGTATACCTTCTTTCTTGCAGGTTCAACTTTTGGCTGGCATAGGCCACAGGCCAGGAGGCTCCGTCGATCTCTTGGGACAACACGGCCCCTAGCATACACTCCAAAGCATCTGTCTGCAGAATAAAAGGCATTTTGAAGTCTGGGGTTTCTAATACTGCCTTATGGCAGAGGGCCCTCTTGGTTCATTCAAACGTGAGAGTACTCTCCATGCTCCATGAGAGAGAACCTCCTTTCCTTCCTCACAACAGGTCAGTGAGGGGTGCAGTGATATCAGCGAATTTAGGTATAAATCATAGAATCATAGAAGTAGGGTCAGAAGGGACCTTGTAGATCTTCATGTCCGACCCCCTGCCTGGGCAAGAGAAAAACTGGGCTCAAATGACTCCAGCCAGGTAGGCATCAAGCCTCTTCTTAAAGACCCCACAGGGGGGGAGCCAGCACCACTTCCCTTGGAAGTTGGTTCCAGATCCTAGCGGCCCTAACTGTGAAGTAGTTCTTATGGATGTCTAATCTAAACCTACTCTCCAACAACTTATGGCCGTTATTCCTTGTTATGCCAGGGGGCACTAGGGGAAACAAGGTCTCTCCCAAACCCTTCTGGTCCCCACTAGTGAGTTTATAGACTGTCACCAGGTCCCCCCTCAGCCTTCTGCTGTGAAGGCTGAACAGGTTCAGGTCC
Organism: Crocodylus siamensis; assembly: GCF_052110815.1. Taxonomy (NCBI): domain Eukaryota; kingdom Metazoa; phylum Chordata; order Crocodylia; family Crocodylidae; genus Crocodylus; species Crocodylus siamensis. The sequence continues at coordinate 134,968,015 of NC_143397.1, forward strand.
CACAGTCTCTCATTGTAGGGTCTGCCCTGTTGTTCCTGGATCTTGCGGGTGGCCCTCCTCTGGACCCTCTCCATGTTGTCCACATACCTCCTGAAATGGGGCGCACAGAACTGGACACAGTACTCCAGCTGTGGCCTGACCAGTGTTGCATAGAGGGGGAGGATCACTTCCTTGGCCCTACTTGAGATGCATCTGTGGATGCACGACAAGGTGAGGTTAGCCCTGCCAACCATGGCCTCGTATTGTCGGCCCATGTTCATCTTGGAGTCAGTAATGACTCCAAGATCCCTTTCTGCCTCTGTGCTCTCAAGAAGGGAGTTTCCCATCTTATAAGTGTGCTGCTGGGTACTACTGCCCAAGTGCAGCACCCTGCACTTGTCAGTATTGAACTGTTTTTGTTAGCCCACCCCTGCAACCTATCCAGGTCTTGCTGCAGTCTTTCCCTCCCTACTAGCATGCTCACCTCACCCCAAATTTTGGTATCATCATCGAATTTAAACAGGTTGCTTTTCACCCCGTCGTCCAAATCACTGATAAAGAAATTGAATAGCATGGGCCCAAGGACTGAGCCCTAGGGGACTCTGCTGCCCACGTCCCCCCAGGTCCAATATGACCCATCACCACCCTCTGAGTATGACCCTTCAGCCAATCTGCAATCCATATGACTGTGTAGGCATCAATGCCACAGTCGCCCAATTTTTTAATGAGGATGAGTGGGAGACGGTGTCAAAGGCCTTGCTAAAGTCCAGAAAGACTACGTCCATGGCAACACCTGCATCCAAGGCTTTTGTGACCTTATCATAAAAGGCAAGCAGGTTGGTCTGACATGACCTGCCCCTAATTAAACCATGCTGGTTGCCCTTGAGCATCATCCCTGAAGCTGGTTCATCGCAGATGTGCTCCTTGATGATCTTCTCAAAGAGGTTCCCTAAGATTGAGGTAAGACTGATGGGCCTATAGTTGCCTGGGTCCTCTCTCCTCCCTTTTTTAAAGATGGGGACCACGTTGACTATCTTCCAATCATCTGGCACCTGGCCCAAGCATGACGAGTGCTCGTAAACCTGTGCCAAGGGCCCTGCAATAACCCCTGCTAGCTCCCTCAACACTCCAGAAACTCTCTAACCCGGTCCTCCCCAACCTGAGGTCTGGAGGTGTTCCCGAGTCCTTCTTGAATCATGGTGGGGAAGTCCTGGTCCCTGCTCGAGAAAACAGAGGTGAAGAATTGGTTAAAGAGGTCTGCTTTCTCCTCTGGCACAACCACCAGATTGCCCAGAGGATCTTGCAGGGGCCCCACATTTCCCAGTGCTTTCTTCATCCTCCCTATATATTTGAAAAAGGACTTTTTATTATCCTTGATTTTGGATGCTAGTCCTAGCTCTATGTCCTCCTTAGCTTTCCTGACAGCCCCCCTACAGGCCTGAGCAGAGGAGGTATACTCCTCTTTGGAGATAGGACCCCCCTTCCACTGGTTGTATGCCGCCTTTTCGGCAATCAGGCATTCCCGGACACACTTGTTGAGCCAGGGGAGCTTTCGGGTACTCCTGCCCCCCTTGCTTCTTGTTGGGATGGTCACCCCTTGGGTCCTGAGTATCATCTCCTTAAGGAACAACCACTCAACTTGGGCACTTGAGTTCCCCTGCTATGGAGAACCCCAGTGCCTCTCCCACTAATCTCCTCAACTTGTTGAAGTTGGCCCTCTTCAAGTCTAGGGCTACCACCTTGCTGCTGGCCCTTGACACCCTGTGCTGGATGGTGAATTCCAACAAGCAATGATCGCTATCACCCAAGTGGCCAAGAACCTGGAGGCCCCTTACCAGGTCGTCGCCTGTAGCCAGGACCAGGTCCAACAGGGCATTTCCTCTGGTGGGACTGTGCACCTCCTGAATTAAGTGGAGGTCCTGTATCTCGGCCAGGAACCTCCTGGAATGGTCCAACCTGGCTGACTGTTTCTCCCAGCAGATGTCCAGGTAATTTAAATCACCCATGACAACTACATCCCTTGCCTTAAGTGCCTCTGTGAGCTGGCCTGAAAATTCCCGGTGCAGCTCCTCCCTTGGTTGGGGGATCTGTAGTAGACCCCCACCATTAGATTCCTGTCCCCACAGCCCCCTTGTATCTTGACCCGGAGCACTTCAGCTTGCCCCTCCTCTGACCCCATACTGCTGGCAGAGGATAGGTATTGCTCCTTGATATAAAACGCCACACCCCCACCTTTCCTTCCTTCTCTATCCTGCCTGTAAAGCCTATAGCCCCTAATGCTAACTGCCCAGTCATGGGATGAATCCCACCACGTTTCTGTAAGTCCTATTATGTCTGGGTCTCAACTGGCTATTCTGAGGGCGAGTTCCTCCTGTTTGTTCCCTATGCTACGAGCATTGGTATATAGGCATTTAAGGCCTTGCCTAGCTGCGTGTGCCCCCCCCACCCGATTTGGGAGACTGTCTGGACCCCTGTTTCGTACCTGGGTACTCCTTGCATTTGTCACCTGTCTTGCTCTGGTGGTGTCTGCTCATCTTCCTGTGGCCCCTGCCCCGGCGAGGCTAGTTTAAAGCTCGCCATACGAGATCAGCCAACCTGGAAGAGAAGACATGCTTGCCTTTAGGAGAGAGATGAAGCCCATCCCACTCCAGCAAGTCCCCCGCCCGAAAGCATAGGTCATTATCTAGGAACCCAAGGCCTGCTTGGCGGCACCAACTGCATAAGTGCCAGTTGACCTCACCAATGCAGGTCTTGCGTCGCCATCCCTGCCTACTCAACAGAAGAAGACAGGAGAATACCACCTGCACCCCCATCTCCTTAAGCTTGTCCCCCACAGCCTTGAATTCCTTCATAATGCAGTCAGGGTTGCCCCTGGCTGCATCGTTCATTCCCATGTGGATGACAGCTATGGGGTACTGGTCTGCAGGTCGGATGTAGGCTGGGATCCTCTCCATGATGTCCCTAACCCAAGCCCCAGGCATGAAGCAGACCTCTCTCGTCATGGGGTCAGGCCAGCAGATGGGACCTTCCAGTCCTTGTAGGATGGACTCTCCGATGACGAGGACCCGGTGTTTCTTCCTGCTGGTGTTCACTCTCTGCCCATTCTTTGTCATGTGGGGAGTGGCATCGTCCCCGCTGGAGGCAATTTCTCTGTCTTTCTCCATCACAGCTGCCAGGAGATCGAACCTGTTCCTCAGGTGAACCAGGGGAGCTTCCACCACTCTAGGCCTAGCAGCTCTGGATTTGGACACCTTCTGCCACTCCTGCGTTGGATGCGTCTCCTGTGGGGGCTGTACAGTGGGCGACCGGGCCTACAGAGAACAGAAATAGGCATCAATTTCATCCTCTGCATCCCTGATCCCCCTCAGCCTGCTCACCTCAGCCTGGAGCTCCCTCACCTGATCCTCCAGGGCCCTAAGTCATGCACAGGAGGGACAGGCAAGGGGACCACCAGGCACCACCCCCCCCAGGACCCCACCGAGCCCCCCCCCACAGACAGGGGGGCAAGGGGCAACCGACCCCGCCATGAGCTCCATCTGGGTGGAGGCCTCAGAAAAGCCCATGGCAGGCGGCAGCATCAGGGCGGGGCCCCTGGCAACCATGCTCCACATCTGCACCGTGTCTGCAGAGCTGCACCTACAGCTTATGCTTGCTGGAGGTGCCGCTCTTGACAGCTACCTCGTGCCCATCTTATGCAAACGCCAGCGCAAACGCTGGCACGCCCTTTCAGAACGCACCTGTTTGCACGCACCGTTCACGCGCGCTGCCTGCGTGCAGCTCGGGAGCACGGCTCCCTGTCAGGCGAGCTAAGAGGGCTCCAAAGGGCTTCCCCTCTGGATCCGCCTCAGCTGCTCTGTACCCTCTTCCCCACTTACCTTAGGGGGAATCAGTTGTTGCTGCCCCCGCTGCTGTCTCCTCCGCAGCTGCTGCCTTCGCCGCCAAGGTAAGGAGGTACATGTGTGGCACACGTGCGCCCTGCTCCCTCTGTTCCTGCTCCTCAACTTTTTAAAGCCCATGGCTTGAAATTCCTGCGGTTGACCCCTCAGCCAATCAGGCCTTCCGGCTAGGCTGGAAGCGTGTGCCAGCAGCCCCACCCACTACCAACCCTCCCACTGGGATCCTGGGGTGGGATCGCCTGTAATAATATCCAGCTAACCCTAGGAAAGCCTTCAGCTGCCTGTCGTTTTGTGGCTGCCTGAACCGGTACAACACTTCAACCTTATCAGCTAAGGGTCGGATTTGCCCTCGCCTTACCAAAAATCCCAGACACTTGGTTTCTGCTTTCCCTAGGATGTACTTTTTTGGATTGGCCATTAGACCCGTTCAACATAACTCCTGCAGCACTGCCTTCCCTGCTACTTGGTGTTCTTCCCATCCCTGGGTGTAGATTATGATGTTATCTATATAAGCGGTTTTTGATGTGGGGCCAATTCCAATCCCAATCATTGAAAGGTGGCGGCAGCTCCATGCAACCCATAGGGCATCTGTAGTGGGGCACTAAGGTGCCTGCTACTGAAAAACAGTAGTATGGGCTCAGCTGCTGGTTGCTAAGTGCGACCAGGAATAGCTAAGGGCCAACACCTGGTGGGTCAGCTGACCGGAAGGGGCAGGGTTGACCACCATAAAACAGAGACAGGAAGCTGTGGGTGCTCTCTCTCTCTCTCCCTCCCTCTCCTGACCGGCAGCTGGATCAAAGGGGCACGGTTAGGCTAAGGAAAAGAGCTTGACCCTGAAAGGGAAAAAAAAGGAGAAAGGCCTGGAGGTATAAGTCATTAGTTACGGGTGTGATATTGTGTGGATTAGAGAACACTTGTCGGAGAGAACGCTTTAGCCAGGAGGATTATGTTTGAGTTACAGCCGATTGGCTTGTGTTATTATGTTGGTTGTTTGTGTTTACTGTTTACTGGAGGAACGGGTGAGGCTGTAGGGGTTGGAGGAGGCCTCATAGGAGCTCCACAGTAGTGTGAGGGATCCTGGCACTGGAGAGGGCACAGAGTCTGGGGGCCAGGTATGGCTACGGCCACCTGAGCCTTGACTGTGAGGAGCCCAGGGGGGTGCAAGACCCAAGAAGGCGGTCTGGAGGGTGGCCAGGCACGGCTACAGCCACCTGAGCCTCGACTGCAGAAAGCCCCAGTGGGGCGCAGGCAAGGCGAGGCCCCAGTGCGGGCAGGAATCGCGAGGCGAGGCCCCAGTGCGGGCAGGAATCGCGAGGCGAGGCCCCAGTGTGGGCGGGAATCGCAAGGGAAGCTAGGGAGTGTCCGTGGGGTGCGGGTAACTACAAGAAACCCCAGAGGGGAGAGCGGGCAGCAAGAAGCCCCAGAGATGAGCCAGGGGGTGCCCACGAGGGCGCCAAGAAAAGAGAATTGACCAGATAACGTCCGGTACTTCTGCGAGGCTTGGGGCGTGGTATCAGGGGTGGTAGGAGCCATGCATAGCCCTAAGGATAGAGTGCACTGGGGCAACCAGGACAGAGCATTGGCCAAGATACACCAGGGCATTGTGTCAACGTAGACAGAAAAGGCAACCTCCCCTAAACACTAAGAACATCAAAGACGTGGCGGGCGAGATGGTGAGGGTGTGTGGTGACACCAAATTGGCACGGTAGGGGGCGCTAGGAGAGTTCACGGCAGCAGATGGGAACTTCCTAGGTCCCATCCTGTCACAGCATCCTCTTAAATTTGTATAAACCCCATGGGGTGTTGAAGGCCATTTTAGCCCAGTCCTCCCTCCATAATGGCACCAGCCCTTTGACAGATCCAGGGTGGAAATAAATCGAGCTTGTCCCACTCTCTCGAGGAGCTTGCTGATTTGGAGCATCAAACTGGGAAATTATGTTTACTTTCTGAAAATCTATGCATAGCTGCATGGACCCATCGGGTTTAGTAACAGCCATGATGGGACTCCATCAAGGGCTATGTGATTCTTGGATTATGCCCTGTTCCAGCATCCTAGTGAGCTCAGAACGGATAGCCTTGTGGGATCCTTCTCCACTTTTCCCTAACAATTTTCCCTGGGGATGTGACTATGCTGTGGGTTATCCCCTTATGCACCCAGGGTTTTTGCTGAAGACGTCACAAAACTCTTTCACCAGAGCCCTCATCTGGCACCATTGCTCAGGGTCAAATTGGGGTCCAACAGGGACAACTGGGTCGCTAGTCTCTAACTCTCCACCCAGGCCTAACTCTCGGCTGAACTCATCTTCCAGCAGGGACGGGGTAATTACTAGGCCTTCCTGCTCCCTCCATTCTTTAAGAAAATTAACATGATAAACTTTCCTCTCCCTTTGTGCCCTGGTTTATATACCTCGTAGTCTACAGGGCCTACTTGATGAGTTACTTCAAAAGACCCCTGCCAACTCCTCATCAGCTTGTTCTCAGTGTCCAGGAGTAGTACTAAGACCCTTTGGCCAAGCTGGAGGGTCCTCTCCTGAGCCCTTTTGTCATACGCAGACTTCTGTGTTTGTTGGGCTGCCCTGACACTCACACGCTAATTCCCCAGCCCTCTGCAGGTGCTGCCACATATTCTGCACATATTTGGAAGTGTCTGGCTCCTTTCTCTGCCCAGCTTCCCACCCTTCCTTGACTAGATCTAATAAGCCCTTGGGCTGGTGCCCATACACCAGGTCAAATGGGGCACACCCTAACGATGACTGGGGAGCCTCTCATGCCACAAACAACACTGGCAGGATCATCAAATCCCACCAACAGGGCTCTGTCTGTACGTACTGTCTTAACATGTTTTTCAACATCTGGTTGACCCTCTCTACTACCCCATTAGTTTAAGGATGGTAGACAGCTGTGCGGATATGTTTGATCCGCAGCAGCCTACATAACCCCCATATGATGCCCGACATGAAATTAGACCCCTGGTCAGCGACAATTTCTTTTGGGATGCCTACCCAGGTGATCCATTTCATAAGTTCGTCCACTGCCCGGGGCCCTGTGACTGACGGCATAGGCACCGCTTCCGGGAACCTGGTTGCATAGTCTATAATGACAAGCAAATACTGGTGCCCCGCTGAACTCTTAGAAAGGGGGCCTACTATGTCCATCACAATCCATGAAAAAGGGACCTCAGTTATCAGCATGGGCTATAAGAGGGCTCACACTGGCCTATCCCTGCTTACTTTTTGGCAGGCTCATACAACCCAGAAACACCACCTAATCAACCTGGCTTCTGTCTTATGGGGCCCCAGGTGTCCCCTCAACGGGTTTTCATGTGCTAGCTTCAAGAGGGAGAATCTAAACTGGATGGGTACCAACACCTGAGCTATCACCACCCCTCCTGAAGTCCCACCTTCCCACACCAGAAGCAGATCACCCCGTGCTGTCAGCCTTCCTGCCCTCCCAGGCTTCCCAGTTTCCTGACTTGGCAGGGTCATGAGGCCTCAAGTGTCCTATCGCTCTTGGGTTTCAGTCCTGTGGCCTCTCCCCCAGGGCACTACAAAATTCTCAGCCAGCTGCAACGCTTCCATCGGTGACCCTGGCCTTTGACAACAGACCCACCTCTGGGTCTCCTCATCTAGATTCACCTTTAGAGCTCTCTCTGGGTTTCAGCCATTTGGTGGCCAGGTCAGCCAAACGCTGCAACAATACCCATGGCTCCCTTGCTTCTTGTGGCTTCCGGGACCTAAAAGCTTGGCGATAAGTCTCAGGGTTGATGTCCAGCCTACACAAAATGTCCTTCTTGACCTTGTCATAGTCCCTGGCTTCTTCTCATGGCATAGACCCATAGACTGCTTGTGCCTTCCCTATTAACAACACCCCGAGGTTTCCAGCCCACCGCAATTTCTCTAACCCGGCCACCAGGGCTACCTGCTTGAAGCTTTCAAGGAATGCTTGGGGATCGTCATGGACCATCATCTTTGGGACCCTTAGTTCCACCATGTTCCGCTGTTGCCATGCCTGCTGTTGGATCCAATTTTCTTCTAAGGCCAGCTGCTGTGCTGGTGGCTGCAGCAGCTGCTGCTGCTGCCGCTGGAGAATCTGCCCCATTAAATGGAGGGTCTGCTGAACCGGGTCCATGCCAGCAGAAGCCACCACTATGAGGTCTTCCATCCTTTCTGTTGCTTCTCGACCATCATCGAAATTCCCAGCCAATGCACCAAATTGTTGGGTAGCCACTGGATAAGGACGTGCACTCTTACGTTCTGATAACATAGACTGATCCCCTCAGGGTGACTGGAACCTGGTTTGCTCAGTCTAGGTGGGATCCAGTGCTCTCCCTTCCTGCCATGACTTTGATGATTAAGAGGTATTAATGAGAGGGAGGTGGTGACTACCCACCTCCACCTAGACTGACCATCGAGTTCCACCCAGCTTCTGAGGTTTTGGGAGAAGGGATGGTACCTGAATTAAGCAGCCTGAAGCAGCTCTTTCTTTTCTCCCTTTATTGTTTGCTCTTTTTTTTCCATAAAAGCCCAAAGGGTTTTCTTTTAGTCCCAGGGCGGAGAAAAAGGACTGGGTCCCAGACATCCTCTGGGACTCTTCAGAGTCTCCCCCATGGCTCTGGGTTTTCCTGCGGCTCCAGAGTCTTCCCTGGCTCTGGACTTCCCCATTCTTCTTTTCTAATTGCGGCTGCACCTGGCTTAATTGGTAGCATGCAACCACTCAATGAGCATGAGCCGAGCAGCTGGAGGGAAGGCTGTCTCTGCCTTTCTTGCTCCAGCGGCAAACGATCTGCTGCCTCCAGATAAACATTGGATCAAAGAAAAAGAAAAAAAATGGAGCCAGCTGCTTGGAGCACCCGCCCCTCCACCTTCCCGGGCCACCATTTATCATCCTTCTTACCCTCTTGCTTGCTCTCACAGTGGGGCCATCACTGCCTATTCAGCACCTTCCCAGACGCTTACCCTGGCAGTGGGGCATTCTCCTGGTGTCTCGAGATTCCCAGCTCCATTCTCCTGAACAACTGCCGTCAGGCCTCTTCCACCTTTTGCCCCGTCTCTGGCCCCTGGATATTGCTCCAGCTGTGGGCTTCCACCAATCCATCTCACCTGCCAAGGTGGTAAAGGTAGGCAGGGGTGGATAGGGAGCTCTCGCCACAACACTGATGCCTCCATTTGATAAGGACCGCACTGCTGGCCGAGGGCGTGCCCCAGGTGAGGATCGCTCGGATTCCCACAGACATCAAGCCACTGATGACTACTGTTTGAGCACAATGATCCATCCAGTTATGTATCCACCTAATTTGCCACCATACTTTTATCTAGAGTGTATTTTCTTAGCTTACAAATGCAAATGTCATAGAAAACAGTGTCAAAAGCCTTGATAAAATCAAGATATTGACATCCACTGTTCTTTCCCCAACACAGGGTCTCTCACCTTGTTAGATCAAGTTGGTCAAGCATGACTTGTTGAATCTGTGTTGCCTGTTCCTGATCTCCATGTTCTTGTCCAGGTGCTTAGAAATAGATTCTTTGATTACCTGCTCCATGATTTTTCCAGGTATTGAGGTCAGACTGAATGGCTTGTAATTCCCCAGAACGTTCTTCTCTTTTTTAAGAAGGGCACTGCATTTTCCCCTTTTCCAGCTATCTGGGAACTCACCTGACTTCCTCTGCTCCTCAAAGATAATAGCCTAATGACTTTGAAATTACTTCAGTCAACTCATTAAGTATCCTAGGATACCTCCCATCCAGTTTTTCTGTCTATATTCTGCTGTTCTCCTTCCTTCCTTTTCTTAGGATCTTGAACTCTCTCAGTTCATGGTCCCCCAAACTGCCTTCCACCTTTATATTCTTGACCAATTCCTACCTGCTTGAGAGACACAAATCAAGAACTTTCTTCTAGGCCTCTCCACCATCTATCCCAAAAAGTTATCCCCAACAAAGTCCAAGAGTTTGCAGGACTGCCTGTGCACTGCTGTATTACCTGTCCAGCCCGTGTCACAGTAATTAAAGTCCTTCATGTACACCAGGTCCTACACATTCAACATAAGCTGTTACAAGAACATTGGGCATATTAAAAGCTATGAGAGAGCATTCTCAGGCCAGCAAAGTATGAGTCCCTACACACCATTTCTCACCTTTTCTCATTTTCAAATTCCTGGGGAAAAAATGCACAGGTGGCTAACACAGAAGATCATAAACTCCAAGCTCTTTCAGGCCAAAAAGTATGGTAAGCCCTAGTGCTTGATGGCCATATCCAAAAATGTCACTGGAGAGGGAGCTGCATGATTCTCTTCGCAGGTTCTGAAGTGAATTTCCTGAGGCTGAAAATAAATCTATCTGAGCTCCACTCTGAACTCATGTTAATCAATAAGCTATATCCAGTTCTCCCTCTGCACCTATTTATATATCCAATATTATGCCATTATTTAAAAAAGATCTGAAATAAGGCCTACATAAAATATTTAAATCCTGCACTCATTAATTATTCTATGATAGTAAATATGCAGAATTTGGGATTGTTGCTGTAAATCTCCACTGTGCCTATTGTGTTTGGTCATAGATTTTGCTCTCCACTGAGCTAGAAATCATTTGTTCCTTCCCTTTTTTGCATCTTGGAGTGTTTTCACAGTTTGTAATTTTAAAATAAATCTAAATAGTTTATGGAAGTTATTGGAAGTTTAAAATTCCTGTTGAGGGTAATGTTCTCTACATAAACACAGTGCTGTACTTTAAAAATATATAATAGGTTAAGTCAGTCAGGCCCCATAATGATGAATTTTGTCAAGTACCTCAATATGACTAATCTTATAATTTCATAGGTGTTTCATGATTGGAAGACCTGAGCAGATCATCAAGTCTGACCCCCTGCCATGGACAGGAAAGGATGCTGGGGTCAAACAACCCCAGCTAAGCGATTGTCTAGCCTCCTTCTGAAGACCCCCAGGGAAGGAGCCAGCACCACTTCTCTTGGAAGTTGGTTCCAGATCCTAGCTGCCCTGACAGTGAAGTAGCACCTCCTGATGTCTAGCCTGAACCTACTCGCAGTCAACTTATGGCTGTTATTCCTAGTTACTCCTGGTAGTGCTCAGGGGAACAGGTTCTCTCCTGTTCCCTGCTGGTTCCCCTTGGTAAGTTTATAGATGGCCACCAGATCCCCTCATAGCCTTCTCTTGTGGAGGCTGAACAGGTTCAGGTCCCATAGCCTCTCCTCATAAGGCCTGCCCTGCTGACCCCTGATTGTGTGAGTGGCCCTCCTCTGGACCCCCTCCATGCTGTCCACATCCCTCTTTAAGTGCGGCGCCTAGAACTGGACACAGTACTCCAACTGCAACCTGACCAGTGTCCTTAGGTATGGTATTCTTTCTTTGATTTTAGCTAACTTTCTTTGAAACCACTGTGTATTATGATTAGAGATGGCAAGCTAGTTAATTGACCAGCCAAATATTGTCAATTAACTGCATACTTTTTGACTGGTCAAAGATTACAGCAATTTTACCAAAAAACTACATTTTTATAGTTTTATTGACAGAAATGTGATTTTTATTTTTTGATACATTTTTAATAGAAAATGTGTGCATTTTCTGTGTATTATTTGGACTTATTGGCAATTTGTTATCATTTCTTACCAATATTTGACTGGTCAATCGACTGAACTTTATTTGACAAGTTAAATACCCACACCTAGTTATGATACCTGTCTTGCTATATCACACCACACCTTGATCCTCAAAGAAGTTAGTTATGCAGAGTACAACTCTTATATTACTAGCATTCATCTAAAGAAAACAAAACATTGGTAAACCTAATTCAAAGCTATATAATTCTTTTTATGAATAACCCAAAAGCAGGAACATGTAACTTTCTACAGACAGATAATGTCCTCAGGTAGCCTGACCAGTCCAGTCCAGTGTTATTTTACTGGATTGCTTTCTTCTGCTGTGGAACAGATTTCATGTAAAGCTGTAAGTTACTGCATTGTTTATCAACAATCTGTTATTTTCCTCTTCCATCTACAAAACCAATTAATAACAATTTGGAAATATGTTTTGTGCCTTGAGGATTTTAATATTATTTTAAAGGGCGCTGCAATCTAATGAAAACAGCTGCCTGGAGAAACAAAGGCTGGTTCCTCTTCTCTTCTTGCTCTAAATAGTTACAGTATTCTGTATTACAGTTTAGGGACATTTTCTCAGCAGGGTCCCTATGCCTCACACATTTATTACTAAGTGTTTTTGATGTGTCTTGAACTATATGTTGTCATTTCATGTTTTCCCAGTTAAATAGAGAGTACCTTAATATCATTTTTTATGACTGCCATCCCTCTTTTCTCTATGGTTTCTCTGAGTGCATCTATTAGGTGTCACACCTCATGCCTTTACATCTTGTGAAAGAGAATTCCACAGTTCTCCCACTCTTAGACAAAGTCCAATGCTACAGTATGTTGGGAATCAACTGATCTAACCCCACAGGTACAGCTGAGTTCAGGTACCTGTAGTTCAACCCTTCAGGAGTTGATGACTAGAGGTATATAGTAAACTAAAAGCCTCTTTAAAACAAATGTTGTTTACAGAATAGTAGGAATAAACCATTAGATTAAAAATAGGTTTTTCAGTCAATGTATAGTTTACATATTTGTACAGTTTACCTAAGGTTCTCCTATCCTTTGACGGAAGTTCAAGTTTCTTCCAGATACCCTCATTGGGAGCATCAGAAGGGCACACAGGTGCAGTTTGTGGCACCACAGACCCATTCACAGTACCGCAGAATGCACACACTGCACATGCAGGCATTCACCGGGCTGTTAATTTGCAGTGTGATGGGTTTTTTGACACCAGGAAATCCCAGTGTCAAAAAAATCTGCACCAGAAAAAAAGGAGGGTGGTGCACAGGGCAGCTGCATGCACTGCCCGAATCTGCAGCCTGCCCAGCCAGAGCCACACTTGAGCTGCCAGCCAGGTTCCATGCATCTAGATTACTGCTGCTGGAGCCCTGGGAGGCTGCCAGGACCCCAGGTAAGACTGCTGGAGCAAGCTCAGGTGCTGACCCCAGCCTCCCCTACCCCACCCTGAGCATTTTTCCCCACACTAACCCCACGTGTAGAGGCATGCACCAGAGCAAAAAGCAGCGGCACAAATTTGTGCCACTGCTTTTCCCCTATGGCACCTGCATGCCCCTGCTCATTGGGACGCAACCACCAAGTCCCCGCGTCTTTATCTAGTTCCCATCTAGTAATTTCTGCCTAAAAGAGAAATTGTCCCTTTTATTCCTGACCAAGTGGTTTTGTTCTTTTGTGCTTGGTAGGTTGTTGGTCTTCCAGTCAAGACAATCTTGTAGGCTCAATAGGAAGTTAAGCCAGAGTCCACAGAAGCACAAAGAACTTCTGGAGTCCATGGATGTGCACCCGCTCCTGTGGCTTGCTGGTAGCAGCTGCTGCTTGCTACCAGCAGTTCAAGTGACAGAAGCAGGTGAGTGTATCCAATGTCTTAGACCTAAACACAATCATAAATTTCCTTTAAGCCAACTCCTAGATACAGCAAAGGCAGCTGCAAACAAGGAAGGCGGCCACCCTTGCTGCAACGGTAAGTCAGAGCTAAGTTTTGTGAAATGTGTGGTTTCCTGAATTGCAAACTCATCAGCTAAGATATTTGTTGCAGCTAGATTGTCTTGGAAGCAAAAAACCAAGAAGAAGAAATTGGGAGTAGGAGCCAGGAAGAAAAAAGAAATGTAGGTTTGGGACACAATGCTCAGGTAGCAGATATGGGAATTCCTGAGCAAGGAATGTCTCCTGTTATTTGCTTCTAGTGAGTTTAGGAAAACAAGGTGCTGTGTGCATATTTTATGAAATTACACTAGTACTATCATGCCTACTTTATGCCACCAATGTTTCCTTCTCACAAAGTCAACTTTGCCCTGAATTTGGTTAAAGGGTCAGACCAAAAGCCAACACTATGTTTAGAAAGCTAGGAAACTGAGATGTCAGTAGAAGCAGGAGTGGGCCCTAGTTTCTTAGCTTTGAGAACTTTTTCAGTTTTACACAATTTAGATCAACTATTGTATTTACCTGAATCCAAGACAACATTGACTTTAAGAGGATCCCCTAGTTAATAGATTCTAAACATGCAAAATTAACTGGGGGGAGAGGTAAGTTTTTTTCATGTCTAGAATCTAATTATTGGAAAATCATCTTAAGTTCATCCCCCCTACCATTGCAGCAGGTGGCCTGTCCTCTGTCACTTGCCCCCACAATGTCTGACTGACCCATGCCACTTATCACCCCTGCCACTTGTCCCTCTCTGGTGCCTGTCCCCCATTATTGCCTGCCCCCATAGGAGTTACCCCACTCCATGCCTTCCCCCTGGTGCCTGTCCCCTTGCCATCTGTTCCTCCACCAATGCTTGCCCACTCCACCACTTGCCGTGCCCCATCTTTGTCTGCCTCTCCTCCCACCCATTACCCAGTGCAGCTACGCCAGTTCTGTCTTCCCCCAGGGCATGGAACAACCAGTTTGGCCAGGCAATAGCAGTGGCCCCAGCCCCAAGCATATAACAACAGAGCGTGGGAGAGTGGGTGCATGGTATGGGGTAAGGGGAGTGCAGTGCAGTGGGGTCACAGGGGAAGGAGCACATGGTTCAAGGGAGACCACAGGGGAGCATGGTGCAGTGCACAGTGTGGGGAGGAGGCTCACATGATGTGAGAGAGAGTGCCAACCAGGAAGGGGATGCAGAAGGGAGAACACAGTGCAATGGGGAGTGCAGAGGTATGGCATGGAGCAAGGGGGAGCACATGGTGGCAGGATTGCAAACTTGGTGGCAGAATTGGTTCCCCTGTGCTTCCTTTGCATCGCATCCCTCTAACTCATGCTGTCCCCGCACCAAAATACTACCCTACATCCCCTACCCTGCTGCATGACCCCAGCCAAAGCCACAGCTGCTGTTTGCCCTAGGCCTGTACTCAAATCTAAAATGAGTGTTCCTCATGTTGTTTTGAGGGAAAACCTCATCTTGGATTTAAGTAAATATGCTACGGGAACAGGAGGAAAATAAGAAAAACCTGCAAGTGCTTAACAATCATTCTTAATGGAAATAACAACATGAGATTAAACTCGGGAAGCATAGGGAGTAGGCTTAGAGTAAAATAATTACAAAGTTATGTAAAATAGGAAGGAAACACCCGGAAACAAACAATGTGATAGAGATATATAAAAGATGGTGCTGGATGAATATCTGCTCTTGTAGCATGATGTTTCAGCAAAAAGCCAAAGCTGTTCTAGCCTAATTACATATACAGTTTGTTTTAGGAAACAGGCAAGTCATGCTGTGCAGTGGATTTTTATATCTTATTATTGCAAGCATGCTGTAGTTTGTATCTCTTTCCCAACTTGACTGAAATTGAAATCTGAGTTGTGCATAATAATTAAATGTACATTTGAAAATCTCCCTTGTGTCATTAAGTCTCCAACACGTAGCTCTAAAGCTTTGCTAGTTATTAGGAAATAAATACATGTAAATCCATTGCTAACTAATCCACCAGCAGGTCAGAAAGAATCTGGCAAACTGTACAATCAAAAGTTAGAAAATCCCTAAAATTACAATTAGCAACAACCCTGTCTGTGGATAGATAGTCCCTTTGAAACCACCAAAAAATGGAGAGGAGTCAACAAATTCTGGTAAGGGAAGATAAACCTCTTCAGACAATTCTTCTGAGTTGTGAAGGAAGATAATTCTTGGTGACTGGCAGGTAGGATATCAGAAGGTGATGCTCCTGAAACACCGTGTGTGTTCACATCACCAGCACAGCCTTCCAAGGGAAGCTGGGTTCTTTAGGCAGGCTGACCAGTTAGACAAGCCCTGATCCCCTTTGCCTTGTGTAGCTAGTATAGAATGTTTGGGGGCTGTTTGGGTGCTATAAGGGCGCAGTCAACTGCCTGAACTTTGAAGCAATAAATAGATTTTTGAAGGCCTAAAGGTTACGCTGACAAAGTATAGAGACAGCCCAAGTTCATGGAACTTACACACAAGAAGTGTGTTCTATCAAAGGATTCTCTCTAGATTCCCTTAAACTTGCTTGCCTAAACCCTCCCATAACCCAGTGATAGTACCGCCACATAATTTATAGTGACAGCTTTCTTCATTATCCCTGAACTTGAATGTGTTGAGTATAAGGAGGTCTAAGTGAGCGTAATTAACATGCTGAAGGGCAGGAAAAGAGAAATGAAGACAGCAACTAACAGAAAAGTGAAGGTGTGCATGTGTTTAGGCCACCCCTCATTTTTACACACTCTACACACATTCTTGGCATTTAAATTACAATGATAGCAGACTGCAGTGTCCAGTAGAGAGACAGCTTGGCTACAAGAAATAGAACAGCACAAATAAACTTGCAGCAAGATAAATTAGCCCATAATGAGCTCCATGCTGCAATTGCTCAAGTGCTTCTAGAACCCAGGGAGTGCAGCTACACTTGCAATTATTAATGCAAAGCTGGTACATATCACACACAAATGTATTGCTCCTGGGCATGCTTTTTTAACATGTACCTGCAACTGCAGTCTGTTGAACTGGGTCAGATCAGCCCTGACTGGCAGGGGGCCCTGTTGGTCAGCCTGCCAGCCTGGGGCTGCTCCCCCCAGCTCAACGTGCTGCATAGGGGCTGCCTAGGACATGGAGTTCTTCAGTGTGGGGCTAGTCAACAGGCAGCCTGCCAGAGCAATGTCCAAGCATGCACTGCTGCAGAGTAAAAAAGCTCTCCAGCAGGACAGTGTATTTAACAAGTACTACCCTGCTGCAGGTTTAATCAATTTACTCCAGCCTAATAGGGCCACACATGTAGACATGCAACATTACTATGGAGCTAATTATTCTACTCTGCAGTAAATGTCTTGTGCAGTCATGCCCAGGGTCTTCACTACACTGCAAGTTGCAATGTAGACCTACCCTGACTGCAAGGGCATCTGAGTGTATTTGGCTTGCATATATTTCATGGATTTGTTGCTTGGTATTGGTGTTGGAGCACTGCATAAGAATGCCTATCCCTACTCAAGCATCTCTCTGCCCAGGTGGGTTCAAACAATGCATCGGTCAGCATCTTTAGAACTTTGTCCAGGCAATCATTAAAGGAATGGAAGAGAAATGTTAGTTGTAGTCTTTCTTTTTTTTCTTCCTTTTCTTTTCAGGAATGTTTGTTATCTTCAGTCTGTGTCTCTTTGTGTGTGTTGGTGTAAATTATAATGAATGCTATTTATGTCTCGCAAAAATCAGCAGGCATCTGAAAGACAAGAATTTGAAAACAGAGGTGTCTGACAGTTTGCCCAAGTGCACACTTTCTAAAACAAGAATTGCAGAAACATGTACCTTGCATATTTGTGTCTGTGTGTCCATTATAGCATACATTTATCAACATTCCTGCATTTCTTACATATCTGGGAAATTCCTAGTTTGGTTCAGCTTTCTTCATAAAAACGTTCCTTAGCTCCAGCAGACCTGAATGTCAGCACAGTATAAGGGTTTTGTTGTTACATTGTCTGAAGAGTCTGATTAGAGTCCAAAGTTTGAAAAGACCTTTGTGATTTCTGGAAGGTATTCTACTTAAGTGGTGAATGTGGGCTTGATCTGCAGTCTATATTCAGGCAAAAGTATCCCTAAACTCAATAGGCAGACAAAGTTCTTTGGGTAAATATATATTTTATTAAACCAACTAAATAGTTGGAAGAAAATGTTTTTTGAAAGCTTTTGGGCCCAAACATCCTTGCAAAGATCAAGTTTTCCAACTAGTTAGTTAATCTAATAAAAGATATCACATTTACCCAAAGAACCTTGTCTGCTTATGTCCTTAGATCAACATGGCTACAACTAACATCCCTAAATTCAATAGGAGTATTGCCTGAGTAGACTGCAAGGGGACTATCCTAGTAAAATGTGTTGTTTTAATATGATGCTGTGATTTTTTTCTATTTTTAATTTCTTCAGCCAGAAAAAATAAAGCAAACATCTGTGTATCTTGATTTGTCCATAATATACCTAAATATTCTGTGCTATTTCTTGCTTACACACAGATAAAGATTTGGCACCTGTCTTCAGCGTCTTGCACTCTTGAGTAGTTACCTATACGTCTCCAAATTGGGTATAACTTGATACAAATCAGAATCCTTACATTTTACATCTACCTGAACTCGCATAAGTAGGCGCAAGGCAGTGGGCAACTAAGCCCTATCTTCCAAAGAACTGGCAGTCTCTTAAATAGCCAACATACAAAGAAATACAACTCCATGCTGTAACCTTGTCACACAGACTAAACTGGCACAAAAGGACTGCAAACCTCCCCCCATCCCACACACACCCACCCCAGAATATCTCCAGCACAGGCAGTGTGTTGCCAGGGCTGCAAAGCTGACGTACTAGACTTCAACAACTGTGCACCAGTGCAGTGGCTCTGAGAAACACCAGAAGCCCCTGGCAAACTTCCTCTCCTCTGTGCCTGCACTAGTCCCAGCAGAGAGATTAACCCTTATACTGTACCTCCAAAACAAAAGATGGGTTGCAACAAAGTGACTAAGCAGTGACATTTAGCCTACATCTTTACTAAGTTCTGCACCTATTTTTATGATTTGGGGATTTATTGGGTATACATAAGTCTCTCTTAAACATGCTCTTTATCACTAAGGAGTCTCTGCATAATTAATTCACTATATAATTGACCCACTTCATAATTAATTCATTTGTTCACTCCCTGAATCACTGCATAACTGTTTCTCTACTTAACTGACTCACTTTGGTAATGGGTCCACACATAATTGATTCATATTACAGTTGATTCTTCCCATTTTTATTTAACACCATAAATGATTTGCAGTGTAACTGCTCCACTGCTTAACTCATTATCTACACAATTGCTCAGTTTCATAATTGATTCTCTGCCTAACCAGCATATAAGATATTTAACACTAGTCATGACTAGCCACTTCTCACCCATCATTCTTTCTATTCCCCTGCCCTGCACCAATCCCTACCTCTTCCTCGTTCCCCACAGCACCCTTGCCTGTGGCTTTCCTGTTGCCCCTTTTACACTTTCAAAATACCTCAGCTAAGACCATCTTTCTAACATCTCATTCTGACATTCCTAATCCCTCCTAAGTCCCTCCTTGGTCTCCACTGCATCATGTATAAAGTATTGGAGTGATTACAGGTCTACCATTTTTTCCTCCAAAAGTTCCATAAAAATGGCCTTTGACATATATGCAAGATTGACCTAAAATCAGTACCCCTGACAGTTTTGACTACTGTATGTGTAATATTTTCCTGCATGCAATAAAAATACCAAGTTGAAACTTTTTCAGTGCAGTTTCTATTTTAGTATATTTAGCACTTTCCTTGGTTATTTGATTCTCCTGTGGGATTTTTCTGCATTCATTCCATAGGTAAAATATTTCCACGCCCTGACCAGAACCTAGCAATAATCAATATTCTAAAACAACTACAATGTCTTATGATTCTCAACTCCAACTCTGAAATGAATATTATACATTCACCAAGATATTACTAATAATATTATACAGCATAATGTAATTATACATTATAATTTGAAAACATACCTATGAATAGAAAAGAGCAAGGCTAATGCTTTTAACTGTTGACTGAAACAGCTTCCACTCACTCACATTCTGCTATTTTTAATAAATGTTAACATGAGGCGGGATCCTGCAAGATGCAAAACAACTCAGTTCAGAGCAGATCCCAGATAGAGGGTGTTTAGCACCCAGTAAGATAGACAGTTTTGGAACTGAAAAGTCACCAACATTACACGCTCTCCTAGCAGATACTGCCATCTATGGGTAGAATTATTTAACCTGCCTTATTGCTGAGAGGAAGCTTTGCAACATTTTTTCACTAAAAGCAACACTACTGTTATAAATAAATGAATCAGATAAGGGGGAAAAGGACATTGTTAGGGTTGATGTCTATTTCTCCAATGAAAAAAGGGAAGAAAAACAGCAGGAGGACTTCAATTCATGAGTATGAGACAAGGTTTTTGAACAATTCAAATATTTACCCACCACAAACTAGGACTAAGTCCCCAAGAATTTATTTTCTTCAATTTGTTGGACTCCTTTCTCTTTAAAAATGTGGATGAACTCCCAGCTTCTTACTAATGCTATTGGAATTTTATCCACTTTTTATTACTCCAGTCCTCAAGGTCATACTGTTCTGCCTATATTATATCCCCATCCTCCACTGTACTGACCACGCCAACTAACCATGCGTGATCACCAAATGTCATTAGTCCACTCCATAACTGGCCCATGGAAACTCCATGCATTAATGACTGAATTATGTATCTAGGGATAGGTGCTGAATTAGATCTGGATGACTTTGAGAAGAAGCGTCTATAGTCCAGCCAAGTCATAATGGGTAGTTATAGGGCATGTCTATACCAGAAGTTTACTGCGGAGCTGCCTGATCAGCTCTGCAGTAAAGTCTCTGCATGTACATGTGCAGCCCTATTAGGTCACAGTAAAATAATAAACGCCCATAGGTTAGTACTTGTTAATCAAGTACTACATTGTAGTGGCATTATTTACTGCACAGCAATGCACATGTAGATGCTGACAGGGATGGCTGGGGCACAAGGGTGCTTCAGTGTGGGACCTGCCTGCCAGCTAGAACAACACTGAAGTACCCTCATGCCCCAGCAGCCCCTCCACAGCATGTTGGATTGGGGCAGCCCCAAGGCCCCAATTACCACCAGGCCCAGGGGCTGCTCTGCATATTGTGATCCCAGGTGCATGTGTAACTATGGCATCTAGGAGGAATAAACTCTGGCACATGTTGTGCCAGAGTTTATTGTGTCACATTAATTTCATGTGTAGACACGCCAGTACTAAGTTCCCTGAGGCTGCTCACAGTCTGAAAGTTAAACATTAACATTTTATCTCTCTCATAAATATGTAACCTGTTGAATGCTAGGACTCTGCAGGCTCCTCCCCTACATCCACCTTATAAGCAGAAAGTTATGCTTTCCGAGAATCTCTGGTTTACAAATTAATGTTTGGAAGCTATTCTTATATGTAAAAGATAAAGCCCAAGACATGCAAATCATTTTTTAAAAACACACTTCCTGAACGCAATGCTGCTCTCTCTACCTCACCATTCCCTTGGGAGCCATATGTTTTCAGTGGGGGAATGGGGAGGAGGGCAATGAAGAAAGGGTTTGTCTGTGGTCAGACAAGATTTCCTCTTCATGTGCAGGTGCCTCTCCTCCCAGCTCAAGCTAATGAAAATGGCTAAAAGAGCATTTGGTTCAGCTTCTGCCATTCTATGACTGGTCCCTGAGATAGTGACCCATCTTGATTAGCCTCCTGAGGAGATCATGTAAGAAGATTTCATTGCCAAGGCAACTTTCTCCCTGAAAATCTAGCTCTCCTTCACAAGAGTAATTATTTAGGAGTTTGTATTTTAATAGGGGCCCATCTTTACACAGCAGGTCTTTATGGTTACACCTCCACTTGCCAACAGGGAGGTGACAAGCCTCCAAAGAAACATAAAAGGTTAAATATACAAAAGGAGGTAGCATCTTGACAAAGATACAAAGGGCATGTCTACACATGCACATTTAATGCTCATTAGCTGAATTTAAGGTGCATTAGGGGTGCACATCTACACATGCATGCCCTTAATGCACCTTAAAAATGGCGATTTCAGTCTATTCAAGCCTAAATTTGATACCTGCATAAAGTAGTTATCAAACTTAGGTGTGAATAACTAAGTCACATTAGCGAATGTGTAGATGCACTAATGCACATTAACATGGTGTGTATCAATGGATAGACATTCTGTTAATGCATATTAGTGTGCCTGCACAGGCACTAATGTGACATAGCTATTTGCGCATAAATGTAAAGGTCCTTAATGTGCATTAGCACATCCACATGTAGACATGCACCTAAATTGCCTTAAGCAAAGGCACATTAAGTTTAGGTGCACATAAATACTCCTGTAGATACACCCAGAGAGTTCATAATCTCACCCAGAATTCATAGTTTTTACAAAAAGAGTTTCCCTGAGTTGTTACAGGAATATATTACTTAAAGATATAGTATGGATTTTTTTTCTATCTATGGCAAAATAGGTGTGTGGAGTTACCATGATCAAATCTTTAGGGTTTCTTTATTTTCTAGCACTCAGTAAATGTTTCTCTAAGGTCTTCTACACCTTTTTGAGCCAGGTCCATAGCAATTCCATGTAATCCATGCAATGGGAGGGAGTGGAGCCAGGAAGCAGCTCCATCTCTACCATGGCATGTTCTCCCTGTGGCTTGCTGGACCACATTTCCTTCAGATTTTTTCCTTTTCCTGTGGGTATTCTCTGCCCCACCCCAACTCAATCCCCCTACCCCCTCCGACCTCAACAGGAAGGAATGATATGGCTATGGTTATGATCTTCTAAGCTGCTAATGAAAGTATTAACCTGACTTCATGGTTGTAGATGCATCATAGAGATCTGCTTTTTAGACGACATGGACAGTTCCTTCCAGTTCTTAACCAAAGTACCTGCCATCCAGCAAGCCAAATTATAGAATATTGCTGTAAACATTCTCTTTTGATGGACAATTCTGGATACAGATTCCTGTTTCAAAGCATCCTGGTACAGCAGTAATGTGTGACTGATATTAGTAAAAGGGATGGGCCCCTAGAGCTGATGGCTACACAAATTTTGGGCTACTGTACACCCCTAGGGAGGCGACAGTAGTTTGTAGGACACAGCTGTCTCTCTCTCTTTCACTTATGCTGATAGACATTTTAGCCCCACACAAAAGTGAACAAAGGTACCATAAAGTCCTGTCTTCCTGAACTATCTATTATGCTAGACCTCTTAAGCAGCACAGTATAAAAACCAGTCCTTGCCCTTCCATTACTCAAAAGATAGCTCTGAACTGGCTGGTTCAGTTGCAGTTTTCTGAAGCAGCTTTCAGAGATCTGAGCAGCTAAAATGCCAATTATGATCAAACAATCTTCAATGTGGAAACATGAAGAGGGCCTAGAGAAGATTACACTGGAAAAAGTGAACAAGAAGATCTCTGACATGAAGATTAAAGTCAGTAGCCTCCTATGATCTCTGAACATGAGAGGTAAATGTAAAGTGAAGCAATGAGCCATGAGGCAACATCAAGGACTTTCCTTTCCCTAAAGGAAACAAAAATGGAGGCTGTTGTGATGGACAGAAAGTACTTGTGTAATGGAGTGTGAATGGGCTAGTTCTGGCTGTGACTTCAATTTTCATCCGTGTAGTGTGTTACACTCCATGTTCTTAGGGAAGCCTGGCACAGGACGCGGCCTGTCTGACTCACAAAGAACTCTCCCTCTCCCCACCTCGGCCTGAACAAGAACTGATTGGAGGAAGGACTTACAAAAGACAAGGAAGATGCTGTGGGAGATGCACCTAAAGCCCTCCACACAAGGGTGGCAAGAGTGAAGCAATTCCCCTGGTCTCATTTGCATCCAAGATGGAACCACATGACGACTCATTTAAATGGGAGACGGGACAGGCATGCACCTTCATTAGCATTCAGGATGGAGAACAGCGATTCCAAGGCAAGAACCTCACTGAATTCTGGGATCAGAAAAGCAGGGGAGCACTGCATGATGGGGAATCCTTGCTCCAAATGCTAATCAACCCATGTCTATACACACCCAGCTCGGCATTTATCAGACCAACTCTAGTAATGACTCCTCTATTGGTATCCAAAACACTGAATCTTCCTGTCTGTATTATGAGCTCCCTCAGAGTAATGCCATCCATATAGCCAGCAGTGATCAGTTCCTATTATCCACCATATGAGCCACTGTTTACCCTTAAACAAACCTAGTGTCTTCCCTTGAGCCATTGTTAGTTCTCTACAAAAACCCCTACCCAAGCTCAAGTGTCTGTCCTGGTGCTTGGATCCAACGCCGCACCAGTTCCTCTCCTTTTCTGCCTGGAATCTCTCCCTCGATCATGCTGAGGCCTCTGCCTGTCTGCCTGCTCCAACAATACCTGGGAACCTCGACTGGTTCAAGCTTCGCCGACTGGTGAGATCCCAACTCTCTCTCTTTCTCTCTCTTCGACACCAGGAACATGACTTTTACTCTCTTACTCCTGGAACAGCTTTCTAAACCTGACTTTTGCTAATCAAACTCGAGCTAGACTTCCCCAAAACCCTAATTGAAACTGTAATATTGTAACTGTTTATTTGTCTCTCTCTTGTATGGCTATTATTACTGGTATCATCATAAGTTCGTATATCTGGCAATAAATAACTTTTACGTTCAAGCTGGTTGATATACTTTCTCTCTGAACCTCACTTACTCTTTCTCCCCCTTGACTTCCCCATTTGCTCTGCAGCAACACTTCTTTTACCTAAGCCAAAGATCCCGGTAATGCCCAAAACCACAGTAGGGTCTGCTCATCAAGGCGGTTACTACTAGGACCATTATGACAGGAGATTGGGACGTGCTGAGTTTTGAGGCACATGAGGTATCAGCTGAAAGAGCTGATCAGACCCAGCCTGCTCTCAGACATACTCTGTTAGCATGTGTGTATGTGTGTCTAACTGCATTTATTATTGTCCTGATGAACTGAGTTCAAGGCACATGAGGCTGTCAGCCTATCAATGCTGAATAGTCCGGCCTGACTCAGATGTGCTCTGTTAACCTGTGTGCTTGTGTCTGACTGCGTTTTATTGTTGCCTTGATGAACTGAGTTCAAGGCATATGAAGGTGTTAGCCTGTCAGTGCTAAATAACCCGGCCTGGCTCAGGCGTATCCTGTTGATCTGTGCGTATATGTGCATACATGACTGATTCGATGGTTGGAGGAATCCAGCCCCACTGAAACAGTCTTGCAAAATAGCTTCACTGGGGGTGAGGATTTGCAGAAGGGAGAGATACAGCTCCATAAAGAAACACAAGCAGCACACTGATAGAATTACAGAGACTCCCAGAAACGTACCCCTAATAAATGAGTACACCGCAAAATGACAGGTAAATCTGGTAACAAACAAGTGGTTCTTGCACATATTTTCTGCTAACAGTTCCACAATGTGTTGGAGTCCACTTCAAACAGGAAGATGACATGAGCTGTTTGGACAATCACAATCTTGCTTTAAAGTATTGTGGCACATAAAAGTTTTGAAAGAAATCACTGAAGAGTATGTCAAAGAAAATACCCTACTGATTCAACAGTCTGCAGATTCATAAATATCAGAAGTCATTACTGCTGTTCATACTTTACAACTCAGGTGTCAAACATTCGCCTGTGTATGCTCTGATCTGGCCTACAGAGGTGAGTCATCCAGCTCTTGGAGCTTCTCTCTGGCCAGATGATTCACCTCCAGATCTAGCAGTGATGTTTCTTGCCATGGTTCTTAATTCTACTGTGGCAACTGGGTTAACATTGAAAGGGTTAACACCACCCCTGCCCTTACCACCGCCAAATTTCCAGTTTTCCATCACTGTTCAGCATGAAAATCTGCAGCATGCTAGTGAGTAGCAGTGGAGTTAACCTTTGCATGCTGGCCATATTGATACAGCAGCTCTAGCTGCCACAGGAGCCTGGATCTGGAGGTGTGTATCCAGCCCATGAGAAGCCATGGGGGTCCAGATCTGGCCAGCCAACTCATTTGTGTTGGACACTGCTGCTTTACATCTATACAATACATTTTAACCCAGATGTGCTATACACACAATGGGCTAAATTCTGCATTCACTTATGGCAATGCAAATACTTTTGCCTGTGTAGGTTTATTGAAGTTACTGAGCTTGTTCAAGCACAGCTTAATCCAAAATTAGACCCTATGCATACAGGAAATTGTTTACCCAGCAACAAAAGCATCTTTAGTGACTTTTCAGTTTAAAGAAAGGAAATAAGTTCCCGCAGGGACTTCTGATATAGATATGTCATTGTCTTCTTTGTCGTCAGTTTGCATAGACATCTGGCACAAATTGCACTGGTCCACAATGATCTCTGCCTATGGCCTTTCCCAAGCCTCACATTCTGTATGAGGTGACTTACTGACAATTTAATGAATCCAAGGTAAGTGAAAATGTGCACAGGGTCTGGACCAGGATCTAATGATCTAAAGCCAATAGACAATTGTTGGGTTTTGTATAGAAAGGTAGATTTGTCCAAGACTGTCCTGTGTGAGTTATTGTTTTCTGGTCAACATGAGAACCCATGAAGTCAAGATTGCATAATATACAAAAAAAAAGGAGACCATATGTTGTCTTTTGGCAAATTCACTTCAAACTGTCAAACAGCATCCTCAAAAGATAGGAAATTGCATACAGATCTAAAAGCAGTAACAGAGCATGAGGAAGTACAGATTGAACCATGACAGAGATGAGTAAAATTTGTCCTTACGTTGATCAGTTGCAATCCCAGTGGAAACCTTGAGCCTGAGGGTATACAGTTAAAATTCCCAAGCAAGGTAAAGTTGGTTTACTCAGAAAAGTACATTTCCATTTTAAAAGCTTTTTTAAAAGCAACCAGAAATGAGTAAGGACAATCCTGAAAAGGTATGTGTGCTGTATGGGAAATTATCGAGAATATAGTCTTTACAAAATATTGAGATGAATCACCTCTCCTTTAATAAGTTAGACCTATTAATTTGTTATGGCTATGCTAATATAAAGGAGGGAACAAAGGCAATCCATACAAGAATAAAGGTTATTGATATCCATTCTTTGGAAAGTAGGTCTAGACCAGGATGAGCAATTACTTCAGCTGGAGGGCCACTTAATAAGTTTTGGTGAACTATTAAGAGCCACAAGGGTAGCTCCACCTCTTGACAGGTGCCCAGCCACTGGTTGCCATCTTGGGACCAGAAATCCCCCCCTAATCCCTGAACTTTGCCACCAGAAGTCCCTTCCCTCGCCCCCAGAAGTACTCCTTCCTTTGCGGGGGGAGGGGAAGGGAGGAGGATTTGCCATTTTGGAACCAGAAAAAAAAAATCATATGATAAAAATCAAACATCGACTATAACATATTTTATTTCAACAAATATTTTGTCCTTATTTACATGTGTTTGTATGTATGATAATAGCTCAGAAATAAAGTCTTACTCTTGTACATTGGGGGGGTGTAGGGTGTGGCTGGGGAAGTGGGTGTGTATGTGTGCTGGGCTATGTGTGTAGGTGGGTGGTGGGGTTTGTGGAAGGCTATGGTTTTGTGTGTGGGGGATGGTGTGGGAGGTGTGTGGGCAGGGTGTGGAAGAGGTAGGATGACCACCCATCCTTAAATGGGTGGGACAGTCCTGAAATGGAAACATTTGAGTCCTGGGCAGAATGACTCCAGGACAGCATTTGTCCCGGATTCCCCAGTATCGTGCAGGGAACCAGGTTTTCTGTTTACTGTGGAAAACCACGTGAAACAGCTGGTGTTCCCACAGAGTTCCAGCCTGCGAGGTCTGCTTGGGGCTGGGGGAAGCAGGACATAAGAGGTGCCACATGCGCATGTGTGCATTCATAATCCTGAGAGCAAGATAATGACTGGGGAGCAGGATGGAACCATGGGTAGCTCGTCGGGGGGGCAAGGGGGGGCCAGCTCCATGCTGCTGCATGTACTCCCAGGGAGGGGAGCATGGGGAGGAATGTGCCCCCACCCCAGATTTGTGCACAGAGGGAGGGAGGATGCAGGGCCCTGATCCCCTCCCCCAGGAGCCCTGTGCCTCCCATGATGTTATGGTGAAGCACCACTTATCTACCTGCCAGCAGCAGCAATGGCAGTGGCACAGAGTTGTGCCCCCAGATGCTGCCAGGTGGGCAGGAGGCACCTTGCCATGACCATGTGGCTGGTGCAGGGTTCCCAGGCAAGGGCAGCAGGGTGGGGAGCCCCAAGCCCACAGAGGGCAACACACATCATCCCCTGCCCCCTACAGGCTCCCCTTGGCTCTCTGCTGGCTGTGCCGCAACTGGGGTGGGGAGGAGGTAGGCATGTGTCTCACCTTCCAATTTGGAAAAGATGGTCTCCCTAAGGGGGGATGTGGTTATAGGGGTGTGGGGGGCTGAGCTGGCCCCCCCTCCCCAAGGTGCACAGCCTTTGCTGGTGACAGCAACAGCAAGCAGCAGGCCCTTGAGGCCTACACAGGCAGAGCCCCCGTCAATGTGTGGCTCCAACCACTTCCAGGAGCTGCACATGGCAACAAGGAGCGGGGCCAGGCTGTCCTGCCTCCATCATGTGCAGCCCCTGGGACCTGGCCAAAGCCACACACTGTGAGAGGGGAGTCCCGTGCAATGGAGCCAGCGGCCTGGATCTGCTCCCTGCCACCATGTGCAATTCCCAGGTCTTCATCAGGAAGCAGGGAGTAGGGCTGAACCATCCTGGCTCCATTGCATGGGGCTCCCCATCACTTCTGGTGGAGTCCTGGGAGCTGCACTTGGCATCAGTGGTGAAGGCTGCTGGCTGCATCACGTGGGACTCCCCACAATTGGTGTGCAAGTCCTGGGAGCTGCACATGAGCTGCAGGGAGCCCTGTGTGCTGGAACTGAGCCGACCTGCACTCCCACTGGGCTTGGGCCCTGGGCTCCGCGCTTCAACCCAGCTGCAGCTTCTCTCACCCCCCAGCACTTCCTTTCCTGCTGCCGCAAGTGCTGCAGCACTGACACAAGGAGCTGGGGGAGCCAACCAGCAGTAGCAGCAGCCCCACCCAGGAGCTGTGTGCCAGCCAGGGCTGGGGCCAGGGCTCTCCCCCACCTGAGGCTGGGAGCACAGCACACTGCCCTGGCAGGAGTGGGTGAAGCTTGGGCCCCATGCGATTGCAGCAGGGGCAGTTGCGGGCCAGGTATGATGCAACTAATTGGTGGGCACCCACCCACAGGCTGTCTGAAATCACCTGGCCAGCCGAATTCAGCTTGCAGGCCCTATTTTGCCCTCCTTTGGTGTAGACCATGGAGTCTGAAGTTCTTCAGAACTTCAGTACTGTCCTTCCAGTTCATCCAAAGGGAGAACCCTTTTTCACCTTGAAACCAACTCTACCGTACATTAAGACCTAGGAAGATCATTTGGATTTTTAGTCCCCATTTTGCCATCAAGTTGCTGTGTAACTCTGGAGGTAGCCAATCTTAGGGGGTGCACCACCAATTTCAGGGGCTGCACGTGCACCTGCATGCACCCCCTCCATGTCACCAATGAAAGGAGGCACGAATGCACCGCTGTACCCCACTCTGGATCTACCCCTGGCGCCACACCTCCCTGCACACAGACGGCAGCAGCATTGCCAGGTCTCAAATATGAAATTATCATAGTGGAAGCTCAGTATTATCGTATTTGCTGAAAAGCTATGCAAATAAGGATACAAATAAGTCTTATTTACTTTATATTGCTCACTGTAACTCTCCAGTGAGTGAGAACTGGGTCACCAGAGTTGAAGCATTTCTTTTTTTCAGGGCAAGCTGTCATGAGAAAGTGCTGACAACAAACCCAGAAGTCAGTTAAGCCTCCCAGAGAGTGGTTTGGGTTTTGTGTCTGCTGCATCAATTAAGAGCCTCGAAAATTATATGTTTTTGAGGACAAGGTTCTTTGGGTAAATCTGGTATCTTTTATTAGACCAACTTAAATAGTTGGAAAAAATCTTCTTTGCAAGAATTTTGGACACTTTTATTATCACATTTTTATTACATGTGCTTTTTAATTACTTTAGACATTTTTAAATTTTACTGTTTTAATTATTATGTTTTCCATTTTTAAGTATATATACTTTATTATTGCAGTTTGAACACTTTTTATTATTGCTGGCACATCGTACAAGGGTTGAAATGACTGTACAACGACGATAGTTATCGTGCATCTGGCATCCCCGGGCTGACTGTGCAGGGCCTCTCCCTGCCATACCGGCTCGCAAGCACTCAGGGAGCGCGGGCGGGCACGTAATACAGGATCTTCATTCTCATGAACGAGGAGAGAGGGCGGAAGAACGTCCCGCGTTGCTCACGTTGAGGCTTTGACCCCGACGTTCCGCGGTCGCCCGCCTCCCGGCCAGTCCTCCCGCAAGGGACGTCAGCGACCCATAAAATTAACCGAAGCGAGAGCGAGCGGGGTGACGTCAGCGCGCCGGATGCGGAAGTTAAACATGCTGGCGCCGGAACAAGGCCGGCACGGCAGCGCCTGCTCAGCGATGGGCGCCCAATAGCGCCGGGCAGGGGTAGGGGAGTGGAGGCGCCGCCCCGTCCTGGAGCTGCTGCAGCGCAGGGCGAAAGCGGCAATGGCGCGTGGCGCGGTAGCTAGGCGCGCTCTCCTGCCCCTCTGCCTCCGCCGCCTCCTGCAGCTGGGCCCGCGCGGGCGGGCAGAGGGTGGCCGCGCAGCGCCACGTGACCTCGACGGCGGCCGTCCTGCGCCGCGCCGTTGCCCTGGAGACTGGAAGCGGCTGGACTTCCTCGCGCTGCCGCCGCTTCTGCGCCTGCGTCCGCGCCCGGCGCGCGCCGGCAGCAGCAGTTGGCACCAGGGCTGGGCGCGAGGTGAGAGCTTGGCGGGGGTGTGAAGATGACGTGTGGTGGACCCTCGCCAGCCCATTGGTCAGGCCCGGAATGGGCGGGGCCTCAGCCTAGTTCCATAGAACTCTCAGGGCAGCAGGGGCCACTTGGTGCGTCCGGCCTGGCTTCGGGCCAGGCTGCCTCGGGGGCGGGATGCAGCGCTGCCGTGTGCACCGTAATCAGGGGCCCTACTTTTCCCTGATTTAAAAAAAAAAAATCCAAAACTTTGTTTTAAAAAATCCCCCAAATCCACATTTTTCTGTTATTAAAATGAAGTGCCACTTAGGTTTAGTTTTTCTGTGGTTAAAACAAATTTTCCATGATTAAAATGAAAGCCTATGCCTACACACACACTTATTAGGGATAGGCACTTGTTTTAATCACAAAAAAATGTGCATTGTGCTTGGTTTGTTTTTTCAATCCAAAATACTCTGATTTGTCAGAGATAACCAGGATCCCTGATGATAATTGTCATATATGTACAATAATTTTAACCCTTGTACAATCAATAATAGTAAATATGTTCAAAACATACAATAATTTTTGAGGCAGCATATGCAAAATCCAAGTCACTCCCAGAAAGCCTTAACTAACCTTTTGGTTTGCTGTCAGTGTTTTCTTACAACTGCTTGCCTCAAAATAAATAAATGCGTTAATTATGACCCAGTTCTCACTGGCTCTCCTGTGACTTATAGTACACAATGTAAAGTAAATAAGAAGATGACTTATTTGCATATTTACTTGCATGGTTTTTTTTCAGTATACGATAGTTTCAGCAAACACACTAATTTGGAGTTTCCAGTACAACGTTTTCATATTCAAGACCTGGCAACACTGGCAGAAAGGGCTGTGGGGCCCAGCGTGGCAGAGTGGGCTAGGAACGGTTCACAGCAACCCATACCTCTGTGTCTCCCTACACCCACCCCCAAGAGCAGAAGACCCCTGGTCTCGCTCCCTCTTCTGTTTTTTGTAAGGGTGAATTGGGGATAGCCAGCCCAAGTGGTGCTTAAGAGCCAGACTCCCTTAGGTAGCAGTAGGAAGGAATTAAACCACCCTGTGGCCCTCATCAAGTGCACTGTGGTTGGTTTACAGCAGGGGCGGGCAATTATTTTGGGCGGAGGGATGCTTACTGAGTTTTGGCAAGCCACCAAGGGCCTCGTGACAGGCAGCTAGGGGCAGTTAAATATTTTGTAAATTTTTTAGTGACCCCACAGGCCAGATAGAATGGCCTGGCAGGCTGCATTTTGCCCACCCCTGGCTTACAGCATGTGCTGAAGGTGCTCTTTTAAGTTCCTGACTCACATTTGGTTCCCCGGAGAGAGGTGGTAGCTCTCTTGCCCCAGAGGACACCTGTGCCACACATGCTTTGATGCATGGCAAGTTAACTTGGCAGTAGGGAAGGCTAGGGCCAGCACTGTGCTGGCCACAGCAGCCTTACCCAGTTCCTGGGAGCATCCCGGGGCTGCAGCAGTAGCAATTCTGCCAGGCAGAGCCTGGCTGGTAGCAGAGCACTGCTCCAGGCAGCCCAGCTCCACTTTTCTGCAGTGCATGCTGTCTGTGCATGCACTGCTCTGGGTTTTTTTCCTGCAGGTTTTTTTGACCCCTGGATATCCAGGGGTCAAAAAAACCCAGAGCAGCACATGCATGGGCAGTGCAGCCTTACAGCACGGAGAATACCTGACTATGCGATATGTGGCGCTTGACACGTGTTTGCGACACCTCATACCCACGCTTGTCTGGACACACCCAATGTAATTATTCCCAGACCTGACAACGTCATAACTGGGTGTTCAGCTGTTTTGGCAGTGGGCCCTGTATAACAACTCTTCAGGTTGTTATAGTACCTATCTGCCAGCTAAGCCTGAAATCCAAGATAGTGTTGCAGTCATCTCCCCCTGCCTGCCATAGAGAACATAACGGGCAAAAGAGAAGCGAGTTCTTAGTTGCTAGAAATTTGCAGCGAAATGATTGCAGAAATTTCATGTCAACTAACCATTTGTATGTGTTTTTTGTAGGCTTCAGCATCTCTGCCTCATCCTCCTTACAAACTGACAGTGGCAAAGGGAATTTTTCCTTATCGGGAAGTAAGAAGCTCTTTTTTGACACTCACGCTCTTGTGCGTCTCTTGGAAGAAAATGGTAAGAACATAAAAATTACTGGTTACTGGGTCAGGCTATAGGTCCATTTCTCCCAGTATCCTTTGGTGCACTGGTTTTGAACCTTTGACCTTCACTCCATCCCTGCTTTCTTCTGTAGTTGTCTCCAGTAATCACTTGATGTGCATTCAGTGTCCCAGTTTGAAAGAGGACTTTTAGCTTTACTTGGTGGGCATTGGTCCACATTCCCAAGGCATGTCAAATAGGCCTATGTCACACAGTGGCAGAGAGTAGAGGCTAACAGGACGAGTGAACTGGATCTAATCAGGGTTTTTTTCCAATGTTCCTCTCACTTGCAGCCTCCAGCAGTTTAGGTCTAGGAAATTCTGATTCAGAGGCTGTACCCCTAACTCACATGCTCAATAGCTACTGATGCCCCTTTCCTCCAAGCATTTGTCCATTTCCTTTTTGAATCCAGCTGAACTGTCAGCTTCTACAACATCTGGTGGCAATGAGTTCAACATTTTAACAACACGCTGGATGCATCTACATGTGCATTAACGTGCTTTTCGTAATACGCACTAAATTTAGTACCTCCGTTGTGAGGCACTAAATAAATGCTCATTAGGCTGCTATAATGCACCGTACCGAGAGTGCCTGTTTTTTATCTGACACTTGATGTGCAATTGCTTATTTTACTGTGCATTAGCATAATTGCAGATTTTTTTGACATTTTAATGCTCAATAAAATAGGCTACTGTGCATTTAAGTGCACATTTAGATGTGCCCAGTATTTCAAAAAGAACTTCCTTTTGTTAATTTTAAACTTACTGCATATGTTACAAATTATACAACTATGTAGGGAGATCTAAAACTTACTATTGCCAAGGTCAGGTTTCATTACTTGTTTATTTTGTTACTCTTAAATAAAGTTTAAAGACTAATCTTAATTTAACTTATTTGTTCAAAGTAGAAGAGAAAATGACAATTCAAGGTAATAGCTGAGATTTTATAAAACATGGATATTGATGGTAATACAAATATCGAATCAATGCCAATTTTAAATAACTGAACAAATTCTCATCTTAATGGAATTGCCTGGCTCAGTGCCCATTGTGACAGTTAACTGTTACTTAATTTGCAGCAATTTCAACTCCATATGTTTAAATAGTCATTGTATTACTGACTCTCAATGATGTATTTTAAATTTGAAAAGCTGAAAGTGTTTTTGGGGGTTATGTTGTTTTGCAAAAAGCCTTTTCCTATAACATGTTGCATGCAGTTGGTAGAAGAACTAGTAGTAAGTTAAATCAAAATATGTTTCACTTCTCTTAGTACTGCATTTTTACAAGGATTGAAAAGCTAACATGCATAAAACCAGGCTATTTTTTTTAATTTGTTGGGGGGAGAGGTATTTACTGCTGCTTCTTTTTTTTTCTGATAAGCAGCATAGTGGTTAGGTTCCTGCCCTTGAAGTAGCAGGATTGTAACTTTTAACAACTTGTTTGCTCACAAAAGCACTAAGCATGAAAGAAAGATAATTATATATTTATATATGCATCTATGCTCCCTCCTCCCAAAATTCCAACATAAAATGTTGTTCAGAGAGAGAGAGAGTATTGTGCTATAGGAACATTTCTTTTGGTTTGTTTTTTGAGTTATGTTGGAGCCATCATTTTGAATGTAGAAAATGTGTTCATTATGTGTACTGTAATGTCATGTTCTGCTCTTAGTTCTGCATGGAGACAAGTATGTTTGTAGCTTTTGCCATGATTCTTGTAATATTTCTTTCATACTGAATTAGTAAGAGGCATTTCTAAAGATCTTTATTAGTTTTGCTATCCTATTTTGGGGGTTTTTTCTGCTTTGTTTAGGATTCACTACTCTGCAGTCCGAGATTATTGTATCTGCTTTAGTGAAAATCACAGACACCAATCTAGAGCTTATTTACAAGGACATGGTCACCAAAGTGCAGCAGGTGAGTACAGGACGGCAGCAGATTTAAAGAAAATCA
Organism: Crocodylus siamensis; assembly: GCF_052110815.1. NCBI lineage: Eukaryota > Metazoa > Chordata > Crocodylia > Crocodylidae > Crocodylus > Crocodylus siamensis. Next base: position 135,002,489 of record NC_143397.1, read on the forward strand.
AAATATAGTGTTCCTACTAATAAAATAAGTTGTTGAAGGAACAACTTTGTACTAACCCTTAAATTCTTCAAAAGCAAAGAAATTCAGAGTTACCGTATTTTTCGGACCATAAGACGCACCCAGTTTTTATGGCAGGAAAGACTATGTGTGCCGGTGGCCGGCCATTTTTATTGCCGGCTTCCGGTGTAAACAAGCGGCGGATGTCCCGCTCGGGCTCCACTGCCTCCGCGGGCAAGCTCCGCCCCGTCTCCCCGGGACACGGCTTAAACAAGCGGCGGGTGTCCCGCTCGGGCTCCACCGTCTCCGTGGGCAAGCTCCGCCCCGTCTCCCCGGGACACGGCTTAAACAAGCGGCGGGTGTCCCGCTCGGGCTCCGCCGCCTCCGCAGGCAAGCTCCGCCCCGTCTCCCTGGGACACACACCTTCGGACCATAAGACGCACCCTCGTTTTCCCCCCACTTTTGGGGGGAAAAAAGTGCGTCTTATGGTCCAAAAAATACGGTAATTAAGAGAATAAACATCACCATATATATGTTGGATAATTGAGTTACAGTGTGGTAGAAACTATTGTAAATGTCACTCTGCGCAGCATAAATGCAGACTGTCTGCAATATGTACCTACATCTTTGGATTGGAATAAAGCTGGCTAGAGTATTTTTAGATGACAGTGAGAAATGAAATATGTGATGCACACAAGTCACTTATGCTATAGGAAATATAATGGATAGGTGCAGATCTTCCACGGAAAACATATTTCAAGGATGAAGAGGTTTCTTCAGTTGCCTTATTTAACCAAATCCAAAGGTATTGAAAACATTCAAACTTGAATTGAAGATGACCCCTCCCCCAATAATTAGATTCTATACTTGGAAAATGTATAAATTTGTTTTAGTTTTCCATGTATATATTTTAATTATTGGACAATCATATTAAATTTCTGCACACCACCACTATAGTGGGGGAAGCAGGGGCTAGGGGGTCAGGAGGTGGGGGAGGCAGTAGAGGGGCAAGCAGCTTGGCCCCTGCCACATCCCACCCACTTGCCCCCACCTCCCTTCCCTGTCTCCTCCCTCCCCTCCAATTCTTGCCTCCCACTAGCTATCATTAATAGTGCAGTTCCTATAGGTTCTTCATAAATGTCTGTTTTGTGCTGGCTCTGTTAACTTGGTAAGATTTAAAATGGTTAACTTGAGCTGAGATCGTAGTTGCTTCACCACATTCCTTTAAAAAAGCAGGTGCCAAATCCAAGATGTATAAGGTTCTAAAATGATTGCCTTTGGTCTCATATATTGAAATGGCCTATACACAACATTTGGATGTAGACGAGAAATTTTAAGAATATTGCATTTATGCTTAAGCTGAGTTCTTCTTTCAAAGGAAATCGTTCTTCAGCAAATAATGTCTCATATTGGTGGTGTGAAAAAGGACATGGTAATTTTGGAGAAGAGTGAATTTTCAGCACTCCGGGCAGAAAATGAGGTAAAATCCAACATCCTGCAAACAATTATAGCACTGTTTTATAGGGGATAGAGAAGTAATTTTTTATTTCTTGTAACTATATTACTTGACTATATTTCTTGTGACTATATTACAAGAGAAAAAAACTGAGACACCCTATCCACCTGGCCACGAAGAATGGCATAGTGAGAACACGTGATGTAGAAGAAAGTTCTACATCAAGCGTTGTTTTTGTTGCAGGAATGGGGAAACCTAAAATTAAAATAGTTACAGTAGTCAGTGTGAAGAGTTGCTTGTACAGCTTTCAATACGGACAATCTGGGATTTTAAAAAAGTGGGGTGCAGATGGTGTGCTGCATTATTACATATAAAACACTTACATTTTCCTGCAGTTACAAAGAAACTAGAAGGTTTACTAACATTCTAGTGACCCAGCAGTATTTATTCAGTTTAAAATCAAAGACAACTACAACTTTATTGGAATGTGCACTAATTTGCTAGATTTATATATGAAGTTTAAAAAAACCAACAAACCAGGCAAAAATAATTGAACACAAAGTATTGTTTTATTAGTCCTGTAGTTGTTATAGTTTTCCATCTCTGTTCTTCAGATTCATAAAACAAAATCTAGCCTTCTTGAGCATCTTGACAGTGCACTCAACACTTCACTGTCAGTCATTTCTACACCCAGAGGTCTGCAGGGTTGTGAAATGGAAGAGACATTACCATGAATGGCTAAAAAACAGCAAAATTGCATAAGAAGGAATGGTTTGAATAGTGAAGCATCAGGATTGAAAAGGAGAGAGGGTTGTTAATTCTTGCAAAATGGAGAGATTAGCAGAAACCAGAGAGATGATAATGAGCCATGACATTGGTTGAATAAAAATGCTACTGCCCCTTCCATGCAGTTGATTTTAATGTTTGGACAGAGGAGGAATAAAAGGAGAATACAGCTGTACCAGTACACCTCCCTGCCTTCCCCAGCTCCCAATAACCTGAAGTAATTAGTTACATAATTAAAAAAATATTGATACAGAAGTTAGATAATCATTAATTGAGTCTGTGGATTATGAAGTCATTCTAGGCTTAGGACAAAATATTAAATACTCTTATAATGACAGAGAGATCCACTCATCCTCTTCCTAAAATGTAAGTATATTCTATCACTATTATTTCTATTTCTGCAGGTCAGTCCAAATAAGTGTAATTAGTCCAGTGAAGAGGTAGAACCTTAGCCCTCCAATTTGTTAGTTATTGTTAAACAAAAGACATTAGCTTTTTATGTCTTTAAACCTTTTGATTTTTGTAAATACTTGAGAAGTAGGAAGCCTGCTGGAGAATCAGGCAGGCCATTGAATAGATGGTGAGGGAGGTAAACTCTGCAGAAAGGAAAATGAAGCATAGCAGAGAAGCTAAATAAATTGTTTATATTGGTCATTAAAGTAGATAATGTTGAGGAGGTTCCAACACCAGAGCTGTAATATGAAGAATTATCTTAAATTGAAGCAGCGATAAAAGATTTTAGAGTAAATTGATAAACTGACCTGTAACACATCATCAAAACCAGAAGATACTCTGAGTTCTGAAGTAACCTAGATATAAAATTGGAGAACTATTAGCAACAGTATGCAACTTGCTGCTTAAACCAGCTTCTGTGCCAGAGGACCAGAGGGCTGACAGTAGAGCATCAATCTTTAGTTTCCTAGATCACTTCTAGGAAAGCCTTTAGTTAGCTGAGAATAGAATGGAGTCTAATTGGTAAAATCTAGGATTTAGAATAGAAAAATTGAATTAATAATTCCATGGATAAATGTGGCATGCTGGAGAAGAATCCACATGGATTTCATCAAAGGAAATCATGTCTTGCCAGTGTGCTGGGTTTCTTCGAAAATGTCAGCAAGTAGGTAGGGGATCTATTGTATCTGGCTAATTCTGGGGTGGGGGGAAGGGGGATTTTCACCATCACCCCCTGCTCCTCAAAAGCATTTTATGTGATCCTTCACCAGAGGCTTTTGCAAAAATTAAGTTGTCATAGGATCTGAGTAAAGGTCCTCTCAGGGACTAAAGACTGGTTAAAGTCAGGAGGCAAAAAATAGACATAAAAGCTCACTTTTTCTAATGAAGGAAAATAACCCTAATACATGCATAGTGATGGATTCTGAATTACCTGCTACTGCTCAGGAAAGAGATCTCAAAGTCATAGATAGTTCTCTAAATGCATGGGCTCATTGTGAATGATGGTGAGTGAGAGAGGAAAATAAAATGTTAGGAAAGGAGTTAAAAACAAAATTAAAAACCTCGTTGTGTCATTATATAAATCCATGATGTTCCCATATTTGTTATATCGTGTGAAAGAGGTTGTAGCAGAACTGGAAGAAGTACATATAAGTACAATAAATATAATTAGGGTTATGCAACAGCTTCCATGAACCAGCTAGAACTCTTCAGCGTGGAAGAGATTACCTAGGACCATATGATATAAGAGTATAACATCATGAGTGGTGTGGAAAAAGTGAAAAGTTATTATTTACTGTCTCTCAACACAAGAACTAGGAGGCACCTGATGATTTCAACAGGCAGCTGGTTTAAAACCAAGAAAAGCTTGGAGTCTTTACACAACATAAGCAAGATGTGGAACTTTGTGCCACAGAATGTTATAGAGGCCAACACTATAACCAGGTTCAAAAGGGGATTAAACAAATGTCTGTAGACTAGGTCCATGAGTTGTTAAACAGCAGTCAAGGATGTAACCTCAAGCTTAAGGTGTGCTTGACCCTATGATTTCAGGTAATTGAGGGTCTAACCTGGAATGAATCACTACACAGGACTTGTTGCTTGTACTCAGTCTATAAAGCAATGATTATGTGCCACTTTTGGATACAAGATGCTGGTCTGACCAGTATGTCAGCTGCTGTTAATAAGACAATTAGATGTCTACTTGATGCTCCTGAATTGCATAATGTTAATTGGAAATACGATCTAGTGCAGTTCTGAACTGGGGGTGCCTTGAGATCCTTTCAGGGGTCCTACACAGTGTTAGTGCAGTTAGATGTAGAAATATGACTTGCAGAATTAGTCCAGAGTTTTCAAATAGGAATCTATAGTGATAAATGCATTTTGACCTGTTGGTAGACATGGTTCTTTGGGTGAATCTGATATCTTTTATTAGACCAACTTAAATAGTTGGAAAAAAATGTTTAGCAGGCTTTTGAGTTAAAAAAAAAAAACCCTTGCAATGAAAGAATTGCTGTATTATTTTACTGTATTAAAAATGAGAGAGAATTAAAAGGTGGTATTTTCCAAGGGTGTTATTTATCTTAAGTCTAAAAAGCCTGAAAACCACTAGTCTAGTAAAACTGAATTATTAAGACAAATTTCTTGGAAGGATTATGATGGAAGCTGCAGTTATGCATGCTTGTCAGAGATTTTTTTTGAAAAGTAATTAATTGACACTGTAATTTCTGTTCCTGTTTAAAAGCATACAGCCTATAGTGAGCAAGAATTATCTCAAGGGGAGGTAGCCAATCTCTAAAACTAGAAGGAAACCAGAAATAGGCATGGTTTATGGAGCATTAGTAGTGTCAGTGCCCACTGTACAAATTCACCAGTATTCCTTGACCACTTCATTATATGTACTTTTACAGCAGATTTCTAAATGTTTCTTGCTTTTTTGTTTTGTTTTGTTTTGTTTTAGAAAATTAAACTTGAACTCCAGCAGCTGAAGAAACAAGTAATGGTAAGATATTACTGTGCATGTGTGTCAGTATTTAGAGGCATAGTGGCAGGAGTGGATTCATTTAAATCACCAGGTGGAGCATTGTGATTTGACTATCAGTTTCAGTCAACTTCCTTGTTTGAGCTTCTGCTAGTTTATAGAGAGAGGTGCATTCTCATTTTTTTTTTTTGGCATCTCAAGTAAAACACACAGATTTACAATTAAAAATAACTTTACCAAATGTACTCTTGTTATGTTTTGCCTTAGGTATGTTCAGTGGATAATCCTAATGAAATACATGAAGGTGTCTCTTAGCCTCCCAGTCCAACTCCTTTGAATTTTCCAGTCTCTTGCACTTACTAGCACAGCTCCTAGGTCTCTCTGTATTGTATATGGATTATTCTGCCATATTTATAGAACAAAAATTTTATAAATAACATAAAATTTCAAAAATATGCTCTCTTGGAATGGACACCAATGTCCATTGTTTTCAATGTTAATGAAGTCAGCTGCTTTCAGGCTAAGGCCATGGACAGGCATTCATTCCTACCAGTAAGAATTTCTCTGAAATGCTTTTCAGTAGAAAAATAGCTAGGGAGCTGAAGGAAAATAGCCTATACTCCTTGCTTTCCGCTGAGCAGACCCAAACGAATGCAGGGGGAGGCAGCAGGCATTCTACCATGGTGGCAAGTAGGGCTGTGCGAAGCTTCAGTTGCTGATTTCGATTCAGCAACCGAATCTCTGAATCAGTTCGGAGAGATTCAATGATTCAGACATAGACACAGCTTTAAATGTTTTTTTCTACATACCTCAAGGTACCAAGCGGCTTATGAACACTGAGAGGGTGGGGCGGATGGAGCATCCCACAGGAGTGCGGTGGACCTGGAAATGGACCAGGAGCACTTCTGGTCCACTAACAGGTCCACCACAGAGCACTTGGGGGACCCGTCCCCTGGCTCAGTGACTGGTGCCTCCTGGGTCTGGGGGGTGGCACCCAGGGTCCCCCCATGGCCAATCGCTGGGGGGGGGGCCCACACACTCAGCAGAAGACCTGACCCCCATTCCTCCCTCCCCCCTGCGCGCGCTTCTGTGGGACACTCCATCCGCCCCACCATCACAGTGTTCACAAGCCATGCCTGGCACCTTGAAGTATGTAGAAAAAGCATTTAAAGCTGTGTCTATGGCCGACTCACTGATTCTCCAAATCGGAATCAAATCTTTGGATTCCGCCAAATCGAATCGAGACAGTGATCCAAATCAACAAATCAAATTGGGCTGAATCCAAATCGAATACGGTCTGCTTTGCACACCCCTAGTATCAAGACTCCCCAAGCCTTGTCATGCAGCACAGCAGTCTGCCTCACCCTGCCAAGCTTTGGGCTGACCTGGAGTAGTGCAGGGCAAGGCAAGGGAATTCTGTCACAGCAGGAACCCCTTCTGGGAGGTTTTCTGTTATCTGCTGGTTGATTGGAAGGAGGGTGATTTTTCAGGACAGGGTCCCCACAGGGCTCCCAGACAGGGACCCAGGGTGCTCACTCTCTCCCTTGGAGGAAGGGAGGGAGACCGAAAGACTGAGATATTGAGTGTCCCTCACACCTGAGAGAAGTATTCTAGCATTCACATCTAATCTAGATTACATTAGATCGGAAGGAGGAAAATCTTCCTCATAGGTACTCGACATCACATTTTGCAGAAGAGCCATTTCTTTTCCACAAGAAATCTTGTGAGTAGCTAACTACATGCAGATATTTTTATCCCAGCACAAATGTAACACCTATTCATGGCCTGAGATATTCATCAGATTGCTCCTCTCATCTGAAACGAAAGAGCACATTCCATTCCTATCTTTCTCAAGTCAGGGTTTGTGCACTGTACCATCAAGATACTGACATGTTTAGACCATGTAATATTGTTCTAGCTTCTGTCCGTTCTATCCCTTTCCTTTTATTTTGATATCCCCAGTCATCATGGGTAAACCTAGACTGTGTGCTTTTGGGGGCTGATCCTTTATCTTTCTATATGAATTGTAAAATGTTTAACACCTCAAATATAACTTCAGTATTTTACATTTTTAATTATTTTTAGATGGTCCTAATAATTGTGTTGAATAGTCATTTCCTGTTACACAAACTATATCTCTCACAAATCACTGTCTCAACCTGGTAGATTTTAAAGGGGTTTGAGAAAAATGTGAAACGTATTTTTCCCTTTTATTGTGACATGGTTCAGTCTGTAACATTGCAGTCATATCGTTATGTTTGTTCTGCCTTCTAAAACACTGAAAGTGACGCATTGTTTTGTGATAGACTTTGTTAAAAAAAAAGATTAAGGACTGTAAGTTCATCTAATTGTAAAATGTTACAGATACTATATTTAAGCAAATTAAATACTGGTGACAGCAGTTGTTAAGTATTTATCAAGCTAACTAACTTTGATTACCTAACACTGGTTCCTGAAAAAATCCTTGCTTGTTTCTAATAGTAGAATTTCTTGGAATCTTCACTGGTCTTCTTCATGTACACACATTCATCTGGTGAGCACCTTATCTCATAGTAACTGTCAGCTGACTGGATTTCCTGCTGGGAAATTGCAGTAAAATGGCAGCTATCACTGAAAAGCTGCAGTGCCATGTACCAGCTGCTGAGGAAGTAAGAAACCGACATGTAGGTCAACAAATATAAGTTCTAAAAAAGAGCCCTTGAGCTTTTAGGTGTCTTTTCCTTTTTGAACAGTTGAGCATACTTGCTGTTGTCTTCGGAAATAGATTTTTTTTATATGCTACCATAAAATCTCATAAAACAGTTACCTCTGCTGTAACCTACCCATACGTTTTCTCCAGCCAACTCAATTATTTGTACTTGGATTGTATGAAATGTACTAAGCCTCCATGCAGGGATTTACTGCTTTGCTCTGGATTGCTTTCTAATGTCAGTGTTTTCATCCATCTTCATGTTTAATGCGTCTTTATGTGCTGTGAGAACTCATGCAGCTAAACAAGAGAAATATCCACTGATTCTGGTCTCTGATAGGGAGCAAATTAATGAACCATATATATTCTAAGTGAACTTTGAATGCAGTTCTGTTTTTTTCATATCTTTCAAAATTTTTCTGTAGGATGAAGTTACCAAACTTCGTACAGATAACAAGTTAGACCTCAATTTAGAGAAGAGCAGAGTAAAAGAACTGGTATGTTTTATGGATTTCTTCAAGGAATATATAACATCTAGTACTGTCTGAAATAGTTTAGATAAAAACACAATGTTCATGGTGGTCCATAAAACCTTTTGTCCCCAGAAGTATCAGTCACAATTAGTCGTCATAATGCTATTATAGTTTAAGGTGACACATATTCAGTTTCTATGGGTTTAACATACTTTGACATTGGTTTTACAATCAAGATTATTAAGAAGTAGTTAAGTGCAATAAGTATTGTTCTAATAAGCTTTTCTTTTAGGGGGTTTAATTTAATGTAGATGTATTTCTATTTTTGTAGCTAAATTAAACTTAAATAGTTTTTTAGATTATGTAAATTAAAAATATACTGTGTCCCCACAAATAGAGAACTAACATGTTGTAGTCTGTAAGTCAGCCAATAGCTAGTATGAACATCATTGTCGTACAGACCTAATGATTACACGGGTGGAACGGGAAGATGACATACTGTGGTTTTTAAATTGTTTTGTTATGACTGTTTAGTTTCTCCATTCCATTCTTCAGTAAATGGAATTTAGCAACTGTATCACTTAGTGTAAGGCGCCCTAGTTCAGGTTCACCTGCTATGGAATAGGAGTGGATACACAACAGCTACTTTGGAAAAATTGACACATTTGTGAGCAGTAAGTCCCTCACTTATTTTAAAGCTAAATAATTGTTTCATTTATTCATGACCTCATGCTTAGGGAACAGCTAGTTAGGTCAGTTGGTTAGAGTATGGTAATAACATCAAGGTTCCAGGTTCACTCCCTGGTTGGGGAAGTGATCTCTTTCAGATCACAGCATGGGAGGTTTAGGTTGGATACTAAGAAACCCTTTCTCACCAGAAAGGTTGTGAAGCACTGGAACAGATTACCAAGAGAGGTGGTAGAATCTCCATCCTTCGAGGTTTTGAAGGCCTGGCTCAATAGAGTCCTGGCTAGAATGATCTAGTTGGGGGGTGGTCCTGCTTTGAGCAGGGGATTGGACTAGATAACCACCTGAGTTCCCTTCCAGCCCTAATTTTTCTATGATTCTATGCTTGTCCTCATTCAAGGGTGGGCAAAATGTGGCCCACTGGCCAGATATGGCCCACCAGGCCATTCTATCCGGTACGTGGGGCCCCCTAAAAAAGAGAATTAATATTTATCTGCCCTTGGATGCCTGTCATGTGGCCCTCGATGGCTTGCCAAAACTCAGTAAGTGACCCTCTCTCTGAAATAATTGTCCACCCCTGTCCTAATTCATCATACGCAACAGGCTGAGAAGGTGGCAGGGATCCTAATTGTACTGTTTGGGTCCCTATACGGTGACGTTTGCCAGACTTTTAAGGCTGGTGAAGAAACAGGAATCATTGGAAATGGGGAAAGAAAGACAAAGTTCAGTTGTGGAAGTGAAGAGGAAGTTTAAATGTATGCATTGTAGTAGCTCACCATGACTTGGAAAAGAGTTGGCACTGAGGTGGACTGAGCACAAGAGGCACATATTTTACTCAGATGGGCTAAACTAACCTAGCCTTGTTGGTAGGTTCCTATCAGCTTTTTTGCCAGCTGGGCATGGTGTCAGAGCTTGCTCGAGTCTCTCCAAGTGCTGGCTTGATGTTGCAGTATCTCCAGGTCTGGTGCTCCTTTCCTCCTGGGGAAGCAACTGCCTTTTTTTTTTTTTTTAAGGGCCACACACACAAAAAAAAGTTTCCATCAGTCCGTTTGCCCAAGAGGGGCCATGTGTTTTATAGTCATACTCACTGTTGGCTTCATTTTATCAGCTTCCCAGTTGATTTCCATTACTGAGCACATACTGTCTTTGGGAGCAGTTTAATGATAGATGATGTATTTAACGAGGTTTCCTTGTATACAAATGTAAGACAAGGGTCTTTTTTCCCAATGCTGATTGGGAGAAGGCGGGTACTTCGTCTTGTATTCAAGTAAATACAGTATATTAAGTTTTGGTGTGTGCTGTCATATATTTTAAAAAATAAGAAGTGAAGGTGGACGTATTTTGTTGGCCTCTTTACTCACGAGAATCTTTCCTACCTTGAACTATATTTATGTCTGCAGTAAGTGTAACATAAGCTGTTAATATGAACTGGTAATTCAGTTAAAGAACTCAAGGGCTCAGAGAATACGTCTTGGCTATATAGGGACATTTGGGAAAGTTGATCTGAATTAACTTTTAAGAAGTAAGCTTTCCAAGAGAGTTAAGCTAAATTAAATTGTGGATAATTTTAACTCTGAATAAAATTGTACACACAACTTGTTTAACATTTAACTTTAACCTTCCATTTTAGATCCTAAATCTAAATATAGTTGGCAAGCACACCGAATTTTTCTGATTAGGAATTACCATAATGATGTGGAAAATTAGGAAACGGTCTAATCTGAAACTAAAGTAATTCATGTGTGTACGTGTTCTCCATTTTGTTTTTTCTTTCAGTATTCACTTAATGAAAGAAAACTACTGGAAATGAGGTCAGAGATAGTGGAATTGGTAAGGACTGAAGAACTGATCATTGAATTATGTAATAACATTTTGTTATATTGATACTATAAACTTGTGCAAACAGGTCTTCCTCCAACACGGTACATGTATCACTGGGAGTCGAAGAGTATGTTGAGGAAGGCTTGAAACTCCTAGAACCTCAACCAGCCAGCCAATCCAAATGACTTATGTTTCCTGTGTTTGCATCTTTGCTCTGGTAGCCCACTCCTTGAGCATGTATTCCAGTCCCCTTAGAAAAGACAGGCCATTTTTCTATTCAGAGATTTAGCAGGTTAAACAGGTTCTAGACTTGTCGTTCTTTAACCTCAGTGTGCAGAGCTCCTTTCAGAATGGAAACTTAAGGTTGTGTGATTTCAGAAACAGTTCCCAAGATAATCAGTGCTCCATAGATGTTGAATAACCTTTGTGTTCCTATATGTGAACGTCACTGGTAGCCAGAATCATTCTGAGATCAGGAATAACCATTTTATTTGAACAGTGCCTTTTTAATCTGTGACCAGCTCCTTGGGTGTTCAGAGGTTAATGATTATGCACTGCTGAGATAAGAGATGTCTAGTTCTACCACTTTATGGTATACTAGGAAAAGTGCAATCATTCAGGTTTCCTGTGTTCATTAAATCATCTAATGCCTGAAATACAGATTCATATCAAACCAGAAAAATACACTGTCCTATAGATTTTATATCTCTTGTATCAGTTTGTCCAAAGTGATCTGGGCCTTTAAGGTAATAGCATGGGAGAAATTTGATGGAGTACAAATGCAGTTCACCTTGGAATGCTAGTCTGTATGCACATTCTCACTGTGGGTTCACATCTCAAACACTTGAGCTCATAGATTTTCTGCCATAGCAGTACGCATGCAGTATGGAACAGCACACCCTTTTGTTGCTTTCTGCTGTGGATGTAAAGGGTGATGTATATATCCTCCTTCCTTCAGACCAGAGACCTCATTGTGAAGAGCCTTGTGTACTTACTTCTACCTGCATAGGACTAAGTTTTTCAGAAAGTCTGCCTGGCCGAATCTTCTGGCTAAAGAGACAAAGTTGCAACCATTTCAACTTGGCAACTATCCAAGCCATTTCAGCTTGGTGACTTGGATTGTGTTAAAATGTGCTTTTGATACTAAATCCATTTATGGTTAGATTTCATTCCACCATAGCTGAAGTGAATTCGGTGACTTCCCTAAGAAATATCTCTATATCTGGCATTTGCAGCCTGGGATTAGAATTCAAAATCACCCGGCTGGATTCCATAAATGATCCAAAATGAATAATAACCAAAGCAAATGCACAATACAAAATGGGGAATCGCATGTCAGCTTCCAATTTTTGGAAGCTAAGAACAGGCAGCACAAACATCTGCCAGGGTTGTTCTAGGTCAGCAGTTGGCAGCCTTCTCGGGTTGTGGGACAGAATGACCCAGCTCAGGTTAGAGGTGTGTAAGTGAGCTGGTGTTAGCTCCCAGCTGCCACTGCAGCTTCTCCCTGCAGCATCTGGAGAGATCACCTGCTGCCAGAGTCCCCTGCCACCAAATGCTGCCAAAGTTAATGTCCACAGGCCAGATTAAATGGCACCACACACCATAGATTGCTGACCCCTGGTCCACGTAATACATAGTCCTCCATCAAAGGGGATGGACAGAAAACTTTTAAGTTCCTATATTTCTGTGAGCTTTTTATATTATGTAATGCGTATCAAGTGCTTTGGAAGCAAGATCCAAAGTTAATACAAGTAGGCAATTGCAGAAGGGGGGAAAGCTCATGCTGCATCCTCAATTACAGGCTAGTGCTGGTAGAGTTCTGGGAAAGATTTAAAATATGGCCAGATTGTATTTATGCTGGCAGAATCCCTTTTGATTTTTGCTGGGAGTTTGATTAAGGGCTGCAGGAACAAAAAGCTACAGGTCAAATTTAACTAGAGTAACATTTAAAAAGTCAAACTGCAGATATCTTAGGCGTGTAGATGTGCTTAGAGGCTGTTCTGATGCGCTGTAATTACAGCGTGGTGGAGCAGACTTGCTGGAGTGTGGTAATTACCACACTCCAGCAGCCTCCCACGTCTTGTATCAGCATGTCCACACTTCAAAATGATGGCAGGGGTGCTTGAACCCAAGCTCATCAGATGAGCTTTAGTTCAAGTTCAAGTGCTCCTGACACCATTTTGAAGCACAGAAACTGATACACAAGATGCTGCAGTGCAAAAGTGGCTCTGGGAGCTGCTCTAATTAAAGTGCCTCCTGATGCCCCCCAAGCACGTGTAAATGTGCCCTTAGTTTCAAAATAAAGTTTTATGATGGAATCAAAAGTTAATTATAAACATTGGCAAGACATCACTGCTGTTAACAAATCTATATGGATGTTATTAGCCCATGGTTGGCAACTTTTAATAAGCCCTGGGTGGGAACAACCCAGCTCCAGCTTGATGCAGGTGAGGTGGCTTTGGTGATGCATCATGGGCAGGGCTTTTCCTACACCCACACTGCGACAGACAGCTGGGAGCTGCACCAATGCTGCCACCACCACTTTGTTCTCCCTCCACTTGCTTCTGCTTGTGGGCTCAGCTTCCAAGCAGCAGGGAGTTGCACTGGGGCTGTGGAGCTTCAAACTGCATCTGTACTGCCACTTCTTCTTTCCACCCCTCTGCCTCCCAGCTGCAGCTTCTAGCTGTACCCACACTGCAGCTGGGAGGCAAGGGTCAAGGATAATGGAGAAAAGCAGCAGCATGGATGCAGTGTGCATGTGAGGCTCCCCAATGCTGCATGTTGCTAACTCCTGTTCTAGCAATTTTAAAAAGCAGTACAGCAGACCAGTATGTTTTATCCTCATTCCCCTGAATCTAGCCAAATTAATTTCCAGTATGCTATGGCAACTCTGGCTAATTTAATGTCGCTGTTTAATATCAGTTGGTATTTTGTAGAAGAGAGAGAGGTTTAGCTACAGAATTGGCCAGAAAGACCTGGTCTTAGTTTTTAACAGGTACTTCAATTTAAGCATGAAATACAAACCAAAAATATAATAGTGAGGAGAAATAGACCTAGTTTTAACCATTCCGATTCAAATTGTTCAAATAACTTGGTCTTTTGCTTTGTTCTAGCATGCACAGCAGGATCGAGCCCTGACCCAAACCGATAGGAAAATCGACACAGAAGTTGCAGGGTTGAAAACAATGCTTGAATCGCATAAGCTGGATAATATTAAATACTTAGCAGGTAAGGAGTTCTGATAATCAGATCTGTAGAATCTGATGCAGGTGTTTGTTCAGCTCGTAATAACCTACTTTCATATAGGCCCTGGTTTAGCTGGGTAATAAACCCTGCATAATCTCACTGATGTTTATTAGATTATTCAGGTGCTTTAAATTGGGCATCTGCTTAAATATGCTGCTGAATTGCACAAAATTTTTCACAGGTTGTTTTAGTATATAATGGAGACTTGTCTATAAACTGGAGTACTTTAGTTGATACCATTATTGTTCCATATACTTTGTGCTTGAGTACTCTTTCATTCTTCAGTAATTCATCTATAAGGAACACCCTTCATAATAATCTGTTTCCTGTGTTACAACTTGGGTCATTCTTATGTCCTGGCTCTTCAGTGTCTATTTTTAACTGCTAAATATACAATGTTGTTTGTTAATTGAACAGGTTGGCAGTAAGGATGTCTTCATTTTGTATATGAGTTTTCATCATCCTAATAAAGGTTATAGCAATGATACAAGCAGTTAATATTATTCATAATAGCATTCCTGCCCTATTTTAGAGAGATCACTCACTAAGATGCCATTACTTATAGGTAAAGAAGAGTGTATTAGGAAGAGATTTCCCCCCTTTCCCTACCGACAAATCTCAAAACTGCTTATTATTGTATGACTGCTGTTTATAAGCATCAGCACTTAAAATACCTTTAGTACAAATGCCTGTTAATTTTTTCCAAGATGAGTATCTGAAGGAAATCGAAAATTCTTGTAACTTATAGAATCCTTTGTTAAATAACTTTATGTAAATATTACCAAATTATTCATAGTCTGTCTATTGACTGAAGTTTAAAAAGCTGTTTGCAGGATAGACTTTTCTACTAATGTTGTGTGCTTTATTTCCTAATTTCATACTCATAACTTGCCATACTGAACTTTTTTGAAATGGTAAACAAGTATGGGATTTTTCCCATCTTATTTGGTGTCCAGACCATTTTTCCTGCAGTCACTCCTTCCTTGTCATTTTGTGGTCACTATGCCACCAAAGTTGGGTTTGTGCTCTGCAGGTTAGTATCTTATTTTCTTGAAAGAAAGAAAGAACAAGGCCAAAGATGCTAAGTTCTTATTATTTTAACAGTAACTATGTGTACAGCTTGCTGAAGGAGTTTTACAAAAATTAATGATATATTCTGCCTTTTCCCCAACTGTTGTTTTTTTTTCTGTCTTTCAGGTTCAGTATTTACATGCCTTACTGTTGCACTGGGATTTTATCGTCTATGGATGTAATAAAGTGTCTACTTAAAAGGACTTGTACTTTCTTGCCTTATGAAAATCAAGGATATTTTCACTTTAGCTACAAGAATGTATTCCTGACTGAAAAATAATGTTTATCATTTTATTTATATTTATTTTTATAGCAAACTACATTGAGAATGTAACAAAAATGTGCCTAGAAAAAAAATCTGTACTATTTCAGCACCTAATGGAAAGAGAAACTTGCCTCTGGTCAGAGCAAAGCAGAGAATATGCAGCACTGCCAATCCCCTTGCATCCTAAATTGTAATAGCTCCATACTTTTGTAGTTCTAGGGTTTCAGTTAAGTAGAGACTGCCAGTCATGCCAAATTATGTAATGGCTCTTGTGGAGAAGTCTGCTAAAGATTATATACCAAACTCTTCTGAGGCATGCATGCCTAATGGTAGATACTTGTATCAGAGCAGAGTTTGATCACAGATTTTAAACCTTCTAGTACCATTTTGTGACTGCAAGGAACTCCTAGACCTAATTTTAATGAAATGCAAGTTGATTAACCTAGAGGCATGCATTCTTTTTCCCCTTGTTTACCTGTCCATACTCTCTGTGCTACAAATACATATATTTATATACTTATTATAAAGAAATATTTTTTCTATTTGTTACGCTAATTTTTAAACATCGTAATTTGTTTTCCAGATGACCATCCAAACAACTGTACTTCATCAGAAAGTGTTCTGTAATAAGTGTCTTTACCACCTTTTTGTAGGTTTGGTATGTAGTATGCTAAGAGCTGTTGCAACTTTTAAAACACACAGGGCTCTGAAACTCATTCCCCAAAGCAATTACAAACTTGGTTCTAAAACTGGAACAGAGTTTTGGAGCGTAATAACATGTATTAACTTGTATTATCTCTTATACAAGTGCCTAGAAAATGGTCTCTGTTGCTTGGTTCGTAGAAGGGAATTGCTTCTTCTGCTCATGATAAATTAAAGATGGTTAAACTTCTGGGGAAAAAATGCAAGCATCTGAATGGTGTATGATGTACTGGTATGGGCTCAGCTCTTTAGTCACAGATAGGATGTCTGCACTAAACATTTTTTTTTTTTTTTTTAATTCTCTGGGTATCCAAATAATTAACAAATGGAAGGAACATTAGTGTAGACCACTAGCTCAAAGCAAGTCTATGTGAAATAGTAGGTCATTTTAATGTCTGTTCTGTTGGTAGCTCTTCTACTAATGGTAGCAATGGAAGACAGTTACAGGTAAAACAGTAAATTATCCAGAGGTCCAGTCTTTGTCCACTGACCAATGAATGTCTCTCCCTGAATTTGTTTTTTTGCCTTGTCTCTCTCTGGTATAACCTGATGACAGATGCCAACATGCAATGGTAGAAGGAGGCATGATTTGTGAGTCTGATCCAGCCTGTTGGGGTGGCCCTGCGCTGTTCATTTGGCCTGTGGACTGGCCCTGCGCCACTCATCTGGCCCTGAAGGCCAAATGAGTTTAACACCCCTAGTTTTAATGAAATCAGGGGAAACTGATTAACTTAGCCTATATTGTAGTAGCTGTAATTTTCTCATGTTAGAGGTTATTGCTGCTTAGCCTCAAATGAAGAGGCAGCCAGGTAGAAATGGAGACATCTTGAAAAAGAGTAAGGTAGTTGGGATATTTTTCAAATGATATATTGAATTCATTAAAAATGCAACTTTAAACCTTTACTTAAAGCAAGAAGTTTAATAATTCTTGACAAAACAAACATTTTTGTCCTTGTAGCAGCAACTCCAAAATAGCTAAATTTGATGGTAACTCAGTGAGAAACTAAGTAAACAATGGGACTTTTAAAGTACAGTAAAGAAGAGGATGTTCAACTGGCAGCATAAAGGAAGCTAGCATTGTAAAACAACATCCTCCACCTCTCCAGACTCTTTTGACTCTTTTCTCAGTAAAAAATACTACAAAAAAAATTGCTCAAGGCAGTCGTATTTGAAGCTACATGTATGAATGTATTTATAGTTTCACAGTTTTAAAATGTCAGAAAATTATAATTTAATAAATATGTTAGATGCAGTCTACTTCAGTACTTGAGTAATAGCAAAGAAGGAACTATGTTTCTCTGTAACAAGAATCCATTTTGATCATCTGGATGCTATGCAGTTAATGAGTAGCCATTTTAGTAAAACAGTGGGTTTTTAAGAATTTAGACTTTGTTCACTTCTCAGCAGAATCCATTCTATATTTAAAATTAAAGGCATTTTTATACAAATGGAGTCAGACTCTGCAGTAAAATAAAACTGCAATATTATAGGACACTTACTCCAGAAGTGGATCTTCTTGAGAAAATAGTTCTTTCAATGACTACCATAGATATGGATTCAGGTTGAACATTACAATCAGAAAAAGAGCAACATTAGGAATATCCCAGTCTCAGAGTCTCCAGGTATACCGGTGTTTTTTGTTTTGTAACCATGACATTTCTAACTTATATGCACAGATGAAAATATGGATCAAGGGGCACAATGTTTTGCTGTGCATTTGGGTTGCATGCCACTTACGTCCATTTTATTGAAATGTGCCATTATGATTCTGTGTTATGAATTGTGAAGGTAGGTAGCACTTTGTCACTACAACCATACTGTAATCTCTCTAACAGAGAAATTAAAGTTCACTTTCCTTTCTTTTCTTCATATTTCCCCTTTTTCCTACTGCTTTCCTATTCTTTTCCTTTGCAAAGCCTCTAGAAATTCATCACAATACAATTTAAGACCATCTCAGAATAGATCAGCTATGATGGTCAGGATAGTCTAAAATACTTGTAAAAATTGTACTAATTTTGCTTGCATTGGCCTTCAAAAAGAAAAAGTGGGAAAGAATGTTTGATGCTTTCAGTCTGAAACATATAACCAAAAGCCCAATTGGCTGATTAAAAATGAGGAGCAAATATATCAGCCCACTTACCAACTGCCTTTTGGCTCTTTAGAAAAAATCTCACTTTTCAAATGATCACTAAAAGCCACAGCTGAGAAACCCAATTTGATCACCATTATTTTTCCTGTTCCTTTCCCCCCCCACCTCTATTAAATGGCTTTTTAGTCTGGTATAGCACGGTCCATATCAAGACTTGTAATATTTTTGCATCAGATTTCAGGATTTTGTTGTTTTGGGTTTTTTGTTATTTTTTTACTGACAGACTTCATTTTAAAAGTGTGGTTGTTTGGCACAGCTGAAAACTGAGTGGGCTTTCATCTTTAATAAATTCCTTCAATTCTAAGAGCCTGAAGGCAGCTTTCCTGCTAACCTACCAGGTTGATTATTGCACAGTATGTTGTTGTGTGGGAAATGAGAAGTCAGGCCCTGAGCATCCTTAAGTTAACACAGACGGGAAGCTCTGGGGAGAGAGGGAGGGAGGGCTGGAGGTTGAAACTAGCAGTCTCTCTGCCACAAGTACAGGTTGATCCTACAATAAGCCTTGAGGCTCTGAGGAATAAATGCAAATCAAGCAGGACATCTCAGAAAATAAACTTGTTAATATAACAGGAATTATGGAGACTGGCACATTCTATCGCCCCCCCTCCCCCCTTTTTATTTTATTTTATTTCTTTTGTTTAGTGTTGTAAATTACCAAAAAAATCAATAACCCCAGCTTTTCAAATGCTGTTGTAATGCTTTTTTTGTAGAGTTTTATTATTAAATTATTAAACTAAATGTCCAGCTATCAAGCCCTGTCTATATTAGCCATCTTGACTGCATCCTTAGTTTTCAGGTGTCAAGAGTTTGTGTTAAAGCACGAGACGGGGCTGGGGTGCTTTAAATAAAACATGAGTGTCTGTGTATGGTGTGAACCAGAAATCTTCCTTGATTCTTCTTGTGTTTTCTCTCAGACCTTGGTGCTTCATGTTTTCTTTCTTGGATATCTATTTTTACTGTGTCAGAAGCTGTCTGCTGCTTTTAATTGTATTATTGCTAAATGTTCTTTATCAGTTTTTACAGATGATAACAAAAGTACTGTGTAGTCATTTTATATTCCTCTGTTCTCTCCCTATATGTCTCTGACCATAGCAAAGTTTAGCCAGTTCAAGTTGGGTCATTAACTCCATTATGTCTTTGTTTCCATTTTTAAACTGCTTGCTGCTATTTATCTTCAGTGTATCTTGCAATTTTAGAACCGTTTTTGTTCAAATAACAAATTATGATCTGTTACTACCTAAATTCAGGCTTAGATTTCAAGGTGTATGTAGAAAGTGGTTTTTTTTGTTGTTTTTTTTTTTGAAGTATAGTTATCAAAAAAAATTTGTAAAATGGCACTTTTGCTTACTTGTCACTCTGGATGAAATTTCGGCATGGTGTACTCAGCAGTATGGTTTCTGTTAATTTCCACTCCTATGCTCATTTTCTCCTCCCCCCAGGAAAACATCTGGGTATTCAAAGTCATGTTTGCTTTACCTCATTGAAGAGAGACTTTTTATTCCTGCTGTTATCAAGACAGCCAATACAGCAAAATTACTTTTTTCTGTTTGCAGAATTGCTAATTCAATTCCATTTGCTAAATTCTTGTCACTAGTCAAAATTCCTGAGCAAGACTGGCTTTCAGATCCCATGGCAAATTTTGTAGGCACAAAAAGGAGGTCTTTTTACTAAAAAAACTGAGTAAATTCTACTTAAGATACTGAACAAAAATCACCAATGAATTGTCATTTTTGTGGTATAACTGCATTGTAAAGTAAGTTAATAAAATGGGAATTTTTTTTTAATGTGCTGGAACAAGAACTATATTATTTGGAAAAATAAATTGTTATTTCATGATCACTGCCTAATTCAAGAATGCTGGTTTTATTTTTAATGTTTATTCCTATGTTTTAGTTACGTTTGAATTTAGATTAAAATGAAGCATTCCACATGAGCAATTGCTAATTTATAATTGGATAATCATCTTGAGTGCATAAATAGAAATCTGCCCTTTGCAATCAAGTATGAGTGCAATGTTTGGAGTTGGTTTTAGGCTGAAATAAAAGTACATACTGTGTTCAAATCACCTGCCCACTTCTTTTCATCAAAACTGAATCTGGCATACAAGAATGTTATTCTTTCTAACCGAACATTACCAAACTGCATTTTTTAGTAACAAAAACCACCATTTTATCATTTTTCTGAACTCTGTTCCTCTACCAGTTTGAGAGTTTTTATATTCCAGGTAAGTCATTCATAATTGTTGCCTTATCCTGTGTCAGATACCCAAGTCAATTTGCACAAAAAAACCTGTTTAGGCTGGGATGGGTTGCCTTGGCTTGGGGTGTTTTTAAATCTAAGTTCAAACAGGACATCTCGGGGAAGAGTGCAGGGGATAAGATGCTATTACGCTTACAGAAAAGTTGTAAGTTTTCTGTCTTTTATGAAAGATAAGAGTTGATACTGAGTGTTCATGACACACTTTTTTGTTCAAAGAACAAATCCATTTTTGGCTAATGTTTGTTCCTGGTCTCCAAATACAAAATTGTATTGTCTATGAAAACCAGCTAACCGATTGCTTCTTTCTTTGCAGCTGTTATCATAGGCCCCATCTTATCTTTTAGAAGTCCAGAATGGCTCTATAATAGGGATTTTTATATCACCTTGCATCAAGTCTTGGTTGACATTAATTGGACAGTCCCTTCTTGCTGCATCAGGGTAACTTATTCAGGTTTAAATGGGCAGAATCTCTTCTTTTTTTTTTTCTTTTTGTAAGCAAAAGTGGCAATCTCTGTAAGAATTTTTAAATTGTAGTGGTTAAGGGGTATAAAATGTCAATTTTATAGTGCTTTATAGACAAGTATTAACAAGGTTGAAATTAATGCAGTTCAAAATATAGTTGTTTTTCTGCTTTGTATTTTTTCAGGTGACTGATACAATTTAATATAACTGCATCTAAGCAATTTAATTTGATCAAAGAATACTTGTGTACACCCTTCACTTTGAAACTATTTTAGATACATGTGCACAATATCCCTTTTATATAGTATTTGTACTTAAATATATCTTGTTCATGGGTATTGTGTTTTATAAGCAAATATGGCCACTGGTACTTTCTTTATTAGATGCTGTGCTTTTGGAGCAAGCAGCGAAAGTGTTAAACCAATGTGCATATTGAGTTTTGCTTAAGAGTTATAATATAGTCCTGAGCAATTCTAGTCGTTTTATCCAATATTCATTATCTTATGACAAAGGCATAGTGACGTGTGGTCTGAATTCCATTAAATGTTCAATATGAAAGCATACAAGAAAGGCACAAGTACAAAGAGCCTTGCTCAAAAGACCCTTTCAAAGCTGCCTACAACAATTGGACCTGGTGGTTCTAGAGATTTTGTGGATTAAGCTTTCTATGGAGGAAGCTTACAGAGAAGCTAGTTTTAGTGGTTGTAGTCAAACGTGAAGTATTCCTTTTGTAGTGGAAATAACTAAACAGTAGGAAAAAAGTATGCCTGGGGTCCAACTGACCTAGCCAGCTGGCTTATTTCCAGAGACATACTGAAAGATGATAGTGATAATATAGGCCTCATCTATGCTACCATTGTGAAAAGAGGGCTAATGTGGATATTGCTATGCCTAGGGCTATTTTGCCTTATGAACACACTGGACATGGTTTTACTGTATGGTGTGTTCTGTACTGCAGGTACAGCTGCTTGAAGCAATGACTACTGGGAGATGTTGAAAACAGTCCGGGATTCTTTTGAAAATTCAGCCAAACTGAAAGAAGGGAACAAACTCATAATTCTTTAGTGGATTTCCCTGTAGGTCCTAGAGCACAAGCACTGTTTCATCGAGCTACTTTTTCAATTGTGTACAATTTAAGACATGCCTTAGAGTTGCTGTGGTTTCTTTTGTCTTCTGATTGTTGGCAAGTGGAAGGGACTGGTGGATATAGTCACAGGCCTCAAAAATTGTCTAGAGCAAAAGACAATTTTTCTTTCCTTTTTAACCATTCTGTACAAATATATCCAGGATTTCCAAAATGTGCCAACAGCATATTGGTTACAGACTCTAATTAGTTCATTTGTTTAAATCAAATGCTTTGTTTGCCCTATATTGTCAGATCTTGCATAGATCATCACAAATAGGATAGCAAGATACTGTTAACTCAACATAAGGACCTTTTTTCAAGGAAATTAATCTACTCTGTCTTACTAGGGTAAGGACAGACTATCACAATAAAGATGGGAAGGTTGTGAGGCGGAAATGTCTAGTAGACTCTTGCTTCTATTCTCATGAAAACAGAAAAGTTTTGGGTTTTTTTTCCAACTAGAAACAAAAATAAAAGGAGGCTTTCTGCTTCTGCAATCTTCCCTTAGTATATTACTTGTTTTGAAAAATTATGGGACTTTTAAATTTTCTTTAAGACTGGAAGGTAGATGATGGCTACAAGCTTTTCTTCATAAGCCTAAAGGCAGTCCTCTCCCTATCCCCCAAGAGCTCTTGGCTAATCCCAGAAATCCAGTGGCAATATCTGTAAGAATTTTTAAATTATGGTTATTAAGAGATGTAAAATGCCAATAATTGTATAGTGCTTGTAGACAACTATGTAATTCACAAGGATTGCAGGACCTTTTAAAAGGAAAAAAAAAGATTGTAAGATGAAGGGTACTTTTCCCCATTTAACATGGTGGAGGGAAGTGGCCCCTTATATTAGAACTATGAGGGCAATGTGGGGGACATAGTTGCAGCTGCTGCTTCTGCCCCCACCAACTCTACACACTGCCATTTCTGCTTCCCAGCCTAGCCTCTGCTCCCTTGCCTGCCCTTCTTTTCCATCCCACCCCTTACACGTGCTCTGTGTTGCCTGGCTTTCTGCATGAAGCAGCCTGGGCACTGAGCACAGCCCTAAACTGGGCCTGTAGCATTAGGGTACAGCCTGCATGACTGCTATGGGGTCTGGGCTGGGTCTGTGCTCAGTGCCCCAGGTTAGATGGGGACAGAGCCTCCTGGCATGGAGTAAGGGTAAGTGGCAAAAGGGGAACTAGAGGCTGGGGATGAGGGTGGGCTTAAGGCTGCAGGAGAGGGAAGTACAACAGGGCAAACTGCCTGACCCCTTGCAGCGTTGGGGGGGGGTGAATTAAAGATGACCTCCAATAACTAGATTCTGTACACAGAGAATTATAATGTTTACAAATTTTCCATGTATAGAATTGAGTTCTAAGGCAGTTGTTTTAATTCAGGGTTGTCTTACATTTGAGTTAATACATGCACATACATATGCTGCACGTTCACATGAGCATGCTAGAAATATATTCTTTTTATGTTTTCATACATGATAAGATAGACCATTATTTAGTATAACACAACGCAGTTCTTCCTGCCTCCCTCATTTCCTAAATCCTCATTTGTGTATCAAAGTCAACAGGGAAAATGATATGACTAAAAACCATTTAATGCATGGTATACAGACCGAAATTAAATTAAATAGGACAGTAACAACATCACTGAGCCAGGTTATCTTTAGTTAGTATATGAAATAAATGTATGCACTGTTCCTGCTTCCCTTTATAAAGCAGTAAAGGGAGCTTCATCATTTTAAGGAGCATATTCTGCTGCATGCATCTGCCTACACCTTTGACTAATGGGAGTGATGTGTCATAAATTGTTAACACATTTTTAAAGAAGACTTGCATATGTTTGCTAGATGGGCAATTTGATCATCCACTTTTGAAAGATCATGGTATAAAAGGTATTCTAATGCAAACATGTGAGAGGTCTAAATTTGAGTTGTAGTGGAAGTAATAAATTTGAGTCCAACCTGTTTTAAAACCTCAATCTTGTGGTGCTGTAATGTAGGGGAGGGTTTGGCACAGAGTATAAATTACTTTTTGTTTAAGTTGCCGGTAGCTGAAAGGGAACTGTGCTTCACTAACCATTTTTAATGATGTAGTAGGAGTAAGCAGTTTTGATGATGAAACTAAATCAGAAGTAATTGTAAGTACCAGTGAAGAGCAAGAGAGAACATAAAAGAAGATTGAGAGATTAGATACATGAACAGAAAATGACTAAATGAACTGGTAGGTGGAGCAAAGCAAGTGAACTTGGGGAAAATAATCTGAAGCACAGGGGTATATAATGAAATGGAGAAACCTAGTAGTGATAGGAGACAGCAAATCGCTTCTAATTTTGCAGTTCAGTTTTGGCCTGAGTTCTTCATGTCAGAAGTGGATTCAAGAACAGGCTGTGCCTAGGACCCTGGTCTCAAGGATCACCTGATGACATGTTTATGTCAAATCACAAGGAACTTGCTGTTTTACAAGGTGTCTGCTTTGCAAAAGGGAGGAGCTGCTGACATTTCTGCTCTAGAAAGCAAGAGAAAGGAGGCTGCCTGTCTTGATCTATTCTCCCTCCTCCTACCAGACCAGTCCGCCAAATTCCAATTGCAGGTAGTGTAAATATGTTAGGAGGCTCAGCATTTTCAAAGCAGTAGTGTGCGCTCTGCTCTTTCCTAAAGAGCCATCTATCAGGCTGGAAGTTCTTTAAGTTGTTTTTTTTTTTTCCTCCAAGTACAGAGCCAAGCCCATTTGAGGACAAGAAGCAGTGGGCCTTACCATGGCAAGAGTCTCTTGGGGTGTTTGAGTCCCCCTGCCACTCCACTTCAAGGTTCAGCACGTGTAGGTGACACAGTAGGTACTCTACTGGAAGTATGAAGATTCCTGATAGGAGTGTTCTACTAGAAGTCCTCTGCTGGGATAGTGGGAGCTGAAAGTTTCCTCTTCAGTGTCAGTGCTTAACCTTCCCAGAGGAAAAGATTGGTGAGCCAAGCAGTAGGGAGGCCCAAGCTACCCTGAAGAATAGATACCTGGTATTCAAATCATGCCCCAAGAGCCTGCTAGTATGTGCCCTACTCTTTGATTTCTACTTCTGTTTTATATTTTACACCAAGATTTTTTTTAATTAGGTAGGAGCAAACCAAAAAGGCAAAAGACCAGGCTGTATTAGTTGTTCATAGTCTCTTTTATCCACCAATGTGATGCAGTTGTGAAAAGAGCAAATCCTAGAATTGCATTTCTGAGATTTATTTCCAGTTAAGATGCCGGTATTAATGTGACTATATAAGGAACTAATAAAAAATTTGGAGTACAGTGTAAATTCTGTCTTTCTTGTTCAAGAGATTCATTCAAGTGGGAAAAGGTGCTGAGAGAGGCTCTGGACAACCCAGTAGGCAATCTTACTGGAGAAAGCCAAAAGGCCTTAGCTTACTTAGTTGAGTAAAAGGAAAACTTAGGCTACATATATGATTGCATTGTATAAATTAATCTAAAGATAAGTACCAGGGAAGGAAAAAGAACTAAAGAATGATATAAGAACAAATGGCCATAAATAAATTTTGGCTGAAAATTTTCTAACCATCAAAGCATTTCTCTAGTACAGTGTGGGCCAATAGGCATGCCATCTGAGCTCCACACCCTGCCTGCATGCCATGATGATCCCCTTCCTCATTTGCTACTCAGCTTTCTGCTCCCTCCTCTGTGCTCCCTGCCCAATCTCCTGAATAAGCTGAAATAAAGCTGCTGTTTGGGTCTTGGTCAGCAAAAGTGCATGAAAATTTTACTGCTGGATCAGGGTCTAATACCCAACTCAACCTGCATGTTCACGCCTGAGAAGTGAAAACAAAGAATTTCTTGCATCTTTGTGAGTGCTCCTGCAGGTGCCAAAATCCCATAACTCCTAGTCAATTAAGCTGCCATCCAATCCTTTCTACTTCCCACTTTGCTCTTCTGTTCACCCCCTGCTTCCCTCCCCCTCTCACTTTCTAGGCACCTTTTCCAAGGTTCCTCCAGCTCCTCATAGTCTCTATTCCATCCAGCTGCCTGACCCATAGGGTGACAGCCATTGTCCCATTGGCAATAATGGCAGCCATTTTGAAGAAAGTGGAATTCATTAAATGGCAGCCTTTCATTATGTTTTCATGAGACAGGTAAAACAAAAGATACGCAGCCTCTGGTAAGTAAATGTGTCATTACTTAAGAGCCAATGGGAAGGTTGTTATAATGCGAGTTTGTGAAAGCCACTGGAAGAAGTGAGAATGAGCCAAGGGGGATTTTCTAGAGGTTTACATTTGCCAGAAAGAAATGGTTATGATGATAAACTAATATGCTGGATTTTATTCAAAGGTAGAGTCAAATCCCCTCAAAGAAGCTTTCTATTTTGCAGCCAGCCATTTAACTAGAGAAGGTGTGGGGGGGCTAAAAAGAAAACAAGATCAACATAAAGCAAAAGTGTAGGTTCATGATAAATTCCAGATTTGTCAAATTAAATCTGGCAATGAAGTACACAGAAAACAGCCCACAAAGGCTGGCCAAAAGTAGAGGCCGGTTAGACTGGGTAAGAGTAGAACAATACCAGTGCAAAGTCGTCATCCCCCCTGCACTGCTGACAATGCTGGTGGCATCTGGAGGTGGTCCCCGACTGCTGCTGGCCGCTGCCAACACTGCCAGTAGTATCTGTGGGTGGTCACTGACCACCGGTTGGCACTTGCCACCAACAGAGCTATGGCCACCTGTGGGAGTTCACCACTTGCTGCTGCCATGCTTCTGCTGCCAACAGTGCTGCTGCCACCTGCGGGAGCTTGCTGTGTCCCCCACCACCACCACCTCTGGGGGCACGTAGCATTTATGATTCAGAGTGACCTAGACAAGAAGAACTCTCATGAGGTTCAACAAGAACAAGTGCAAAGTTCTGCACTTAGGACGGAACAATCCCATGCACCAGTACAGGCTGGGGGCTGACTGGCTGGGCAGCAGCTCTGCAGAAAAGGACCTGGGGGTTACAGTGGACAATAAGCTGAATATGAGCCAACAGTGTGCCCTTGTTGCAAAGAAAGCTAATGGCATACTGGACTGCATTAGTAGGAGTGTTCCCAGCAGATCAAGGGAAGTGATTCTTCCTCTGTATTTGGCCCTCGTGAGGCCACATCTGGAGTACTGTGTCCAGTTTTGGGCCACTCACTACAGAAAAGATGTGGACAAATTGGAGAGAGTCCAGTGCAGGGCAAGGAAAATGGTGAGTCACATGACTTATGAGAAGAGGCTGAGGGAACTGGACTTATTTAATCTAGAGAAGAGAAGACTGAAGGGCAGTTTCAAAGAGGAAGGAGATAGACTGTTCTCAGTGGTGGCAAATGATGGAACAAGGAGCAATAGTCTCAAGTTGCAGCAAGGGAAGTTTAGATTAGATATTAGGAAAAACCTCACTAGGAGGGTAGTAAAGCATTGGAACAGGCTACCGAGAGAGGTTGTGGAGTCTCCATCCTTGGAAGTTTTTAAGACCCGGATAGACAAAGCCTTGGCTGGGATGATGCAGTTGGGGATGGTACTGCTTTGAGCAAAGGATTGGACTAGATGACCTCCTGAGGTCCCTTCCAAACCTCATTTTCTGTGATTCATTGAATACTGTTTGGGAGACTGCATAATGCAGTGCTAAGAAGAAATACTTGTGTTTAGGAAGCATAGGCACCAGAAGTGGAGCCTCTGCATTAATTTGTGTGTCCAAACATGACTTTATTGCTTCTCGGCCAGGTCAAGTACTTCTATATGGGACTGTGTTTGCTCCTGATGACGTTTATTTATCCACACAACAGATTCCAGTCCAGGTAACAACAGTGCAAGCTTCCTGCATTCCTTTTTCCTATGTGCTTCCTGCATTGCTTTTTTCTATGTACAAGATGGTAGCCCCAAGTGCCATGCCTTCTTAATCTCTAGTTTCTCTTGAGACTGCCAATAAAGGTACCAGTTATGGTGTTGGGGGAGAATGGTATAAGGAGACACCTGCTTAGAGACCAGAGGGAGATCAGCAAATTTAGAAAATCTGTACTTTATCTGAAGAAATTCAATTAAGGCTTAAATGACTGTACATCTCTGATTCTGCTTTTGAAAAAGAACGAAAAGGAATCCATCAGTCAGAAAAGAAAAATTATTACTCTTTTGTTTGCTTTCTTGTTTTGTGTTTTTATATTTAACACCAGCTTTCCACATAGGCCTATATGACATCAGGACCAGATTATAGTTCTATTTGTATACCTTTTTTTTTCTTTTTCTGAGGAAATTAACCACCTCCATTTGATTCTTAAAGCAGGTCAATCCTCTGAATAGGGACTAAAACTCTCACCTTGTTACTGAACGAGTGTGTCATGACTCTGCATATTCACAATCAGATCAAGTGACTTCAGTGACAAAGTGTGTCTGTCCTGCTTTTTTGACCCTGTCAGATCCATAGAAACATTGCAGTTTAGAATGATTTGAATTCAAATCAATCTTGTGCATTAGAATTCAAATAGTTTACTAAATCCAGGACTTGAAGATATCCAGGGCTTGAAGATGAATGTTGTGCAGCATTAAAAAAGCCTAATTCAGGGGTGTTAAACAGGCAGCCTGAAGGCCAGATTTGACCTGTGCAACCATATGATCTAACCCACAGGTCGCTGGACTGATCCCTGTGCACCAGTCCTGGCCCTATCCCTGGTTCTCCTGTGCCACATACAGCACCATATTCAAGTCCATAGGTAGTAGATGCCCTGTGCCAGCCCCAGGGGCTGCATGCACAGCAAGCCCTGGTCTGATGCATACTGTACACAGTGCCTGGGGCCAGTCCTAGTGCTGTGGCTGCTGCATAAGGGGTCAGTCCCTGTCTGGCCCACAAACTGGCTCAAGGATGCTCATCCAGCCTGCAGGAAAAGAATCCACTAGACTCATGAAGTATAGAAAGAGTTTGTAGGGCTGCTAGTTAGAAAAAGCAGAATTTGGAGGGAGCTTTCTTTCATTTTGAACTGAATGTGTGTGTGTGTATCACAATAATAAACCTGGAAACTCAATAGTATAACTTTTAGAGGTATTATTAAAATGACAGCTGCACCATAAGCAAGAGACTTGAATCTGAAGGAGAAAAAATGGGAGCTGTGTTCATCTTCCAAGCTTACGTATGTAGGTCAGTGCTTTCCAACTGGCAGCCCATGGGCTGCATGTGGCCCATGAGGGGTTAATTAGTGGCCCCTTGAGCTTGTCCCTGGCTGCTACTCCCCCTACTTCTCTGGTTACAGAAGCAGCCAGGGTTTTTCTGGCTTTCCCTACCCTACTCCAGGTCAGGATGGCTTGGTGCAGCCTACAGTGCTCGTGACAATTGTCACTGTTTTTGTGGAGGGGCACAAAAATAGCTGCTGACCACCATGAACGCCACATGCCCCTGGAGCCTGGGGGGGCACAGTGAGCTCCCACAGGTGGCAATGGCACTGTTGGTGGTGGGAATGTGGCAGTGGCAAGCAGGGAACTCCCACAGTGGCTGTAGCACTTGGCGGTGGGGGGCGGGGTACTGAGCGCTGAACAGCAGTCGGCATCCATCTGTAGGTGCTGCCAGCAGCAATTGGTGACCACCCACATGCACCTATGTGCACGCCCTACGCATCACCAATGCTGACCACTGCAGCTGCCCTGGGTGTCGTGCTTCTATGCCTCTTGATGGGAGAATCCACGGCCTGAGGTTTCTGAGAGATGCCATGCAGCGAGGGAGGCTGCAGTCAGGGAGCTTAGGGTGAGATGGGTTGCACAGTGCAGTGGAGGAAGGCATGCTTGGGTTCACAGTGCAGCAGGGTAGGTGTCCCAGCATGCTGTGCAGTAAGAGGAGGTGGCAGAAGACATATGATATAGCAGGAGGACACACAGTTTCAGTGTGTGTAGGAGAAGGAGGGTGATGACTAGAACATGATATTTAGAGGTTTGCTTTTAGAAATTAGCTTGTAGGTAAAGTAGAGCAAAGGTCCAGGGGAATGGCAAGGGTTAATTGATTCTAAAAGCCTGTTTCTGACGAAGTTTCCTTCAAGGCCCACTGTGTCTGAAGCCAGAAGACACATAGGCTGTGAAACTGAAGACATGAACAGTGTACCCAAACAGAGATAAGAGATTTTGCAGCATTAGTGCTAGGTCGTGGTACCCAACTACAGGGCCCTTAAAGATTTCCAGCTTTAGTGGACAGACCAAACTAGGAGGCCTTATTAAATAACCAAATTAAAATACATGTGCATGTGATGGGTTTGTGAAACAAAGGAATATGCTGACAGGACAAAATGCGGACAGTATGATGACCACAAGGAAACCAATCAATGATGCCTGGGATTGAAGAGTCATCAGAGGAGGAGAAAGAATACAAAAGGAGGGATTTCAGAGCAGCAAAGAGTTCTGGAGAGGAGAACCCACCATGGACAGAGGGCACACCATCAGACCTGACATTCAAAAGAGAACCTCAGGTGAAGCTCATGTACTGGCAAGATGTACCTTCCCTTTGTGACAGCTGTAGGACTGGTAGATATAGAATTGTTTGCATTATTCTTGTCTGCTACCACTGTGTATCAATAACATTAGCCTATTATCGAATGGAGGGGTCGTAGTTGATCTAAGGGTTTGGGTCTGCCCAGAACAAGGTATCTGGGTCATAAATCCAGTTCCAGAGGAGAAGGGTGTCACTAAGCACATGGTGTATGACAGGGGTTATGAAGTGTGCAGCCCCGCTAGTGCAGACCCCAGTCACTTATAAGTTGGACAGCCCCAATCTAGGTTTTTTGCTATGCTCATTAGCATAGTATCAGTACTTCTAAATTACTGGAGTGCAGTGCAGCCCAGATTGCCTAGGACTGTGCGCTGTAGAAACACATAATTTAATAATAAAGAGATTTTTAAAAGAAACTCTTTATTCAGTAAATAAAAGAGAAACCCAAAATGGGGGGCAGGAGAGAGATTACATGAAATCCTAGGCTCCATTGTTATTGCCAGCCATGCTGAAAAAAATGTTTTCAAGTATCATACAGGGTTTGTTGCAGAGCTTTCATTAATGGCTGCACAAACCACACAAATAAACACTCCCACCGCTAACCAGTTTGAAACTTTACCCTGTAGAATAAATAATTACCTGGAAAGAAAATGAGATTCAATTACAGCAATTACTTTAATAGATCCAACTGTTAGTCCATGCAGCCCAGTGTCCTGCCTCTTTCAAGAGCCAGTATTTGATGATTCAGAATAATGGCACAAAGGAAAAAATGTAGATAGCCAATTGTGTGGTGCTGCTCTTTGAGGTGAGAGAAGTATCCCTTCCTAGCTCGCTGCAGGCAACCAGTTTATAAAAAGAGAAATGTGAAGTTATTATCCTTATCGTAATCTTAGCTTCCCTACTTGTGAATGCTATTAGTGGTTAAAGAATTTTTCAGTATTTTCAGAATCTTGCAAATCTAGCTACAGCATTATTTGTTTGAAATCCTCCTATGACAGTGAACTGCAGCATTTGGTCAAATCATGCATAGCAAACCACTTTCTTTCATATTCCAAAATAAGGGTTCCTTCATTTCATTAGGTGTTTTCCTTTTTCAAACATAATTGAGACTTAGAACAATCATTTTATCTCAAAGGAAAATTTTACAAGATTTTTACAGATAATAATGTGACTTAATACCCTTGACTAGTTTGAAAAAAAATGGCAGAAAAATCATTCTCATGTTCCCATTTGTTTAGTTTGACATGGGATTATTCCACATAGACAATAGGTGGATCTGTACATGCAATTAGCATGTAGCAATAAATTCCAGTGCAGTTTGTGCCAGAGTTTATTGCTCCCCAGTGCAGCTTATATATGTGCCTTCAGGAACACAGCACATTGAACTGTGGCAGAGCAGCCTTGGCTGTCAGGGGACCTGAAGGGGGCGGTCAGCCTGCCAGCCTGGGGTTGCTCAACATGCTTCTGAGGAACTAGTGGGGCACCAGGATGCTACAGTTTGGGGCTACCTGGCAGGCAGTCCCTGCACTGTAGCACCCTTGGGCCCCAGCTAGCCAGACAGTCACTGTCTACAAATGTGTTGCAGTGTGTGTAACTACTCTGCCATAAGGTAGTACTTGTCCCAGACAGTACTATCCTACAGCAAAGTTAATTCATTTACTAATACAGGCACACATGTAGATGGTGATTAGCTCCACTGTAAAGCGTATGTGTAGATGTACCCAGTATGTGGGGAAGGGAAAAGCAAGACTTAAGTTGTTATTCTCATCTTTATGATCTTAGATTTACACACGAGGATGAAAATAAAATTGTCAGTACATGTGGTCACAGTGCACAACTGTGAATTTCAAGGAGTGCCTCTACAACTCTTCCTGCCATCCTGCTGCACTGTTATGCATGGTCCTTGGATTTCCCAAGCCTCCTGGGCTGCAGGGTTCCTGGGCCTTTCCCTTCCCCCAGAGAAGGGTTAGGAAGCAGAAGCTAGAGAAGGAAAGAGGAGCCTGGAGAAGGAGTGTGACCAGGGAGTGGCACCCTGAACCAGGAGCCTGGAAGAGATGCAAGCCAGCCCTTGGACAGTCCTGATCTCACAGATCAGAATTCAATTTTCAGAATAAAACATTTCTTTATATATGAATAGATCATAAAGACTAACTTTATAGATGAGTCCCAAATCTCCACTGTGTAGTAGTACAGGGCTCTCACTGAGTCACTGTTATTTGCTGAATGCAGGCGCTCCCTCATTGTGAAGGGTATGCCAGGATTTGCCTTATAGAATTTGATGCAACTTACTCCAGTACATCAGCATTTGCTCATCTGCATTACTGGTCCAACTGGTTTACATTTTTCCATGCCTCATTTTTAGTTGTTATAATTTTTATTTCACGGTGCCCAAAGGTGTGCTAAGAATATCACAGGAAATGTACAGAAGACTGGTTTAGACACAGAAATATTTATGAACCACTTAAATGTAATGACCTATTAAATATAATGGTGTGTGCATGATGATGGCTCAGAACCAACCCTTCTGGGATCTTCAAGCATTTTCACCGACGTTCTGGGAGTGCGGGCAGGCGGGGTGCTTTAATCAGAGCAGCTCTGAGAGCCACTCTAATGAAAGCACCTGGAGCATCTCATGTATCAATGTCCCCATGCTTCAAAATGGCGAACAAGCTTTAGTTAAAGCACCCCTGACGCCATTTTGAAGCACTGATACAAGAGACACGAAGGCTGGCTGGAGCGTGATAGTTACCATGCTCCAGCAGACTCAATTAATTGAGACTCAGTTAATCGACTCAATTACTTGAGTCTGCTCTGGCGGGCTGTAACAGGCACACTTACTACCCAATTCAAAGAAATATTCCTTCAGATAAGGGGAGATGAGGTCATTGAAGAACAGGAAATAGTATTCAGAAAGTGGCAGAGAAGGAAACATTCTGCTGAGCAATATGAACTACAGCTACCTTCTCCCCTCACTGGTGAAGAACAAGGTTACTTCACTGACTAGTCTCCAGTCTCTCTCTCTCCTTGAAGTCCTGGAGTGAATGTCTTTTGGGAGATACTGTCAAAAAGTCCACAGCAGAATTGATCCAAGTTGCATGGTTTTCTGTGAGTGGCATAGTTTAGGTCAGTAGGAAACAGAACACATATTCACCCTTTCATAGCAGGGGGGGAGGGGAATCTTGACTGGTTTTAAACCAGTTTGTGTGTGCCAAAATTATGTTCTGTTACAAGTATAAAACAGTTTCAGATCACTTATGTCAGTAAAAATGTAATGTCTGCACCTGGCAAGAGAGACCCCTCTGAGCCACATCAAATAAGACCTACTTAACAGGGGGTAGGGACATCCTAAGGCTAAAAAGTCCTGGCTTGGCTTTATAGTTCACCATTAAGTAATTGCAAGCACTCAATCAGGCAGTGCACACAGCTGTTTCATTTTACGTTTCCACTTTCTGGAAACTCACTGAAATGAGACAGTCTGTTTGTAGTGACAGTCTGGGTCTGCATGTTGATTTTTGTACAAGTAGAACTATTTATGTTAGCAGTATAGCTTTAAAAAAACCCAAACCCCTAGTATTACCAGTATGTAAATGCTGGTTGGAAATGAAGCCACCCCTCTCTTTTGCCTACGGCCTTCTTATTCCTCTGGCTGTTGCAGGGCTATCAGTCAGTCTCAGGTGAGGAGGCAGCTATGGTAATCTCTTTGGGTGCGTCAACACGAGACACTTAATTTCACATTAGCGTAGTTTATGGCAAAGTAAGCATATGCGTCTACATGTGCACATGCTTACTTTGCAGTAAATCTCCCTAATCCCCAGTAAGTTTGGTACCTGCAAATGCAAGTAGCAAATTAACTTGGGAACAAGCACCCCAGCCTTGCAATCACAGAGCAAGGGCTGGGAGTTTCCTGCATGAATGATGTGTGCCCCTCGTGGCTGGGGGGGCACGGCTGCACTGACTGTGGCGGGAGCATGCTGGTGGCAGCAGGAGCGCCGTGGCAGTAAGTGCAGAGCTCCCACAGATGCCACCAATGCTGTCAGCAGTCGGGGGGGGGCAACCCCCTACGCATTGGCCCTGGTTCCCTGCATGGGGACAGACCCTGGGAAATAAGGGTCTCCCTACCCAAGCCCCACAGTCTGGGAGATAAGGGTCTCCCAGCACCAGCCCCATGACCCTGGAGCTTCAGCTGGGTGATAAAGATGTCCCAGGACCAGCCCCGTGTTGTCAGAGCCAGCGCTGAGAGCTTCCTGCAGATCAGGGCAGGGGAACCTGCTCCCACACAGCTCTGAGCACAGACCTGGGAGGGGAGCAGGCCAGGGAGCTTGTTTCCAGCTCAGCTCCACACTCATGGAGCTGTATAGGGAACAAACCCCACAGTCCATTCCCCTCCAACTCCCCACTTACAGAGCTGGGCAGGAAACAAGCCCCCACACTGTGTGCCCAGGTGGGGACAATATCCCCCTGCCTCAGCAGCAAGGAACTTCCAGCCCCCACTTCCCAATTATGATCGTGGAGCAGGGGCTGGGAACAAGTTCTCCAGCCCCCACTCTGTGATCGCAATTGTGATCACAGAGGTAGGGAGTTCCCTGCATGGGGACAGTTCCCTGCCCAGCCTGGACCCACACTAATCATACCGTGCCAGGCTGAGAGGGGCCAACAGAGGGATTCTGCATGAACTGTATGCAATGTCATGGTTCACCAAGGCTTGGAAAAGTTGGTGCTGATGGGGACTGTGCTTAATGGGCATTACTACATATCTTATTCAGATAAGATGAAGGGTTTTTTTTACCATTCCAACTGGTGGGGGACGGGATACCTTGTCTTGCATTCAAGTAAATATGGTACCTATAGGAACAAGACTCCTGCTATAAGTTGCAGAA
Source organism: Crocodylus siamensis (assembly GCF_052110815.1). Classification (NCBI taxonomy): domain Eukaryota; kingdom Metazoa; phylum Chordata; order Crocodylia; family Crocodylidae; genus Crocodylus; species Crocodylus siamensis. The sequence goes on from NC_143397.1 coordinate 135,037,937, forward strand.
AAGCCATCTGAAAAGTGAGTCTGTTTATTCTACGAAAATAAAAGAAGTTGTGACCTATCTAAAGATACGTTTGACTAAACTGAGTAACAGCATAATTATATCTCTGCAAGCAGAGACCTTGTGTCCTGTTTCCCTTTCTTTGGGTAGGTTTGTTTTAGTCTCTCATGTTTGTCAAAGGCTCTCATCTTTCAGTACTTACTTAGCAAATGCCTGTGTTGGGCCTGGGTTTTGGTTTTTTTTTTTGGTATTTATATATTTGCAGGTGTATTTATATTCTACTCAAAATTCAAAGCTGATTTTTTTTTTTAAAGGGAGGGCAGAAACTCATTTTCAAGTGTACTTGAACCCAAACACAATCTTACAAAGAGAGTTTGGTAGCTGTGTTAGTCTGAAGTCAGGTAGAAGGCAGAGCAGAATGGCATCTTAGGGCATGTCCAAATGAAGGCATGAAGGCATTCTGTGTGCTGCTACTTTTCCACACAGGGTTGGGGGTTTGACCCCAGGAGATCCCAGGATCAAAAAAACCCATACCTAAAAAAAAAAAAATAAAGTGGGATGGCACATGTGGCAGCAACACACACTGCTGAAAACCAGAGCCTGCTGCAGGATTGCCATGGCTGCAGCTCCCAGGAGCCCATAGAACTCCAGGTAAGGCTGCTGGGGCCAGCACCCAGCCTCCCCTCCCCTACCCGGGGCAATATGCCACGTGCCAGAGCACATGTGGCACAGGCATTCCCTGGGGCAAGAAGCAGCAGCACACATTGTGCCACTGCTACTTGTCCCTGGGGAATCATGGGGATGTGCCCTTAAACATTAATTCAGAGAAATAAGCTTGTGCAAGCAACAAAATCTTAATTTCAAGTCACTTGGTCTCTGTTGGTTGAATGTCATGCAGAACTGCCTGGGAGACCAAAATTAAATGAAAGGCAAAGTTGCCCTTTGCAGAAGTTCACATACATCCACCAGCACATGCAGATCTACAGTTTTGAAAAGGGGGATACAGAAGGTGAGGTGCATCATCACATATAAAACAACACATGTTCTTCTCCAGCATTATGCATTTTTTAAATCTAAGCAAAAACAAATATAACATAATTTGAATGAACTTAAAACAATTTGCAAGGCTGTGAAATAGGAGCTTCATTAGCAGAAGCAGCTAAGGGGGCAGAATTGTTGAACAAAGGTGAGCTTGAGCTGTGGAAAGTCAAGACCATTAAAAAGAAGAAAAGGTCATTAGCACTTGTGGAATGAAGAGTTTAGAAGGGATTGGGTGCATGATAATGAGCCATGAAGTCAAGTGAATTACTCAATGCTGCCTGACTAGACATGCTGCTGCTACTACCAGGCAGTTGATTTTAAACCGTGGGTAGAGCAGGAATCAAAGTGGGGTGTAAATGCACCAATGCAACACCCTCCCCCCTCCCTTCCACTTTAATAGGAGCAGTATGTATGCAGCTAGCGATGATGAGACTCTGAAAACACACATCTCTTCATAGTTAGGCTTTGGAGCCCTGGTGAAGTCCTACTGACATTAATGGGCTGCATGCAACAGGTTGCAGGACCAGGATCTAAATTAGGAAGTACTAGTCAGAGATAGAAGCAGATGGTGCAATGCAAGATTGCCTGAAAGAGCAAAACTGGCTACTAGTACTCATCAGGCCAGCCTGTCACTTGCTTACTTGCTTTTCTTACTATATCCCTAATGTCCCTTCCACAACTTGTCCTTAGAAACATTCAAATAGACACTCGTGCACTTGTTTGCTGAACTAAACGCTACTGGTAAGTTATTCCATGTGTTTGTGACTTTGGCTGACATTTATTAATTCCCCTGTATTTGAATTGTTCCCTCATTGTCATCCCCACTCCCCAGTGTGACTAAGTTATCTCCATTTTATCAAATTCCTCTTTAAGTTTGGTAGATCAGACCATTACTTTTTCTCAGTTAAGGTGTTGTAAATCATAAATGGCTTCAATTTCTTCATTAAATTACTTTACATATATGTTGGAAATAGGAGAGAGGAGGACTGCATGCACTTTATTTGTCTTCCACAAAGTGACTCTCAGGCATGTCCAAACTCACATGAAGCTTACAGTCCCTCCTCCAGTCTACCAACAGCCCACCAAGACAAAATAGAAATGTTTGAGGAGAAGGATGTGGTAACAGTGGATAAATTTCTACAGATCTGTGCACAGTTGAAGATATAGGGGAGATGAGAAAAGGAATGACGTAGATGTGTGTTGACTGAGGTAGAGTGAGAAAAAGCAGATCTCAAAAAGGTCCTGAAGGTAGAGGTTGCACAATCAGGACACTGCCTGGATATGCTGTTAAAGAGCATATGGTTGACAGCAGGCACAGCTGGTGAACTCTGAGACAGGTGAGGCGGGTGGAGCATCACACTGTATCATCCAGTTTCAAATCTTTTTTTTTTTATCTTATTTATTCAATTTTTGTTTGTTTACAAAAGCTTAAAACCCCTCCCCTTGCAGCTGCAAACCCCCAGCTCTCCGGCTGCAAACACCCCTGCTGGTGTGCCCAACTGGCTGTAAGCCCCGCCCCCCCATGCTCCCTCAGCCCCCCGAGCCAGCTTCCCCACCAGCCCTGCCCTGTAACCCCCCAGCCCCCTGCAAGCCCCACTTACACCTGACCTTACAGGCCCCAGAAGGAAGTGAGCCTGACCTAAACCCTGGGACTGACTAAAAGCCTCAGGCCCTGCCCCTTCCCCCTCTCCCTCCCCTTCCCTCTGCCCCTCTGGGCAAGCTTGGGGCTTTCCTGCCGTTTTTGCAATCAGCTCTTGCAGGATGGAATTCAGCCAGCCTGCAAGAGCTCTTTGCAAAAGCGGGAAGTCCCCGGGTTTCTCTGCTAAAAGAGAACATCTGAGTTTTCTCTGATTAAAAACTGGAAATCTGTGGTTTTCTGTTTTTCTATGAGAAATGGAAAACCCAGATCCCTGGTCATCACTCTTGTGGTTTCCTAAGTAACAACTCTTTACCCACGCTAGGGAGTCAATACAGGTGCCCTGCTGCCTGCTTAAACAAGTGGTTACTGACATCCTTTCAAACTGTTCAGGTGTTCCTACTGCTCATGCACCACTTGGGCAGTAAGGAGATCACTCCAAGGTGCTTACTGTGTATACACAACTTTTGTTGTTTATGCGTAGTGGAGGAACATAATCATTGATTATGGTACTAGCAGACATAGGCAAGAAAAAAATTATGATTACTTTTGTTTACACTGTTAATTCAACTGATGCTGTTTTGAATATTTCCAATTAATGATACTATTATATTTATTTATTTATTTGGCTTACGTAGTTTTTGTTTGTCATTTTGAAACTGGTGGGGCAGCGCCCAAGTGCCCCCTATTGACCAGCCACCACTGGTTGACAATATCAAAAAGAGCAGAGGGATCAAGGACAATACAAATGTATTATAGATCCCGGGATTTAGCCAAGTAAAGATTATGAGAAAACTTGTTGAGAGCTGTTTCAATGGTGAGATGAGAGTGGGAACAAGGGTAAGGATATGAAGGAAATGAAACTTGAGGAACAGAAATAAACGTCATGTGCGAATTTGGGTGAAATGAATGGCAAGGACCAGAACAGGCCTGTACTGAGAGTGACAAGCTGGAGAGACAGGAAAATGCTAAGCAGAGGGTGAGAATAGAGGTAATGGAGATAAGTAGCTAGGATGAGGTCAAGACAGAGGGGCCAATGGCAGTATAAATAGTTGCAGCCCAGGGAATTATGCATAGAAAAATTCAAAATTACAAATTTAAACTAAATATAACACTATTTGAATATTCTTTAGAAATATATGCAGGTACTTTGTATGGTTGTGAGGTGTGGGGGGGATTTGTGAAGGTGTGGAGGGTGTGGGTGTGGGGGGGGGTTTGTGGATGGGGTCGGGGTGTGAGCTTTGTGGGGGAGATGTGGGTATGGGAGTATGTGGGGTTTGGGGAGGATATGGGGTTTGTGGGAGAAGTGAATGGGGTGTGGGTGTGTGGGGGGAGTTTGTAGGTGGGTTTGGCCCCCCTGCCACACACTCCCTCCCTCCCCATGGTACACAGCCCCTGCCACTGGCAGCTCAGCAACAGGCAGTAGGGATGCTCATGGCCGCAGCAGGCAGAGCCCCTGGTGGCATGTGCCTCTGGCTGAGTCCCAGGGCCTGCACATGTTGGCACAGAGCTGTGCCAACTCATTGGCACACACCTTCAGACCAGACTGGGCTGGCTCCATGCCAGCACATGGGGCTCACAGCAGTGCAGGCAGAGCTGCACACTATCAGGCTGGGCAGGCTCCATGCCTCCATGGGCAGCTTCCCACTGGAGGGCTGGAAGCCCCACATGGAGGGATGAACCCAGTCAGCCAACCTGATGGCATGTGGACCAAGAACCATGTGCCATCAGGCCCGGCGGGCTCCGTACCTCCACATGGGGCTTCCAGCACTCCAGCGGAAAGCTGCACATGGAGGCACAGAGTCATGCACCATCGAGCCAAACAGGGTCCTACTTGTCTCCATATGCCACTTCCCACTGCAGTGCTGGAAGCCCGACTTGGAGGCACGGAGCTGGCTAACTGGCCCGATGGCACATGGCCCATACAGACCCACAAACCCCACACCCACCCACACTTGTCTGTACCCCCACCCACAAAACTCATTCCCACCTCCCCAACCCCCCCTACAGGCAGAAGTCTCCCTCCCCACTTACCCAGCTGTCCAGTCATACAGCTCTGTGCCTCTGCATCATGGAGGTAGAGGCACAGAGCCCACTGCAATTACATTATGCAAAATTATACAATTATGCACAGTCATGCCTTTTATGTGCAAAATTGCGCAGGCACATAATTGCATAATTCTCCAGGGTGTAAATGGTGGGGACCCAGTGAAAATCCAAGTATTACATAAATGCAAGCACACAGGGCTAAAGACAGAACATATTTACTTTTGGGGAAAAAATATAAAAATCTGCCTAAGAAATTCTAAGGAGGCTGAGTTTGCTGGCAGGGAATATAAAAGATACATTTGGAGCATGAATTTGGATATGTATAGTATGTGCTAATATACAGCAGATTGCATTTTTGAAGACCAAATAGATGTAAATTCTCAATGGATATTAAAACTGATTCTCTGACAAGCAAGTTGGAAGGAAAAAGACATCAAGAAAGAGAGGGTTACAAGAAAACAGGGAAGAGGGAGAAAAGAATGTGAAACTCTCTAATTAACCTAACTGACATCATCCATCTTCTCCTTTGGGATTACCAAATTCTCAGTTTCTGCCACACGGAAATTCTGTGATGAAATGGATGATTCAGGTCACTTGACAGGCAGGTATATTGCTTCAGTCCTTCTTGCTGACTTCAAGCACATATCCACCCTCTTTGTCTGACATGAGAAGCAGAAAAAGCAAACCCAGCTTTCAAAATAGGGGTTATGGAGAGGCATGCACATCATTTGCATGTGGAGTTATTAATGCGAGTTGCTCAGTAGGCACAGTCCATCACAGAGATAAAGGATTTCACAACTGGAAAAATAGGGTCAGCGACTGGAAATCCCTCTTCTAAAGTAATGAGACAAATCCTTTTAAGTGTAGGGCAAGTACAATTCATTGTCACTGAGAAAATGCACATGGGGTTAAACTGACATGAGTTTGTATGTTGATCAAAGAGACAGCTAGGTGCAACCCTGACAGCTCCCCCAGTGGGACATGCACCAGAGCATACTGCTCTGTTTTGGTCCCTATTTGTGGGGCTCAGGGACTCTTAAAATTCTCTTGGTCTAAGTAGACTTTGGCAATATTGCTTTGCTCAGCATCTGTCATGTTTCCTGACAGACTCTTTGCCTGGTATGGTACCCTTTATTGAAATAGGAACTTACATCCCAGGTTCTGTAAGCCCCCAGGATCAGTGCTGAACCTCCTGATCTACCCATCCCCAACCCCAGTAGTTTAACTCACTTTCCCAGAACTCTAACTATGTGAGCATGCTGGGGTTCCAGTTAAACTTTTTGCAGATGTGTTGTGGTTGAGGCAAACAGGCATCCAGGCTTTGTAACTTCACAGATGATTTTTTTTAGCTCTGCAAAAAAAAACACAGAAACACACCAGAAACACTAGAAACACACAGACCAAGCCAAAACAGTAAAAGCACCTGCGTGTATTCTCTCAGCTCAGATTCCTCACTGCTCTTATATGTTCCTTCAGCGTAGGTCAGATTCTCCCAAGGAGTTCAGGATCCCGTACATGGCTTCTCCTACAAATCATGCAGTTTCTTCCTCCTGTGTAAGCAGATCCCTTCTTTCTTAGCTCATCCCCCAGTTACACCAGATCGCTGTGCTCTGGAGTGTCTGCATCTTTTGCTGTCCCCTGCCCTTCCTCTCCTGTGTCACTGAGTCCCTCTGAGTTCCCCTGAGAATCTCAAATGCTGTAGTGTTTAAGAACCAGCTTTAACACTAGATCTCTTTGTTTTGCTGCTGGTGAAATTCAACACCCCCAAGGCCCCTGCCTACTGACAAACTTGGCTGGTCTGGTTTCCCCCAAGGCTTCCCTAGGCTTATCCAAAGGTGTTGCCATTGAATGGGAGCCATTGAGGTCTAATGACTCTCCCCAGTGACAGGGCCCTACTTAGAAGCATAAGTGGACTCCACATACACTGAGGCATTCAGTGAGAGGGCAATTTTACCACCTCAAACCTCAGCTAGATTCCAAAATGATATGTAGACAGTTCCCCGAGCCATCCTACTTGAGGATGGAGTGGATGTAAATGAGCAGGGTGTGCATAATTTCTCTTGTGTGTAATCATTTCTGATGACAGTGCAATAAGATAGAGCAGACTAGAAACAAATTATTTTCCCTGCATTTGGTATTTAGGATGAACATGTCATTTTTCATTCTTGACCAATCTCCCATCCTCTTATTAAAATGCACATATAAATTGTAATATATGTATATATTTTAATATATGCACATTACAGTTGTGTATGTACATGCAAACAGGGCTAGATATTTGCACTCCATTAGGATGGTGTAAAGATGGAATCATCCGTTTTAACTCTGATTTATGTCAGATTTGCACCAGCATAACTGAGAGTAAAACTGAGCAGGCCACACATGTTTTAGTTTTCTGTTTTGGAAGTTGGCAAAAGAGAGTTTCTGGACCTTTAAATTTCAGTTATCAGAGATATTACATTGAGTTAGTATAATCCTTGTGTACATCTCCCCTGTTCTGTCTTTTGTGCTTTCTCTGTTGGCACAAAAGCTAAATTCAGATCTGAGCAATCTGTTCACAGTACTGGATAATCAACCTGCTGACTTTAAGCTCTCTCCCTTTATCTTTTTTTGTGAACCCTCCCCCCACTATCCTCAATACATTCAAGAAAAAAAAGAGCAGGTCAACACTATATTATATCCTGCATAAGCCTAAACTCTTACCAAGATCCAGCATTTTTAAGTTAGGAAATATAATGGAATGTTTAAGGAAGTTAAATCAGAACAGAGCTTTTCTGCCCTAAAATATAACTAGAAATTAACTTGTCAAACTGTAAACACTTACATTAGGTTGAATTATTATATTGTACCTGCAATACAAACAGCATGACTACCTCTCTATTCTTTTGATTTACTTTGTCTTTCTTAAATTGACAGAATTACAAGCAATGGAAGATGAAAGGTATACTTAGAAATGTTTTCAGCGTTGTCTATAAATTTTTGCAAGGAACAAAAACTATCCCAATTACAACCTATTCATGAAAATGCTGTTTATTAAAAAGATTTTCATATCTGTAAAGGAAATGATGCTTTTATTCTGCATGGAAGTACTGTAATCCTATTCTTGACGTACTTCATTTACAACAAAATTTTGAAGCAGAGAGGCCAGCACAGTACCAATAATAGTTCATGTTTTGGAGTAACAAGGAGAGGAGACTTGTGAAAAACTACATACAGTGTTTTCTCAGATATAACGTGCCCTGGAACATAATACACAACTTGCTTTTGAAAGGTAACATGAAGAAAAAAAAGATTATTCTAGAGTTATGGCTGCATAGAGCAGGGTCAGAGCCTAATCTTCAGCTAATTTACCCTCACTTTCCTGCTTAACTAAAGCTGAAACACTAGCAGCTGTTGAAGACTAGTCTTCATGGGTGAATCTATGACTCTGAAAAAAGCTAAAGAGTTTCCAGGAATCTGAAACAGGAGGAAAAAGATCAGGAGCAGATAGCAGACAGCAAAGTTGCTGTAGGATTAGTGAAATGTCAAGACCATTAAAAAGGAGAGATTATTGTTAACAATGAGCCATTAATTGACTATTTCAGCTACCTGAACAATAATGCCACATTGCTGCACTATGGAACAGGAATCAAATCTTGGGCAGAAAATCAGTTTCTCTGCTTAATACACACACCCCACTTCAGGGGGAATGATTTTAAGAGGGAATGTTCTATGAGAAAAAATATGGTAATAGTGGGGAAAGGTTTTCTTTGACTGTGAAAATGTCTACATCATGTTCTGTAGGATTTCCTTTACATTTGTCAGAAGTAGTTAACTATGTACCATATAAAGGCAGCAAAAAGACCTATTGAGAACTAATTGTACAAGGGATCCTAGTATGATGCTGTGATTTAGAAGGCTCATGAGGTCTTTGGATGTATCATATGTATTGTATTAGGAGAAGAGAGGTAACATTAAGGCAGTGATGAGAACATGGAATATTGTGTCTGGTTCTGCTGTTTGGACTTCAAAAGGGATCTTGGTAAATTAGGGTTAAAAAAGAGATATAAAAGCTATTTGAGTCTGGAAAATCTGATTTATGACAAAAGGCTTAGGTCACTCGATCTATTTGTTTTATCAAAGAGGAGGTCATGCAGGGACTTACAGTCCATAAATACCTACTTGGTGAGAAATGTTATAGGAGCAGCTATTTAATCCAGCAGACAAAGGCATAATGTTGCCTAACAGTGGCTGGGAGTAGAAAGCTAAAGATGTGGTACAAATGTTTTAAATTTAGGGTAATTATCTTTAGACCAGTTTACCCGGGGAGGTGGTGGGATGTCTATAATTTGAAACCTTTACATCAAGATTTGACATCTCTGTTAACAAATGCTAAAAATCATGCCATTTTGGAATGAATGGTTGAAATTTGTGGCCTATGTTATACAGTAGGGGTGTCAAACTCACCCCACCACCCCCTGCTGAATCCAGACCCCGTGGCTCTTTACAGGCTGGATCCAAACACAGTAGTGGCAGCAACAGTGGTAGCTATGGGAATGACTGCAGCCATTGTTCAGCTGCCAACACACATACCCAACATGGCTCTGTGCCCTGGATTTTGGTGGTGGGTCCTGCCCCTGCTTGCCTTGCCCCTAAATTCTTGATTCCTCAGGAAACTACGTGGACCAGATGGCATGGCTCCATTGGCCAGTTCCAGCCCAATGAGACAAATGTTTGATACTCCGATTGTATGGGAAATCAGGTTAGGTGATCCTAATGGTCTTATTTAGCCTTAAAATCTATGAACTATTATTTTAGTGTTAGTAGTATGTTTTGGTCCTGCATAAGAAAGCGGTGCTCACAAGACATGCCTCTGCATTGAGAAATTGTTGATCCACCCATATTACCACCTTTCATGACATATTGTACTACTAAATCATCACTTTAGCCTACTATTTCCCTTGTACTTGCCACTCCCTACCAATCCTGTTGTACCGTCTTTTCTTCTCATTTAAACACTTGTGAATGAATTGTTTGCATTTTAAAAGGCAGGTTTTATTTATACTTTCCCTATATATTGTAGAGGGCCACAAGCATGTGAAAACAGAAGTTACATAGTCAAGACTCTTTTGTGACTCTGAATAGGGTATTGCCAAGCAAGCACTTTATTTATACATAAGGTGTTTGTTCACTTATAAGTAAATGTTAAACCATTTCTGTTCAGCTTGAACATACTTTCAGTGAGAAGACAAGCAGCTCAGTTGCACAAAAGCCACATAAGTAGCTAGTTTTAATAAAGCTCAGTCCAGTATCAATACTTGTGGATTAAATGTACTATACCTAACAAGTGTAACTACCTGCTGACAATTACACACATTTGGGAGACTGGTTGCACCTGCATAGTAGGCCTTTACATGAACTTGACTGACTAGAAGTGCTGTTTATTGAAGCCCACTGTTGTAGACTAGATTATAGTACAATCATAGGCATAAGAGGGGAAAAAAATTGAGCGGCGGGGGGCGGTACAGGATGCATGCATGCATGTGCACACACCCCTACTCCAGGCACAAAAGTCTGCAGGGGAAGGAGCAAGAGGAGGGAGTGGAGCTGGGGCTACAACTGGGTAGGGATCAGGAGGGAGTGGAGCTGAGCCAGGCCCAGGATCAGGGCCCACTGCGCCTGTACGGCCACCTCTTCCTCTGTGCCCAGGGTTGTTGCCCAGTGCCACCCTCCAGCACCAGCTGCCTCCCTGCACCTGCTCCAGCCCCACACCACCCAGGGGGGCCTGGAGCCATGGGCTGGAGTGGGTCCAGCATTGGCTGTGCCACTGAGCTGGAGGGAATGGAGCCCCCAGGACCCCATGACCACCCCACCAGCTCCTGCACAGCCAGGTGGGCCAGTGTGGGGCAGGGCACAGGACAAAGCCGCAGCTCCCCCAGGGGCACAGGGAGGGGTGGAGGCTCTCACCGCTGCATGTGTCCCAGGAGGCACGGGGGTGCATGCCCCCAGATCTGCCTGGGGCAGGTTGGGCTGCCGCTGCAAACTGGAGCTGGGGTTGTGCTGGGCTGTTCCTTTCAGGGGTGGCTGCGCTCTGCTCCAGACAGGGGCAGTGGCGCTGGGACTGGCCCATCTTGTTGCCTGGCCCACTCAGCGGTGGACACACATGTAGCCATGCCACACTGCTGTCAAAGCAGTGGCAGCGAGGAGTGGAGGCAGGGAGCAGAACCCAGCCCGTAGCTGCAGCACGCCCTTGCCTTGTGCACAGATCAGGGGGCCACGTATCCTGCCCTCTCTGGATGAGCCACTGAGCTCTGATTGTCCCGCAACCTGGCCCGGCTAGGGCCCCAGCTGGGCCAGGTCATGGGACAGTTCCCACAGTGCAGGAGGGAGTGGGGCAGGGACAGTGATGAATGATTCACTTCTGCCCCACTCCCTCCTGCACCCTGGGAGTCTTGATCTGCCTCCTCCAAGCCCAGGCAGACATAAAGAAACTAAAGTGAAAGAGACTTACCTGCCTGCTAGGCCAGCTGTGATTCTGGCTGTACAGGGTACCTGAGTGTGCATGCCCCTCCCCCCGCCCTGCTACAGCAGCCTGCAGCCAGGGTGCCCTGGCATCTGGGGGGGCTGAGCCCTGGTAGCCCCCCCCTTCCCCCCCACTGCCTATGGGTACAGTTCAGTAACACAAATAGTCCTTTTACTGCTCTGATAAACTTGTAGTGAAATACATGTTATAAATTATTGATATGAAAAGACCTAATATAGATAGCTTGCTCAAAGGACTCCATAAGTGTTGGCTAGAACAAGTGCGTCTGGCTGGTTGTTACGGGAAGTGTGTAAATTAAGCTGTCTTTTGTCTGCAGTGAGCAGCTCCAGTGAACAGTAGTGCCTTTGTGCTTCTTCCTAGGCTGCCCTTTCCAAACTAATCTGCAGGAGCTTGTCTACACTGCTTCAGTGGTA